>NW_028261384.1:127858900-128458900 GCF_051295495.1 Thamnophis sirtalis
ACTGCATGGCCAATTTCTGGAAAAAATAAAAGATAAAGTGAACAGTGAAAAAACTTGGTTATGGTTAACAACAGGTACATTAAAGAAAGAAACAGAGTCACTAATCCTTGCTGCGCAAGAACAAGCTATCCACACAAATGCTATTAAGACCAAAATCAAAAAATCCTCTGATGATGCGAAATGCAGACTTTGCAAAGAAGGTGATGAAACTGTTGATCACATACTCAGCTGCTGTAAAAAAATGTGTAGACTGATTATAAATTGTGGCACAATTCAGTAGCACAAATGATCCATGGAATTTGTGCAAAAATTATAATATTAAAACAGCAACAAACTGGTGGGAACATAAGCCTGAAAAAGTCACCAAAAATCAGATGGTCAAGACCTTGTGGGATTTTCGCATAGAAACGGACAAAATACTGGCACATAATATACCAGACATCACACTGGTTGAGAAAAATAAGGTTACAATCATAGACATCGCAATACCAGGTAATAGCCGGGTCGACGAGAAGGAACATGAAAAAATTGTGAAATACTAGGACTTAAAAATTGAAATTCAACTATTATGGCACAAACCAGAAGTGGTAATTCCAGTGATAATTGGAACACTGGGTGCTATTCCAAAAGCACTGGAATTACATTTAAAACAGTTAAAAATTGACAAAATCACCATCAGTCAAATGCAAAAAGCCGCACTGCTTGGATCTCCACGCCTATTACGAAAATACGTTACGACGTCCTAGGCCCCTGGGTGGGGCCCAACTAGTAACCAATGCCAAATCCAGCGAAACAACTGGCCGCTGTGATACAATTGTATAATAATAATAATAATAATAATAATAATAATAATAATAATAATAATAATAATAATAATAACAATAATAATAATAATAATAATCCCCTCTGAGGAGCATGGTGGAGGGGCTTGCATGCTCTAATGATTCTAAGGGCTATGCTGAACAGGTGCAGACTGGTCTTAGGTGAAGGGCCAGACAAAATTTGCTCAACAACCCATTCAAATATGTGAATTTTAAAAATCCAAGTGCCATATTGGGGTGGAATCTGTGGACATCCTGGGATTTCACATAGATGCCCAAGGCATCCATCCGACCCCTGCAAAGATGGAAGCCATTAAACGGTCTCCAGTCCCCACCAATGAAACAGAGCTGCAAGCCTTTTTGGGGATTTTAAACCTCTACACCATGTTTTTACCTCACAAGGCTTCTGTTGCCGAATCTTTACATAGGCTATTGGACTCTTCCGCTGTTTTGAGATGAGGCAGCCATGAAGCGCATGCTTTCGTGGCTGTCAAATTTCTCTTAACATCTTCTGCTGTGCTTATGCAGTACTGTGAGTCTCTACCACTCATCTTGGGCACCGACGCTTCCCCATATGATGTGGGAGCTGTGTTGAGCCATTGCTGCCCAGATGGTAGTGAAGCTCCCATCACTTACTTTTCCCACTCCTTGTCCAAAGCTGAAAGGAATTACAGCAAATTGGACAAGGAGGCGTTGGCAGCAGTAGCAGGAATCAAGAGATTCCATCATTACCTATATGGCCGTCCCTTCATTCTCCAAACAGATCACAAGCCAGTACTAGGAATAATAGCAGGGGACTGTCCAACTCCCCCCATACTATCCCCTAGGATGACTCATTGGACAGAATTCTTAGCGGCATATTGCTACCACTTAGAATTCCGCCCTGGAAAAAAAACATGGGACACACAGACACCTTGAGTTGCTGTCCCTTGCCAACAGAGACTCAAGATCCAGCCTCAGTTTCTACAGTCCTTTTGAAAGATCATCTAGACTTGCCATTATCATCCACTGATGTGGCGGCATATTCAAAATGAGACCCCACTATTTCACAGGTCCTGGGCTGGGTGAAAAGATGCTGGCCTAGGGATGTTGCCGAGCAGTTCCTGCCATATTATTGCAGGCGGCTGGAACTGTCAGAACTTAAAGGCCTATTATGGGGACAGAGAGTTGTAGTGCCCCCATCTCTTTGTACTCCCTTTCTGCGCCACCTCCACGAAGTGTACCCTGGCATCACCAGGATGAAGGCTCTAGGCCACAGCTATGTCTGGTCACCCAAATTAGATGAAGAAATAGCTATCTTGGTGGCAGGATAACCTTGTCAGTTATCCAGACCTACCGTAGTCCTCCATCAGCCCCCACTAGGACATGGGAAGTGCCAAAGGGGCTGTGGGCTTGACTGCAGTTAGATTTTGCTGGCCCAGTAAACGGCCACAATTTTCTGATAATGATATTTTGCAAAAAAAAAAAAATATTTCACAGTTAGCAATGTCTCAGCAGGATTACAGATGTTTCTGGTAAATTTTGAAATCATCCCAGCTGAAAACTTTGATTCAAATATTTTTCTTCTGGCCTGCTATCATTCATAGAACTTATTAAATTTAATAGATCAATAGGCTATATTTCTTGATTCTCACAGCACGCTATGGAATGGAGGGGAGTTGTATGGATTCGTCAGTCTAAGGTTCATATGTTATCATTAAATGATCCAGGAATCAAATCCCAAATAGGTTCAGTGTGAATTCATTTAAGCTGTATGCATTGGTTTGAACTTTGACTGTGGTTTACATTTTGAAATGTCTATTTTTTTATACTGGAACATGCACTAAAAAAAGACACAGGGCCTAAATTCTTGCAATATAGTCTGTAATGGCTCCTCTCCTAACTTGAGAAAGTAAAGACTCTTGAAACGGAATATTTCAAAAGGAACCTTTAATCAAGCAGGATGGAAACCATTAGAATCAAAGCAGCATGTGAAAACCTTTAGGCCATGCCAATGAGGTTAAGCTGATAATGACCCCTCCCCTTTGTCCAAATGCAGATTCTGACCAATACCCAAGTTTGAAGATGCTTCCTTAACTCTTCTGCCCTGGGAGTCAATAAAGCACATATTCCCATGGATATCTCTAGTTAGACATCAAAGTTATATATTCCACATGGCTACCATAAACATCCCTCCAGAGATGTTGGGACCTTCAGTCTCCTGGTGACAGGAAACCAGTTGTAAAGTTGTAACACTCAGTTGTTTCAGATGTAGCTAATGATTTAACTCCAAGGCTCCCCTCCTCCCAATCGAATGGCAGAATCACTTTTAGGGATCTGACATAGTCACAGAGAGGATATTTTCTTAAAAAGCAGAAAGAGCTCACTAATTGCCTCATCAGAAAAGTTAGATATGAAGAAAGGGGAGATTAGGAGAACAACCAAGAGAGCATTTCAGCTTTTCTTCCACAGCCATTTTCTGCAAAGGCTAATAACACTATCATTAAGTGACCCTAAAGATGCTTTTTCAAGGGAGAGATTTTTCCTCATGGAAAAACAAATCCAGTTGCCTTTTGAAAAAGCACTTTCAGGACAACCGTGACCTGGTTGACCGAGACTCTCCATAGACATCATTAAGTGATATTCTGGTGTGTAATTACAACACAGAAAGTCCGGCTATATGATTAACACCAATCCTGCTAGGCTTGTGTCAATTCTTGGGTTGAATAAAAAACTAGGAATATGAATGTTTGTATCTGCTGGCCCTAACCATGCCACAGTAGGATAACTAATGCCCAATTTGACAGACATCTTATTATGTCATTGTTTATTTTTCAGAATAATGACTCTGCAATTTGGCTTTAGATGTTTCCTCAGCCTCAGTGTTGAGAAGACCACTTCCAGGTCTTTGAGTGTTACAGTCCTCAAGAGAGTTTCTCACAGACTGGCTCTTTTCACAGATGAGATAATTTAAACTTTATCTGGAATTAGCTGACATGGAAACTGAATTGCTTGGAGGACATGAGAATGGTTTAGAGAAGTCAACACACACTCTCTCTCTTCATTTACATCTCTAGAGTCCTAATGTACATTTCATGCTGCTGAAAATGAGCAACTAGAGCTATGGTTGACACTTTCAGAGTTATATATTGAAAACAATGGGACTAAAGTAATACCATGTTTTCCCCAAAATAAGGCCAGGTGTTATATTATTATTTTTTGCTCCAAAAGATGCATTAGGGCTTATTTTCAGGTGATCTTTTTTCCATATACAACAGACATGTCAAAAATAAGGCCCAGACTGACTCTCCCAGTAGCAGGCAGAAGCAGAGGCTTGGGAAGGCACTCTGACCTGACAGATGTGCTGCGCAACAGGATGCCTACTCCATTCCCTAGTCTGTCTTTGCTTGCCCATGGCCATGACCAGGCAGTCAGCTGTGGAGCACCTGCAGCAGGCCAGATCAAGTGCCTCCACCAATACCTCTGTGGTTGGTTGGACAGTGGGGGTCGAGCACACAGGAGCCACACCATTGGGCCAGCTATATCCCGCCTTGCCTTGCCTTGCCTTGCCTTGCCTTGCCTTGCCTTGCCTTGCCTTGCCTTGCCTTGCCTTGCCTTGCCTTGCCTTGCCTTGCCTTGCCTTGCCTTGCCTCGCCTCGCCTCGCCTCGCCTCGCCTCGCCTCGCCTCGCCTCGCCTCGCCATGCCATGCCATGCCATGCCATGCCATGCCTCAGCAGTGGCAGTAGGCAGAAGCAGAGGCATGGGGGGAGGCATGTGATCTGACCAATCCAACAATGACATCACCCCTAGTTCTTCCTTTCACTAGACTAGATGTACTCAATTCCTGCAACCATTCTTTATATGTTTTAATCTCCAGCCATTAATTATAGAAATTCAAGGAGGGCAAAATAATGGCCTCAAAAGAAGACCGAAGGTGGCACGCGGAATGGGATAAGATTGTTTTTCAAAATTCAAAATCCTATGAATTATGCATTGAGGTATCCAGGGTTCCATGAATTATTTAATTCACGCTGGCCAGCACTTTTTAATATGCTGTCTAGATTTGCCATAGCTTTCCTCCCCAGGAGTAAGGATCTTTTATTTTCTTAGCTACAGTCCCCATCTGTGGTGATCTTAGAGCCCAGGAAAATAAAATCTGTCACTACCTTCATTTCTTCCTGATCTATTTGCCAGGAGCTGAGAGGGCCAGATGCCATGATCTTAGTTTTCTTAATGTTAAGTTTCAAGCCAACTTTTGTACTTTCCTTCACACGCATCAAGAGGCTCTTTAGTTCCTCATCACTTGCTACCATTATAGTGGTATCATCTGCTTATCTGAGGTGGTTGATATCTCTCCCGGCAATCTAAATGTCAACTTTTAATTCATCTAGCCCCACATTTCTCATGATATGCTCTGCATATAAGTTAAATAGGTATGGTGACAGTATACAATCTTGCTGGACTCCTTTCCCAATTTTGAACCAATCTGTGGTTCCGTGTCCAGTTCTCACTGTTGCTTCTTAACCTGCATATAGGTTTCTCAAGAGACAAATAAAATGGTCTGGTACTCTCATCTCTTTAAGAACTTGCCACAATTTGTTGTGATCCCGTTGTGGCCCAGCAGGAGCCGTTGGAGCTGCCACCAGACTCCGACAGGGAGGGGCTTTATGAGTTGGCTTTGGAGGATATGGAGGACCCTGGACAGGGTTCCAACTCCAAGCAGGGCACACAGAGGCTGGTTGGCCACCAGGAGGCATCTGAGCCTTGGACCAGTCGGGAGGAGACAAGGGAGTCTGATCCAGACATCAGCAGTGGGGAGGAGCCAAGGGAGTTATTCCTAGATGCCCGGCACCGAGAGCTAATAGGCGTAAGGAACAATTACGCAATTATAGGAGGTAATTGCACCCAGCTGGTGGTAATTAGGCTCCTCTCCAGACTATAAAAGGAATGCTTGGGCAGAAGTCAACGCAGGAGCGAATGTTGTAGAACATTATTGTGAGCTTGGCAGGCTGGATTGCTGCCACAGCTTATCTCTGCTGGTTGCTGCCCAAGCTTCTCTGTGCCGGTTTGCTGCCAAGGACCTGTCTGTCTGTTAATTAAATGCCGTAACTTATCTTTGGCTCGGAGTGTGTGTTGGTGTGGGACGAGGGGGGTCAGAACAGATCCATACAATCAAAGGCTTTAGCATAGTCAATGAAGCAAAAGTAGATGTTTTTCCAGAACTCCCTAGCTTTCTCCATGATCCAGCTTATGTTAGCAATTTGATCTCTAGTTCTTCTGCCTCTTCAAAATCCTGCCTGTATCTCTGGTAGTTCTCAATCCATGTACTGCTGGAGCCTAGCTTGTAGGATTTTTGAGCATAACTTTACTAGCATGTGAAATGAGTGCAATGGTGCGGTAGTTTGAACATTCTTTGGTATTGCCCTTCTTTGGAATTGGAATGTAAACTGGCCTTTTCCAATCCTGTGGTCACTGTTGACTTTTCCAAATTTTACTGCATCATCTTTTAAGATTTTAAATATATGTTAGCATATAACAAATATGATTGCAGTGTTCTCATATCGAAGGGGATGCCATAAAGAAGAGGGGGGTCAGCCTATTCTCCAAAGCACCTGAAGGCAGGAAGAAGCAATGGATGGAAAATAATCAAGGAGAGAACCAACCTAGAACTAAGGAAAAAATTTCTAACAGTGAAAATATTTAATCAATGGGATGACTTGCCTCCACAGGTTTTGAGTGCTCCGTCACCGTAGGTTTTTAAGAAGCGATTGGACAACTATTTATCTGAAATGGTATAGGGTTTTATGCTTGAGCAGGGGATGTCACTATAAGACCTCCAAGATGCCTTCCAAGTGTTTTATTCTGTAATTCCTATTTTCCTCACAATAGCAAGAAAGTGGGTTGGGCTTCCAGAGAGTGACTGGCTCAAAGTTATCCAGTTGGCATTCATGGCTAAGGTGGGACTTGAACTCATAGTCTTCCACTTTCTAACCTGTACACGAATCACTAAACCAAACTGAAACTGGCTCTCAAATCAAATATTTCACTTATGAGTGAATGCAGCAATCTTTTTTGAGCAGAGAATTCCAAAGCCACAAAGCAGAATAGAAAATATTGAACTGATACTCAAAGAACGCAACATTTGTGGTTGCTGGCTGTGATTGTCACAATTTCTATGGCTCTGTTTCAGTAGGTTGTGTGTCGTCCCCCCCATTGAATCCTTATCTTTATGTTTTTAGGACATTTGATTGTCTTCTCTGAAACTTTCATTGCTCCCTTACCAAATTATAGTCTGCAACATATTTCCCAATGCTGGTTCCTTTATTGTTGCTTGTCCAAAAGGGGATTTTTCAAAAGGCAACTGGACTGGACATACCAACTCTATAACATTCACATTTCAAAGACCGCATACCTATCCAAAAAGAATATCCCCCTCATACCATGTTAAATATATCTTCATAAAATGTAATTCCTGTTTTACTATATTTATGAAGTCATTTATAAATAAAAAAATATAGAAATGATGAAAATGGCAAAGTCCCATCCCCTCAGGAGGCACACTTGGCAAGACCCAGAAGAAGGGCCTTCTCCATGGTGGCTCCCAAATTCTGCAACATAATCTCTTCAGAAATTAGACTGGCCCCCACTTTGACAATCTTACATGATGCCCTGAAGGCCAGATCATAGTCCCACACATACTGCAGATCTTATTTTACTGTGTGTTGTTGCCAGAGGAGGTTATATTTTTTTCTGCTCCCATATTGTGCTTTATTGCTGGTAACCAGCCAAGAGGCTCTGTTGAAAATGATTACTAATGCAGCAGCATGAAAATTTCTTTTGCAATTGGCAACTATAATAAATCTTAGTGATCAGGACAATCATACATCAATTATTTTTGTCAGAATTAATGATTTCTATATGTCTCCTTGCACAGCAAACAATCCTTTTTTTGTCAGCACTTTCTCAAAGCTAGAAATATTACATTATTTGTTAATTCCTCTTTCTGAGTTGCTCCTTTTGGTTGCAGTCAGGCCGCAAAACAATGATGAAGCATTTGGGCAAGAATATGCATCCCAGTAATGCAGTGCTGGAGGCCAAGATGGAGAAAATCTCCACAGCTATCATGGTTTTGCCTTTTGTGCTCAGATAGGCTGGGAAGAAGGAGACCCACGTACTGCAAAAGGCCAACATGCTGAAGGTGATGAACTTGGCTTCATTAAAGCTGCCGGGTAATTTACGGGCAAAAAATGCCACAATAAAGCTGGCAATGGCCAAGATACCCATGTAGCCCAAGACACAGTAGAAGAATGGAGCTGAACCCTCATTGCATTGTAAAATCATTTCATGGAACTCTGAGTGCATGTCCAACTCAGGGAATGGAGGAGATGTCAACAACCAAAGAATACAAATACAAACTTGGACAAGAGAACAGGAAAGGACAATAGAAACGGACAATCTTCTCCCCACCCATTTCCTCATCAAAGAACCAGGTTTAGTGGCCATGAAAGCCACAACCACGGTAATAGTTTTGGCCAGTATGCTAGAAATGGCCACTGAAAAGGTGACCCCAAAAGTTGGTTGTCGCAGAAGACAGATCACTTGGCCAGGTTGGCTAAGGAAAAATAAAGAGGAGAGAAAACAGAGCAGAAGGGAGACAAGCAGGGTGTAAGTGAGGGACTGGTTGTTGGCTTTGACAATGGCAGTATCCCTGTGCTTAATAAAAGTTCCAAGTACCCAAGATGTCAAGAGAAAGAAACAAAGAGCTGCTGAGGATAAAGCAATTCCCAAGGTTTCTTCAAAAGTTAGAAAGACTACCAGTTTCAAGATACATCCTTTCTTTTCTTTATTTGGATAATGATCTTCTGAACATTCAAAGCAATGTTCCATATCTGGAAGAAAAGTAAAGGAGTTTTATCATTTATGCATTTCATAATATTGAAAATTACCTTATTAATTTAATTCAATAAATAGTTTATTAATTTTTGCTTAAGTCTAATGAAAAATGGTAGAATGCCTAACCTACCATTTTGATTTGAAATCTTTCCTTCTGGGCAAGGAACACAGTCATAACAGCAAAACTGATGTCCCTCAATCCCCCTTTTCCAATATCCATGGAAACAAGGGTCATTGCATCGAGAAAGTGGAAGAACCTAGTGATAAGTATAAAAGTATAAAGCATTGCACACCAGAACAACTAGACACAAGGACATTTTTTTCCATATGACATTACTCTGCTAAACAACTAATTCCCAAAAGACTGTCAAACTATTACTAAGAATGTATTACTATTATTCTTTTCATCGTTCCTATTACCTATCTCCTCCTTATGATTATAAACTTGTTGCTTGTATCTTTTACAATTTATACTGTTTTAGTTAGTTTCCTAGTATGATTTGATTGTTTATTTAGTATCCCATGAATATTACTAAGTGTTGTAACATCTGATTCTTGCTGAATGTATTTTTATGTACAATGAGAGCTTATGCACCAAAGACAAATTCCTTGTGTGTCCAATCACACTTGGTCAATAAATAATTCTATTCTATTCTATTCTATTCTATTCTATTCTATTCTATTCTATTCCATTCCATTCCATTCCACTCTATTCCACTCCACTCTCTGGTTTTCAAATTGGTGATATTTAAAAGTTTCAGGTTTTTTTTTTTCTCCTTTATGGAGCGGAATTATTTTTGACTTCACAAAGGATACTGAATTCATTAACTTCACCAAAAACTTAAAAAGAGGTAGAAATTACAATGATGTACAAAAGGTTCTGTTTGAAGCGCAGATAAAATAATTGCACAAAGTAACAATCACATGTAAAAATGGCCACCCTCGTGACTTAAAATGCAAATGAAATATGTAAACATGGATTTGGTATTGTAATATCATATTATCAATTTAATGAATGCTTGATCATTATCAACATCAGATTTTGAAAGAGACTATGTTCAATATGGGATAATAATGGATTAAGTCATGATAGATTCACTAATTCAATACCTGGTTAAAAGCCAGATTCCAGACAATCAGATCTTCATCAATGAATAATTCCATCCCATTTGAAGCCTGTGGATCTACTTTCCCAACTCTAACTCTCTGAAAGGATCTGTTTGGAAATGTGATGAAGTTGATAATGTCAAATCCACCTGTTGCTTCCCCTTTCTCATTCAGGAACACTTTCTCCCCAGCTGAATTATTAAAAGAAATCCCTTGGAGAAATGAATGGAGCTACTTGGAAGAGAATAGAAGAGAGAGACAATTGAAAGCAATGAAAGAACAAAGAGAACATCCTAAAACTATTATTAAATATGTATGCTTAGAAATTTGAGAATTGATATTGCATGGAAATGTACTTGGCCACTCTCTAATTAATTTGGTATTATTTTGAGGGAAGGTAAGAATGAATTGAAGTAGAATGAAAATACAGTTTTGGAATGATGTAACATTCTTCAATTATGATTTAGGTTCCTTACTTAAACTAGCCCATATCAAATCTTTCATAATCTGTATAAAGCTATTTTAAAGTTCTGAGGTGTGACTAATTTTGTGGCTCTTTGGTAGGATCTGGGTCATTTGGCTGGCTGGAACATATAACTTGTATTCCAGGTCAGCCCTTATCGTCACATTGATTGTGTGGTCTTTGAGCCACGAGCCAAGGTGGCGCAGTGGTTAAATGCAGCACTGCAGGCTACTGCTAGATCAGCAGGTCAGCGGTTCAAATCTCACCGGCTCAGGGTTGACTCAGCCTTCCATCCTTCCGAGGTGGGTAAAATGAGGACCCAGATTGTTGGGGGCAATATGCTGACTCTCTGTAAACCGCTTAGAGAGGCCTGAAAGGCCTATGAAGCGGTATATAAGTCTACTGCTATTGCTATTGCTGCTATTGAGCCATTCATCTTCCTTCAGGGCTTCTTTTAGCTGTTGGATGAGTGTGCTGTCAGCCAGCTGAGGAGTGTATAGCTGCCATCACCTTGGAGGGAATGATGGAGTTAACTATTTCCTTGCAGGTGCTTTTGTATTGGGGCATCCAAGAGGACGCATCAGTGAGGAAATTCTTTCTCCTTGGCAAATATTGAAGGGTGAAGTTGAACCAATTAAAATACTTGGAGAGAAGGAGAGAAGAAAGGAGGGAAGGAAGGAGGGAATGTAGGAGAGAAGGAAGGGGGGAAGGAAGGAGGAAAGGAAGGGGGAAAGGAAGGAGAGAAGAAGAGAAGAAAGGAGGGAAGGAAGGAAGGAGGGAAGGAAGGAGGGAAGGAGAGAAGGAGAGAAGAAAGGAGGGAGGGAAAGGGGAAGGAGGGAGGGAAGGAAGGAGGGAAGGGAAGGAGAGTAGGAGAGAAGAAACGAGGGAAGGAAAAAGGGAGGGAGGGAAGAAGAAGTAGGACCATTGTAAGATAAGATGGATCTATGGGATGGTAAGAAAGCAATTTTCAAGTATATTGTCAACTGTAGGGAAAAATTGTTATAAATACATATTATTAATACCAGTTATGAGATCATATAATTGTGAATGTATATATGAAATTGATAAAATAAAAAATTGGAAAATAAATAAATAAAATACTATGCCCATCTCACTTGCTTAAGGTATAGCTTCCTTGGTGTTCTTAAGTCTTCTAGGTTTTTGTGGTCAATTAAAGCTTCAAACAGAATCTTACTGCCTTCTAGGAACCTCCAAGTCAGCAGTGCCAATCAAACAGCATACACTTCCTTCTCACACACAGCTCAATATCTCTTGATGTCGGTCACCTTCTGGTAAGTCTAGGCACAGGATTGTAGCATCCTGTTCACATTTTTGGAGCAAAAAAGCCCCCATTGGCTTATATTACAAATAGCATGTTTGAGTGCTTAAGGATTGGCTCTGCCGCAAAAAACCTTTAAACTTTTTGAAAGCCACATGGTATTCCAAATTCCAAGTGAGAGACTGGCTTCACTCACCCTTCCACCCACTTTAATAGTTTGATGATAGGCAGAGCTATTTGTGCAAACAAGTGGATGAATTGACACTAGAAGTTGGTGAAGCCCCAGAAGTTCTGCAGTTGCTTTCTGGTGCAAGGACCTTCCCACTTCAGAATGACTTTCACCTTTCCAGGGTCCATCTAACCTTCTCACTGAACACATAATGTCCCAAGTAGTCTAAACTGGTTTTAAGGAAGTCACGTTCAGATAGTTTAATGTAGAGCTTAGCTTTCAATGGTTTTCTTAGCTTCTCACATACTAATTTTAGGTGGTATTCCATTGTCTCAGAATAAATCAGAATATTGTTCAGTTACACCAACACCCCCTTATACAGTTGCTTATGCAGTACTTTATTGATTAGCTGCATGTATACCACGGGTGGCCCCTTCAGCCTGAAAGACATCATTCAGAATTGGAAACACTCTAAGAAACAATTGAAAGTGGTTTTCCACTTAACACCTTCTTTTATTCTTACTCTGTAATACATTTCTCTCAAGTCCAGCTTTGTGAACACCTATCCTTCATGAGGGGGAGGGGGTTGTTCCATTGATTAATTGTTCTAACTGTCAGGAAATTTCTCCTTAGTTCTAGATTGCTTCTCTCCTTGATTAGTTTCCACCCATTGCTTATTGTCCTACCCTCAGGTGCTTTGGAGAATAGTTTAACTCCCTCTTCTTTGTGGCAGCCCCTGAGATATTGGAACACTGCTAGCATGTCACTCTTAGTCCTTCTTTTCATTAAACTAGACATACCCAGTTCCTGCAACTGATCTTCATATGTTTTAACCTCCAGTCCCCTAGACATTTTTTTTTTAGACATTTTATTGGGATTTATAGGCCGCCCTTTTCCCTGAGGGGACTCAGGGCGGCTTACAATCGTAGGGAAGGGGGTGCAATACAAAAACAAACAATATGTGAACAAAATAAAATGATAAGACACAACTTGCATTCAACAGTCAACACTCGGGCGGGTAAATTGGGAACCTATCCCCAGGCCTGATGGGATAGCCAGGTCTTAAGGGCTATGCGGAAGGTCTGGACGGTGGTGAGGGTGCGAATCTCGACGGGGAGGTCATTCCACAGGGTCGGAGCTGCAACAGAAAAGGCTCTCCTCCGTGTACTCGCCAGTCGGCATTGACTGGCAGATGGGATTCGGAGGAGGCCCAGTCTGTGCGATCTAATCGGTCGGAGGGAGGTAATCGGCAGGAGGCGGTCTCTCAAGTACCCAGATCCACTACCATGGAGTGCTTTGAAGGTGGTCATCAATACCTTGAAGCTCACCCGGAGATCAACAGGTAGCCAGTGCAGCTCGCGGAGGATGGGTGTTATGTGGGCGAACCGCGGTGCGCCCGCTATCACTCGCGCGGCTGCATTCTGAACTAACTGCAGTCGCCGGATGCACTTCAAGGGCAACCCCATGTAGAGCACATTGCAGTATGTTGCTCTTCTCTCCACTATTTCTAGAGTCTCAACATCTTTTTTACATCGTGGCGACCAAAAGTGGATGCAGTATTCCAAATGTGGCCTTACCCAGGCATTATAAAGTTGTATTAATACTTCATGTGATCTTGATTCTATCCCTCTATTTATGCAGCCTAGAACTGTGTTGGTTTTTTTGGAGGGGACAGCCGCTGCACACTGTTGGCTCATATTTAAATATCCACTAGGACACCAAGATCCTTCTAACACTACTATTAAGCATGTATATACCACATATACTGTACCTGTGCATTTTATTTTTCTTGCCTAAATATAGAACCTTACTTTTTTCACAATTGAATTTTATTTTGTTAGATAGCACCCAATGTTCAAGTTGGTCAAGTTCCTTCTGTATCTTAAACCTATCTTCTGAAGTGTTCACTATTCCTGCCAGCTATTCCTTACTAGGTCTTCTAGTCAAACGCCCTGTTCAAGGAGAATTAGACAAATGGCTATCCTTCTCTTTGTAAAAATCTCCAGTGTTGGACCATCCATAACTTCTGAAGAGAAGTTCTTCCACTAGTTAATTGTTAAATGTTCTCACTATCAGGAATGTTTTCCTTATTTCTACTTTGTTTTTCATACTTGTTTCCACATACATAAAATATTAAGACTTTCCACAATGAGTTCAAAATTAATTGTGCATCAAACTGCTCATTGAAATAAAGGAAGAGTCCAATGAAAAGAGAATACCTGCCAAGCCTGCAGTTGTGGAATCTCAGATTTTTTACCCATTATAGTTTTTTTCCTATTGTACCATAATGTGTACAGAGCCTGCAAAGCATGTGCCACAGCATAAACAGCATTGTAGACACTGTAACTTTGGCCAGTCATTTTCATTTCAAAGGCAGGTCCAGGAAGATCCCCCAAATTCATCTTCTCAGTGCATTTCCTACTATGCATTCCTTGTAACTCTGCTTTTGGAAATGAACAATCAAAGGATTGTTCCCAAACATCCTGTCGAAACCCATCTGTGTGGTCCGAAAGAGGATTTATGGTTTGAAGAAATTCCTTGAAACCTACAACAGCTGTTGAATGAACAGTGAAGGAAATAGCCCCATGGAACATCTGGAGATCCCATGTGATTTGAATGCCTGATAGTACAAAATCAATTTGCGCAGTCAAGATCCACACCTTTCCAAATAATGCAGTTTCCTTGCTTTCAGGATCTACCACAAATGTGACAAATCTTAGCCATATAATTGTCCAGGGTTTTCCATAAACAAGAAATGCATTGGGTTTGCTCTTCAACATATTAATAGAAGTCATTGTGATTGTTTGATAAAATTCTTGGAATTCTTCCAAGTGGAATTGTTGAGCAAGCCTTTCTATAAACGCTGAGCATATTCTGTTCTGTGAAAGTAAGGGCTGCATTTTCTGTAAGAAATTTTCTCCATTGCTGTTATCAACAGAAAATATACCAATCCATGTCCACCTGAAACGATGAAGCAGTTGGACAATGCCAATATACTGATGGTCCTCTTTGGGAACCATGAAGTAAAGTGAAGACCGCTTACTAGTCTGAAATTTCTCCTGGGCTACTGAGCCATAGATCAGCTAAATGAAAGTGCAATAGTATTCTGTTCAGTCTTTAGTTCAAGTTAAATTTCTCTATCTTGTTTTCATATAAAATATATCAAAGGAATATTTTTCCCTTAGCATTCTTTTCAGAATATAGGTATGCTTTTTTTCTAAATATTTCAAACCTATGTACCAGAACAATTGCTTTAATGGAAGCAGTTCAAATCTTCCCTCAGGTCTGGAATGACTCCTGATAATACTTCCTGTAGCTGATATTGTAGTTTCAGAAAAGAATGCCAAGTAGTAGACTTTAAAACTTTCAGAACATCTTAACAAAATCCTGATCTTAATATTTAATGCCCATTGATTGTTCTATAACAACAATAAGATTAATAATTTTCTTCTCAACCCTTTCAGAACTTACTTGTGGAATCTTGAAGAATCCTATAATTTCAGCTATATAAGATGATGTGACAAAATCCAGTCCTCCAATTATACCCATGAGATTCTTCTGGCTATCACATTTGTAGTTAGGGACAAATTCCTGGGATTTGAAAAGCAGGTCCAGAGTGGTGCGATAGGTCATCCTTGCATGGAGGTAACTGTCATAGATGTGGAACCCGAATGTGATGTTAGGTAAAATCTGGGGGTCCTCATTGATCTCCTTAACAGCAAAAGCCAAGGAAAGGATGTGCTGGTAGAACTTAATTATTACACTGCAAATGATTTAAATACCCCAATTGAAAAAAGGAAGTTGTCCATTCTTATAATGTGGCATCATTTCTACATGAATAACAAACATTTCTTTCTATGATGAAAGTAGGAAACTAATAGGCTTTCTAAAATGCTGAATAGTTAATACAAAGTTCAAATTTGCTTTTTCTACATTATTTGCATCATTTGCAACAAATATCTGCTACAATAAATGAAAACATTTTTTTCATCCAAACTCATTTATTTTCTAATACATTTTCACAAAATAGAATATGAATGATTCCAGCATGTATCAGTCATTTATTGTATGTATGTATGTTTTGTTAAGGGTGACAATATTATTTTTTTTAAAAAAATTACAATAGGGTGAGGGTTAATAAATGTTCTTCACAAAAGGTTTTGCCCTAAAGTTTCATACATTATATGACCAATACTTTACCATAAAGGACATTATTTATTCTCCCATAACTAGAAACATTTGAAAGGCAGAGAGATTTAGATTAAATATAAAGCCAAAATGTCAGTCCTGGAAGTAGAAGATTGGCTAGGGGAACTTCATGTCGAAGAAGACACTAAATTTATACTAAAAACTTTTTATTCTCATAAGCAATTTTGGGGAAAGAAATTAAGATTAAGGGGTGGGGAATCCTTACTTTGGTATGTCATACGATGTTATACAAGGATGTTCCTTAAAATTAATTTCATAAAGGTTGTAAATGATGTGGGACACTATCCCACCAATGACGAGGTCACCAGGTTGGTACCACTCATGTGGAACAAGGAAAGCATAACTTTCAGGGCAGCTCAGAGTCACTATTTTCTTCACCAGAAACATCAGGAGAAGCAACATCTTCACTCCTGAAAATGTCTCTTTTTTCATCTTATCCTATAAGAAAGGTTGTATTATTCCAATGTTTAATTCAACAATTCATTCAAGGCTTGTTTGATTCCTTCATTCATTCAATGCCCCCGATCAGAATATCCACCTTTGGGTATTTGGAGATCCACGAGAGTGCAAATTCATGTTTTGAATAGCATCAGGGTTTGAACAGATACTCTGGCAGAGGAGAAGAGAGGGAGGGAACCTGTAGCTATGACTCTGAAACACCACAGTTATTATCTTTCTGCAATCCACCTGGGGTTCAAGATACATGGATTGTTGTTGAATTGAAATAGCCTTCTATGTATTACTGAAACCTGGCTGGGCCCGGAGGGAGGAGTCCCCCTCACTGAAATGTGCCCAGAAGGATTTCGGGTGCTTCATCAGCCGCGACCTCAAGGAAGGGGTGGGGGAGTGGCCGTCATCGTCCGAGGGTCTTTAGTTCCTCGTAGGATCCCTGCTACAGAGCTTGTTGGGTGTGAATCCCTGCTGATGAAGTTGGACCTTGGAGGTCAAGTGGGTTTGTTGTTAAT
The DNA here is from genome assembly GCF_051295495.1 of Thamnophis sirtalis. NCBI lineage: Eukaryota > Metazoa > Chordata > Lepidosauria > Squamata > Natricidae > Thamnophis > Thamnophis sirtalis. The sequence continues at coordinate 127,875,787 of NW_028261384.1, forward strand.
GTACCTACATCCCAACAGCATTGCAACAGCCCTCCCCTCGCTCCTCGAGTCAGTAGCCGAGTTGGCGGTACAGTTCCCCAGGCTTATGGTTCTGGGGGATTTCAACCTGCCTAAACTTGGTGAACGCTCTGATGGGCACAGGAGTTCATGGCTTCCATGACAGCCATAGACTTGACCCAAGTAATTCGGGGTTCGACTCATTCAGCGGGTCACACGCTTGACCTCGTATTACTCTCAGAGCAGTGGAGACGTGATCTAGAGTTGAAGGGCATTAAGACCTTGCCCTTGTCATGGTCTGATCACTTCCTATTGAGGCTTGACTTTCGGAAACCAATCCCCCACTATAGGGAGGAGGAACCGATTAGGTGGTTCCGCCCCAGGCACCTGATGGACCCTATGGGATTTCAGACGGCGCTTGGAGAAATACCTGACACTCTCGTCCACAATCCGGTGGAGTCCTTAGTCGATGCCCGGAATACAGCGGCGGCGGGGGCTCTAAACCGGATTGCGCCTTTGCGACCTCTCCGAGGCAGCGGATCCAGGAGGGCCCCTTGGTTCACTGAGGAACTCCGGGAGATGAAGCGCCAAAAGAGACGCCTAGAGCGCCGCTGGAGGGCCAGTAAATCTGAGTCAGACCGAGCACTAATGAGAGCCTTTATCAGAGCCTATCTCGTGGCAATACGGGCGGCGAAATGTTCGCATTTTGCCGCCCTTATAGCATCCGCTGAATCACGCCCAGCCGCTTTGCTTAGAATAACCCGCTCCCTCTTGAAAGGGAGGGATGCAGATAACCCTTTACAAGGTAGAGCTGAGGAATTTGTTCAGTATTTAATGGATAAAGTCGCTCGGATTCGGACAGAGCTGGACTCCAATTGCACGGTACCGGCCGAGGTACCGGGGGAAGGTCTTGAGCATACTTTATGGATTGAGTTTCAATTTGCTTCTCCTGAGGAAGTGGACAAGGCCATGGGAGCGGTGAATACCTCCACTTGTATACTGGACCCATGCCCCTTCTGGCTGGTCTCGACCAGCAGGGAGGTGACATGCGGCTGGATCCGGATGATAGTTAACACCTCTCTCCGGGAGGGAATTTTCCCGCTCCTCCTAAAGGATGTGGTGGTGAGACCCCTCCTGAAGAAATCATCTCTGGACCCAGCCATTTTGAGCAACTATCGTCCAGTCTCCAACCTGCCCTTTGTTGGGAAGGTTGTTGAGAAAGTGGTGGCCTCTCAACTCTGACGGTCCTTGGATGAAACTGATTATCTAGATTCCTTTCAGTCAGGTTTCAGGCCTGGTTACAGCACGGAAACTCCTTTGGTCGTGCTGATCGATGATCTCTGGTGAACCAGGGATAGGGGTCACCCCTCTATCCTTGTGCTCTTTGACCTCTCAGCGGCCTTCGATACCATCGACCATGATATCCTTCTGCGACGGTTGTGAGAGGTGGGAGTGGGAGGCACCGTCCTTCGGTGGTTCTCCTCCTACCTCTCGGACAGGTCGCAGTCGGTGTTGGTTGGAGGGCAGAGGTCGACCCCAAGGCCCCTCAATTACAGGGTGCGGCAGGGTTCAGTCCTGTCCCCCCTCCTATTTAACATCTACATGAAGCCGCTGGGTGAGATCATATGCTGGCATGGGATTAAGTACCACCAATATGTGGATGATACACAGTTGTACCTGTCCGCCCCGTGCCAACTCAGCGAAGCAGTAGAAGTGATGTGCCAGTGCCTGGAGGCTGTTAGGGTCTGGATGGGAGTAAACAAGTTGGCACTCAATCCAGACAAGACCGAGTGGCTACTGTTGTTCCCTCCCAAAGATTGGCCAAGTATTCCATCTCTCAGGCTGGGGGGTGAACTTATACACCCCTCACAGAGGGTTCACAATTTGGGAGTCCTCCTGGATCCCCAGCTGACTTTAGAACACCATTTGTCGGCTTTGACCAGGGGGACCTTTGCCCAGGTTCACCTGGTGCACCAATTGAGACCCTACCTGGATCGGGAGGCCCTTCAGAAAGTCACTCACGCCCTTGTGACCTCAAGACTGGATTACTGTAACACGCTCTATATGGGGCTGCCCTTGAAGAGTGTTCGAAGACTTCCGCTGGTCCAGAACGCAGCCGCGTGAGTGATTGTGGGTGCACCCAGGTACACCCATGTCACACCTATCCTCCACGAGCTGCCCTGGCTACCCATTAGTCTCCAGACCCGCTTCAAGGTGCTGGTCGTTACCTATAAAGCCCTACATGGCATCAGACCTGGGTACCTGATAGACCGCCTCCTGCCGATCACCTCCTATAGACAGATTAGATCTCACAGGTTAGGTCTTCTCTGGATTCCATCTGCCAGCCAATGTCCGCTGGCGACTCCCCAGGGGAGAGCCTTCTCTGTCGCAGCTCCAGCCCTTTGGAACGACCTCCCCGTGGAGATCCGGACCCTTACTACCCTCCCAGCCTTCCACAAAGCCGTTAAGTCCTGGCTGCTCCAGCAGGCCGGGGGGCTCTCGAAATATCCAGCCCCACGGAAACTGTGACTGATGTGTATTTTAAAGTGTTGTTTTGTGTATTTATCCCCTTCCCTTGTTTATTGTAAGCCGCCCGGAGTCCTTCGGGAGTGGGCGGCATACAAGACAAATAAACAACAACAAAACAACAGTCTGATGTTTTTGCCTAGTTCAGAAAATATCTCCTGTAGAGGATGATTGCTTTGTTTTTGATGAGAGAATAAGTGGCCATTGTTTAAATGCTTTTTTAAATTGCTAATAAAATGTAGAGAGGGTTATTTACAATACAAAATACACTTGATTTTTTTTAAAATTGTTTTTATTTATTTTTTTACAATGAATGATGCATGCAGTTTACCTTCCTTTGCATAGTGTTAAGAGGCATAGATATTTTGGTATTCTCTCATATTAAGAAGTTTTGAATGATTTCCTTCCAGATCCTTAGAGTAGGGAGGGAGACACCTCTATTGTTTCCAAAATGATGGGTGACATTTTTACTTCAGTTAGCCATGAGCAGGAAATACATTTTTTCTTCTATTTGGAAATGCCTACAACCTTAGATCTTTACTGTGGGTTTCAAACCCTCTGTGAACCAAGCCCAGGAAAGCTTTAACTCCATGGTAAAATCTGTGGTCATTTACTCCTCAAAATTTCCAAAGAGAGAAAAGTTCTTCTGATGTTTTTCTTTCTAATTTCTTTGACCTCTCTCTCCCCCATCCCTTTCTCACTTTCAGAATCAGTTTTCATTTTATTGTCACTCATGAACACAACAGAAGTGAAAATCCAATAAACTAACATGCAGGGTTTCTGTATTCACTACAGATATTTAGTTGATGGAGTGGATAAAGGAGTAAAGAGGCAACGGAGCCTAGCATTCAACTCGCCACCCAGTAAATAAATTTGGGAGCAGAGATTAATCTCAGTCAGAAAAAAAACAGGTACATACATGAATGTTCAAATAATCTCATTCATTGCTTAAAGTATATGCAGAAGAATCTATTCAACGGATCATCAGTAGAAAGAGATAAGAAAGCTAGATGACCAAAATGTGTTCAATAGATGTGTTGAAAAGGAGAAAGGATTTGGTTAAAGAACATTCAAAAAGACTGAAAACACAGCAACATGAAAATTCTTTTGGAATGGGCAATCACAATAAATCTTAATGATCATAAATATCGTACACAAATTGTTCTTTAACAGAAATAAAAATGTCTATATTCCTATAGTTTTATACAAGTTTCCTATAGACAGCATTCTTTCTATTTCTTTTTGCAGCAATTTCTCTGAGCCAGAAATATAACATGATGTATTAATTCCTCTTTCTGAGTTGTTCCCTGTGGTTTAGCTCAGGCCGTAAAACAATGATGTAGCACTTTGGTAAGAATATGCATCCCAGTAATGAAGCACTGGAGGCCAAGATGGAGAAGACCTCCACAGCTACCATGGCTTTGCCTTTTGTGCTCAGATAGGCTGGAAAGAAGGAGATCCACACACTGCAAAAGGCCAACATGCTGAAGGTGATGGACTTGGCTTCATTAAAGCTGTTGGGTAATTTACGGGCAAAAAAAGCCACAATAAAGCTGGCAATGGCCAAGATACCCATGTAGCCCAAGACACGGTAGAAGAAGGAGGGTGACCTTTCGTTGCATTGTAAAATCATTTCATGGAACTCTGAGTGCATGTCCAACTCAGGGAATGGAGGAGATGTCAACAACCAAAGAATACAAATAGATACTTGTACAAGAGAACAGGAAAGGACAATAGAAAAGGACAATCTTTTTCCTACCCATTTCCTCATTGGAGAACCAGGTTTAGTGGCCATGAAAGCCACAACCACAGTAATAGTTTTTGCCAATACACTGGAAAGAGACACTGAGAAGGTGATGCCAAAAGTTGGTTGTTGGAGAAGGCAGATCACCTTGTCAGGTTGGCTAAGGAAGAAAAATGAGGAGAGAAAACAGAGCTGAAGAGATACAAGGAGGATATAGCTGAGGAACCTATTGTTGGCTTTGACAATGGGAGTATCCCTATGCTTAATAAAAGTTCCAAGTACCCAAGATGTCAGGGAGAAAAAACAAAGAGCTGCTGAAGCTAAACCAATTCCTAAGATTACTTCAAATTTTATAAACACCTCCTGTTTCAGGATACATCCATTCTTTTCTTCATTTGGATAATGATCTTCTGAACATTCAAAGCAATCATCCATTTCTGGAAATAAAATCAAGGAATTTGTCATCTAGGCATTCCAGTTATTAGAAATTACTTTGTTATTTTTTTGCATCCTAAACTGGCATATTAAAGTCTAATGAAAAATGGTAGAATTCCTACCCTACTGTTTTGATCTGAAATCTTCCCTTCTGGGCATGGAACACAGTCATAGCAGCAGAACTGAACACCTTCAATCCCTTTTTTCCAGGATCCAGGGAAGCATGGGTCATTGCATCAGGAAAATGGAAGAACCTGTGATGAGCAAAGAAGGTTGCAAAATTAGAGATATTTAAAACAGTTTGGTTCAATTTTTCAACCTAATCAACTTAAAAAGATGGGGAAATTTCAGTGATGTAGGAAAGATCCTGTTTGAAGTTCAGGGGATGTAAATAATTGAACATAGTGACAATCTCGTGGAAAAGTGATTTCTGATTCTAGTGATTTCTGATTCAAATCCAAACCAAAAATGCAAACATGCCTTTTACATTGTAATATCATATTGTCAATTTGAGGAATGCCTGATCATCAACAATATTTGAAAAGAATATGCCATTGTTTATTTTTTGAAAGAACCCAGAAATCAAATTTCTAAACAGATTACGTTCAATATCAGATTGAAATGGATTAAGCCCAGCTGATTCAATAATTCAATACTTGGTTAAAAGTTGGATTCTAGACAATCATATCTTCATCAATGAATAATTCCATCCCTTTTGGAGCCTGGAGATCCATCTTTCCAACTCTAACTCTCTGAAAGGAACTGTTTAGAAATGTGATGAAATTGGTAATGTCGAATCCACCTGTTGCTTCCCCTTTCTCTCTCCCCAGCTGAATTGTTAAAAGAGATGCCTTGAAGAAATGAATGGAGCTACTTGAAAAAGAATGGAAGAGAAAGGGAGTTGAATACAATGTAGTAGAGTGGAGAACACCATATTCAAGTTTCCTTGACTCATTCTTCCCATTTCTACAACCATTATTAAATGTGTACACTTAGAAATTTAATAATTGATATTTCATTGAAATGCACAGTACGTAGCCACTCTATTATTCACTTGATATTATTTTAAGGAAAGACAAGAAAGAACTAAAGCAGAATGAAAATAGGATCACTCAAAATGGCATTACTGTATTTTTCAGAGTATAAGATTTTCCAAAGTTTAAGACACACCTAGATTTTGGAGGAAAACAAGGGGAAAAAATCTGCTTCCCAGCAATTTGCTTTCCTGCAGCAAATAGCAAACAGTACAGACAATACAGACTGTTTGTGGTGTTACATTTTAGACTGTACTTGTACAGATGCTGTTAAACTTGATGTGGCTTTCAGGAAGTATACATTATTATCTGCTATTTAAAAAAGATAAAATAGCACTGGGCCTCTTCAGATCAAGATTTATTTTAAAAAGCTTCTTCATTTTGTTAAGTTGTCTAGAACAACAATAAAGAAGTCTTTAAAAATAAGTCTAATAATTTGAACATTCTATAGGCATTTATAGTTATTGAATTCAACCCTTGGCACCACAATTTGACACTTTTCTTTTTTTAAACAGAGCCCCTTTTCTCTGATTCTCAGACATTTGAAAAGTTATTTTTTTATTTTCAGTGGAAACCAAAGCATCATCAAAATAAGGGACTACTCCCGGTATCCCCTGCAAAAGTCATTCCATGACATTTTGGAACAGTCCGGGGGCTATGCTGACACCAAATTTCAATCTAGTGCATTTGAATGACCAACTATGTGTCACAATGGTTTGGGCCTCCACTGTAGCACTATTTACTGGCAATTGCTTGTAGGTCTGTGACAGACCTAATTTGGCAAATATTTTCCCCAGCCCAAGGGAGTGCAATAAATGCTGAACAACAGGCACTGAGTAGGCGCTTTGCTGAAGGGCCTTGTTTAGGGTGCACTTACAATCTATGCAGATGTGTATTGACCCATCGGATTTAATGGGGGTCACAATAGGGAATTCCCACTGAGCATGTTCAACAGACTCCAGGATCCCATGGCCAATTAATTTGTCCAATTCTTGGTCAGGTTTGAGTTGGAGGATGAAAGGGACCTTCCAGGGCTCTAATCTGATTGGTGCAATATTGGGGTCTAGGTTCAATGATATAGGAGTCTCCACATACTTGCCCAGGTCTCCACTGAAGACGTTCTTTAACTCGTGGATCAATTTCTCAGCATTGTCATCATTGATGACCTTGATGTCAGTTACCCACATGCCCAGGGATTTGAACCAGTCCAAGCTGAGCAGGCTTGGGAGGGAGCCGCTGATCATCATCAATGTAAGTGGTCTGTCAAAGTTTTTAAATTGGACATGGAAAGTGCCACAGCCTAGGACAGGGATGCAATTTCCCTGATAATCACTGAGCTGCAGTTGTTGGCACATCAACTGTCATCTCTGGAGGTTAGGGCTAGCCTTCTTCATGGTTGCCCATGATACAATGGTCAGGGATTACCCAGTGTTGATTTCCATGCTGCACAGTGACCCCTTGGTTTGGATGGTTACTCACAGCTATTTATTTCTTGGCATACTGGCTTGCCAAATTTTGGTCTGGAATGCTTCTTTCTTGCTTCTGCCAGGGCTTAGAGGTCTGGGTGGCCTTGGTTGTCCTGACTAGCTTGGCACTGGTTTGGGTTGTTGAGTGGACATAAGATTTGCATGGCAGACTCAGGCCAGATGCCCCCTCTAGTAACACCTCTGGCAGATGGCATCCCTAAAATGACAGGTTGTTCTTGACCTCAAGGGTCAAGTGGGTCTGCTGCTTACGTACCTGCCTCCCAACTGCGTTGCAGCAGCCCTCCCCTCACTCCTCGAGTCAGTAGCCGAGCTGGCAGTTGAGTTCCCTAGGCTTATGGTTCTGGGGGACTTCAATTTGCCTTCGCTCGGTGAACACTCTGATGGAGCGCAGGAGTTCATGGCTTCCATGACAGCCATGGGCTTGACCCAAGTAATTCAAGGCCCAACCCACTCAGCGGGTCACACGCTCGACCTCGTATTCCTCTCGGAGCAGTGGAGTTATGATCTTGGTCTGAGGGGAAATGAGATCATTCCCCTGTCGTGGTCAGACCACTGCCTACTGAGGTTAGACTTCCGGAGGCCAAACCCCCACCGTAGGGAGGAGGAACCGACCAGGTGGTTCTGCCCCAGGCGACTTATGGACCCAGTAAGGTTCCAGACGGAGCTTGGGGTTATTCCAGATGCTCTCGCCCACAGTTCGGCGGAGACTCTTGCTGCTGCCTGGCACTCGGCAGCATCAGAGTCTCTAAACCGGATTGCGCCACTACGGCCCCTCCGGGTCAGCGGCCCACGGAGGCCTCCTTGGTTCACCGAGGAGCTCCGTGAGATAAAGCGCCGGAGGAGACGCCTAGAGCACCTGTGGAGGTCTGATAGGTCCGAGTCGAGCCGGGCACTGTTGACAGCTTGCACCAAGGAGTATATTCGGGCTCTAAGAACAGCCAAAAGATCACACATTGCCTCCTTGGTAGCGTCCGCCGAGTCTCGCCCAGCCGCCCTGTTTAGGATAACCCGCTCCCTCCTGAATAGGAGGGAGACGGAGAACCCCTTACAGGGTAAGGCTGAGGAGTATGTACAGTTCTTGGCGGACAAAGTTGCTCGGTTTCGATCGGACCTGGACTCCACTCTTGCAGATCCAGCCGAGACACAGGGGAATGATCTGGCAGACCATCTCTGGGTTGAGTTTCAGGATGTTGCCTCCGGGGATGTGGACAAGGCTATGCGAGCTGTGAGCGCCTCCACCTGTATTCTGGACCCGTGTCCCTCCTGGCTGGTTGCCAACAGCAGTGAGGTGACACGAGGCTGGATCCAGGTGGTTGTTACCACCTCTCTTCGGGAGGGGCATCTCCCCACCGCGCTGAAGGTGGCGGTGGTGAGACCCCTCCTGAAGAAACCGTCCTTGGATCCAGCAATTCTTAACAACTACCGTCCAGTCTCCAACCTCCCCTTTGTGGGGAAGGTTGTTGAGAAGGTGGTGGCCTTCCAGCTTCAGCGTACCTTGGAGGAAGCTAACTATCTTGACCCCTTCCAGTCTGGCTTCAGGCCCGGTTACAGCACAGAAACCGCTTTGGTCGCATTGACCGATGATCTCTGGAGAGCCAGAGATGGAGGCCATGCGTCCATCCTGGTTCTCCTTGACCTCTCAGCGGCTTTCGATACCATCGACCATGGTATCCTTCTGCGACGACTGCGGGAGGTGGGGGTGGGCGGCACTGTTTTGCAGTGGTTCTCCTCCTACCTCTCGGACAGGTCACAGTCGGTGTTGGTGGGGGGGCAGAGATCGTCCCCGAGGCCCCTTACTTGTGGGGTGCCGCAGGGTTCGGTCTTATCCCCCCTACTATTTAACATATACATGAAACCGCTGGGCGAGATCATTCGGAGGCACGGGATAAAATACCACCAATATGCGGACGATACGCAGCTGTATCTGTCCGCCCCGTGCCAACTCAATGAAGCGGTGGAAGTGATGAACCGAGGCCTTGAGGCTGTTAAAGACTGGATGAGAGCTAACAAACTGGTGCTCAACCCGGAAAAGACCGAGTGGCTGCTGTGTTTTCCTCCCAATAATTTGGCTAATGTTCCATCAATCAGGCTGGGGGGACAAAATTTATACCCCTCAGACAGGGTCCGCAACTTGGGAGTCCTCCTGGATCCACAGCTGAGTTTCGACCATCATTTGTCAGCTGTGACCAGGGGGGCATTTGCTCAGGTTCGCCTGATGCGCCAGTTGCGGCCCTACCTGAACCGGGAGGCCCTCACAACAGTCACTCGAGCCCTTGTGATCTCTAGGCTGGAATACTGCAACGTGCTCTACATGGGGCTGCCCTTGAAGAGCATCCGGCGACTTCAGCTAGTCCAGAATGCGGCCGCGCGAGTGATCGTGGGCGCACCACGGTTCGCCCACATAACACCGATCCTCCGTGAGCTGCGCTGGCTTCCTGTTGGTCTCCGGGTGCACTTCAAGGTCCTACTTACCACTCACAAAGCGCTCCATGGTAGTGGATCTGGCTATTTGAGAGACCGCCTTCTGCCAATTACCTCCCTGCGTCCCATCAGATCGCACAGGGTAGGCCTCCTCCGAATCCCATCCGCCAGTCAGTGCCGACTGGCGACTACGCGGAGGAGAGCCTTCTCAGTTGTAGCTCCGACGCTATGGAACAATCTCCCCGTGGAGATCCGCACCCTCACCACCGCCCAGGCCTTCCGCACGGCCCTTAAGATCTGGCTATCCCGTCAGGCCTGGGGATAAAAATCTTAGTTCGTCCCCTCCCGAATGATGAATGAATGTTGTGCTCTATTTTTTTAATATTATGTATTGTCTTATGCTTTTTGTCTTTGTACCCCCTTCCCCGTGTTTTTGTAAGCCGCCCTGAGTCCCCTCAGGGAAAAGGGCGGCCTATAAATTATAATAAATCTAAAATCTAAATCTAAATCTAATCTAATTTTCTCTGTTGGTTGCCCCTGCAGCTGGCCCAAAGTGGGAAACGTCTTTCAGGCTCAAATGCTGTCTTTTTTTTTCAAACCGAAGGCAGAAAAAAGTTGCGCATGCGTGAGAATGGGAATGGCCGCCGAGCGCATGCGTGAGAATGGGAATGGCCGCCGAGCTCCAACGCTCCGGCTATTGAGAAATAACAGCGATAGATTCCAGGCGACCAGGACCCCGAACATGACAACGGAGGGGTCCTTGCAAGCGATCAACATCCAGGCTTCCTGGGGAGGTAATTATTTGAGGAGGGGGCTGCCTTCGGGTGGCCCCTGGACGGCGTTACCTCCCTCGGTGATTTTTCCTTCGAACAGCTGGGCGGCGGCGGTGGCGGCGTTGCGCGAGCGGCGGTGGCTTCGGCCCCGCTGCCTCAGGAGGCTGCCCCGCTACCCTGGGAGGCTTGATTCGTGCCCTGAACAGAGGGTAGGGAACTGTATGGAAGTGCCTGTTTGGATTGGAGGACTGACTCTCTACCCTCACCGCAACTTTGGTGCTTTGTACTACGGCCCTACTGATTGCTCCCTTTCGAACAGCTGGGCGGCGGCGGTGGCGGCGTTACACGAGCGGCGGTGGCTTTGGCCCCGCTGTCTCAAGAGGCTGCCCCGCTACCCTGGGAGGCTTGATTTGTGCCCTGAACAGAGGGTAGGGAACTGTATGGAAGTGCCTGTTTGGACTAGAGGACTAGCTCTTTACCCCCACCGCAACTTTGCTGCTTTGTACTGCAGCCCTGCTGATTGCTTCCTTTCCCCCTGGCACGGCATCCCCTTTGTGTTTTGCCGCTGCTTTCACTGGGCTCTGCAACGTTTTATTTATCATCTATCCACCTGGACTGTGATCCCAGGATTTCAACGACAAGCTCTTTGTTGTGTTGGATACCATCTGTTGCTGCTGCTGCCTCAGGAGGGCCACGTTAGGCAAAATCGTCCACCGGATCATCTTGCATTGTACACCATTGCTCCGGAAAGGCAGCATATGTGGACCTCTGACTCCCTCCAGTGGCCATTACCGACACTTCCTCCATCTTTTGGCTGGTTTCATCATTTTTACCATCTTTATCATCTTTACCGCCTCTTTAATTACCATCTACTCACCCCTCCTATAATTACATCTATAATTACATCTGTTGGGCCTCTCCACGTACGAACTAACTGTACCCATCTGGTTAATACTACCCCTCGTCGTCCCAGGGAAACCATCTCAACTACCCAGACTTTGCCTTTACTGACATTATTGACAAATCGGACTTTAACATCTTTGACGATTTCTTTTAATCGCCTGGACTTTTTGGGACCTTCCCAACTACATAAGAAGGGAAGAAAGGCTACTTCCCCTTCTATATATACTCTTTTATAAGATCTACGCACGCTGCGCAAACTTTTAAATGGTATGGTGAGTGCATGTGATTGTATGTGTGAATTGGATGATCCCACTTTTATTACCCCATGACTCTTGTATTTTTATGTGTTTTTAATTATTACGTGGGGACTGCTTGAGTGTATAAATGAGTGTGCTTGATTCGGAGGACCTGTCGGGAATTGCGGGGGCTATGGGGGTGGTTGAGGGGACTAAAGATACGGGAGAGGGTCGGGGTATTGCGGTCGTGACAGGGAGGGGCAGATACGGCGGGGACTTTAGGGCAGGCCATTACCGGGGAAGGAGGGTTCGCTACATCACAGAGATCCCTCCTTCTGGCCCTAGGAGCCCCACTCCAAGACCAGATGGCGCAAGTAATCAGGACCCTGGTCTCAGGCTGTTGTCGCTAAATGCCAGGTCTGTTGTACATAAAGCACCTCTCGTCCGGGACTTAATTTTAGACGAGAGGGCAGACCTGGCATGTATTACTGAGACCTGGCTGGGCCCAGAGGGAGGAGTCCCCCTTGTAGAACTGTGCCCAGAAGGTTTTCAGGTGCTGCATCAGCCGAGAGCCCAGGGAAGGGGTGGGGGTGTGGCCGCTGTTATCCGGGAGTCGTTAGTTCCTCGTAGGGTCCCTGCTCCGGAGATTGTCGGGTGTGAGTCTTTGCTGTTAAGGTTGGACCTCAAGGGTCAAGTGGGTTTGCTGCTAACGTACCTGCCTCCCAACAGCGTTGCAGCAGCCCTCCCCTCGCTCCTCGAGTCAGTAGCCGAGCTGGCAATTGAGTTCCCTAGGTTGATGGTCCTGGGGGACTTTAATTTGCCGTCGCTCGGTGAAAACTCTGATGGGGCGCAGGAGTTCATGGCTTCCATGACAGCCATGGGCTTGACTCAAGTAATCCGAGGCCCAACCCATTCAGCGGGACACATGCTTGACCTCGTATTTCTCTCGGAGCAGTGGATGTGTGATCTTGGTCTGAGGGGGAGTGACATCATACCCCTGTCGTGGTCAGACCATTGCCTACTGAGGCTCGACTTCCGGAGGCCAAACCCCCACTGTAGGGAGGAGGAACCGACCAGGTGGTTCCGCCCCAGGCGTCTTATGGAGCCAGTAAGGTTCCAGACAGAGCTTGGGGTTATTCCTGATACTTTCGCCCACAGTCCGGTAGAGACTCTGGCTGCTGCGTGGCATTCGGCAGCGTCAGAGGCCCTCGACCGGATTGCGCCACTGCGGCCCCTCCGAGGCGGCGGATCCCGGAGACCCCCTTGGTTCACCGAGGAGCTCCGGGAGATGAAGCGCCGGAGGAGATGCCTAGAGCACCGTTGGAGGTCCGATAAGTCCGCATCGAACCGAGCAATGGTAACCACCTGCACCAGGGAATATACTAGGGCACTTAGGGCAGCTAAAAGATCACACATAGCCTCCCTGGTCGCATCCGCTGAGTCCCGCCCAGCCGCCCTGTTTAGGATAACCCGCTCCCTATTGAACAAAAGGGAGGCGGGGGAACCCTTGCAGGGCAGAGCTGAAGAATATGCCCAATTCTTAGCGGACAAAATTGCTCGGTTTCGGACGGACTTGGACTCCACACCCGCAGTTCCAGCCGAGACTCAGGGGGACCAAGTACAACAGCTCTGGGTTGAGTTTCAGGAGGTTACCCCCGGGGATGTGGACAAGGCCATGAGAGCTGTGAGTTCCTCCACCTGTGCTCTGGATCCGTGTCCCTCATGGCTGGTTTCTAACTGCAGTGAGGTGACACGAGGCTGGATCCAGGCGGTTGTAACCGCCTCTCTTCGGGAGGGGAACTTCCCCGCCGCACTGAAAGCGGCGGTGGTGAGACCCCTCCTGAAGAAGCCATCCCTAGATCCAGCTGTCCTTAACAACTATCGCCCGGTCTCCAACCTCCCCTTTTTGGGGAAGGTTGTTGAGAAGGTGGTGGCCTTCCAGCTCCAACGGTCCTTGGAGGAAGCAGACTACCTAGACCCCTTCCAGTCAGGCTTCAGACCCGGTTACAGCACTGAAACCGCCTTGGTCGCATTGATGGATGATCTTTGGAGAGCCAGAGATGAAGGACATCCCTCCATCCTGGTCCTCCTTGACCTCTCAGCGGCTTTCGATACCATCGACCATGGTATCCTTCTGCGAAGACTGCGGGAGGTGGGAGTGGGAGGCACCGTGTTACGGTGGTTCTCCTCCTACCTCTCGGACAGGTCGCAGTCGGTGTTAGTGGGAGGGCAGAGATCGTCCCCAAGGCCCCTGAAATATGGGGTGCCGCAGGGTTCGGTCTTATCCCCCCTACTATTTAACATTTACATGAAACCGCTGGGAGAGATCATCCGTAGGCACGGGATTAGATACCATCAATACGCGGACGATACTCAATTGTATCTGTCCGCCCCGTGCCAAATCAATGAAGCGGTTGACGTAATGGACCGGGGGCTTGAAGCCGTCATGGACTGGATGAGGATTAACAAGCTTGTGCTCAACCCAGAAAAGACCGAGTGGCTGTTGTGTTTTCCTCCCAAAAATTTGGCCACTAATCCAACACTCAGGCTGGGGGGTCAAATTTTACACCCCTCAGAGAGGGTTCGCAACTTGGGAGTCCTCCTGGATCCACAGCTGTCATTCGACCATCATATAGCGGCTGTGACCAGGGGGGCATTCGCCCAGGTACGCCTGGTGCGCCAGTTGCGACCCTACCTGAACCGGGAGGCCCTCACAACAGTCACTCGGGCCCTCGTGATTTCTAGGCTGGAATACTGCAACGTGCTCTACATGGGGCTGCCCTTGAGGAGCATCCGGCGACTTCAGCTAGTGCAGAACGCAGCCGCGCGAGTGATCGCGGGTGCACCCCGATTCACCCGCATTACACCTATCCTCCGCGAGCTGCGCTGGCTACCTGTCGATCTCCGGATGCGCTTCAAGGTGCTACTGATCACCCATAAAGCCCTACATGGCAGTGGATCTGGATACTTGAGAGACCGCCTTCTGCCAATTACCTCCCTACGACCTATAAGATCCCATAGGTTAGGCCTCCTCCGCATTCCATCGGCCAGCCAGTGTCGGCTGGCAACCACAAGGAGGAGGGCCTTCTCAGCAGCGGCCCCGACCCTTTGGAACGAGCTCCCCGTAGAGATTCGCACCCTCTCCACCGTCCAGGCCTTCCGCACAGCCTTGAAGAACTGGCTCGCCCGTCAGGCCTGGGGATAAGGACCATTACCCCGCCCGAATGTTGTATGCATGTTGCTTATTATTTTATTATGTGTTGTCGTCTTAGTGTTGTATTCCCCCCTCCCTGGTTTTCTGTGAGCCGCCCTGAGTCCCCTCAGGGAAAAGGGCGGCCTACAAATAAAATCAAATGAAAAATGAAATGAAATGAAATGAGAAAACTCCATCTTCACTATCAGATAAGAGATCTTGCTCGGTGTTCTCACGATGAACCATAACAGCTCTGCATGTGCTTTTTGGGCTGCCATGTTTCTGCAGCGTCTCTGTTGACTTTGTTGATGATTCAGTTGCTCTGGCCTTGTCTAGTGTGATTTGCAGTATCATATTTGTTTTTGCTAGCAGCCTCAGCTGCATGTAAATGTATTGCAGTCCACAAATTATTTGATTGAACAGCAACTCATCCAGGTCTCTGAACTCACAGTAAGTTGCGGCCTTGCGAAGCATGGCAACATACTGGGTGATTGTCTCCCCTTCTTTCTGAATGTGCAAATTGAATTTGTACTGCCGCACAAATTTAGAAGGCTTCGGCACATAGTGCGTCTTCAGCATATTCTGTAATGGAGACCAGGTGACTGTCTGGACTGGCAACAGTTCGGATAATGCCTTGGCATGTTGAAGACTTCAAGCCCACAGTAAGTCAGAAAAAAAGCCCTCTTCCTGTTGTCCAATAGACTGAGAAGGTTGTTGGCTTCCATAAAGCACTCAAACCTCATCATGTAGGAATCCCAGTGTTCCATGGCTGGATTCTAGGAAGCTGGTGGGGCATGCATAGTCATTTTGATGAGCCGAGGCAACTTTGAATTTGCCACTCAAAATAGCTGCTGGATCGCATTGTCAGCTCTTTCTGCCTAGTTGTCTTCCGATCCCATCTTCATTGTCAGTGTTAGATAGGGTGAATGGATGAGACAGGACTCAGGCTTCAGAGACAACAACAGCTCTTTATTCAATAACTATGTACAGACCCAGTGCTGGCCTGTCTGACAGCTAGCCCTTTTATAAGGAGCTATCAGACAGCACAGCCAATTGGCTTTTAGTATTTTCCCACTGGAATAGAGGACCTTGGAGGAGCCTATTGCTCCAGTCTCAATATGTAACAGTTACTGTTAGCATTGCTCTTATTCTGTTCCATTCCATTCTGTTCTGTTCCATTGACATAAATTAAACAAGCTAACCAAGACTAGACACTTGTCATCATGAATAAGATGAATTATATAAAGAAAGCTAAGAAGCAATTCTCCAATACCATCATCTTCAATGAGGACTACAATTGATGGTTTCCCAGTTTCTACTCCAGTATTTTACCTGTTACCCCAATGTCAATTTCAAACATTCAGATTTAGGGCAGTGGATATTAGTGTGGATTTTCCTCTACATAATTTTTTAAACTAGATGTGAAGAATATTGGGAGGCTTGGCTGTTTTATTTTTTTGGTAGGGGAATTATAAAGTTTATGGCTACAGGACATGAAACCATCATTTAAGGGAAGAGTTCACATTAGAACATTAAAAATTAATTTTGAGAAAAATTAACTTTTTGATTAGCTATTCCCATTTAATCTGATTAGGGCTCAGAATAATTAATATTTTTTAAAAAACATGCAAGGAAAGTCTCTAGGTTCTGAAGTGAACTTGGAAGAAATCCAGGGAAGATTCTTGAAAAGATAATCAAGCAGCGAATCAGCAAACAACTAGAAGCAAATGAAACAATAACCGAAAGCCAACATGGGTTTATTAAAAATAGATCATGCACAATCATGGAAATAATGCAGAACTCATGATATAAATCAATGAATTAAGATGTAGCTATTTATATATTTTTCTTATTTATCAAATTATTATAATAGATTCCACTGGTTACTGAAATGTGCAGGCTTGATGACAAAGGCAAGTCTTGAGGGATTTTGAGAAAATAAAGAGGGTTGGGGATAATCTCACTTCAAAGGAAGGAAAGTCTTTTTTGCCATTTAACAGATTAACAGAGTGGGAAGGTACCTTGTAGGTCATCTAATTCAATCCCCCCACTCAAGTAGGAGACCCTACACCATTTCTGACAAATGATAGTCCAATCTCTTCTTGAAAGTCTCAAATGATGAAGCTCCCACAACTTCCGAAGGCAAGCTGTTCCATTGGTTGATTGTTCTGTCAAAAAGTTTTTCCTTATTTCTAGGTTGAATCTTTCCTTGTTCAGTTTCCATCCATTATTCCTCGTCTGGCCTTCAGGTGCTTTGCTATCATGTCCTTCTCTTCACTAGACTAGCCATGCCCAGTTCCTGTAACCATTCTTGGTATGTTTTAGTCTCCAGTCCCCTAATCATACTGGTTGCTCTCCTCTGCACTTTTTCTAGATTGGAGAGGCATGGGCAGTGGGGTGGGGGACTCCTGGCTCAGTCCTCCTCCCTTAGTCAGGGCAGAAGGATGGCCGGAGAGACTCAGGCAAGCAAGCCATGCAAAGCGCTCCAAGAAGCAGTGGCACAAGGGGTGCCCCTGCCGCCTTCCAGACTCCCTCCGTCCGTCTCCTCCCAACTCACGTGGTGAAAAGAAGGTTTAAAGGGACCAGTGGGTGGCGAAAGAGAAAGCATCCCTAGTTCCATAGTATCCGTGCAGCGCCGGCCTAGCAATACATAAAAACACACACGCGCACACACTGAGCATGTTCTTCCCACCTGGCAAAGGCAGTCACAACACCTCTTTCCCACCATCCACCCACCCACCCAAAAAAGCCTGCATCCTCTCAGCAAACCACCACCCATACCTGGTCCCATATATATATATAGTGCCCCCAGCATTCGAAGCCCCGACCGCCTGTCCTTTGTCAACAGTCTGAGAAAAGCTAACGGGCACCTCGTCCTCAGACTTGCCCATGTCATCCCCTCACCTGCAAAAGAGACCAAGCAGCCATGGTGCTTGGGAAGCGGGCTCAGCGCAAACCGCAAGAACTCATCCGCGCTCTCTCAGGACTTGTGGAGGCAGCAGCTTGAGACTGGCCCTAAACCAGGCCCTCTCTCTCTGCCGCTGCCATGTCCCTGCCGCTGCCACACTCCGCTGCCTCACCCCTCACCTCCTCTGACCCCACCGCTGTGTCCAACAGGCCAGGCGTCTCGCATTTATGGTGGACATAAATGCGAGATGCCTGGCCTGTTGGGCACAGTGGCGAGAACGTCCCTGCCACTGCCACGCTCTGCTGCCTTGCCCCCAGCCTCCTCTGACCCCACCGCTGTGTCCAATAGGCCAGGCATCTTGCGTTTATGGCGGACATAAACATGAGATGCCTGGCCTGTTGGACACAGTGGCGAGAACATCCCTGCAGCTGCCACACTCTGCCTCATCGCCTCCTGACTCCTCCAACCCCACTGCTGTGTCCCACAGGCCTGGCGTCTTGCATTTATGACAGACATAAACATGAGGCGCCTGGCCTGTCACACACAGCGGGGGGGGGTGGCGAGGCAGCAGCCAACAAAGAGGGAGAGGAGGAGGAGGAAAGGGAGAGGTGAGCAGGACGGGGCTCCCAGTGTGTGGGGGGGAAAGGGCTGCCCCTCTCTTCTCAAACAAACTCTCTCTCAAATTGAGTTTGTTTGAGTGAAGAAAGAAACACACGCACACACAGACACACACACACAAATTACTCACAATAAAAAATTACAAATTAAATTACAATAATTTTGAATTTCCCCCCCCCCCTCACTCCATCCGATCCATATATCTTTTCCAGCTGTGGATTTCAACTCTCCGCTTGTCCACCCGCCATGATGAAAATGTAAAAAATTAAACAAAAAAGCAACTTAGACACGATTTGCTGCTCCCGGATCAGGAGGCAGAGAACCATGTGCCTCCTTTGCATAAGGAATTTTTCACCTTTTAACCCTTGCTTAACTGAGAGCAAGGGTTAAAAGGTGAAAAATTCCTTATGCAAAGGAGGCCCATAGTTCTCTCGCCTCCCCCTGCATTTAGCACTAAGCAGACTCAGAGTCATCCACTGTGACTCTGGAGTCTGGCAGCAACTACCTTAGCCTTTTTAATTATTTTAATTATTCTTTTCTTTTCCTCATGACACTGGTGAGGCCCCGCCACCCCTGCCTCCCCTGACCTCACGTCCCTGTTAAGGACTACTCATTGAGTACAGTTTGTCAGCCAGTTGTGAATTCATCTGCTGGTGAAGCTATCTATTCCACTTTTTTCTAGCTTATGAAGAAGGAGGTTGTAGTCTGCTTTGTCAAATGCCTTGCTGAAGCCTAAGTATATTATATCCACAGTATTTCACTGGTCTACTAATTTAATCACTATGTTGAAGAATGGAATAAAATTGGTTTGGCATGATCTGTGCTGACTGCTAGTCATTAATTTACTTCTTTCTAAGTGTTTCTAGGTGTTGGTTTTTAGGGTTATTTTTTCCAGTATCTTCCCGGGTATTGATGTTAGGCTGATTGATCTGTAGTTTCTTGGGTCTGGTTTTTTTGAAGATGGGAACCATATCAGCTCTTTTCCAGTCCTCGGTAGTTCCCCAGTGTCCCAAGATTTTTGTAAGATGTGGTGCAATGGTTCTAAGATGACATCTGCCAGCTCCTTTAGAACACTGTGATATAATCTGGCAGGTTCTGGTGATTTCTATTCATCAAGATCAGACAGGTGTTCTCTTATTACTTTTTGCTTATTTTAACTTTTATTTCTAGTCTGTTTTTTACAGTTATGTTTCTGTGAGGTTGGGCTTAGTTTCTTTTTGCGTGAAGATCAATACAAAGAATGAGTTAAGCAGCTCTGTTTTCTCACTGTTGCCTGTTACATTCTTCCTGTCTTCTCTGTTTCCTTGGGTTTTTTTTTTTTTGTTTTTTTTTTGGTAATTTGTATGTTGGAAGAAACTTTTTAAATTATCTTTAACTTTTCTTTATTCATTCTCAGCCTTTGCTTTCCTGACTTCATTTTTGGAGATTCTGGCTATCTGCTGATATTCTGCCTTACTTATGGGTAATGGTGTGCACCAGAGGTGTTATTCAGCATGTTCTGACCAGTTCTGGAGAACCAGTAGTGAAAATTTTGAGTAGTTCAGAGAACTGGTAAATAACACATCTGACTGACCCTGCCCCCATACATTCTCTGCCTCCTGAGTCTCACCTAATCGGGAGGGAATGGAGATTTCACAGTATCCTTCCCCTGCCACACTCACCAAGCCATGTCATGCCCATCAAGACACACCCACAGATCCAGTAGTAAAAACAAATTGAATCCCACCACTGGTGTGCACCCTATTAAAAATATTTTCCAAGAAGGTAAGGCTCATTTTTGGGGGGCTTCTACATGACCCTTAAAATATGTTTTAACAACCGGCCTAGTGATCATATGATGGAGTGCAGCCTACTAGATGTTTATTACATAATTAATTGGAATTCATTCTCTGTTATCTTCTTTACCATTTTGTTTTTACTCATTTAACTTAAATCAATTGCATTTTATAATCTACTGTGTATAGGTTATGCTGTTATGTATGCTACCCAATGTCAGGGTAGGGGGTGAGGGCTGGTGGTATAAAAATTAATAAACAAATACCCATCATATCATACTTAAGCAAATTGACAAAGATGGAACTCTTATCATCAGGAATAAGCTAAATTACATCAGGTAAGGTGAGAAGAAATTCTCCAACATCATTTTCTTCCAACATTTCCCTTGGTTCCCATAATAATATATCAGCTGAGGCCTCAGGAGTAAGGGAGGATTAGTACTTGTTATTTCCAGCTCTAGTCAAGAACCTTGCCTGCTACACCAAAGTAGATATCAAGTTTTCAGACTTGGGGTAGGGATTCTTCCACATTTAAAAATTGAATATGGAAACTATTGGGAGAGCTTTCCTTCTTGGGGGGAAGTAGGGATATTGTGAAACTTATAGGTTGTATTGAATTTCACACAACATTGTCTTAGACTCTCTATTCTACTCTGAAGAAGGCCAGAAAAAAATAATGTTTGAAGGAATAAGTGAGGAGCAGCTGTCTAGATTCTGCAAAAAAAACCCAAAAACCCTTGGAATAGATTGTCACCTTGCATGTCACCTTGATTTGCTAGTACAGGGAATAATTCAGAATCACCAAACTGGGGAAAACCTGTTTGTTGATAGTAACCAATTTGGATTCTTTCAAGCGGTTTAATATAAAAAATAAGCTTCATTTCTTTATTAGTTGTTCCTTCTTGTTCAGGTCAGGTCTCAGAATAATGATATAGCATTTGGGGGAAAAGATGCAAACCAGTAATCCAGCTGCTGAAGCCAAAATGGAAAAGATCTCCACGGCCACCATATATTTTCCCTTAGTGCTCAGGTAAGTTGGAACAAATGACACCCAAACACTACAAAAGACCAACATGCTGAAGGTGATAAATTTGGCTTCATTGAAACTGTCAGGTAAATTCCTAGCTAGGAAGGCCACAGTGAAGCTGACAGCAGTCAAGAACCCCATAAAGCCAAATACAGTATAAAACATACTGGTTGAACCTTCATTACATTGCAGGACAATTTCTTCAGCCATGGAGTCCATGTCCAAATCGGAGAAAGGAGGGAAATTTGTTAACCACACTACACAAATAGTGAATTGCACCATGGAGCAAGGTAGGACAATAGAAAGAGCCAACCTTTTCCCCACCCATTTCCTCATTTTGGAACCAGGCTTGGTAGCCATGAAAGCAAGAACCACTATGGTTGTTTTTCCCAATATACAAGAAAGAGCTACAGAGAAGATGAGGCCAAAAGCTGTTTGTCGCATGAGACATTTCATTTGGTCTGGTTGCCCAATGAAGAGAAAAGTGCAAAGGAAGGAGAGCAGGAGAGCAATGAGAAGGCTATAAGTGAGGTTCCTGTTGTTGGCTTTAACAATTGGAGTGTCCTGGTGTTTAATGAAGATCCCCAGTACTAAAATTGAGGTGAAAGACAAGAAGACGGCTGTGACCACCAAAGAAATGCCCAAGGGCTCTTGATAAGTCAAGTAAGTTATTGCTTTTTGAAGACAACTGTCCTGATCTTTGTTTGGATAACAGTCTTCTGGACATGGAAAACAATCATCTAAGTCTGTGGAAAAAGAAATAAAAAAGAAAACCATACATAGAAATGTTTTTTTTAAAAAAATCAGTCATTAATAATGCACCAGATCCAAGAAAGTTACATAAGGGGTTCTGATTGCTTTTTCTTAAAACAATTCATTATAGCAATAGCACTTACACTTATGTATCACTTCACATTTTTTTGCAGCCCCCTCTGAGCGGTTTACAGAGTCAGCAATTTTTTCCAACAATTTGGCTCCTCATTTTACCCACTCAGAAGGATGGAAGACTGAGTCAACCTTGAGTCGGTGAGGATTGAATTGCCAAACTGCAGCCAGCAGTCAGCAGGAGTAGATTGCAGTACTGTATTGTAACCACTGCACTACCATAACTCAACTTGAGCTACCATGAACTATTAGGTACCTTGGTCATTTATATAATAGTGAGATGGTGGTAAAATGCTAAATATAATCACTATTACCTTTACTTCAACATAAAAATAGGTACAAAGGAAAAATTATGGATACTCTAATGAGAAACTTTCATTTTCTGGAAAATATTTAGAATGTATTCAAGGAATCTTAAAAGGGAACAGTTCAAAACTGGAAAATTGAAGCTGCTAGTTAGAGTGAATGTATTATCGTCAAATATTTTGCTGAGCTATGAAATTCCAGTTCAAATATTTCATTGCTGAATAGCACAATATGACATGAAGCTCAAGATTTTCTGTCACGATAATATTTATTAAAAACTCAACTCCCATTTTTTATTTATTAAATCACTGATATATACAATGTATTCCTTTGCTTACCCATTTGGTCAGCTATCATCCCTTCTGGACAGTGTCTACAGTCATAGCAGCAAGATAATTTCCCTTCCAATTTTATCTTGCTATGGCCAGGGGGACATTTCTTGTTACAGATGGAAAGAGGCAACGTCTATTCATAAATAAAATCAGAATTCTTTCACATGAAACATTGATACTTTGGGATTGTTCTTTTCTTTGGTTATACATATCCAAACTCTTCATATCTTTTCCAAATCTTGTCATTCCATTCTCCAGTTTTGTGTCTGGTTTAAATTCCCTGATCCACAACTATTCCTTATATCACACCTTTTACACAAATCAACTTATCATTCCCAAGAATACAAGTCTAAAGATTTGCTCTGAGGAAATGAGAATTGGAATATGGGAGAATGTTTAATTCAGGAGCCCTTCAAATATACTTTCTTTGATGTTCCACATTTTGGGTTAGGATCCTCCTTCTTCTATAGCTCTTTCAAAACTTGGTTAAAAGATAACACAGGCCATTGACTTTTCCATCTATAAGTGAGGCTTTTATGATCTTTGATTAGCAAAATTCTAATTTTCAAAATTCAGCTATTCTAAGTCTTTATTCTTATACTAGAATGGGAGGCTTTCTTTGTTTATTTGTTTGAATCTTTGAGCAGAAGGAAAAAATGGAATTTGATCTTTTCTTTAAGGATTTACAGATTATTATAAGATCATTTACTCATACTCTTTCCAAAAAGATCTTTATTTTGAGATACACTCATTAAAGTTTAAAATTTGGGAGGGGCATCATTATCTTAAACTATTAAACCAAAGAGGGATATAAAGTTCTTCGTAAATCAGGGGTTGAACTCTGCCTTAAATGCAGAAAAAGGCAAAAGAAACATTTTATGTCATATTCCTCCTTTCATTGATTCCTCCACTTTAATGAATTTTATTGTGCAAGCATATTTCCAATAATATTACACTTTGTAGAAATAGAGATAGACGGTTGTAATATCCAGATGAAGGTCTCTACTCTTGAATCACATATTTCAATATATTGAATTTTGCAAGATATTTAATATCTTTGAACTATATTTCAGAAATAGTTTCCTTAGGCTATTTCAGCTATTTTAGTTTGCTAAAAAAAGAATCCAAGTGTTGTTGTTGCATTTAAATCATTTATTAATATAGGGCAATGACTAAATGATTTATTAAAAAGTGTGAAATGTGACATACCTGGTTAAATAAAAAGGGCCAAACAGTATCCTTGGCAGAAATGGTGAGAAATTTATCTTGGGGAGCCATGGGGTCAATCTTTCCAACTTGGACTCTCTGAAAGGACTTGTTTGGGAATGTGACCCAATTGAGAATATCAAATCCAGTTACTAATTCCCCACTGGGGCCAAAAGAAATCTCTTCCCCAACATTGTTGTTAAAGGAGATCTGTTGTAGAAAATAGTTGAGCTAAATGAAGAAAAGAAACAAAAGAAATGAGAAAATTAACAGAATTACGCAAAGGATATGATAAAAACCCAAGGTTTTTTTTTTTCATTTCAAATTAGTCTTATGCTCAATGAAAAGTAAGCTCTTAATTTTTTGCCTCAGTCTACACTATTTACAACTGGTTGGGAAATATTTTAGAATAACAGAATAGGAAGGGACCTTGAAGATCTTCTAGTCCAACCCCATGCTTAGGCAACAAACCCTACACCACTTCAGACAAATGGATATCCAACATCTTAAAAACGTCCAGTGTTGGAGCTTTCACAACTTCTGGAGGCAAGTTGTTCCATTGATTAAATGTTCTAACTGTCAGGAAATTTTTCCTTAGTTCTAAGTTGCTTCTCTCCTTGATTAGTTTCCACCTATTGCTTCTTGTCCAGGTGCTTTGCAGAATAATTTGACTCCCTCTTCTTATGACAGCCCCTAAGATATTGGAATACTGCTATCATGTCACCCCTTACTTCTTTTCATTAAACTAGACATACTTAACACTTGACATGATCTTGATTCTATCCCCCTGTTTATGTAGCCTAGAACTGTGTTGGCTTTTTTTGCAGCTGCTGCACACTGCTTGCTCATATTTAAATGGTTGTCCATTAGGATTCCAAGATCCCTCTCACAGTTACTACTATTGAGCAAGGTACCACATAAAGTATACCTATGCATTTTATTTTTCTTGCCTAAATGTAGAACCTTAGTTTATATGGTTTATATATTTCTTTTTTAAAAAAATATATTTTTATTATTTTTACATTTAAAACAATGCAATCCTGCAGAGTTGAAGTGACCATACATTCACATTATACACAATTAGTCTCAACCATTATCTATTAGCCTACTTAGTGCATTATCTATCCTTCTGTCCAATCACAATATATACAGTTTGTTCGTCTTGTCACCTTGTCTTATACCAATCATAAAATCTGTTCCAGACTTCAAAATATTCTGATTCCCCTTTATTTTTAAGTTCAAGAGTGAGCCTATATGCTTCAGCACTGGCCAACACCTTTCTGATTATATCTAGCTCTGATGGTTTATTTTCTGTTTTCCAATATTGCGCAAAAGTTATGTGCGCCGCAATTAGTACATATATAATTAGATAGAGTACATTTTTCTTAAACCCTTCTGGTATTGTGCCTAGGAGAAATTTTTTTGGTTTAAACAAAATTTGGTATCCCACCATTTGTTCCAACCATGATTGAATCATTTTCCAATATCTTTTGGCCTCATTGCATGTTCACCACATATGATAAAAAGTGCCTGGTGTTTTTTAACACTTCCAACAATTTGGTGCCAGATTTTTAAACATTTTGGAGAGCCATGCTGGGGGGAGATGCCATCTGTAGAACATCTTGTAAAGATTTTCTTTATATGCCTTAGCCAATGTTAGTTTCCGATTAAGTATTCCTCAGCCTATAGGATAGCCACCACCCCAGTTTATTTGCATTCTCAAAAAAAATTGTTTTGCTTTTTTTATAAACTGTGCCAATTTTGCTTTTTCAAATATAGCCAATTCATGTTTAATCACTTCCATACTTCCTTTTATACTTCTATTTTGTGGTTTCTCTTGAAGTTCTCTCTCTAAGTTTCTATACCTTTCTTTCAACTCTCTTATTGTTTGATTCTCAATTTTTTTCTTCCTAGTTGTAACCAATATCGTGACCCCTCTTATAAATGCCTTAGTTGTATCTCATAGGTTTTGTATGGATGTGTCTCCTGGCCAGTTTTCTTTGAAGAAAAAACTCAATTCCTGATTACCACTTTTAATATATTCCTGATCCTTTAGGATTGTTCTATGGAACTATCACCAACAATAACTGTTGGTTATTGGTTGTTTTTTCCATGTAATCCTCATGGGATTATGGTCAGCCCATGAATTGGGTTCTCCTTCACTTCTGAGATTAACTCCATCGACATCCAGACCATATCTATCCTTGACCAGGATTCATGTCTATTCGAGTAAACGGTGCTACTTATCACCTATAAAGCCCTTCATGGTATTGGACCTGGGTACTTGAGAGACCGCCTACTGCCAACTACCTCCACTAGACCGATACGATTGCATAGATTAGACCTCCTCCGAATTCCATCATCTAGCCAGTGTAGACTGGCAACTACCCGGAGGAGAGCCTTCTCGGTGGCTGCTCCGACCCTCTGGAACGAACTCCCCGTGGAGATTCGGACCCTCACCACCCTCCAGTCCTTCCGCGCCGCTCTAAAGATCTGGCTGTCCCGGCTGGCCTGGGGTTAAGATTCTAACCCCACTCGAATTGTGTGACTGTTGCATTTTTAATAATGATGTATTGTCTGCATGTTAGAAATTGTTTGTCCTCCCCCCCTTTTTTTTTGAACTGTGAGCCGCCCTGAGTCCCCCCAGGGAAAAGGGCGGCATACAAATAAAGGGAAATACAGAAATACAAATACAGGTGTACTGCTCTCCCTCTGGACATCTTTCACACCATACATCATAGATATTTAACTCTTTGGCAATTTGGAAGAATGACCTGGGCAAAATTCTCCTAGTTGCTTTTCTCCTCTTTTCACTTTTATAGTCCCACTTCTGGCCAGCTATAGCATTGAAATCACCCATTAAACAGACATTTTCATTTCCCATCTCTCGAATAATGCTATGTAGTCTATAATAAAATTTTCTCTGACCTTCATTAGGTGCATATATTACCACCAATAACATATTTTTTTTGGGTTTAACATTATTTCTACAATTAATATTCTCCCCTCCTCATCATTGAGAGAGCCGAGGTGGCGCAGTGGTTAAATGCAACACTGCAGGCTACTTCAGCTGACTGCAGTTCTGCAGTTCGGTTGTTCAAATCTCACCGGCTCAAGGTTGACTCAGCCTTCCATCCTTCTGAGGTGGATAAAATGAAGACCCTGATTGTTGGGGGCAATATGCTGACTCTGTAAACCGCTTAGAGAGGGCTGAAAGCCCCATGAACTCTGGTTGCTGCTTGGAACTTGGCAGCGACGGAGTCTCTTAACCGGATTGCACCACTACGGCCGCTCCGAGGCAGTGGATCCTTGGTTTACTGAGGAACTCCGGGAGAGGAAGAGACGCCTAGAGCACTTATGGAGATCCAATAAATCCGAATCGAACCGAGCACTTTTAACATCTTGCATCAAGGAATACATCAGGGCAATCAGGACGTCAAAAAGAACCTATATTGCCACCTTGATTGCCTCCGCTGAGTCACGCCCAGCCGCCCTGTTCAGGATAACCCGCTCCCTCCTAAATAGGAGGGATACGGGGGAGCCTTTGCAGGGTAGGGCTGAGGATTACGTCCAGTTCGTAGCGGACAAAGTTGCTCGGTTTCGGTCGGACTTGGACTCCAATTTCGCAGATCCAGCCGAGGCACAGGGGGATAATCTGGTAGGCCATTGCTGGGTTGAGTTTCAAGCTGTTGCCCCTGAGGACATGGACAAGGCCATGAGAGCTGTGACTGCCTCCACATGTGTACTGGACCCATGCCCCTCCTGGCTGGTTGCTAACAGCAGGGAGGTGACACGGGGCTGGATCCAGGCGGTTGTTACCGCCTCCCTTTGGGAGGGGGTCTTTCCCCCCGCTCTTAAGGCGGCGATGGTGAGACCCCTCCTGAAGAAACCATCTTTGGATCCAGCCGTTCTTAAAAACTATCATCCAGTCTCCAACCTCCCCTTTGTGGGGAAGGTTGTTGAGAAGGTGGTGGCCTTTCAGCTCCAGCGGTCCTTGGAGGAAGCTAGTTGACCCATTCCAGTCTGGCTTCAGGCCTGGTTACAGCACAGAAACCGCTTTGGTTGCATTGACCAATGACCTCTGGAGAGTCAGGGATGGAGGCCACGCCTCCATCCTGGTTCTCCTTGACCTCTCAGCGGCTTTCGATACCATTGACCATGGTATCCTTCTGCGACAACTGCGGGAGGTGGGGGTGGGAGGCACTTTTTTGCTGTGGTTCTCCTCTTACCTCTCGGACAGGTCGCAGTCAGTGTTAGTTGGAGGGCAGAGATCGACCCCTAGGCCCCTAACATATGGGGTGCCGCAGGGTTCGGTCTTGTTCCCCCTACTTTTTATCATCTACATGAAACTGCTGGGCGAGATCATTCGGCGGCACGGGATAAAATACCACCAGTACGCAGACGATACTCAGTTGTATCTGTCCGCCTCGTGCCAACTCAATGAAGCGGTGGACGTGATGAACCAGGGCCTTGAAGCTGTTAGGGACTGGATGAGGGCTAACAAGCTTGTGCTCAACCCAGATAAGACCGAGTGGCTGTTGTGTTTCCCTCCCACTAATTCGGCAAGTATTCCATCCCTCAGGCTGGGGGGTCAAATATTACGCCCCTCAGACAGGGTCCGCAACTTGGGAGTCCTCCTGGACCCACAGCTGACTTTTGAACACCATCTGTCAGCTGTGACCAGGGGGGCATTTGCCAAGGTTCGCCTGGTGCACCAGTTGCGCCCCTACCTGAACCGGGAGGCTCTCACAACAGTCACTCATGCCCTTGTGACCTCTAGGCTGGAGTACTGCAATGTGCTCTATATGGGGCTGCCCTTGAAGAGTATTCGGCGACTTCAGCTAGTCCAGAATGCGGCCGCACGAGCGATTGTGGGTGCACCTCGCTTCACCCAGATAACACCTATCCTCCGCGAGCTGCACTGGCTACCGGTCGATCTCCGGGTACGCTTCAAGGTGCTACTTGTCACCTACAAAGCCCTTCATTGTAGTGGATCTGGGTACTGCTTAGTGCCAATTACCTCCACTCGACCAATTAGATCCCATAGATTAGGCCTCCTCCGAGTCCCATCTGCCGGTCAATATCGACTGGCAACTACGCGGAGGAGAGCCTTCTCGGTGGCAGCTCCGACCCTATGGAACGATCTCCCCGTGGAGATTCGTACCCTCACCACCCTCCAGACCTTCCGCACAGCCCTTAAAATCTGGCTATCCCGTCAGGCCTGGGATTAAAGACTGTAACCCACCCGAATGGTATGAATGTTGTGCTTTTAATGATGTACTGTCTTATGTGTTAATTGTTTGTTTCCCTCCCTTTTCGAGTTGTAAGCCGCCCTGAGTCCCCCCAGGGAAAAGGGCGGCATATAAATAAATTACTCAATACTCAATGAAGCAGTATATAAGTCTAACTGCTATTGCTATTGCTATCATGATAAATTAATTTAGTCTGGATCGTGTCTTTAACATATAGTGCTATTCCGCTTTTCTTTCGATCAACTAATGCTATGTAAAGTTTATCCAGTCAAGGATATTCCAAAGTCTGGATCTGTCATTTAGTTATATGAACCTCTTGCAATGCAATTATATCATAATTCAAACATTTTAGTTTATTAAAGGTTGTTTTCCTTTTCTGGGGCAGGTTTAGACCATTGATATTTAATGATAAAATCTTGATTTTTCCTGACATGATTCTGTGTATTTAGGTCATATGCTCCTTGTTGCCCTTATCTCTCTCACTTCTCTTGGTTCTTCCCCTTTTTTCTCTAAAACAACCTCTTTCTCCTTTCTTGTCTCTGATAGTTCCTTTTCTCTTCTTATATATGCCCTGAGTCCTTGCATCCTTGTTTCCAACAGTTCTCTTTCATCTTCCTCATCCTCCTGTCGAACCAGATTATTGTAGAAATCTTCTGCTTGTTCCACCGTGTCTATTCTGAATCTTCTATCTCTCCAAGTTACCAGTATACTCTCCGGCATCAACCATCTGAAGTTAATTTCGTATTTATTCAACACAGATGTTAAAAATTGATAGGGCCTTCTTGGTTCTCTGATTCTCCTCGATACCTGTTTTAGGACTGTTAATTGTCATTGATTATGTACTATCGGATCATCTCTTTTTCTATTCAGCACCTTGTCACGTATTGATTTTTTAACGAACTTTACATGGACTTCCCTCGGGAGATTGTTCTTTTTTGCATAGTTTGTCTGGATTCTATATGTCTCATCGATCTCACTTGCCATCTCATCCTTTCCTGTTCCCAAAACCTTTGCCATAAGGTCTGCCATTATATCTGGTAAATCCTCGCCTTTTTCTTCCTTTACATTCTGAAACTGTAGAAATTGGGCCGCTTTCTCCGATTCTAACGTAAGGACCTTTAACTCAAGTTCTTGGTTTGCTTGGATCAGCCTAGAACTTAGTTCCTCCATTTTTTCTCCTCCTTATCCATCCTTCCTTCTATTACATTTATTCTTTGTTCATTTTTATTGATCTATTCCTGGAAATTCTCAAATTTATCATCCATCTTCTGGATCCTTTCCTTTAGTTCACCCATACCATTTCTTATTTCACTGATATCCTTTCTTAGTGGGTTTTAGCCATTGTCTCTTGCATAGTTTGTAATATCATATGAAGCTCCTTGGTTGAATTAGATATTTCTCTTTGTAACATATCCTCCGAAGATCTTTGGTTCGAAGGGCTGGCAGCTGCTAGAGACGGCTGGGATGCTGCCATCCTCCCCGTGCCAGTTTTTGTTAGCTTTGTAATGCTTGTCATTTTTTTGAAGAATTGGATCCCTAATTTAGATATTTTCCAGAACTCCCACTTTCTTCTCTCGCTCGTAACTTCCTCCAGTCTTCTTTCTTTCTTCTTTCTTTCTTTCTTTCTTGAACTATTTTGGAATAAAAATACCTTCTCCACCAAGATCAGGAATCTGATAATCCACTCGTGACTCCTGCAGCTTCTCTGTAATAAATCCTCACTTACTTTGAACTGCTATCAGCATTCTGGGACAGCCTTTACAGATCTCCCTCTTCCATGCTGGGGGTTATAAAGGAAATTTCAAATGCAGACCATGAAGGGCCATCCCATGGTTCTGCCAAACCAAACTTCTCTTCGGATTTCTCTACAGGAAATCATCAGTTTACAAAAGTCTTTCAAGAAACCCCTCGGGACACCAGACCCAGCTGCTCTTCACAGAGCTCTCTGTTCAAGCAGACATTCATGCTGACAGCTAGCCCCACCCCTATGACATGCATTTTCTATTCTATTTCCCAATATTTTTTAAATTGGAAAATTTTCAGATCAACATACCCTCACCCAGGAAGGGAGCAATCCAACAAATCAGTTTGCATTAAATGAAGAGAATATAAAATTCTCCAACACAGAAAAAAAAATTTTTAGGCCAAGATGGCTAAAATTTTTTTTCTGTGTTGGAGAATTTTATATTCTCTTCCATCCAACCAAAGGGTTGCTCTTAAAAAATATTAAAAGGATTAAATATTAAAATAAATTTACATGGAAAAACAATTTAAATTGACATTGTCTACAATTTATCCTCTTTTTTACACCTCTGTTTCCCCCTTGTCTTATGTTGACAATTGAATGAAGCAGGAGTAGAGGTACGGAATCATCTTCAGTAATCCTTAACACTCTCATAGAGACCTAGAAAACTATAGTAGCTAAGAGACTGTCAGAAAAGTCCTACAATGGATCTTGCTTCTAGTTCACTTGGAAATAACAATGCATGGGCCTATCTAGAATTGTCTAGAAAAGTTATTTCACATAAGTCTCTACTAAATTTCACCCCACTTTCTAGTAAATTGGGGAAAAGTGTTCTCCATCATGTTCACTTTCTACCCTACTGCCTAACTAATATAATTCAACTGAAAATATTTCAGATGGTAATTCCATGTAAACATTGGGGGGGGGGGAGGAGAAAAGCAACAGATCACTTTGCTTTCATTAATTGAGAAAGTTAGTGCTGCTTACAAAACTTCATGCCCTTCCTGAATTTTGAATTAGCCAACATTACCTGCCATGGTGATTGAAGGAAGATTTTCCATCTCCTCTCGTCAATTATTTGACTCACTTTGAATTTGGGAGAGTAGCAGCGTATGGCCCTCAGAGAATGTGCCACAGCATAGACTGCATTGTAGATGCTGTAACTATGTGCACTCACAGTGGTATCAAAGACAGAATTAGGAAGAGTGTCTAGCTTCTCTTCTCCAGTGCAGATCCTTTCAGCATTCCTTTCTGTAATATCACTGGAGAATGAGCAGTCAAATGCATCTTTCCAAAAATCCCTTATAAATCCATCTTTTTTTTCAAAGTTTGGGCTTCTCTTCCACATAAATTTTTTGAAACCGGGTAACTCTTTTGAATGAATTGCAAAGGACAGAGCACCATGGAGAAAATCAATGGGCAAGGGTCTTTGCATTAGAATGGAGGTAAAATCCATCTGAGCTGTCATTATCCAAACTTTGGCCTTTCTCTCCTTTGGAATATCATCAGCGTCTAAAACATAGATCATTATTCTCAAAGTCACAGTGGTTGTAATTTCAGCATTCAAGATCACTGCAATGACTGTACTTTCCATGATCACTTTATATAATTTATCTCCTTCCTCCATCATTTCAGCAGCTAAATTCCCATACATCATTGGTGGGATACACTCTATAAAGTCAAAGCAGATGCCTCTCTCTGAGTACATGGAAAGACTCTTTTGAATGAACCTCTCTCTGTCTTCCTCATATAGAGAAATCAACCCAACCCAGGTCCATCCGAAATGCAACAATAAGTGTAGTATTCCTTTAAGTTGGTGGATCTCATCTGGGAACATCCATTTGACAAAATGTGCTCCTGTTTCCTTATTCATCAGTGGAGCTGATCCATATGTGATCTAAATGTGGAGAAAAGAATTCAGACAAAAAAAAAGGTTTTCCAAAGAGAAGTGTATGATATCTATGTTTTTAAATTGTCACCCTTGCTCTGATTTTTGGAGAAAGTATCCAAGTCTTGGCATAACCCAACCTTTTCCTTTTATAGAAAGGAAAGAAAAAGTCTTTCTTATCAGTTTAACACAATGGCAACAGGAAGTTTCAGAGTGCATTTAAAAGAAGCTGTGGTGATTTCCATTGCAGGTCATGAACTGGTTGTCTTAAGGTTTTAAAAGACCTATCTTGAGGACTCAACATCTGAGAGTAATAAATAACTGTTGGACTTCTTATCTTGTTCCAGTTTTGATCTCACCTGAGGAAACTTGTAGTTAAAAAGAGCGGTTGCCATGTTGACACAGGTCTTAGAACGGGATCCTCCAATGACTGCTACTGTATTGGTCTGGTCATTACATTTGTAGTTGGGAATAAATTTATCTTTTGTAGATAGAAATTCCATTGCTAAATGATAAGTTGTAATTTCATCAATATAATCAGTAGTGATGTGGAAACCAAGGGTAATATTGGGTAAAATCCCAGAATTTTCATTGATCTCCTTTACAGCAAATGCCAAAGCCAAATTGTGTTGGTAATTATGACTAAGGAACCTTTAGTAAAAGGTATAAACTATGTTAATATGATGTTTTCTTCAGAATTAAACAGTTGATATTTTTAATTGTTACATATATTTATAAATACAGCAAATGTGATTCTTATTGTTTACTTGACTTCTGGCATATAATCTCTAGCAACAATAACCCAAAGTTTGTATGGATTTGGAAGCACTCCATATGAAAAACTGTCAAATTCATTGTGAGAGAGATATTCCAACATTAACTAAAATACGCTAATGTTCCTATTTAAAATGAATGGCAGGAGGGATGTATACAGTTCTGCTGTTTTGACATTCTTACAAGTAATTTGTCACTTGGGCTTTGTATTCTATAAAACATAATAATTCATTGCCTACCAATCTTCTTCATTCCATGGTGACATGCAAGAGAAGAAAATGTACAAAGCACTAGGATGTGTAGATTAGAACAGTCTTAAAGCTTTGATTAGTCATACCTTTCTCCTAATAAAACAGTGAATGTTCTTTATGGGAAATTACCTTTGTAATAAACAGTAAAATTAAAAGCACCAATATGTCCCTCATTTGATACTTCAGAATTTGGGGAGCTTAAATCTCTGAGGTGTAAAAGGAAGGGAGGGAGGGAGGGAGGGAGGGAGGGAAGGAGGGAGGGAGGGAGGGAACATTATAGTGGTGATATGTATGCCTCTGAATGATCATGAAAATACTTACAAATACTGATCAAGGACATCGCGTGAAGGAACATTTTGAAAAGTGATCTCATTTGAAAGAAACAACACCTGATAAATGATAGCAGCAATGATTAAATCTCCTGATTGATAATACTTATGAACAATTGGAAGAGGATCTCTGAGGTTGCAGATGAACACTGAACAAATGCACATTGTCTTGGGAACAAAGAAGTAAACCAGTGTTCTGATTAGAAGCAATTCAGTATATAATGTCATCATTGTATATATCAAAGAGCCGTTCCAATGTTACCATTTAACAGAGAAACTGAGTTGGAATTAGCCAGCCTCTCATGAATGTGAAGACAATGAGATATCATATGTAAAATATGTATCCTTCTTGTTTTTCTTACATGCGGTTCTATATTGCTTGGATTATATTAACACAGTGTAATGTGACGGTTTAACTGGCAGGAAATGGCTGTTCAGACTCTTGAGATGTGGTGTAGAAGGGATCATGATGACACTTAATTTGATAATTACTCTGAAAATAATTGCTGAGTTGTAATAGTACTTTCTTTGCTTCTTTGAAAAATATCAGAAGGGAAAATGATTCCCCCCCCACAAGGAAATCAGTAGCAATGTCATTAATGACATCTTGCCCTAGAACATATGACTCACCAAGGTGAGATCTGCCCTCACCATTTGGCCTTTGAAAAGACATTGAAGACATGGCTATGCCAACTAACTCTGTGCCCCAATGGAGTTGCCACACATTGGAGGTAGCTAATGTTGTAGATAATACATAAAAATTGAACATACATTGATCCCTCTCTTCTCCATCTTAGTTTTATTTTAATTGAATTTTTAATTGAATTAAATTGAAATACATTTAAGTTTGTTATTTGTTTTATTGTTTTATGGTGCATTTTAAATGGAAGTTAACTAGAGTTGCCTCTGGTGAGGTAGGTGGTATGAAAATTTAATAAATAAAATGAAATAAATAAATATTAGATAAATAAATAAACAAGAGTAAAGTTACAAACCAAATGCTAATGTTCCTTTACAACTAATGTTTCACCCCTTTCCTTTATTTTTCTTCTTTCTTTTTTATTTTTTTCCTACTTTTTATAAACAACAAAAAATAATAGTCAGTAGAGAGTGAAACATTATGCATTATGCAATTAATTTTTTCAGCTCAAGATAGAAAAATTTATTACATTGCAAAATACATTCATTCATTTTGTCATGGTCTATCAATGGCACATTTAGCTTTAAATATACAATTTAAATAATCTGAACAAACATATCAGAAATTATTTTTAATATTTTTTTAATAAATTCTTCAGAAAAAGAGTTTTATTTCTTTTTAAAAACACAAATATTTCATCATTCGTCAATCATTAAAATATTGAAGTACAATTTTTTTTGTATGCCCCTCCCTCCCTCCACCCCCCCCAGCCCCTCTCCTCCTCCCCCCCCCGACTTCCCAGAACCCGCACACGGTATGGATTTTTAACTAACACAGTCTAAAATCTATTGAGAAAAAAGAAATAAAGAAATTAATGACATTCTACATTGACCTTAGCTTCTTCTTACTGAACTAACTTTAAACAGTTTAAATCATTTCTGATCTTAAGCATAGGCTAACTGGAATTTCTTGGTCCCGTATTTATTTTGTATATAGTCAATCCATTTTTTCCAGTCTTGTTTATATCTCTCATTTGAGTGATCTTTAATCTATGCCGATATTTTAGCCATCTCGGCTAAGTTTGTGACTTTCAATGTCCATTCTTGGATTGTAGGCAAGTCTTCCTTCTTCCAGTATTGCGCCACCAACAGTCTTGCTGCCGTTATTAGGTGCAGAATCAAGTTAGTCTCTACCACTGTAAAGTCAGTACATATACCTAGTAAAAATAACTGAGGAATAAACTTTATCCTTCTTTTAAAAATATTTTGCATAACCCACCATATTTTTATCCAGAATGCCTTAACCTTTTGGCAGGTCCACCATATATGATAATATGTAGCATCAAGAGAACCACACCTCCAACATTTAGGCTGTACATTCAGATACATAGAAGCCAACTTTTTAGGATCTAAATGCCATCTATAGAACATCTTGTAAAAATTTTCTCTCAGATTTTGAGCTTGTGTAAATTTCACATTTCTTACCCAAATTCTTTCCCATGTATCCAACATTATTAGTTCTTCAATATTTTGAGCCCATTTTATCATACAATCTAACTAATTCTGTTTCCGAATCCATCTGTATTAATACATTATATATCCTCTTTATATGCATTAAGCTTTGATCTCTTATTTGTTTAAACAAGTTATCCTCAACTTGGATAAAACCATTTTTTGATCTATTTTCCGCCTAGCCTGTAATTGCCCATACTGGAACCATGTTTGAACTACCTACTCCTCTTTTAATACCTCTAAAGATTTTAATTGTAATACCCCCCTTTCTGAAGTAAGAAGCTGTCTGTAAGTAATTCTGTCCTGTTTTTGTGCTGTATTCATATTTTCAATTGCGTGTCTAGGAATTGCCCACATGGGTATCTTGTCATTTAATTTATATTGGTATTTCTTCCAAACCCGCAATAAAGCATTTCTTAAAATATGACTTTTAAAATTCTTATCCAATTTTTTGTTGAATAACAGGTAAGCATGCCAACCAAATACCAGATCGTGTCCCTCAATATTCAATATTCTATCATTGGTTAAATGAGTCCAATCACTAATTACAGATAATGCCACTGCATCATAATATAGTTTTAAATTAGGTAGTTTCAATCCTCCTCTCTCACGTACATCTTGCATTATTTTCATCTTTACCCTCGGCTTCTTTCCTGCCCATACAAATTTGTTGATACCCTTCTGCCATTCTAAAAGGTTCGCATCTTTTTTAAGTATAGCTAACATTTGGAAAAGAAATAAAAATTTTGGTAAAATGTTCATTTTCACTGCCGCTATCCTACCCAGCAAAGATAAGTGCAATTTCACCCATTTTTTCATCTCCGTCTGTATACTATGCCAAAGTGGTTCATAATTATGCTTATATAATTTCCCATTTGAAGTTAAAATGTTAACTCCAAGATATTTGACTTTTTTAACTACCTCACATCCTAGCATCACTCCTAATTCTTCCTTTTGTTTAATATTCATATTTATAGCTAATATTTTGGTTTTTCCTAAATTTATTTTAAAGCCAGACACTTGACTATATTGATTAATCGTATTCATTAAAACCATACTGGATTCCTGCGGTTGTTCCAATATTATAACCAAATCATCCGCAAAAGCGCGGACTCTATATTCTTGCTGCCTAATCTTGATCCCTTTTAAACCATCCAAGCCCCATATTTTATTCAACAATACTTCCAAAGTTATAATAAACAATAATGGGGACAAAGGACAGCCCTGTCTTGTACCTTTTCCAATTTGAAAAGAGTCTGTTAAACTTCCATTGACTATGATTTGTGCTGTTTGCTGTTGGTATACTGCTTTAATTGACTGTAAAAAATTATCTCCTATCTGCATTTTTTGCAATATCTTCAGCAGAAATTGCCAGTTAACTCGATCAAAGGCCTTCTCAGCATCCAAAAATATAAACACAGCAGGGATCTGGTTGTTTTTTCCCAAATATTCTAATGCATTAATAATTAATCTGACATTACTTTTCATCTGTCTCCCCTGTATAAAACCTGTTTGGTCCATGTGTATCAATTGTTGAATAACCAACATTAACCCATTTGCTAATATTTTAGTAAAAAAATTATAATCTACATGACTGTTCCCTCTAAAGTGCACGGCTGCATGGCCGCGCACATGGCAAGAAAACCCCGCGCAGCAGTTTCTAACTGCCACGCAGAGATTTCTTTCATAGCAAACGTGGGGAAGTCCTTTGCAGGCAGCTAGAACTGGCCGCCCACAAAGGACCTCCCCCAGAGGAATCTCATGTCCTGCAGCCCAAACCTTCTCCTCCTAGCAACTTGGCCTGTTGGATACAGTTGTGGCAGGGGAAGAATGGGCTGGGTGGGATGGCTGGCTGGGGAGGGGGGAGCCCTTTAAAGCCCTGCTGCCGCATCTTCTGAGCAAGACTTCCTTTCGGCTCGCGTTTCCCTTGCCTGCCTTAACCAAAGCTTGGCGCCCCGTCTCTGCTTTCGCTCTCCCTCCCTCAGCTGTGCAGCAGCAGCAGCTCTCAGCCTAGGGCGGCAGCATCACGCAGGCTGTGGAAGGAGGGGGAGGAGGAGGGAACCAAAGAGAGGCTTTTAGGGGCCTCCGCCCCACAGCCAGGACCATCCTTGCGTCTCAAGCCACGTTTCTTCGTGCAAAGCCCTTCGGGCATCAGGCGGAGCTCTCGGGTTGCCCAAACCAGTTCCTCCCAGGTTCAAAACTACGGAGGGAGGAACTGGATTGGGCAACCCGTGCTCACACACACACACATACACACAGAGAGATATTCGGCTGCATCCGGCGCTCATTTGCAAAAAGCCCAGAAAAGGAAGTCGATCGGGGGCAGAGGAGGGGGGGGAGACCCGTCGGAGAAACCTCCTGACCTGATGTCCCGAGGTTGGAGAAGGGGGGTTCTTCCCCAGACAGGGCTACCCAGGAGAGGGCGAGGCAGCCCTCCCCCATCTCCCTACTGTCAATGTCGCACAGGAGGGCTGTTTCTATCTCGGTGCTTTCATGGAGAGTCAGCGAGAGATCCAAGCCGTCCAGTGAAGGCAGACTGCTGTTTAGTAAGAATGTTTTAAATATTGTATTTCAGCTTATTTGTCATGGATTGGTGGTCAACCTACTTGCAAATCCAAATTCTTTTTCATATGGTGTGCTGGTGCTCTACAGATTTTATTTGATTTTAGAAAAAGAAAATAAAGGCTTCTTGGTCCACCTGGACCGGAAAGTCAAAATCCAGAAAATTAACCTTGTTTAGGAAAGTTTTGCACTGATGGAAAAATAGTGTTTTCCAGTGAAAGTTTTTTCCCTACTTTTCCTTGTTTGCTTTTTTGGCCTCTATTCCTTCTCTCCTCTCCTCTTTTCTTTCTTCCTTTTTTCTTCCTTTTTTCTTTCCTTCCTTCCTTCTTTCTTCCTTTCCTTTTTCTCTCTCTTTCTTTTTTTTGCCTCTTTTTCTTATCCTCCCACCCTCCTCTCCCCTTTCTTTTTCTCTTTCTCCTCTTTCCTTTTTTGTCTCTCCCTCTGTCTCTGTTTCTCTCTCCCTCTCCCTTCTTTCCTTCCTCCCTTCCTTCCTCTCCCCTCTTTGTTTGCTTCTTTAAGTGCTCCAATTGCTAATCTACATCAGTTGGTAATTTATTCATAACTTGCTAATATCACCACAGACTATTGGATAGTAAGGGGGAAAGTATAGTCCTCAACTTACAACAGTTCACTTAATGACTAAAGCTACATCAGCACTGAAAAAAGTGAATTACAGCTGTTCTTCACACATGATCATTGCAGCATCCCCATGGTCATATGATCAAAATTTGAATCTTTGGCAACTGCCTCATATTTATGATAGTTGCAGTGTCCTGGGGTCACCTTTTGCAACCATCTGCCAAGGAAAGTCAGTAGGAAAGTCAGACTGACTTAACAACCAGGTTACTGATTTAACCGCAGTGATTCACTTAACAGTAGCAAGAAAGGTTGTAAAATGGAGCAAAACTCACTTAACAAATGTCTCATTCAGCAATAGAAACTTTGAGCTCAATTATGGTTGTAGATTGAGGACTACCTGTATAGGGAGATTTCTTTACTTAATGGATATTTACATGGTAGAATTCAGTTTCAAATAACACTAATTTCGTTGTCTTGGGTGACATCTATGAAAAAAATGCAAGTGCTCAGGTATGAAAATGTGCTGCTCAAACACTATACTTTTCTGCTCACACTGAAAAAAAATTAGAGGGAACATTGATCTACATTCAGTAATGAAATAGGTCTATAATTTTTGGGTTGAGTAGTATCTTGATCTTCTTTGGGTATCAAAGATATAAATGCTGTCTTCCAAGATGGAGGCACTTTACCTTCCATTTGAATCATATTAAATAATTCTCTAAGAGGTTCTACCATTTCTAACTGTAAGTTTTTATAGTAAACCGCTGTCAAGCCATCTGTACCTGGTGCTTTCCCTGACTTTAATTGCTTAATTACCTGCAAGATTTCCCCCGAGGTTATTGGTTGATTCAATTTTTGCCTGTGCTCTTCTCTAACTGAAGGTATTTTCTCTTTGTCTAAATATTTGTCTATGTCTAAACCATTAATTTTATCCCCTTTATACAGTTCTGTAAAAAATTCCCGAAAAGCCTTTTGAATCTCTTCCTGTTGAAACACCTCCTTCCCTCTGTAAATCAGTTTAGATATATTTCGAGTTTTCCTTTTTTTTCTAATCTGATAAGCTAACCATCTGCCAAGTTTGTTTGCGTTACAACAAGTATTGTGTTTTGCATATAATAAATTTGTGGCTACCTGGTCAGAGATCAACATGTCAAATTGAGATGTTAATATATTAATAGCTTCCTTAACCTTTGTATCATCTGGGTTCATTGTTAACTTCAGCTCTTTTCTCTTAATTTCCTCTTCCAGTTCTGTTCATTTTAACCCTTGTTTATTTCTGTGTTTTATTTATATTCATCAGCACTCCTCTCATATACGCTTTGCTTGCATCCCATACAAATTCCATAGATGTACCCTTATTCATATTCAAAACAAAATATTCAGATAGTAATTTTTTACAATCATTTATACTTTTCATATCTAAATAAGTTTTCATTCAATCTCCAAGACCTTCTTGCCTGCACTACCCTTCCCAACTCCATCCAAACTGGGTTATGGTCCAAAAGGACCCTAGCCACAATCCTTGTCTTCTTGACCCTAGAAAGCAAATCATTAGTGGTTAGAATAAAATCAATCCTTGAAAGGGATTGATGCCTGTCCGAGAAGAAAGTGAAGTCATATTCCTCTGCATTTCTTTCTCGCCAAATATCTCTCAATTCAAAGTCATCCATAATGTCAAAGAAAGGTTTGGGTAACTTTGCTCGCATCTTAGTATTTAGGCGGGAAATCTTCTTATCTCTCTTAGTGTCTATCACTCCATTCCAGTCACCCAATAGTATACAGGAGCTATAGTCGCACTGTACTAATTTAGCATGAAGATTTCTATAGAATCTATCTTGCTGTTGATTGGGAGCATAAATTCCCAAAAGTAATGTCTTTTTCCCTTTTAGGATTAAGTCTAAAGCAATATATCTTCCGAAGGGATCTGCTTCTATTAATTCAGCTTTCATATCTTTTCTTAAGTATACAACTATACCATTCTTCTTTTCCATAGAGGAAGCTGCAAAATGTTGACTAAGTTTTGAGTTGATCAAATATTTTTGATCAGTTGACTTGATATGAGTTTCTTGCAAACAAATTACATAATTCTTAAACTGTTTGAGATAATGAAATATTTTCTTCCTCTTCTGTGGAGAAGTCAGTCCATTGACATTCCATGTTAAAATCTTAGTTGTCATCTTTGGTTGGCTGAA
Source organism: Thamnophis sirtalis (assembly GCF_051295495.1). Classification (NCBI taxonomy): domain Eukaryota; kingdom Metazoa; phylum Chordata; class Lepidosauria; order Squamata; family Natricidae; genus Thamnophis; species Thamnophis sirtalis. Next base: position 127,917,315 of record NW_028261384.1, read on the forward strand.
GCATTTTAGAGCTTCCTTCATGGCCTGTTTAACCTTAGGTCTAGCTCCTCCCACTGCTTCCAGACTTGTTATTGTAGTTCCTTGATCAATGGCTGGTGATTGTTGATGCTGTTGCTTTTTAGTTTGTTTCTCCATTAGTCTAGTAGTCATGTGGCTAGGTCTTTGTTCCATAACACCTTGCACTTCTAGAAAAGAGAGATGCTCCATCTTGTCTGGTGGTTGTGTAGTTTGCTGTCTATCCTGTCCTTCTTGTGGTCTTTCTCTAGGTCCAGATGGTGTAGGGTATCCAGCCTTCAATATATTATAATAAAAATCTTGAGCTTTCCCTACAGAGTTGAGGCGATACCTTTGCTTATCAAATGTAAATATAATGCCAAATGGTGCATCCCATCTATACTGTATCTGACGGTTTCTGAGTTCTTCGACCAAAAAAGCGTAGTCTCTCCTGGCTCTTAACATTTGAGGTGATATCTCTTTCAAAACAGTCAGGTCTTGACCGCCAATTTGAAGCTTAGTGTTATAAGACGCTTGCAGTACCATATTTCTAAGCTCTCTTGTAGTAAAATATATAACAATGTCTCGAGGAAGCTGCTTCTGCTTTGCCAGGCAGGAGTTAATGCGGTAAGCTTTGTCAATTTGCCAGTCAAGGTTGGTCCCTGGTCTTCCCATCAGGCGGTCAAAGGCTTCCGATAGGATCTGTTTCAAGTTCTCCTGTTTCTCCTCACGTGGCCCCCTTACTCTTAATGCAAACTCCATTTGTCGGTACTGTATCATAATAATTTCTTTTTCAGCATTTTCCACTTTTTGTTCCACCACCTCTGTTTTCAATGTCACGTTAGTATTGGCATCATTAAGAACCTCTAGAGTATCTTCCATTCCAGAAGTATGTTCTGTTAATACAGTTACAAGTCTCAGCATTTCATCTCTAATTTTAACAACCTTAGCGTCGATTTTCTCATACAGCTCCTGTTTAAGTCCTTTTATTTCACTTTTGATTTCTTCTTTCATTTCTTTTATTTCCTCTTTTCTCTCCTGCTCTATCATCTCTCTATTATCTCTAAACTTATCTTCCATTTTAATTATCAGTGCATTAAGAGCCTCGCTTAGATTGCTCAAGAAAAATTCTTTCGTTAACACATCCCCAGCAGGGGGCGTAGGAAGCAGAGGCTGCAGCTTTGTGCCAGGCACTGGGGATGTGCCCCTGGAAGTAGAGGGTGACAACTTCAAGTTAATATTTAGTTTTGAAGCCATTTCAAAATTTATCTGCCTGCAATTAATAAAACTCTGTTGCCTGAATATGCAGCTTTAAGTAAAGAAGCTGGGTTCCCCTTTTACTTTGAAGTTTAAGACTTGGCAAAACTTTCAGTGAGTAAACATTGTAACAAGACAGTTCAGCAGATTCATCACCATTTAACTTCAAAGATAAGCAAGATTAATGAGGGAGTGAGAGGATTGTAGAAATGAAACTAATTAAAAAGCTTCTGCTGGCCGATTGTGAAACAAAACAGATGATAAGCAATCTCCTTTGTTTTGAATTCTTGTGACAATTAACAAAAAGTGTTCGTTATTACCGGAGAAACCAGCCTGCTCGGCGCCATTTTAAAAGCCTCTAAGTAAATAGTTTTTCGGAGGAGAAAAAGAAAAGAAGCTAAAATCTTGATAAACAATTATTGCCCTCGTAATACGAATCCAGCTCGTGATAAGATTAAATCAATCAAAACTTTGAACTGAGTGGGGGAGACCTACTTTTTCCTGCACAAGGCAGTTTGAAGTTCCCAGCATGGACAGCCGTTCTGCCTTGGGCTAACCCCCCTCTCTCTGCAAGCACAAAAGCTGCAAAAATCGAAGAGCATTTGCCAGCAAAACAATTTCTTCTTTCCTTCTTGCCTGAAGGATAAGAAAACCTGATAAGACGTCAGATGGAAGAACCTCTAAACAGGTACGTAGCCAGGAATTCGGAGGCAGCTGATTTTTTGCTGCCACCACCAGCAGGCTCCTCCCAGGAAGCCGTTAATATTAACCATAATATTTTCCTTATCTGTAAAACTTTAAGTTATCTAAATAATTTATAGTTACAAATCCCACTGGACCTATTAGATATAAACAGGTATTTATATAGGCTTAAGATAAAGAAGGATCTTGACAAACTTGAACATTGGGCACTATCAAATGACAAGAGTAAGGTTCTACATTTAGGCAAGAAAAACGAAACACACAGGTACAGTATAGGTGGTACCTTGCTCAATATTACTAACTGCAAAAGGGATCTTGGAGTCCTAGTGGACAACCATTTAAATATGAGCCAGCTGTGTGCAGCAGCTGTAAAAGAAGCCAACACACTTCTAGGCTACATAAATAGAGGGATAGAATCAAGATCACGTGAAGTGTTAATACCACTTTATAATGCCTTGGTAAGGCCAAACCTGGAATACTGCATTCAGTTTTGGTCGCCACAATGTAGAAAAGATGTGGAAACTCTAGAAAGAGTGCAGAGAAGAGCAACAAAGATGATTAGGGGACTGGAGACTAAAACATATGAAGAAAGGTTGCAGGAACTGGGTATGTCTAGTATAATGAAAAGAAGGACTAGGGGAGACATGATAGCATTGTTCCAATATCTCAGGGGTTGCCACAAAGAAGAGGGAGTCAAACTATTCTCCAAGACACCTGAGTGTAGAACAAGAAGCAATGGGTGGAAACTAATCAAGGAGAGAAGTAACTTAGAACTAAGGATAAATGTCCTGACAGTTAGAACAATTAATCAGTGGAACAGCGTGCCTCCAGGAATTGTGTATGCCCCAACTCTGGGAGTCTTTAAGAGGATGTTGGATAGCCATTTTTCTGAAATGGTGTAGGGTTTTGGGCTTAGACTAGAAGACCTCCAAAGTCCCTTCCAACTCTGCTATTATATTTGTATTTACATCCTTACATTATCCTATAGTCTAGTATTTGCATCTTATAACAAAACAATATCTTTAAGATGTGAAAGAGCCAAGGTGGCGCAGTGGTTAAATGCAGCACTGCAGGCTACTGCTAGATCAGCAGTTCGGCGGTTCAAATCTCACCGGCTCAGGGTTGACTCAGCCTTCCATCCTTCCGAGGTGGGTAAAATGAGGACCCAGATTGTTGGGGGCAATATGCTGACTCTCTGTAAACCGCTTAGAGAGGCCTGAAAGGCCTATGAAGCGGTATATAAGTCTATTGCTATATTGCTATATATATTGAACAAAGTTGCACTCATGAATCTCAAACAAAAGAAACAAAAGAAAAAATGCTCTATGAAACAATCTCAGTGAGCAAAATGAAATATCATTCAAGGCTTATGAATAAGGAGAGAAGCAATCTAGAACTAAGAAGAAAGTTCCTGACATTTAGAACAATTAATCAGTGGAACAACTTGCCTCCAGAAGTTGTGAATGGAAGGAAAACACTGTGTCAACACTCCTCCATTAGATAATTAGGAAAGGAAAACCACCAGACTCCATTGATAGAAATCAAGTGTACTTTTACTAATTATAAATGATTAGAAGCATAGCAAAGCGAAGACTGATTATTTAGGCGCGAAAGCAAATGATATATAGAATAACCCATTCCCCACCCCTTGGCATCCCAGTTACAGTCCAATCATAATTCTCCCAAGTGTCATGTGTGAGATAACTTCGAAAGGCATCACCCAGATGGAATGTCGGTGCCGTTGGCCTTGGCGGGAAACCTCCTCCGCATGCGCAGTAAGACAGGCAGCAGAAACTCCAGAATCTTCCTCCAGTACAGTTAGTATTCCCCTCCCAAATACCATGCCCCCCTCCCTGTTTCAATGGCAGCCGAAGCAGCAGCAAAGCAGAGGCTGACATCCAGCCCTCCTAAGGAAAAAGGCGGTCAGGCCTGGAAAACTACAAAACACAAACAAACAGACAAACAACAAAAAACAGAAAAAGAAAAATAGGGGGGGGGGGAGAGAAAGTCAGAAAGGAGAGTCAACTAGGGCTTGTCCGGATAAGCAGAATAGAACTGGCGGAGTAGTTGGGGGGCCCGGAGATGGGACTTGTCCACCCACTCGGCATGATACTGAGGAAAATGCTTCCAAGCCACCAGGTACTGAAGGCGATTCCGCCTTCTTCGAGAGTCCAATATTTCCCAAACCTCAAAATGCTGCTCACCATCAATCAATAGGGGGGGCAGGTGGCGGATCCACTGGCGGACGTAAAGATGAAAAACAAACAGGTTTAATGAGATTAATGTGGAAAACAGGATATACACGGTTGAGGTGCTTGGGGAGCTGTAAGTGAACCGAAACAGGATTGATGACCTTGATTATGGGAAACGGGCCTACATACTTAGGCCCCAACTTTTTTGATTTCGGCGTAGTTTGAAGGAACTTTGTGGATAGATAAACTTGGTCACCCACTTTGTACTGATAAGGTTGAGAATGTTTCTTATCAGCCTGTTTCTTATGCGCGCAATGCGCAGCATCCAAAGTGCGAAGTGCTAAAGGCCAAATATGCCACAACCGCTCACTCTACTCAGAGATAGATGAGACCTGTGGTTGCTCAAGAGGAACTTCAGGAATAGGAACGAAGTCCTGGCCAAACACAACACGAAAAGGGATGAATCCAGTGCTGCTATGTACAGAATTATTATAAGCCACTTCCACGTGCGGCAACAAGTTCACCCAATCATCTTGCTGGTAATTGATGAAACAACATAAATATTGTTCTAGAACATAATTAGTCCTCTCGCAAGGCCCATTAGTCTGAGGGTGGTGGGCGGAGTTTAGACCCTGGGCGGAGCCAATGAGTTTAAGAAATTCTTTCCAGAAGACGGAGGTGAATTGGATGCCCCTATCAGAAATGATGCAGTCAGGCACGCAATGCAAATGGTAAACTTGAGAAATGAAAAGTTTAGCTGATGCAGCAGGGGTTGCACAGGTAAACCCACCAGTGGCTGGCCAGGTTAGGTGGTCTTAATAGTTTTTAGTTTGGCTTTTCATTCTAGTGCCCTGGAATCCCAAAGTTGACTTTTAGCTGGAGTGAACCTTCTCCCAACTTCCTCATAAGTATTACAAATAGGTCTGAACAGTGTGGCAAGACCCTGTAAAGTGGGGGCACAGGAAGCCAGACATGGGTGAGAGATAGAACAGAGGTAAAAGCTGCTGACAGCTTAAGATGAAATAGGAATTTCTCTTTTTTATATTTCTCCTATGTACTTTGCTGTAACAGTCCAAGTGAACTTCCCCTTTTGAAATGTCATGCTTGTCTCGTGTATGGAAACGCTTTGAGAATGCACCGTGTGGAACATGGCATAAAAGTAGGATCCTGGGCAAAGCTCAGACAGTTCAGATTTTGGTGTGTGAACACGCTGAACTAGATGCATCCAATGAACCTGTTTCTCTCACCTTCGTGGTATCAAGTCCTGGTCTTTCGTAAGTAGATTACAAACCTCAATCTTCTGCTACATAGCGAGTGCCTTCGCAGAAGGGATCTTAGGGCAAGGTATGAAATGAACTTGCTTGGAAAACAAGTCTGTAACCACCCATGTGACTGTGTGCCCCAGGCTTTCAGGAAGTTCAACAATGAAATCCATAGAAATCTCCTTCCAGGGGGTGACAGGGTGAGCTATAGTCTGGAGTAAACCCTGCAGTTTCCTCGGCGGGCGTTTAGTGGCTGCACAAACAGGACAGCTGGCGACATAAAGTTCAATGTCCTTCTTCAAAGATGGCCACCAAAACTGTCGTTTCACAAGAGGCAGTGTCTTCACAAAGCCAAAGTGCCCCGCCAACTTGGAATCATGTGCTCGTTGGAGAACCAAGAGATGAAGAGACGTAAAGTTTCGCTCCAATCCATGGCAAATCGTCTCTCATTGTGCATTCACCTTGATGCTGCTGGAACCAATCATCCTGAGGAAGGGCCTTTTTGAGGTCGGAAAGAAAATCTTGAAACACGTCCATCTTAGCGTGTGTCTGTTGCCTAGTAACAACAGGAGCAGTGAGGCTGGATGCGGGAACCATGGGTTGAACAATACTAAGCTTAGAGCAGTTGTATTGAGGGAGTCTGGACAAAGCATTAGCCATGAAATTCTCCCCCCCCCCAGATGTAAGTGTGAAATTAAAATGATTGAAATGCTGAGCCCAGCGCATCTGCTTAGGGGAGAGTTGCCTGGGAGTCCTCAAAGCTTCCAAGTTCTTATGGTCAGTCCACACCTCAAACGGGTGCTTAGCGCCCTCCAGGAAGTGGCGCCATGTGGCCAAAGCCCAACGTACAACAAATGCTTCTTTCTCCCTGTTAGCCCAATGTCTCTCTGTCTCTGTGAGTTTATGAGAGGTGTAGGCACAAGGTTGTAGATTACCTTGGTCATTAGTATGAAGCAAAATGGCTCCCACTGCCACGTCGCTGGCATCAGCCATGAAATTCTTCCCCCCCCCCCCCAGGATGTACTTAAGTGTGAAATTAAAAAGATTGAAATGCTGAGCCCAGCGCATCTGCTTAGGGGAGAGTCGCCTGGGAGTCCTCAAAGCTTCCAAGTTCTTATGGTCAGTCCACACCTCAAATGGGTGCTTAGCGCCCTCCAGGAAGTGGCGCCATGTGGCCAAAGCCCAACGTACAGCAAATGCTTCTTTCTCCCCGATAGCCCAATGTCTCTCTGTCTCTGTGAGTTTATGAGAGGTGTAGGCACAAGGTTTTAGATTACCTTGGTCGTTAATCTGAAGCAAAATGGCTCCCACTGCCACGTCGCTGGCATCAGCTTGAACGACAAAAGACTTGTCCATCTCTGGATGCTTCAGAACTGGCTCTTTGTCAAAAAGTCTCTTCAACTTTTCAAACGCAGCTTGACACTCCATGGTCCAATTCAACGGCTTGCTAGGTTTAGGTTTCGGCCCACCTTTGGACAAGATTGGGATGGGAAGTGCAATTTTGGCAAAAGAAGGGATGAACTGACAGTAGAAATTAGCAAAACCCAAAAATTTCTGTAATTGCCTCCGTGTGCGGGGCGCCTCCCACTCAGTGACCGCCTTGACCCTAGCGGGGTCCATTTCCACCCTTGCGGGTGAGATACGATACCCAAGGTAGTCTATCTTCTCCTGGTGAAATTCACATTTGGATAACTTGGCATAAAGTTCCGCGGCTTGGAGTTTCTTCAGGACAGTGCAGACCAACTTGACGTGTTCTTCATATGTTTGTGTAAATAAGGATATCATCTAAATATACAATAACGCCCTTGTAAAGGTGGTCATGCAAAATCACATTAATTAGTTGCATGAAAACTGCAGGTGCCCCCTGCAGGCCAAAAGGCATTACACGGAACTGGAAGCAACCCAGGGGGCAGTTGAAAGCAGTCTTCCACTCATCTCCCTCCTTTATTCGGCTCTATAGTATGCCTCCCTTAAGTCCAGTTTAGTAAAAATGCGGCCTTTTCCCAGTTGGGCCATGTCCTTCATCAGAGGCAAAGGGTAGAGATTATGAGAAGAGATTGAATTAAGGTTCTTAAAGTTAACACATAAACAAAGGGAGCCATCTTTCTTCTCCCTGAATAGTACAGGGGCTGCCACCTTGGGTCTGGCTGGTTCAATGAAACCCCTTTGTAAGTTTTTGTCAATAAACTTCCTCATTTCCTCCATCTCTCTGGGCGACATAGAATATATTTGGGGTTTTGGAAGCAGCACTCTAGGCAAAATTTTGATGGAGCAGTCAGTGAGTCTGTGGGGTGGAAGTTTATCTGAAGATTTTTCACTAAAAGCCCCCTTAAGGTCCCAATATTCTTTCGGAATCTTTTCTTCCCCCTCAATTTTCTCCTGGCCCCTGGTGGCCAATGCGGGGCTGGAGCCACCAGGCTCAGGGGCGTTGGCATCCCTGTCTGGGGCTGTGCTGGTCTGGATGCGCAGCCACCCCTCCCTCCAGTTAATGCGAGGGTTCTATTTACAAAGCCAGGGGAGGCCCAAAATAAGGGGTCTGTCCATCCCAGGTGCCACAATAAAAGAGATCAATTCTACATGGGTGCCCATTTTCATCTCTAGAGGTTCAGTGTATAAATCAGCCCCCCCCCCTGCAATGGATCCATCGATTTGGCAAAAAACAATAGGGGTTTTCAAAGTCCTCAATTTCAAGCCCAGTTTCTCAACAATTGCAGGATTAATCATACATCTAGAACAGCCTGAATCAAGGAAGGTGGAAAGCCGCTCCATCTCCCCACCAGATGGCACCTTTAACTCAATTGGGATCAACATGGGGCCTTTATGTGAACTCACGCACTGAGGCGAGCCGTCGTCATCGGAGTCATCAAAGGAGCTGGTGGTCACGTCCGCTCCCTCCTCCACTTCCGGCTGGAAATGCTGGGGGGTATTTTCAGCAGCGAACGCAGCCTCCTTCTTCTTCCCTGGGACCTTGCTTACCTTCCCTTTCCTCTTGGCAGGGAGTGGGGTGGGTGGTGGAAGTTTAACGCGGCAATCCATGGCTCGATGGCCTCCTTTCCCACAACGGAGGCACATGAAAGGCTTGTCCTTGCCGGCGGAGCTTCCCTTCCCTTCACCCCTGATGCAGAATGGGGCCCTTTGAGCTGGGGGGGGGGCGATCTCTCTGCTTTTTCCTCTTTCACACATTGAAATCTAATCAAATCTAGCTCAACATCTGCTGTAGTTTCATAGCAAGCAACAACTTGCTTAGGAAGGTGTCTGTTAACGCATTGTTGGTAAATGTCCTCATTTAATCCCAATGCAAACTGATCCTGAACATGTTCAGCTACTAGCTTATTTCCCTGTTTAGGGCCATAAAATTCACCTTCCCTCGTTTCTCAATCAGTGGGTCATCAAACCTCCTCTTAAATGCAGACATAAAATCGTCAAAATTCCTCAGGAGAGGGGAATTACATTGGTGTAAGCTCACCATCCAAACGGCCGCTTTTTCTTCCAAAGAAAGTGAAACTATTTGCACCTTCATCTCATCTGATTCTAAAACTTGGCCATATTTTTCCATGTAGTTGCAAATCTGTATGATGAAAAGACCCAACTTCTTCGTATCACCGTTATATTTTACTGGTAAGGGAGGGACTCTTGCCATTCTGCATCTTCTGTGGGACCCCCCTACTCTGGTAGCAGCCCTGGCTTGGGGGGAGGCTGTTTCTGGGTTTGCTTGCTCCCATCCCCCCTCGGCCTCTTCACCCTCCCTAAATTTATGCAAGGAGTACCTTTGTTCAAATTCTTCCATTTGCTCTCTTTCCATCACTCTCTCTTGGGACCTCCGCTCGGTCATAGCTTCTTCCCAGTCTGCTGGTTTTTTCCTTTGTTTCCGTCTGGTAACTCCTGCATCCAAATTCTCATAATCCTCATAATCCTCTTTTTGCCCCACTCCCAAAGTCCATCGGGGCCGAACCGCAGGCTCCTCTATCCTTAGGCCAGCTAGCCTTTCAGGTAAAGTTGGTTCTGCAGTTTCTCTTTCAATCTCCTCATCATTGCTTGCTTGCAATGACATTTTCTCCGTTCCTTCTTGTGAATACACTCCCCACGGTAGGTTGAAAACTCCTGGTTGCGTGTGAGTGAGTCTTCGCTTATTGTCAACACTCCTCCATTAGATAATTAGGAAAGGAAAACCACCAGACTCCATTGATAGAAATCAAGTGTACTTTTACTAATTATAAATGATTAGAAGCATAGCAAAGTGAAGACTGATTATTTAGGCGCGAAAGCAAATGATATATAGAATAACCCATTCCCCACCCATTGGCATCCCAGTTACAGACCAATCATAATTCTCCCAAGTGTCAGGTGTGAGATCACCCAGGTGGAATGTCGGTGCCATTGGCCTTAGTGAGAAACCTCCTCCGCATGTGCAGTAAGACAGGCAGCAGAAACTCCAGAATCTTCCTCCAGCACAGTTAGTATTCCCCTCCCAAATACCATGCCCCCCCCTCCCCATTTCAATGGCAGCCAAAGCAGCAGCAAAGCAGAGGCTGACACACTGGAAGTTGTTTAAGAGCTTTTATCTGAAATGGTGTAGGGTTGAGGTTACTGTTAGCATTACTCTCTGTTCTGTCCAGTTCTGTTCTGTTCTGTTCTGTTCTGTTCTGTTCTATTCTATTATGTACTGTACTGTTCTGTTCTATTCTATAATATTCTATTCCATTCCATTCCATTCTATGCATATAAATTAAACAAGCTAACCAAGATTAGACATGTCATCATGAATAAGGTGAATTATATGAGGAAAGCTAAGAAGAAATTTTCCAACACCATGTTTTTCAATGAGGACTGCAATTGATGGTTTCCCAGTTTCTGGGCCAATATTTTATCTGCTACACCAAAGTCATTTTCAAACATTCAGATTTGGGGCAGTGGATATTAGTACCAATTTTCCTCAACATATTTTTCAATGGTTGTGAAGAATATTGGGAGACTTGGCTGTTTTCTTTTTTGGTAGGGGAATTATAAAGTCTTATGGTTACAGGACATGAAACCAACAATTTGAAAGAGAATTCACATTAGAATATTAAAAACTGTTTTTGAGACAAAATTATCTCCTTGATTTAGCTATTCCCATTTATTCTGATTGGGGCTCAGAATAATTATCAAAAAAATTTTAAAAAGTGGAAGGAAGGTTTCTAGGTTCTGAAATGAACTTGGAAGAAATCATCATAGCTACTGTGTTAGGCTATCCTAACTTGTTTGTTTAGGAAAGAAAGACCCTTGACTCCATTTGTAGTAAAAAGTAGAGTTTTACTAAAGCCAAATGGTTACCGTATAGGAAAAGCCAGATCTGAAGATTCCCATGTAAAGCCAATAATCTTACCTTCTCCTGGGCCCTCTCCCTTGGTCACCTTGCTATTGTACAATAAAGTTCCAATTACAGTCATGGTTTCATAGAGTGACTGTAAGTTATATATCCATGTACCTAGATATCATGTTGTTGCCTTGCATATCACTTGATGTGATGACACAAGAGAATAATGCAGAATAGACAAATTGGAGAGAGAGTGGGGAGGAAGGAAGACAGGCAGAAACGAAGGAAGAAACGAAGGAAGAAACGAAGGAAGGAAGGAAGGAAGAAAGAAAGAAAAAAGAAAGAAAGAAAGAAAGAAAGAAAGAAAGAAAGAAAGAAAGAAAGAAAGAAAAAAAGAAAGAAAGAAAGAAGCCATATATTCTGAAAATAACCAATATGCCTTTATTCATGGGTTCTGGCATAAATATTTGTTTCACTTCTTTTTTAGTTGCTCCTTCGTATTCAAATCAGGTCTCAGAATAATGATATAGCACTTGGGGGAAAAGATGCAGCCCAGTAATCCAGCTGCTGAAGCCAAAATAGAGAAGATCTCCACAGCAACCACATATTTCCCCTTTGTACTCAGGTAGGTGGGAACAAATGACACCCAGACACTGCAAAAGACCAGCATGCTGAAGGTGATGAATTTGGCTTCATTAAAGCTATCAGGTAAATTCCGTGCTTGGAAGGCCACTGTGAAGGTGACAGCAGTTAAGAACCCCATAAAGCCAAGCATGGTATAAAACATTGTGGTTGAACCTTCATTACATTCCAAGACAATTTCTTCAACCATGGAGTGCATGTCTGAATCTGGAAATGGGGGAGAAATTGCCAACCACACTGCACAAATGGTGAATTGAGCCATGAAAACAGATAGCACAATCGTGTTGGCCATCCTTCTCCCCACCCATTTCCTCATTTTGGAGCCTGGCTTGGTGGCCATGAAAGCAAGAACTACTATGGTTGTTTTACCCAAAATGCAAGAAAGGGCTACAGAGAAAGTGATGCCAAAAGTAGTTTGTCGCATGAGACATTTCACTTGATCAGGTTGCCCAATGAAGAGGAGAATACAAAGGAAGGAGAGCATGAGAGCAATGAGAAGAATGTAGGTGAGGTTCCTGTTGTTGGCTTTGACAATGGGAGTGTCCTGGTGTTTAATGAAAATTCCCAGTATTATGGCCGATATGAAAAAAAAGGAGACTGCAATCATTATCAAAGAAATTCCCAATGGCTCTTGGAAAGTTAAATAAGTTACAGATTTTTGAAGGCATTTATCTTGACCCTTTGTTGGAGATTGATCCTCTGGACAAGGAAAGCAATCACTTAAGTCTGGGGGGAAAAGAACAAATAAGATTCTAGTACAATGATGTAGAACCACCATTGTTTTTAAGCATGAAGAATTAATAAGAAATTGAGCCTACTAATGTCCATTGAAATAGCTGAGTCATTTTTTAAAAAAAATATTGTGCAGTGCAATATATTATATAATGCAGAGTTCAGTTTGAATAAACCTTAATTTATACAGCTACATTAATGATCTGTCTGTCTGTCTATCATTATATAAAATACCTGTCAAACAGCATTAAATATCTCACTGAAATATGAAGAAGCTTTTCATTGCTAAACTATAAACTAAAGGAAAGCTCAAGCTTTTCAGCTACAATAATACTTATTAAAAATTCAGTCCTATTTCTATTTATTAAATTATTGATATATTCAATGTATTCCTTTGCTTACCCATTTGGTCAGCAATCTTGCCTTCTGGACAGCGTCTACAGTCATAGCAGCAAGATAATTTCCCTTCCACTTTTACCTTGCTGTAGCCAGAAGGACATTTCTCATTACAGATGGAAAGGGGCATTGTCTGTTCATAAATAAAATCAGAATTCTTTCATATGAAGAATTTATCTTTTGGGGATGTTGAGTCTACACATACCCAAAAGATACACATCCTAATTCAAGCCTCTATGTCCCCTTTCCCCATTTTTTTTGTTTGAAATTCGTTAACTCAGTTTTTCCTCAAACCTCAGTGATGAAGAAGTATGAACTTCAACTACCAGAATTCCCCAGCCAGCTTGTTGAAGCTGAGAGTTGAAGTCCACACCTCTTCAACAAATATTAACTGCTCACATTTTCTCTTGTATTCAATTGCATCTGAATGTTGGAGAACACCTGGAAATGTTCTTGCATTTTGTTGCAAGGTTTTTCATATGTGACTTGTCCCTTCTGCTTCTAAAGAGAGAGGGAGACTAGCCCAAAATCACTCAGCTGTCTTTGGCCATAAGATAGAATAGAACCCATAGCCTCCCAGTTTTTAGCCTGATGCCTTAATCCAGGGGTATCAAACTTGCATCATCCGGGCGGCATCACATGACGTATCAGGACTTTTTTCCCTTTCAGTAAACTGGGTGGGGGTGGGGCCAAGCATGTCACACATCCGGCCTGTGGACCACAAGTTGACACCCCTGCCTTAACCTCTACAACAAACTGATTCACTAACTGTTCCTTAGCTTACACCTATTACATTAATGGCATGATTGTGTCAAATATAATATTCTAAAAATATATTCCAAGGAAACCAGTACCAGAATCTGGTGTGGAGTAGTTTTTAATTCTAGGGCTTGGGGAACACACTGTCTTTTCATGGGTTGATGAATGGATTCCTACTCATTCCAAGAGCTCTTTCCATGCTTCGTAGAATGTAGTGAAATACATATGTAATGAATATACTACACATGTCATCAATAAGGTTAAATTATCTTGTCTTTATTGTCTTTTCTCATATAAAGTGATTATTTGAGCTAGTGCTGCAGAACTTATATATGCTTTGTTTATATGATACTCAAGACAACATTTTATTTTAACTTTTATGAACATTTCATGGCAGCAATCTGATTTTCAAAGGTAAACTATTTATAATCTGGCTGCAACAAGGGGAATAATTAAGTTTTCTTTGGTTTTGTTGGTTTCTTTGAAGCTTGCAACTGACTGGAAAGAAATTAAATTGAACTTTTCCTTTAATGAATTGCAGAAAATATTGATCTGCAATTTGAAGTCTCTCACTCCCCTGTTTTCAAAAGATGCTGATTAATTGAAGAAGGCGGGGCTTAGCAGTGAGAAGACGGAGTTTCAGGCCATTCCTGAAATTCCCCTATTCTGGAGGAATTGGATGGGTCATTTTTGATCCTAGCTGTCCTGGAGAGACAGTGAAGGTTTGGGGAGATCCAGTGACCTCAGAGACATTCGCAGGTCTCGGGGGGGGGGCTTGGAATTTAACCCCTTTTGCCAACCCTTTCTGGATTAGCTGTATGCTAACCAAAACTGCAGGTAGCCCCTAAGAATGGTAGAAGTGATTTCAACTGGTAAGCGGATTTTATTACTCAAAGAGAGATGGTCCGCATTAAAATCTAAGCTAATTGAAACCAAAGAACAGAAGAATCTAGCGGCGAATTGTTTTTTTTTAATGGATTTATGGCTGGTGGTTACCCTATTTCTTAAATGTTTTTAATGCTGTTTACATGGATAAAGGAAAGTTTACTTTACTTCAGCACTCCCTCAGGCTCTCCTTAAGTGGGCTGTAAACCAATTTACTATAATTTGGCTTCTTATAACTTGACACTTTTACTGCTTGACTGTGTTGGTCTAAGATCAGATAAGATTGCATAGCTCCCAGCGTGTCCTTACTGGCAAATATCTTCTGCGTCACATCATGGCATTTATACTTGCTTCAAGTGATTCATTTCAAATGATTTTTTCCGCTTTTCAAAAGTTGTTTGATACATATGAAAAATCTGAAAAAAAACCTGGACTATCTATTGTTTTTAACATTAAAATATGAAGAAAAGAGTGAGAACGTCGAATGTTTGAGTGCTCCTGAAATTCAAATGAAGAATGTCAGAAAGGAAGTCTCTCAACTTGCTGACACATCGGGCGTCTGGTCTACTTCCGAGGCAGAAAGAGAAAGAGTTGCAACACTTGAAAGAGGGGCAGCCATACAGAAAATTTATCTCAAAAGACAGATTGCAGGAGGAATGAGCAGCATTAAATAATCTATACTTTATGAAACATTATTTGCAGAATTTTCAATACCACCCTTGAAAATCAAAGACAAATTGAGTGGAACAAGCCAAGGACAACGTTATTACACCAGAGGCACCCTAAGCAAAAAGGTGCGAAGATATTTCTGTTTGGACTTGCTTATAAAAACATTTGGGGAGCTTGTTTTAAGAATGGCAATAGGACTAAGGAAGTTTTGCTATTGGAGAGACATAGGCTGACAGATTGAAGAATACAATTGAAAATTAGCTAAATCTAATTACTCTTATTTGTAATAGATATAGCTGAATAATAATTGATATTGATAGTAATGTATATAATGTGGAGTTGATATGAAAAATAATAATTGGATATGAGAAAGGAAGGTTGGCAATATTTTTGGATTATATACAAGGGTTATTAATCACAATAATTATCACTATTAAAAAATAAAATAAAATATATACAGTTAAATGTTAATTAATATGGGGAAAATGTTATGATATATGATATAACTACATAAAGAAGGGAGAATGATAATAAACTATACTGCATGGAAGATGGAATTTTTGGTATTAAATATTATGGATGTTCAGCTAAAATAGGATATGAGGATTTGATGTTAATAGAGGATTTTACAAACAAGTAAATGAAATGTCAGCAGGTGTTATGGGTTAATTCTTTGGCATAGTTAAGGATGAAGGATGTTTAAATAACTGTAGTCAACTAAAAGTGGAGGTAAAATGATGTTAATATGGTAAACATTTGAGTTAAGATATTTGAATTAATATGAATTAATGGAAGAGATGCACCAAAACATGTTGTAACCAGCTGATATACTTTTTTTAATATAATATATACCTGTGTTCTTTTTTTGTTTTTGTTTTGTTTTTTTCTTCCCTGCCTTGTCTTTTGTTCTTTTTGTCTTTTGTCTTTTGTATTGTTTAAGATTATTATTTTTATTAATATTTTTAAATAATAACTACAGTCAAATGAAAATGGATATATGATAATGGTGATATGTATGAATATTTGAGTTAAAATGCTCGAATTAACATGAGTTATGTTTGTTGACTGTGGAGGAGATGCACGAAAGTTTATTTGTGACCGACTGACACACTTTCTATAGTATGTAAAGAAAGATGTTGCACTTGTTTTAAATTAATTTTTTTTTAAAAAAATTAATAAAAAAAGATGCTGATTAACATAACTCTATATGTAAACCTTTTTTGTCCAGAATTTAATAACTTGGGGAATATATGCTATACATTTATTATAGCAATAGCAGTAGACTTATATACCGCTTCATAGGCCTTTCAGGCCTCTCTAAGCGGTTTACAGAGAGTCAGCATATTGCCCCCAACAATCTGGGTCCTCATTTTACCCACCTCGGAAGGATGGAAGGCTGAGTCAACCCTGAGCCGGTGAGATTTGAACCGCTGACCTGCTGATCTAGCAGTAGCCTGCAGTGCTGCATTTAACCACTGCGCCACCTTGGCTCTTTAAGCTGAACTGTCTGTGAAGCTGTTTGTAAATCCATTTCCCTCTTGGAAGTTTGTTGCCATTTTAGAAAGCAGTTTTCTGTTTTCTTTGTTGATTGGTATATGTTTTTTTAAGTATCTACCTTTCCTTCAACAATTTTTATTTATTTTATATTATTTATCAAATTGTATGCCTCCTATCTTGCTATGGACAGCAGCTCTGGGTAACATTTATGCTTAGTATGCAATCAAATCCCTTCACTTGGAATAGCATAACTAGTTAGTTAGTTGGTTAGACAGATAGATTGTGTCTCTAATAGAAAGTCTTTGTTTTTACAAAGAATATCTGCTCCCTATTTTATCACTTTCAGGGGTGGCATATACAAATTTAAATCTAAAGAGATGAAATTACAAAGCTCTTGGTATGCCTTTAAAAAAATATTTTCATTCTGTTACAATAAATAGTTTCTTTCCATTAAGCTATGTCTGTCTATTGAGATTCTCAGTCATACAGGTCTTGGTTGTCCCAAAGCTGCATCTACAAGAGGCAACTGGACTTTGTGTTTTTTTCTTTGAAGACATTTCGCTTCTCATCCAAGAAGCATTTTCAGATCTTAGAGCTGAAGAAGCTTCTTGGATGACAAGTGAAACATCTTCAAAGAAAAACCAGAAGTCCAGTTGCCTCTTCAGAAAGCATGTTTGGGATTACACTATGTATGTTTCCAAAGTGTCATTGTTTTATTACTGTAGTTAAAAACATTCCCCCCTACTTCAAATTCAATTGTCCATTATGATGTTCAGATAGGGCTCAGTACTTATAGATATTACAAAATGTGGGCCATGAACATATTTACAGACCCCTTGAATCCTGGACATAAATTGTTTCAACTCCTACCCTCAAAACAGTGCTACAGAGCATCGCACACCAAGGCAACTAGACACAAGGAGAGGTTTTTCATGAACGCCATCACTCTGCTAAACAAATAAATCCCTCACCACTGTCAAACTATTTACTAAATCTGTACTACATCTAATCTTCTCATCGTTCCTATCACCCATCTCCTCTCACTTATGACTGCAGGACTGTAACTTTGTTGCTTGTATCCTTACAATTTATACTGATATTGTTTCTGATTGATTATTTGTACCCTATGACTATCATTAAGTGTTGTACCTTATGATTCGTGATGAATGCATCTTGTCTTTTTATGTACACTGAGAGTATATGCACCGAAGACAAATTCCTTGTGTGTCCAATCACACTT
The DNA here is from genome assembly GCF_051295495.1 of Thamnophis sirtalis. NCBI lineage: Eukaryota > Metazoa > Chordata > Lepidosauria > Squamata > Natricidae > Thamnophis > Thamnophis sirtalis. The sequence goes on from NW_028261384.1 coordinate 127,934,838, forward strand.
GGTCAATAAAGAATTCTATTCTATTCTATAAAGAATCCTATTCTACTTTTTTTAAAAAAAACCATATAATTGGACTCAAATAAAAATAACATTTTTTTCAGCGCCCAAATATTCAGGGCTCTCTTCTAAGAAGACTTATAGAAGATATTGATGCTGAATGCAGAGGTGATGGTTTTGATCTCATGGATTCATTTTTATATCTTTGAATTCTATTTTACTACTTGTCATTTTATCTTATTTTATCTTAGCTTCTCTCATTTTAATGTATTTTACATTGCTTGATGCTCGTGCTTTGATATGCTCAACTGAATAATCAATACAATCTAATATTGCAATTAGTGGGATGATTTTGCATTGGAGATAAATAAAGGTTATATGTATTTAAATGTTAAGACCTATTTATATTTTAGCAGTTTATGCTCCCATCACAAATAAAACTATTGAGGCTGATAAATCCAAGGGTTGTTGTGATGACAATCATTTTATCATTTACTTCTGTGGACCAATAAATACATAATTTCCTAAAAAGTGAGAAATGAGACACACCTGGTTAAACATGGGGGGCCAAACACAATCCTTGGCAGAAATGGTGAGGAGCTTGTCCGGGGGAGCCATGGGATTGATCCTTCCAATCTGGAGTCTTAGAAAGGACTTGTTTGGGAATGTGACCCAACTGAAAATATCAAATCCAGTTTCAAATTCCCCATTGAGGCCAAAGGAAATCTGTTCTCCAGCACTGTTGTTAAATGTGACTCGCTGCAAAAAATGGTGGAGCTGAATGAAGAAACAGAAATATAAATATTAACTGGATTCTTTGAATCATATGCAGAAATTACAGTTTTTGAGTTTGGCTTATGCTCAGTAGAGATTTTCCCCTCTTCAATCTACTATGCTTGCAATTGAAAAGGATATGTTGATCACATAGATTTTTACTCAATTGATTAATCTTCTCACCTGAAAAATTGTCAATGCGAATTCCAGTGCGAAATTGAGAAAAGGAAAACATTGATAGACAACTTAGCTTTGATCAACTGAGCATTTTAGGAATTATTAATTCAGTTTTCTGGCATAAACATTCATACATAAAATAATGAGCATGTTACTCATGTTTTTGTAACTTTCTGAATGTCCTACAAACTTAATTCTGAAAATCTACTCAGTACAGCACAAATGACTTAAAAATTCAAATAATATTGCGAAAAAATTAGATTTTTACTTTTTTCCCTTTTCCAATGACAATATCAGCAATATTCACATCTATCCTAAACAATATTTCATTTATAAGTGCTAAAACAAACAGAAAACACCTACAGTCCAGTATTTTTAAGATGATCAGATGATCTTCCTAAATTTGGATTTGTGAACATTACCTGCCATGATGATTGAAACTTCCATCTTCTCTCATCTATTTTTCGACCTACTTTGCGTTTGGAGGCATGCAAGTCCCTCAGAGCATGTGCCACAGCATAGACTGCATTGTAGATGCTGTAACTATGTCCCCCCATGGTGGTCTCAAAGACAGAATTAGGAAGAGTCTCCAGCTTCTCTTCTCCAGTGCAGATCCTTTCAACATTTCCATCTGTAATATCACTGGAGAATGAGCATTCAAATGCATCTTTCCAGAAATCCCTAATGAAACCATCTTCTTTGTCAAAGTTTGGGCTTCTCTTCTGCATAAATTGTTGGAATCCTGTTAGCTCTTTTGAGTGAAGTGCAAAGGAAATTGCACCATGAAGAAAATCAATGGGCAATGTTCTTTGTATCAGAATAGAGGTGAATTCCATTTGGGCTGTCATGATCCAGACCTTGACTTTCATCTCCTTCGGAACATCATCATAATCGAAACCATAGACCATTATTCTCAAGGTCACTAAGCTTGTAATTTCAGCATTCAAGATCACTGCAATGACTGTACTCCCTGTGATCACTTTATATATTTTATCTGCCTCTTCCATCATTTCAGCAGCTGCACTACCATACATCATTTGGGGTAGACATTCTACGAAGTCAAAGCAGATTCCTCTCTCTGAAAACATGGACAGACTCTTTTGAATGAACCTCTCCTTATCTTCCTCATACAGAGAAATCATCCCAACCCATGTCCATCCAAAATGCAATAGTAAGCGTAGCACTCCTTTAAGTTGGTGGATCTCATCAGGGAACATCCATTTAACATAAAGGGCTGCTTCATCATTATTCATCAAAGGAGCTGATCCATATGTGATCTAAGTGGGGGGAAGCAGAGGAACAAAGGAAAAATAAAAATAAAGGAACAATAAAGGAACAATGCATTTGTGGTTAGACAGAAAGAGAGTTCTTGAAATCTACTTCATAACATCACATCTGCAAATTGAGTACTGCTCATCAAGCAAAAGGGACAGCATTTGATAATATTTTTCATAGCTCATAAAATTTCTCAATCATTATATAACAAATATTTCTTGCTTCTCTAAGAAGTTAACCTGTTAGAGTTATGACAAGGAATCAAACTATGAAAATAATAAATAGGTCATGAATCATCTTGCATAGAACTCACTGTAACAGCATTGCCAAAAGGCATTAAGAGTTGTTTACCTAATCTTGTCAAGCTCCTTCCCTGGTAATATTGTATTTGTCAGTCTCTATATCACTTTCTTGCTATCAGTGCCATAGTAATGCACAGAGGAGGGAGTTTCTGTATTGGAAGGGGAAGCATGTTGGAGGAGATGAAGAGGGAGTTTTGTTCTCACCATCTTCTGTGCATGCTGAATGGACTTGTTTAGGTCTGGTCAAAGTCAACCGTCTCTGCATACAAGCAATGTTCCCTCTAATTTTTTTTCAGTGTGAGCGGAAAAGTATAGTTTTGAGTGGCAAAGTTTCATGCCTGAGCACCTAAGAGAGCCACAATTTTAACTGCTGCCACGTCTGCTGGACATTTGAGCAACCTTCCAAGCGTCAAGCGCCGATTGTGAGCGAGGTTTCAGCCTGATGAATGCCAGGCATGAAAATGGGCCGCTCAAACACTATACTTTTCCGCTCACACTGGGGGAAAAGAGGCTCTCTGCTCAGGTTTTACATTGTTAGACTGGCTAGAGATAGACATGGCACCACCAGCCTGGTCCTGGCATTTTGCAAGCAACCTGCCCTCTCACATTCTTTGGAATGCAACCTATCACATTTGAATTTGATTTTGCCAATTATACTATTAAAAAATAATCCTATTATTCTAAAATATGACTAACTCAATATTAAAAACTGTAAATATTTAATGCTGATAAATAATAGCAGTAATTGTTATTTAGTATGATTAAAATCAGTATTGATATATCAATATAATATCTAAAAAATTGACAATAAACACTAAAATAACAATACAAATATATAATTTGGAATATAAATGTAATAAATATAATATATAAATGCAACATAAATGTAATAAAATAAGTTATCATGAAACTCTCCCCCTTTAAAGTAGTAAGATCAATTAAATAGTCTAGCAAGTTTGGACAATATGCTATATGTTATGTTACTTAAGAATATATATATACCTCAGAATCAGATACAACATCCACATCATTTCCAACTGAGTCAATAAAATCATATGCCATGCCAAAACTATTTTAAATAAAGATATGAAATTAATCAAATATTGCATTTATTTTTCAAAATGAATGTACATTTTTTTTTATTATTTGTTTTGTACCCTATCTTTTCTAACTAATGTTAACTTTAAAAAGATGTTACATCAGACTACAATACAAGTAATTAAATGAAGACTAAAATAAGTGTTTTGGCATATTGAGCTTTTTATATTTCTTTCTTATATTGCTTCCTTAGTTGAGAACTTGCTCCTCAGCTTACTTACGCATTAACTGTTGCTTTTATGGTTTATTCATTCACTGCTCCATCTTCAGTTTTTTTCACAGGGGGCAGGGCTTCCTTCCTTCCTTCCTTCCTTCCTTCCTTCCTTCCTTCCTTCCTTCCTTCCTTCCCTCCCTCCCTCCACTCCTTTGGCCACCAATTTTGATCCAATTCTCTCTCTCTCTCTCTCTCTCTCTCTCTCTCTCTCTCTCTCTCTCTCACACACACACACACACACACACACACGTTCTTTGGGGGGGGTGTTGAATTACTCCGCCTCACTGCGCAAAGTCCGCGCAGCATGTGTTCGGCCCCCGCTTACGCCGAATCAAATCCGCGGCCGGCGGGACCAGGGGGTTGCATTGCAAAGCCGCCAGTCCTCTTGCTTCTTCTCCTCCTTTGCCAGTGAAGCCAGCAAAGCTCCCGCTGGCGCCCCCGCCCATGGCAGCGGCGGTGGTGCCTCCCCCTCTGCTCAGAGCACCTCAGCTGGGCTCTGGGTTACCCCTGCCGCCGCCTCCACCTCTGCCGCTTTCCTACTCGCTCCCGCGGCCTCATGGCTCCTCAAGCATGGCAGAGGAAGGGGGAGGGATAACACAGGGGCCAGCTCAGGTGCTCCGCGTGGAGGAAGAGGCACCACTGCCACAGGCGGCTCATCAAAACAAGTCTGGGGAGGTCCTTTGTGGGTGGCCAGTTCTAGCCGCCTGCAAAGGACTTCCCCACGTTTGCTTTGGTAGAAATCTCTGTGCGGCAGTTAGAAACTGCTGCGCGGGGGTTTCTTGCCACGTGCGCGGCCGCGCAGCCGTGCACCTTAGAGAGAACAGTGCATACAAGATGGATGAAGCCACCTTAAGATGCACTCAAATGACACCCTTGGGGGCTGGAGATTTGACGTTCAGCTTGGGGTTGTTGAGGGGAGGAATTTGGGTAAACTTTTGATATGTACAATTTCATGCCTTTAGCCTCAGATCTTGGTTTACTTTCGTTGCTATCAGTTCATATCCAGTAAAAATACCTTTTCTCTAAAACAAAGGAGTTGGGGATTTCTTTCTTGGATTTTGAAAGAGGCATGTCTGACAGTATTGCAAACTAGGGCATACAAAACCTTTGCTAGACCAATTCTCGAATACTGCTCATCTGTCTGGAACCTTCACTGCATATCAGACATTAATACAATTGAGTGAGTCCAAAGATATTTCACAAGAGTCCTGCACTCCTCTGCTCCCAACAGAATACCTTATACTACCAGGTTTGAAATTTTGGGCTTAGACTACATAGAACTACACCACCTTCAGTCTGATCTGAGCATAGTACCCAAATTAACGACAACAATGTCCTACCTGTCAATGACTACTTCAGCTTCAACCACAACAACACACGAGCCCACAATAGATACAAACATAAGGTAAACTGCTCCAAACTCGATTGCAGAAAACATGAGTTTAATAGCAGTAGATAGCAGTAGACTTATATACCACTTCATAGGCCTTTCAGGCCTCTCTAAGCGGTTTACAGAGAGTCAGCATATTGCCCTCAACAATCTGGGTCCTCATTTTACCCACCTCAGAAGGATGGAAGGCTGAGTCAACCCTGAGCTGGTGAGATTTGAACCGCTGAACTGCTGATCTAGCAGTAGCCTGCAGTGCTGCATTTAACCACTGCGCCACCTTGGCTCTTAGTTTAGCAATAGAGTGGTCAAAACCTGGAATGCACTACCTGACTCTGTGGTTTCATCCCCAAACACTCATAACTTTAACCTTAGACTGTCTACTGTTGACCTCACCCCATTCCTAAGTGATCTGTAAGGAGCATGCATAAGTGCACCAATGTGCCTACTGTCCCTAGCCTACTGTCCCGACTTATTCATATTCATTTCCTGTATTCATAATCATGTTTATACCTATATCTATCATCTTATACATGCTTGAAAAAATAAATAAATAAAAATAATAAATATTTCTTCTCACCTGGGGAAATTTGTAGTTGCACAGAGTTGTTGCCATGTTGAGACAGGTTTTTGTACGAGGTCCTCCAATGACAGCTACCGTATTGGTCTGGTCATTACATTTGTAGTTGGGGATACATTTATCTTTTGTAGATAGGAATTCCATTGCTAAAAGATAAGTTGTATATTCCTCAAGATAGTTGGTAGCAATGTGGAAACCGAGGCTCACATTAGGTAAAATTTCAGATTGTTCATTAATCTCTTTTACAGCAAATGCCAGAGCCAAAGTGTGTTGGTAATTATGAGTGAGGAACCTTCAGTGAGAGTTATAAACTATGTCAATATATTTCTGCTTCATATTTAGACAGTTGATATTGTAAAATTTTAAATATAATTATAAACACAGACTATGGGTTCTATTAGCAAATTATAGTCCTAGTTTGTATGGATAGGGAGTCATTGATGAGAATCTGGGAAATCATTTGTAGCAGATTTCCATTTTATTTAAGACTCTTCTCTTGGCAAATTGTTAAATTCAAAGTAAAATTATACCTTGGATATTAATTTTTCAGTACTTTTCTAAGGGATTACAAAAAAAAGTTCCTCTTTTTTTACAATCCTTGACTTGTAAAGACATTTTTGTTTCTCAAATGCACTTGAGGGCTCCCTGATTCATTTCTGGGCTAAATGGAATGGGAAACAGTTCAGGATTAAAGCAAGGACATCTTTAACTTCTAAAATCATCAAGCTCTTTACTTTCAAAGTAAAATTGATTCAAATTGTCTTAATTTAACATTCTGTGCTTGAGCCAGCTGATTTTCTCTGAGTTGTGGAATTAAGAATGGCCAAATATGCCCACTGGAATTAGCATACTAACTAAACAGAACTTGGTGTTTCAGCAGAAAAATGGAAGAAAGATAGGTGGCAATAAGGGAAATAAGAGGAGGAACAGGAGGAGGAGGAAGAGAAGGACACTTACAGGTATTGGTCAAGTACTTCACGATAAGAAAGCCTTTCAAAAGTGATCTCATTTGAAAGAAAGAAGACTTGATAAATAATTGCAGCAATGATTAAGTCCCCAGACTGATAATACTTGTGAGGAATTGGAAGAGGACTACTGAGTTTGCAGTTGTAAATAGGAGAAATTAGCATCATGTTAGGGAAAAAAAGTAAGGTTAAGGTCCTGAATATAACCAACTCACTATAATATATAGTCATTGTAGACATTAAAGATTATCTCCTACGTCAACTGAGCAAGTCAATTTGCCACTCATTAACATTATCTACAGTCAATACAATAAACATTATCTGGAATTCAGACAAGGACAAATCTTTCTTTTTCTCCCTTCATGCAGTTCTGTGTTTCAGAGAAGCTATTAAAGGAATGCAAGGTCTTGATCTGGATTCATAGATGTGTCAGTTTCTCCTGAAATCCCCTTGAGAGATGGGACAATGACTATACTTAATCAGTAATCAGCACTATTACTTGCAATAGTACTGTGTTTGAAAAACAGCAGAAGGAAATATATTTATGGTGTCTCAGTAGATATTGCAATACTTATTTATTTGATTTGTCAATCATTTATGATAATAGGTGTAAGAATAAACATGAGTTTGAGTGAAATGGGTATGAATAAATGGGGACAGTAGGACAGGGATAGTAGGCACAATGGTGCACTTATGCATGCCCCTTACAGACCTCTTAGGAATGGAGTGAGGTGAATAGTAGACAGTTAAAAGTTAAAGGTTTTTTTGTGTGTAAAGTGTTTTTTTATTTTTGTTACTAATGTTTAAAACCTCTTTACAAACAAAGTGTTATCCAGTTTTTTTCCCCTTTTTACATTCTCTCTTATACTTAAGTAATTTTACATCACATTATCATTTCTAATTTCGGCCCCACATTTTCTTACCATATTTCCATCTTAAGTTTACATTTTTCTTAACAAATAAACAAAATCATTTTTGACCCTTTCAGTAAATAGTATACCAACTTTATCATTTCATTTTCTATTTGTTATTTCTAGTTTCTATATGCAGCATATATCATCAAATTCATTTTAATATAACAAGAATTTTACTTAATTGGCTACCCACACTTAACGATATTATCTTATTTAGCTATATATCATTAACAGTATCAACATATTTCATTTTCTACCAATATCTCTCTTTTTTTACCTTCCTCCTTTCCTAACCATTTTCTCTTGTTCTATCTGTCTTCAGTTTTCTTTTTCACCTCCTGTCTCCTATTCTTAAGTTCCCTTTTTTCTTTTTTTTTTCTTTTGAATATCTTCTGATTTGACATCGTGGTGGGTGCGGTGTTACTGTAGGCTCACGCCCCTGCCAGTACCCTTTTCCATTGCGCTTATTACTCATGGAAACTCAATCCTTTTGAGCACAATTACACCATCTGGGAGAAGGAGTTGCTGGCTATCAAGTGGCGTTTGAGTCCTGGAGGCATCACCTGGAGGGGGCCAGGAATCAAGTCGAGGTCTGGACAGACCATAGGAATCTAGAGTTCCTGACAACAGTGCGCAAGTTGAACCAGCGCCAGATCCGGTGGTCTCTGTTTTTTGCCTGGTTCAACTTCAAAGTGACCCACATTCCTAGTGTGCAAAACCAAAGGGTGGATGCCCTGTCCCAGAAACTGGAGTACTCTGACACTGCAGACTCACTTCCACCCCGGACAGTTCTACCTGTCAAATCCTTTGCTGCAGTTCATGAGCCCATGGACTTACGGTCTCAGATATGGGATGCACAGTGGGGTGATGAGTGGGTGGTGCAACAGAGGGCAGAGGTAGGGCCGGCTTCCCTGTGGACCTTGGATGATGACCTTTTGAGGTACCGGGATCGGATCTATGTGCCCACAGGGCTCCTCTGTGGACTTATTCTCTCCCAGTGTCATGACAATCCAGCGGTGGGACATTTTGGCCTTTTCAAGACTTTGAACCTGGTCTCCCATACTTTCTGGTGGCCCCGCTTACAACACAATGTGCAGATGTATGTCACATCGTGTGTACAGTGTTGAGAGGCCAAGTCAGCAACGGGAGCTCCTCCAGGCCTGTTGCAGCCATTGCCAACCCCAGACAGACTCTGGGGAGCCGTGTCCATGGACTTTCTTCCAGAACCTCCTCCATCTTCAGGGTTTACCACAGTTCTCGTGGTAGTGGACATGCTCAGCAGGATGGCGCATTTTGTCCTCTGTCGGAGATTGCGGACAGCCTGCGCCACCGCCCACATGTTTATCCAGCACCAGGTCATTCCAGACCATGGGATGCAGGATGTGGAGGACTCTGGACAGGGTTCAGACTCTGAGCAGGGACCAGAGAGGCTGGTTGGACATCAGGAGGCACCTGAGGCATGGAGCAGTGGTGAAAGCCAAAGGGAGTTTGTCCCAGATGCCAGGCAAAGACGGGCAGATAAGCGCCAACAGCAACTACGGAGATACAGAAGGTAATTGGGGCCAGGTGGTTGTGATTAGGCTCCTCCCAAGAGAGTATGTAAGAAGAGACTCTGGGAGGAGACGGTTTGCAGGACAAACTATTATACTAAAGCTGGAGAAACTCTTTCGTGTATTTCTTATCGGTGGAAGTCTGGGTTGCTGCCAAAGTTTTGTCGGTGTATTAATTTACTGTAAATAAATTGTCTAGCAGTAATCTTGTGTCAGTGTGACTCACCGTACGGAGGGGGAACAGTACGAACAGTTACTTAGCTTGCTTTTATTTTCAGCCCCCCCCCCATTAGTCTTCTGCCTCTCTTTTGCATTTCCCTTTACCAGTTCCTCTCCAACATCAATGTTCTATGTATTTCAATGTTTTTTCTGGTTCTCTAATACCTTTTAATGTTGAGCATGCATCATTTAACATTTTAAGTATTTCTTCAAACATCTTACATTCCATGTTCAAATTTAACAAGTTTTTAATATTTTTTGTATTCCACCACATTTAATTGAGTATCTCTCTTATTTCCAAATTTTTCCAGCTGTAGTATCCAATCCCAGAGTGGGTCAGTCTATTTCAAAACTTTTAACTTTATTTCTCAGCCATAGCAAAATTAAGTCAAAGCAACAGGGACAAGCTGTATATTCCTTAAAAGTTTTTCAGTTATCTTTTCTGTATTCAAGGTTAAATTTTTCCACTGTTATTCATTGCCAGATGTTTCCTCTTCCCTCCAGTAGATGGTATTTACGATCCCCCAGTCAGTCAAATCCATAGGTTGACCACTTGGCACACCTACCCAGCCATTATATGTGTGTGTGTGCATATGTGTGTGTGTCTGTGTGTGTGTGATTGTGTGTGTGTATGTATGTATGTAAAGGTTCTCCTTGCACATATGTGTTAGTAATTTTCAACTCTAGGGGGCGGTCCTCATCTCCGTTTCAAAGCTGAAGAGCCAGAGCTGTCCAAAAACATCTCCATGGTCATGTCGTCGCCATGACTAAATGCCGAAGGTGCATGAAACACTTTTACTGTCCCACCAAAGGTGGTTCCTATTTTTCTACTTGCATTTTTACATGTTTTCGAACTGCTAGGTTGGCAGAAGCTGGGACAAGTAACAGGAGCTCACTCTGTTTTATGGTGCTAGGGATTCGAACTGACAAATACACACACACACACACACACACACACACACACACACACACGTCTCTATACATAAATCATTTCAGTTTACATCTATATCTTGCTACTTCTATATTTATAGTATCTGTCCCAGCAGGTCAGGCAGGGATAATCTGTTGTTGGTCCAATACCCTATAAGCCTGACATTTTTTATAGACTGGATCATATCATGGCCTCTTAGAGGGGAACATAATTTCCCCCAAGATGAAGCTGACCACAAAGTCAGTAAGTATGAGAAGAGTGCACATTGTAATATTAAAAACTGATTTTTAATGTTCTTGATTAGCTATTACCATTTCCTCATATTGGAGCTCAGAATAATGATCTAACAGTTCAAAGAAAAGATGCAGGGAAACTCTCCAGGTTCTTAAGTGAACTTGGAAAAGATAATCACAGCTAATGCTTTGACAATCACCTTCTTGTGTGACTCTACATCTCTACCTATCGACACATCTTGAAAATAGAAAAGAGTAGTTATGGGGGAGAAAAAAATATGCAGGTTAAATGAGAGTTTGCACATGGGTTCTCTGTATATTTCTTTTCCGAGTACTGTCTAACTTCCTAGGTTGTCTTATTTTCATTGGAATATTCATGCAAAGCAAGAGTGGCTTACTACATTATATGTCATAGTTTTGCAGAGTGAATGTAATAGGGACTTATATCAGTGTCTCTATATGTCAAGGTACTGCCTTGTATGTCACTTTGATGTGCTGATATGAGGGAATAATACAGAACCCCCAAAGTACAAAATAACCCTTTATATTATATTGGAAATAACCAATTTGTCCTTATTCAAGGGTTCTGGCATAAATAGTAGTTTCACTTCTTTTTTAGTTGCTTCTTCTTATTCAGATCAGGTTTAAGAATAATGATATAGCACTTGGGGGAAAAGATGCAGCCCAGTAATCCAGCCGCTGAAGCCAAAATGGAGAAGATCTCAACAGCAACCACATATTTCCCCTTGGTGCTCAAATAGGTGGGAATAAATGATACCCAGACACTGCAAAAAACCAACATGCTGAAGGTGATAAATTTGGCTTCATTGAAGCTGTCAGGTAAATTCCTAGCCAAGAAAGCCACCATGAAGGTGACAATGGTCAAGAGTCCCATAAAGCCAAGGACAGTATAAAACATTGTATTTGATCCTTCATTACATTCCAAGACAATTTCTTCAACTATGGAGTGCATGTCTGAATCTGGAAATGGGGGAGAAATTGCCAACTACACAACACAGATGGTGAACTGAGCCATAAAGACAGATAGCACAATCATATTGGCCATCCGTCTCCCCACCCATTTCCTCATTTTGGAGCCTGGCTTGGTGGCCATGAAAGCAAGCACTACTATGGTTGTTTTACCCAAAATGCAAGAAAGGGCTACAGAGAAAGTGATGCCAAAAGTAGTTTGCCACATGAGACATTTCACTTGATCTGGTTGCCCAATGAAGAGCAGAGTGCAAAGGAAGGAGAGCAGGAGAGCAAGGAGAAGCATATAGGTGAGGTTCCTGTTGTTGGCTTTGACAATGGGAGTGTCCTAGTGTTTAATGAAGATTCCCAACACCACAATTGAGATGACAGAAAAGGAAACTGCAATCATTGCCAAAGAAACACCCAACGGCTCTTGGAAAGTCAAATAAGTTACAGTTTTTGGAAGACAATTATCTCGAACTTTGTTTGGATGTTGATCCTTTTGACATGGAAAACAATCAGCTAAGTCTGGCAGAAAAGATTAAATAAAACTGTTTCATGGAACCATTATAAGGTTTAAGCAAGAAAAAGTAATAACATATTAGATTTAATAAGATTCTATGAGCGTATTATTTTTCTCAAAATAATTTGCAATGAAATTTTATAATGAAGTGTTTAGTTGCAATATTCATCAAGTTTTGCAGCTTTCTCAAAATGTTTATATGACACTTACTCTCCAGATTAAAAAGGATGGGAAAAGAGTTGAAATAGCAGGATAAAATGTTGTACAGATTAAATTTGATGGGAAATGACCTTACAGTCAAAAATCTATAATAAAAAAAACTTCTGGATTGTTTACCAACATGCAATGATTACCTGCCAAATGTCTACAAGCCATAAGAAGAAGAATTCAAATCTGAGAAATCTATCAATCCTTAAGAGAGATTATGCTTTTTAAAGTGAACTGGTAGATTCTAGCATTAAATAATTTCCCAAAATGCTGTTTCAAAAAGCAACTAGGTTTTCTTTGTTTTTCCTTGAAGACATTTTGTTTATCATCCAAGAAACTTCTACAGTTCTCAGTGTAGCAAGTCAAAACTGAAAAATCTTCTTGGATGAGAAGTAAAACATCTTCAAGAAAAAAAATGAACTTCACTTGTTTTTTGAAAAAGCTACCTTGGGACAAAAAGGACTTTGGATGATTCAGAATCTCCATAGACATTAAATATCTCTTTGAATTATAAGTAAGTGGTTCACATTTTTCATTACTCACCCCCAGCCCCAAAATTCAACCCCAATTATATTTATTAAATTACTGATATATTCAATATATTCCTTTGCTTACTCATTTGGTCAGCTATCTTCCCTTCTGGACACTGTCTACAGTCATAGCAGCAGGATAATTTTCCTTCTATTTTTACCTTGCTGTAGCCAGAAGGACATTTCTCATTACAGATGGAAAGAGGCAAAGTCTGTTCATAAATAAAATCAGAACACTTTCACTTAAAGAGCTTATAAATTGGATGTATTCATTTCATCAGTTATATGCCCAAACTTTTCACATGCTCATAGAACCTTGGTGTTTTAAATTCACCTAAAAAAATCCTTCAATTTATTTCTTTCTCAAACCTCAGCCACCAAAAGAGGTATGAGCATCAACTCTCTGAATGCTGCAACTGCCACAAATAAGCCAGTGCAGTCATAGGCTGCATTAACAAAGGGATAGAATCAAGATTTGGATTGGTAACTGGTTGATCAACCACAATCAATGTGTAGTCCTCAATCGAACTGCATCTACATGGAGGAAAGTATGCATTGGAGTACTCCAATGCTCTGTTTTAGGCCCAGAACTTTTCAACATCTTCATCAATGATTTGGTTAAGGGTATAGATGGGGAAATCATGAAATTTGCAGATGACAATAAGCTGGCAAGGATAACCAACACTCCAGACAATAGGCTTAAGATACAGAAGGATCTTGACAGAGTTGAACATTGGGCGCTATCTAACAAAATCAAATACAACGGTGAAAAAAAGTAAGGTTCTACATTTAGTCAAGAAAAACAAAAACAAAATGCACAGGTACTGTATATGTGGTACTTTGCTCAATTGTAGTAACTGTGAGAGGGATCTTGGAGTCCTAGTGAACAACCATTTAAATAAAAGCAAGGACTGTGCCACAGCTCCCAAAAAAGTTAACAAAGTTCTAGGCTGCATCAACAAAGATATAGAATCAATATCACATGAAGTATTAATACAACACATGGAATATTGCAAGTGTGGAGAATGTAGAAAGAGTGCAGAGAAAAGCAGCAAAGATGATTAGAAGTCTGGAGGCTAAAAAACCTGAAGAATGGTTGCAGGAATTAGGTATGTCTAGTTTAGGGAATGTCTAGTTTAATGAAAAGAAGGACTAAGGGAGACATGATAGTAGTGTTCCAATATCTCAGGGGCTGTCAAACTATTCTAGAGGGAGTCAAACTATTCTCCAAAGCACCTGAAGGTAGGACAAGAAGCAATGGGTGGAAACTAATCAAGGAGAGAAGCAACTTAGAACTAAGGAGAAATTTCCTGACCATTAGAACAATTAACCAGTAGAAAAACATGTTGTGAATGCTGCAAACTGGAAGTTGTTAAGATGTTGGATAACCATTTGTCTGAAGTGGTGTAGGGTTAAGGTGACCAGATTTTCAGATTGGTAAAGAGGGACACCTTTCACTGAGGGGGGGGGGTGATTAAAAATTTTATATGGAGCAACAAAAATTTTCATACAATGCAAAAATAGTATTATAATTTTTTTTATTTCAACATAACTACAATTTACAAATATAAATTGTAACTGTTGCCAAACATCAAAATTTTGATCACGTGATCATGGGGATGCTGCAACGGTTGCTAAGTGTGAAAATGGTCGCTTCGTGTGAAAAATGGTCATCAGTCACTTTTTTCAATGCCATTGTAACTTTGGTCACTAAATGAACTGTTTGAAAGCTAAGGCTAGCTTGCATTATAATGCCTTATGCTAGCTTACATTTTCAAGGGAGAGAAGCTAAACTCCTTATTAGAATTGAAATAGAAATGAATAGAGTAGAGTAGACAGAGCAGAGCAGAGTAGAGTAGAATAGAATAGTTTATTAGCCAAGTGTGATTGGACACACAAGGAATTTGTCTTTGGTGAATATGCTCTCGGTGTACATAAAGAAAAATAAAATAGAATACATTCATCAAGAATCATAAGCTACAACACTTAGTGATAGTCATCGGTTACTAATAAGCAATCAAATTATACTAGGAAATGAATTATTGGATTTTTAAATTATTGGATTTTCTTTCAAAGAAACTCAGTATGTGCTTCCTGATTATTAAAAGTGCAAATTCAGTGTCAATGACTCCTGACAATTTTAAAAAAGATTCTATCTATTCTAATTTATTTTGGATAGAATCTTTTTTTTAAAATAGTGTAAGGCAATTTAAAAAAAGAATCCACACAGAATAAATTGAAGTAAAACATTTCAAACTATTCCACACAGAATAAATTGAAGTAAAACTATTTTTAAAAATTCTATGCACAATACATGTCAAAGTATTGTGCATAGAATTTTTAAAAATGGTTTATTTCAATTTATTTTGGATAGAATCTTTTTTAAATAGTCTAAGACAATTTAAAAAAAGAATCCACACAGAATAAAACTTTAAAAAAAAAATCCTATGGACAATAAATAAAATATTATTTTAAAATACATTAAAAAATAAAAGAAAAAAACCTGGCTCACTTACCAGCAGGCAGGCACTCTAAGTCAATCCAGAATGATGTAGATGTTAATACAAAGAACTGAGCAAATTAAAATGGTGAAATTAGTCCCAGGGAAATATTTTTCAAAGAAACCTTGCCACCATTTCTCCCACACGAGCTAACCTCCAACCTCCGTGCCCCTCCCCTCTGGGAAATCCAGGAAGGAACAATCACTACTTCTCTAGCCAAAGTATTTCCTGGAGCTCTATGGTACTGGGTCATATTTTCTTATAAAAGGAAGTTGGTGCTGCCGATGGTTCTGGCCCCTCCCATCTCCAAAGTCCAAGATCAAATCTTCCTTCCCCCAATTCAGAACCACCGATTCACATGTTTCAATTCAGAGATGAAGGTTTCTGTCATAGGAAGAGGTGCTGTGCTGGATGAGAAGAGGGGAGGCGGACCCCATAGCCAGGGAAGACTTGGGGGTCACAGAAACCCCCCAATCTGAAAGTAAGCTACAGAAAGCCCTCAGGTAAACCAGGAAGAGGCGGAGAGGATCCTTAGGGAAATAATCCTGCTGGATCCTCTCCCCAGCTTCCCAGGGAAATCCTCCGCTGGGCTCTCTCAAGAAAGGCGCCGCTTCATTTCACAGAAGAAAAACACCATTTCCTTTCTTCAAACACACGTCTCTTCTGCTCAGAACGTCTGGACAAAGCAGTCCCTTCCGATTTCCCACCCCTCAACTCTGATTGTGCCCGGAGACTGATGACGCTACAGAAGGGAGAATTTGTATTGGTCTGCTGGGGCTTCACCGGATCCTGGGAAAATGCGATTCACTGGTTGCAGCCTGCATTTCTCTGCACATCCCGAGTTTCTCAGGCATTGCATCATCTGAAGGCCCGTTCTGGGCTCAGCAGTGCATGTGTGTATCTCTGCCTGATGCTTCCAGCCCCAGAGGAAGAATCTGGAAGGGGTGTGGAGCGTTTGTCTTGGATTTCAGAGGTGGGAGGGCCAGGACAGAACTAGCGGCAGAACCAATGAGAATTCTCCCTGCTTGAGCGTCATCGGTCTCCAGGCAGAATCCTTTGGGGCTTCAGCTGAAGGAGGAAAGCCAGTTCTGCAGAGAGAGAGAGAGAGAGGCGGGGAAAGTTGGAGGGAGGATATTGGCCTGAAGAACCTACTGGGGCTTCTCCTCTGCTTGGAAAGCTCTCATGCACTGGGTGAAGTAGAGGGAGACTCTGCATGGAGACCGATGACGCTCAAGCAGAGATAATTCCCATTGGTCCTCCTCCTTTCTGGACCCTCCCAATCCCGAAGTTCGAGGAAGCCCCATTCTGGGCTCTGCAGAGTTTCTGCGATTCCTTCACTTTGCGTAGAGAGAGAGCCACCGGGGAACTGGACTGCCTGAGCCAAAGAGGTCCATGGGACCTTGAGACCTGTCTGGGGGGGGGACACCCTCAAGAGCGGGTTGGGGGCCAGGCTGAGACAATTCAGCCAGTTGGCCGAACAGCTCATACAATTAACAACCGGTTTTAGGGAACCCATGGGAACTGGCTGAATCCCACCCCTAGCTGGTTCCATGTTGGTCCAAGTGATATGTCCCCCCCCCGCTTGTGGGCAAACCAGAGGCATCTGGGGGGTCAGCGTGAAATTTAGGCTGACCTCGGTCTGATCCATCAAACCTTTTCTACCTGCTTAAAATGGAATTTGCAAAGTGACCCGAGTGGCAATCAGAAGCCATTCTGAAACCTCAGGCTGACTCCTGATCCACCCACAATCTCTGTGGTTGGAAAGCAGAAGACTTTCCATGGGTGCCTCTTCCTAGAAACCTGAATGTGCCCCCCCATCCCTGTTACTCCCCCTCCCCTTCTTGACCTGGATGAATAGGGGGCATTGAACGCAGGGAAAGGCTTTATGGATAAATTATAGAGTGGGAAATTAAAGGGCTGGAATAGTGTTAGTTGTTGCTATTTTCATTCTCTGGATGAGGAAGGAAAAAATAGAGTGGGGATTTCTAAAATAATAACAAACCCAAAGGGAAACCTCAGACAGCGGTTCTGGTAGATGCTTTCTGTGAAAGGGGTTTTATCAGGAAATCAAGAAAGAAGGACATGACAGTGATGGAGAGCAGGTCAATCCCTGCATTCCAGCTCATTCTGCCATTCCAAGGCTTCTCATGGAGATGAGCAAACAAAACGGTTAGAGCAGGGCTCCTACAGCTCCCATTTGACCTTAGGATCTTTCTCTCTCACATACATGAACTTTTAGTTTCTGTCAGTAGGAACAAGTGCCTCAATTATTTTTCATAAGGTGTCTGGTTGCTGAATATTATATTCCTCTGAATGACTTTCACAGAGTTCTCTTTAGCAAGATTTATTGGGATGAATAGGGAGCTCCCATCTGACCTTAGGATCTTTCTCTCTCATATACATGAACTTTTAGTTTCTGTCAGTAGGAACAAGTGCCTCAATTATTTTTCATAAGGTGTCTGGTTGCTGAATATTACATTCCTCTAAATGACTTTCACAGAGTTCTCTTTAGCAAGATTTATTGGGATGAATAGGGAGATAGAAGAAGTACAGCCATTCAATCCTTTCCCATTCTGAAACAAGTAGATTTGATTTTCTTTGGCTCCCTCCTACTATCTAAGTGGAAAGAATATCTCCTTTCAAATAAAAGAAACATTAACAATTCTTCCAATATCATAATGGTGTTGTATCGCATGTTTTTACATTTATTTACCTTCAAATAAAAGCCAAAGGGGCGACTTGGAGCCAATCCCCAGGGGACTCGAGTTCTAATCCTCCCTTAGGCATGAAAACTTCCTTGGGGACTTTGGGCCAATCACCAGGAGACTCCTGAGTTCCAGTCCCACCTTAGTTCTTATTGAATGGGGCTGTGGAAGTTAAAAATATTTTCTTAGATTAATTTGGGATACCAGAATTGGGGATCCCTAGAGTGAGATGTCCGTGTGTCCAATATTGTGGCGTGTGATGAAAGAAAGTGAAATTGTGCAAAAATGTCTATTCTATGTTGAGCAAAGCCATACATCTCTGCCTTCTTCTGCTTGTGGGAGAACCAGAGGCCTCTGTGTGGTCCCTGTGAATCTTAGAGTGATCTTCTTCTGGCCATCAGATCTTTTCTTACCTCCTTAAAATGAAATTCGTAAAGGGATCCTATTCCCAATTGGGAGCCATTCATAGACATAAACATTGATTAACAACAGATCAGCAATCTCTGTGGTTGGAGAGCAGAGCAGCTTCCATGGGTGCATTTTCCTAGAAACCTCAAAGTCCCCCACCCCCTAATTCAGCCCCTTCTTGGACCTGGATGAATATTTTGCGGCCTTGAAGGTTTGTGACCTGGTCAATGATGCAGCTGACTTTAGACAGGATCCCTCCAACCTCCTCCTGGGGAGAGTCTCAAGATCCCCTTTCTCTGGACATCTTCTCCAGCTCTTCACAGACAAGACAAGCTTGGAAGAGAACCAGAGAAAATGCTTTAGGTCAAAATTGTAGAGTGGGAAAATAAAGGGTGTGAAAACCGCTATTTTAATTCTCTGGTTGATCAAAGAAAAAAAAATACAGTGGAAATTTTACACATTTTTATTTACTTTGTTTTTATTATTTTGGTGTGAAGTTCATAACAAAACAAAAACAATCCCAAACTGAAATCCCAGACAGCTGTTCTGCTGAACCCTTTCTGCAAAGGAGGTTTTATCAGGAAATCAAGAAAGAATTATATATTCAATTTCCCTCAGCAGCTGACAGCCAGTCAGACATGGGATTTCATATCATTCTGGCATTATCAGGGAGAGGATCAGGCAACCAGGCTGGTTCTTGGTTCCCACAGCTTCCTCCTGAACTCTTTTCCTCTCTCTCTCTCTCTCTATGTCTCTCTATGTCTCTCTCCTTCCCTCCCTCCCTCCCTCCCCCCCTCTCTCTCTCTCCCTCACACACACACACACACACTTACTTTTAGCTGTAGGAACAAGTGCCTGAATTATTTTTAAAGGTGTCAAATTCAGTAGCTGTTGTTGAACAGCAAATTCCTCTGAATAACTTTCAGCAAGGTTTATTAAGTTGAAAGGGAAGGGAGCTAGAACAATTCAATAATTTCCTATTTTGAAACATATGAATATTTTCTTTGACTCCTGTACACTGTCTAAATGGAAAGATTATCTCCTTTCAAATAAAATAAACTTTATCAATTTTTCCAATATCATAATGGTATTATATCTCATGTTTTTGCATTTGTTCTGGCTGTAAGATGCTCCTTTGTGTTCAGGTCTGGCCTCAGAAGGATAATGTAGCACTTGGGGATGAAGATGCAGACCAGCAGACCAGCACTGGAGGCCAGGATGGAGAAGACCTGAACAGCCACCATGTATTTCCCTTTGGTGCTGAGGTAGGTGGGCACAAAAGTCACCCAGACGCTGCAGAAGACCAGCATGCTGAAGGTGATCAGCTTGGCTTCATTGAAGGCCCCAGGCAGATTCCTGGCCAGGAAAGCCACTGTGAAGCAGATGGCAGCCAGGAAGCCCATGTAGCTGAGGGTGACGTAGAACATGACAACAGCCCCTTCGTTGCATTGCAGGATGATCTCTCCAGACTGGGAGTGGAGGTCAGAGTCAGGGAATGGGGGAGAAACTCCCAGCCAGAAGGAACAGATGATAATTTGGACTGCAGAAGAAGAAAGGATGATGGAGTTGGCCAAGCTCTTCCCCAGCCATCTCTTCACTCGGTTTCCTGGTTTTGTGGCCAGGAAAGCCAGCACCACCGTGATGGTTTTGGACAAGAGAGAAGAAATGGCAGCTGAGAAGATGATGCTGAAAAATGTTTGTCGGAGAAGGCAGGTGGCTTTCCTTGGTTGACCAATGAAGAGAGAAGGAGACAAGAAGCAAAGCAGGAGGGAGACCAGGAGGATGTAGGAGAGGTCCCGGTTGTTGGCTTTGACAATGGGAGTTTCTCCATATTTAATGAAGATAATTAAAACAAGGACTGTAGTATGGAACAAGAGCAGGGCAAAAGAGACCAGGATGATGCCCAGATGTTCTTCATAAGACAGGAAGGCTATAACTTTGGGGATACATTGGACTCTGTCCTCATTTGGATATTTATCATCTGGACACTTGATGCATTTTTCCACATCTGAGAAACCAAAAAGCATTTTTCTTTAACATTCTGTCCTTTTATCTTACAGTAAATCCCTTCTTTGGATAACAACTGATACCATGGACATTTTCCAAGAAGTATTTCTTAATGATTTCATTAAAAAGAGCATAAGAAGGATATTTTTTTAATATGTATGTATGTATGTATGTATGTATGTATGTATGTATGTATGTATTTGAAGTTGAGTGAAGTCCTAGGATGTTAATTATTTCTTGTGTAATGTGTAGTATTATCATAGGGAGCTACATTACTTGAAATTAATAATGAATCATATAATCTTTTTAGGCAAACATCCTGAGTTCAGCCACATGGCAGTTAACATACTGGACTTAGAGGATACCTACAGTATCTTGTAACACTTAAAAACAATCTTGAATTAAGGAGAAACTTCCTAATAGTAAGAACAATTAACCAGTGGAACAACTGGACTCCAGAGGTTTTGGGTTCTTCAATTCTGAACATTTTAAAGAAGAGACTGGACATTCACTTGCCTGAAATGGTATAGGTTCTCCTGCTTGAGCAGGGGTAGAAGATCTCCAAGGTCTTTTCCAGCTCTACTCTGATTGATTGATCTACATGACTGCAGAATATTTGCGTAATGAGTTCCTTCCATAACTATCCACAGCACCACATTATGGACCAGTGACATCTTCTCAGTGATCCTCAAGGGGAGGATTCAATGTACAGTGAATTGCAAGGTCTTTCAGAAGGTGGACCTAAAACAATTCATCACGTTTCAAAGAACTCGGATGTTCCTAGAAAGGTGAATTTAGCAGCACAAGTCCAAACTCAAAAGCAGAAAAGATATTTCCTTAAATAATAGTAAAGCTTTGCTCAGTCTTCCACCTCCTCTTCCCAACTCTTCCCAGCCCCTCCTTCAAAGTTTTTTTGATTTACTTCCTTTAAATAATAAATTGTGCAGGTTAAAAAAACTGGTGAACTTCAATCTGTCTTTTAAATTGCACTTTCATGAAAATGTTCTGGATGGATCAATTTCCACAAGGTTCCACCACAAATCCGCGAAGCCCTTATCCGCGGAGATATAAGCGTGAAGACTAATTAGCGCCATTCGAAGCGCTAAGGAAAAACGCGACCCTACCGAGATGACATAATTGCGGAGGGCAAATCCGCACATTCCCAAGCACTCAGTACCCTAACCCTAACCCTAACCCTAACCCTAACCCTAACCCTAACCCTAAACCTAAACCTAAACCTAAACCTAAACCTAACCCTAACCCTAACCCTAAACCTAAACCTAAACCTAAACCTAAACCTAAACCTAAACCTAACCTAAACTTAACCCTAACCCTAACCCTAACCCTAACCCTAACCCTAACCCTAACCCTAACCCTAACCCTAACCCTAACCCTAACCCTAACCCTAACCCTAACCCTAAACCTAAACCTAAACCTAAACCTAAACCTAACCCTAAACCTAACCCTAACCCTAAACCTAACCCCTAAACCTAATCCTAACCCTTACCTTAATTGAAATCGGCTTTCTGCCGCAGCACCGTTTTAAAGCGCCCTTCAGTTGCTGCACTGTTGTTGCGGCGGTGATGACGCACGGTGATGATGTCGCAGCTTTAGCGACGCGCTTATATCTCCACGGATAAGGGCTTTGCGGTTTTGTCATGCCACGGTTCCACAAAGCCTCCCATTTTCCTCAGTGTGACCCACCTTCCTGAGTGGAGAAGGTCCCCTCCGGGCAAGGAACACAGTCATAGCAGCAAACTGGCTCTCCTTCTCGAGCTCTCTTGACAAATCCAGGATGACAATTTTCCACACAGTTGGACTGAGGCAGTGACTGAGCAGAAAAATGAAGGATGCCAAAGAAAAGATGTTAGGACTCTCCGTCCATGAAAAATGGAGGGAGAAATGGGTGGAGATAAGTAGCCTCTGGTCTTCACTGAGGTAAATATGAAATTTCTGACTACTTCTAAACAGATGCAGGAGGGATAACAACTGGAAGATTCTTTATTTACTTCCTCCCTTTTGATTTTGGTATTTAATATTACAATAAAGTACTTTTCTGCTTTAAACTTTATTAACAGATTGAATTGAAAAAAAAATTATGATGACATATGTAAAAGATTTAGGAAACTTTTATTCCATTAGATTTTTTAATATAGAATAAAAATGATGAAGAAAGAAACCTCTGACCAGTAAGATCTTGAAAGGTTTCCATAAAACATGGCAAAGCCCCTCCACTTAGGTCCCATCTGTTGAAGAACTTCCATTAGATGACACCAACTGGCATGGGAGCCCAACCACCCTGGAGACTCTCGGCTTTGCCCACTTGAAATGGGACCTCAGGCTTTGGGAAACAGAGAAAAGACACCAAAATTTCTCTCACCTTATTGAGCAACTTCAACTGTGAAAGAGCATCTTCTTTGATAGAAAGTCTCTGTCTTTTAAAATACGCCAGAATCTCTTTCCTGGGATGTTTGTTGGGAAGAATCAAGAAGCCGTGAATGCCAACATCTGCTGTTATCTCTCCATTTTGGTCCAAGTACAGTTCAATTTCAGAAATATTCCAAAATTCATTCTTCTCCAGAAAGGGATGAAACTAGAATGGGAACATCCAGGAATTTGAAAAACAGAAAACTTTGTTTCTTATGCCACATTGAATCTTTCTTCTACAATTGTCCAATCTCCAAATATGGTTATATGGGGTACAAATACTGCCAATATCTTCATAAGTGAATGAAAAAGTTTGAGAAAAATTTGTCAATCACATATTGACAAAATATAAAGAAAATATAATCCACCCAGTTGATCAATTATAGGGAGCATTCAATAAAATAAACAGAGAAAAAAAAGATGATCCATAAACTCTTTGAAAACAACAGGTTGATTCCCTGAAAGCATGGGTTGATCAAGAAGAAATATTTCAGTCTAATCTTCTCCCTTGTAATCCTGATGGAAAACACCTCCAGGTGTGCTAATTCTGCTTTATTGTAATGTGACTTTAACAAAAAATTTAAAATCTAAAAGAACAAATCTCTCACCAACACTTTTCTCAGCCTGAAAAGTTAGGAAGGATCCTTTCTGAATTTCTTTCTCTCCCATTATGCAGCTGCAGGATTCTCCCCTCTTATCTGATCCCTCCCTAGGCAGCCTCTCTTCTCCTCATCCCAAAAGTCATTCTCACATATCATTACACTTTCTAAATGGATTATGGGAACTCTGGTGATAGAACTGGATTTCAATAAAGGACTGACTCACAAAGAATGTTGTGAATTTTGTGGAAACTTGAGGGGTGGTATGATAACTAAATGGATAAAAACTGTCTTCAAAATATTACTCAAATAATTTTTAACAATTTTTAATCTTTCCTATGAAACCTGAAGGTGATGGATTATAATTTGCCATTGGTCATTAATACTGTAATTAACACAATCTTAGTATAACCTAATTTGATGTGATTTAAAGAATATAAAGTCTTTAGGAAGAAGGCGGGGCTTAGCAGTGTGAACACAGACTTTCAGGCTGTTCCTGAATCTCCATCTATGCTGGAGCATCTGGATGGTTCTTTTTGGACCCAAGCTGTCCCGAAGAGACAGTGAAAGGTAGCGTGAGACCCAGTGGTCCCAGAGACATTCGCAAATTCTTTGGGGACCCAGGAAAAAACCCCTTTGCCAATGACTTCTGGACTAGCTACAAGGCTATTGAAACTGCAGACAGCCCTAAAGAAAGAGAAAGTGTTTCCAGCTGGTAAGAACATTTTATTGTTTAGAGAGAAACTGACTGCCTAAAAATTCAAACTAATTTAAATTAAAGAACAGAAGAATCTAGCGGCGATTTTGATCCTTTTAATGGTTTTGGACAGTGGTTATCCTACCTTTTAAATGTTATTCACACGGATAATGGATAGATTACTCCAACATCTCCTCTGATCTTCTGCAAGTGGGCTGTAAACCAATTCACTATAATTTGGCTGTTTACATCTTGACACTTTTATTGCTTGGCTGTATTGTCTTAAGATCTGATAAGATTGTACAGCTTTCAGTCTGCTTTTACTTGCAAATACTTCAGAGCTGTCAAGAAAAAATACTAACTGCGTATAAACATGGCGTCTCTTCAAGCATCTTTCCAAGTCATTTTTTCAGTGCTACAGACGCTGTCTGACACAGAAGACAGAATTCAGAAAAAATTGGATATTTGGTGTTTTTGGCAACAAAGTATGAGGAAAAAACTGAGGATGTTTTTCAAATACAAAATAAGAATGTCGGAAATAAAGAATATGAACTTGTTGATATTCGTGACAATTGGTTTACTTCTGAAGGAGGAAAGAATGGAATGTTTGAAGGGGAGTTAAACGGACAGAACCTTTACTTCCAAAGACAGGGTGCAGGAGGAGAAGGAAACATCAAAGAATTCATAGTTTATGAAATACCATCTGCAAAACATTTGATACCACTACTGAGAATTAAAGACAAGCTGATAAAGGAAATAAAAAGAGGGAGGCAACATTATATGAGAGGCACTACAGACAAGAAGGTGCAAAGGTCTCTTCATATGGACTTGTTCATAAAGATGTTTGGAGAATTGGACCCACATATGGCAGCAGATATAAGATTGTTCTGTTATTGGAGAGATACAGGTTGATAGATGGAAGAGTATATTTCAAAATTAGCTAAACTTAGTTAAATTCATTTGTAATAGGTATAGTTGAATAAAAATTGATAATGATAGTAATGTATACAATGTTGAGTTGATACGATAAGTAATAATTGGATATGAGAAGGGAAGATTAGAAATATTTTTGGACCATATATAAATATTATTAATAACAATAATAATTATTATAAAAATAAAATAAAAATAAAACTATATACATTTAAATCTTAACTAATAGGGGGGAAATGCTATGATATAGGATATAATTAAATAAAGAAAGGAGAATGATAATAAATTATATACATGGAGGATTAGAAATCTTTGGCATTAAATATTATGGATGTTCAGCTAAAACAGGATATGAGGACTTAATGTTAATGGAGGATTTTATAAATAAGTAAATGAAATGCCAGTATTAAAGATGAAGGATGTTTAAATAACTGTAGTCAACTAAAAGTGGAGGTATGATGATATTAATATAGTAAATATTTGAGTTAAGACATTCGAATTAATATTAATTAATAGAATTAATGGAAGAGATGCACAAAAACTTTCTGTAACAAGCTGATATACTTTTTTATAACATATGTTGGCTGTGGTTTTTTGTGTGTGTTTTTTTATTGTTGTGTGTATCAAATATATATATATATATATATATATATATATATATATATATATATATATATATATATATATATATATATATATATATATATATATATATATATATATATATATATATATATATATATATATATATATATATTAATTAGAGAGATACAAAGTGTGTCTGTGGGGGGAAATATAGTTAGGATAGATTAGCAAAGGTAAGGGAATAAGAAATGATACTAAAGTACATCTGGGTTGGCGGAAGTACCATCCCAAGGAAACATAAACTGAGATTTAAAATAGACACACCAACAATAATAGAAAAAGAAAGGGAGAAAGGAGGAGAGAATGAAAGGAAGATGGGGGAAAGAAGAAAGAGGTAAGGAGAGGAGGATGGAAAGGAGAGAAAGAGGAGGAGAGAGGGTAGAAAAGGGAAGAGGAAGAGCAGGAGTAGGAGAAAGGTATGGGAAGAAGGAAGGGGAAGGAGAGGAAGGAGGAAAGTAGAGAAGGGAGGGAGGGAGAAAGGAAAGGGAAAGGAAAGGAAGATGGAAGGGAGAGAAAAGAAAGGAGAGAGGGTAGGAAGGGAAAGAGGAAGAGTAGGAGTAAAGGAGAGGTAAGGGAAGAAGGAAGGGGAAGGAGAGGAGGAAGATAGAGAAGGGAGAAAGGGTGAAAAGAAAGAGGTAAGGAGAGGAGGATGTAAAGGAGAGAAAGAGGGGGAGACAGGGTAGGAAGGGGATGAGGAAGAGCAGGAGTAGGAGAAAGGTACAGGAAGAAAGAAGGGAAAGGAGAGCAGGAAGGAAGAAAGTAGAGAAGGGAGGAAGGGAGAAAAGAAAGGGAAAATAAGGTGGTGTTATAACAGGAGGAAGGGATGGTAAACAAAGCAACCCAAACTGTATATTATAATCTATTAAATGAAATAATAAATGTATAAGAATGATAAATGTTAAAACACTTGTAACCAAACGACATGCTATATGTGATGATGTTTTTTTTTCTTTTTGTTTTTTTTAATTGTGGGTATGTGTTGTCTATGTAACAAAAAAAATTAAAAAAAAATTAAAAAAAAAGAATATAAAGTCTTTCAACTTAGAAGCTTTATTTGAAACTTTATTTTAAATTTCATTTAAAAGGTTTGATAAAATAACAATGGTTTTAAATCAACTTAAAGGCAATAATCAGAAGTAAGCAACAATTGTTGAATAGAATGGATTGGATGGACTAGAATTTAATTTGCTGCTGGCATCCCTGAGGAAGGAGTCTGGTTTGAAGGCAGGCTGCTTCGAGATGGCTGGAGAGGCCATGGACCCTGAAGACTCAAAGTGGACAGAATGGAGGACTGATGAAATGGATTCTTTCAAGAAGATTGAGGGAGATTTGGGAATGAACTTGTCATATTTAACTGGAAAACAAAGTTGTCATGTTTCCATTTACAGGAGGTCCCATGACTTTGGGAATGGAAAGCAGTTGTTGAGAAAGATCCTAATTAAAATTTTAAGGAAATGTCTTATTATTAAGAATCAACCAAAGATGTTTAACCCTGGACAGATTCTGGATGGATCAGAGGTAATGAATGTGGTGGTCTGTAGTAGAGAAGAAGCCCCGGTAAATATTCTGTGAGTTAAATACAACAGCAGATAACACAAAAGTTTGAAGTTTTGAAATTTAACTTTAGTGTTGGATTGCCTGTTAACTACGTTTTTTATATACAGCAGATAGATGACAAATCAAGTAGTTGCAAATAGATGTGTAATTTATAATAGTGGGCCTGTTTTGCAAGGGGGAGAAACTATTACAGCTCTATTGTATTCAACAGGGAGGAAATATGCATGTTTTTGTCTGTTTTTAATGCACATTTTTTTTAAAAAGTCTACTTTTGTTTTGTCATTGTGATAGTTTTATTTTACTCTTTTGAATAAAAAATTTTATAAGAGGAATATCAAGTTTCCAGAAACAATATTTATGATTAGCATGCAGAGAAGGGTGCATAAGTAAAAAGCAGTAGAGAAATATCTGATTTTTAGCAATTAGGACTTGACTAACAATAGAGTCTCATATAAGAACATGAATGATGCACTGGAAAAAAGATGAGGGATACCAAACTTGATATATTTGCTTGTGAAAAGGACTCAAAATCGTAGTTAACTGAAAACAGAATGTGTCGGCCGGGAGATGTTCATGGAAAGAATGTAGATGCAGCTGTAAGAATCTCAGGAAGTGAATCAGTGGTGGGTTTCTGCCAGTTCTCACCGGATCGGGATAACCGGCTGGTGAAATGGACCCGGACTTACGTAACTTCCAAATGCCTGCCCCAGCCTTGTGGCTCCACGCTCACCCCCGCCCGCTGGACAGGTCCAGCGGCACAATCGACCAGACAGCAGAGGCAAGCTCAGGAGTTTTCTCCTGGATTCCCCTCTGTCTTGCCTCCTCCAATCTCCCAAAGTTCTTTCCCCAGCGTGTGATAGCTTTGTCCTGGATTCCCTGTCGCTCAACGCTCACCCCCGCCCACTGGACAGGTCCAACGGCACAATCGACCAGACAGGAGAGGCAAGCTCAGGAGTTTTCTCCTGGATTCCCCTCTGTCTTGCCTCCTCAGATCTCCCAAATTTATTTCCCCAATGTGTGATAGCTTTCTACTGAATTCCTCTCTGTCCTGACTTCTCCGATCTCCCTAAGAGAGACATACATACATACATACATACATACATACATACATACATACATACATACATACATACATACATTTTGGTTGCTAAGCAAGAGCATTGTTAAGTGAGATTTGCCACATTTTACTCAATCCATGACATCTCCTGGCTCTAACAGTCATGTGCAGGCTAGGGAAGAACATCTGAAGGCCTGTGTAACATTCTAATGTGCAGAAATGATAGTTAAATGTGTGGCAGAAAGTGGACTCTGGGTGTGTTTTTTCAAACGCAATAAGTGAGGTTGAATGTGTATAGTTTTAGAAGAGGTGTGTGTGTGTGTGTGTGTGTGTGTGTATACACATACAGTGTATAAAGTAGATAACGTATCTTTTTGTGTGCCTATACAAACACTATACCATAACATGTATGTATACATATGGCATATATACATAGGATTAAATTGTGTATTTTGGCTGTTCATTAGTAATAAATAAATAGACAGGGAAATTGTATCTTGTTGATGCAAGGAGAGACCAGGCAAGGTACCTCTTGATGTGAGTGGTGTCAAGTTGGCTACATCCACCCAATCACATGACCACCAAGCCACGCCGACCCAGTTACATGACCAAGCCACACCCACCCAATCACATGACCACCAAGCCACACCCACCCAATCACATGACCACCCAGCCACACCCACCCAATCACATGACCACCAAGCCATGCCCACCCAGTCACAAGACCACCAAACCATGCCCACAGAACCAGTAGAAAAAAGATTTGAATCCCACCACTTGATAGAACCCTCTTCCAATAACTGATTCCTGCTACATACGAGTGTAAGATCTGCTCACTCTTATTCCAGAGTGTCAGACATGGAAAAAGTGAATTCAGTTACAAGAGAGGAGATTTTAACTGAATGAGAGAAAAAATATGATAAAAGGATGAGCTGTTTCAGAGCTGAGCTTGTAAAGCAGAGAAGTTCAGTTTCCTCTTCATGGATCGTCTGAGAGCAAAGACTGAGCAGCCATCAGTCAGAGAATCTTGAACTGGGATTTCTGCAGAGAGGAGGGGTTGGACTAGATGGTCACAGGGTTTCCTCCAAATTTATAAAGGTTCTCATGCCACAACATGCACTGTATTTTTCAGAGTATAAGATGCACCGTAGTATAAGATGCACCAAGGTTTTGAAGAGGCAATTTTTTTAAAAAAAGTAGATAGGTAGATAGAGGGAGAGAAAGAGAGAGAAATACAGTAGGTAGGTAGGGATAGAGAGAGCGGGGATAGGAAGGTAGAGGGATAGAGAGAGAGAAATAAAAAGAGATAGAGAGAGAAATACAGTAGGGAGAGAGAGAGAGTAGGTAGGTAGGTAGGTAGAGGTTTCCAGGTGTATTTATCCATGTGCTGGAGAAGGAAATCGCTGACAATCTGCAGCACCTAAGACTTTATTTCTGCTGGCACAGCACTCAATGTAATTCTCATCAACCAGTTAAAGAGCTTTCCAAAAGGGAAAAAAAAGGTTTTACACTCTGCAAAGCTCCCCTAAGCAGCCTATTTTTGTGAAAACAGCCCCCCCCCCGTTTTAAAAAAAGTCATGAATAGCCTGGGGGGGCTTGCAGAGTGCTCCTCGTTGGGGGGGCAAAAATGAGCAAAAAATGGTCCATTTTTCGCAAAAAGAAGCCCATTTTATGTCAACAACAATTGCATGCATAGCCTTATGGAGGCTTATAGAATGCTGCTGGGGGTTGGGGGGGCAAAAATGGTCCATTTCCTGCTCATTACTTCCCTCCCCAGCCCCCAGGAGCTCTCTGAAAACCTCCATAAGGGTATGCATGGCCATTTTGGTGAAGGGTCGGGGCTTCGGGAGGGAAAAAAATGCTGTATTGGATGTATAAGACGCACCCAGATTTTCAGCCTCTTTTTTGAGGGAAACTGGTGCGTTTTATATTCCGAAAAATACAGTAACTGTTGTGCTGTTGTTGCTCTAGCACCACCTAGCGGCCGGGGGCAGATAAGCCTAACTATAAGTTCTGAATCCAGACTCCATTTTCTGTCAGCCTTTGGAGAAGACGGAAGCAGCTGTTGTGACCGAGACCCCTGGTCATCTGGAGACGGCCTCCGTCCCTCACACGGAGCATCGCTGGAGAGGTTCCAGCTGCATCTTTGCTGGCTGTTAGTTAATGCTGCCTATCTCGTCTTTCTATTTGATTTCCACTATTTGCATCTGCTCAGTTTCACCTGCCCTCTTCTCCCAATAAAGCATCCAGATCCACGCCAGGCTCCCTTTCATTGGAGGAGAATAGGGGGGATTAGCTGCCTGTCCAGCTGCACACAGACCTAGGTGCAATGGGAAGGAGGGGGAAATTCCACCAGGCTAATCACAAACCCACAAATACAGGAATTCATGTTAAAAAGAATACAGCATTTTCCAATTAGCAGTGCTAAATATAAAAATGCCATGGTATCTACTCTTTGGAACCATTTATTCCCTGAGTAATTAAATTGGCCAGATCCGTTGAGATGGTTCCCCTCCTTCTCTTCTGGATCCCTTCTCCAAAGGATCTAAGATTAATGGATTCATATCGGGACCCCCTTACCTGCCATGGCTTCAGCCTTGGAGACCCCAAGATCTTTTCTCCCTCCTTCCTTCCCCTCCTCGATCTGGAGGAATATGCAGCATTCAGGGCCTGGGCCAGAGTCTTCATGAGACTGTAATGGTCGTAGTAATTTTGGAGCCTTCCTCTACCCCTTTTCCTCCGGGTCTCCAGTGGGGCTTTCTGTGTGCATCTTCTGCGGCCTTTGACAGAAAAGACATTCTTTGAAAGAGAACAATGAAAATAATGATCTTGAAACTTTTCTTCCACAAAGAAAAAGAGTTCAAAAGCAGAATCTTTTGGCCTTTCTTTAAATAGATAACCAAAGTTCCAAATACTATGGATGTATCTGAGAAGTCTGCGCTTGTTCATTTCATAACCTTCAAAACTTGTGAGGATCCAGACTTTCCCCTCAATGGGTCCTGGCAGACGCATAAATGTTAAATGGAAAGGAAGAATTTTCTCCCAAATTATATCAAATTCCATGAAGTAAACAAAGACATTGACTTGTCTCCACTTAGAGAGGGAATCCCTGAGGGCTTCTGTATGCCCAGTTGTTGAGAACAGTTGTGATATAACCACACAAATTCCATTCCTGACAAGCACAGGAGTAAAAATCCTCATGAAATTCTCTCCCTTTTCTGTGTCTGAAGCAAAGAGGCCAATCAGGGTCCATCTGAAGTGGAGGAGCAGCTAGACAATTGCCTGGTACTGGAATCCTTCTTTGGGGAACATCTGGTGGAAAAAGGGGAATTTGCTTTTATCACTCAGAGCCTCTGAAGCTGATCCATAATTGAGCTGGAAAAGGAATTGAAAGGATTAGAGCCATGATGGGGAACCTGTGGCATGCAGAGCGTCCCCTCTTGGTACACCAGCCACCCCAGCCCAGCTACACTAGCATCCACATGCAGGCGCACCTCCTGCCGGCCAGGTGGTTTTGGGCCTTTGTGGAGGGCCAGGGCAGGTAACACATGGGTATGCTGTGTGTCTGTGTCTGTGTGTGTACGTGCGTGCATGCTCACATTGCGGAGGAAACTCTGGTGGGCTGGAATGAATGGTCTGGGCCTCCGGTGCTTTCTCGCTCAGTAGGAGGCTTCCTTCAGCCTTCAAACAGTTTCAGGGGTTTTATTTTTTATTTTTTGCTTTGAGGTTGGTGCAGGAGGCTTTCCAGGGCCAAAATGGGGTGCAGAAAGTGCAGGGTCCCCCCCCATTTTGGCCCTGGAAAGCCTCTTGCACCAACCTGGGAGCAAAGAAAAAACCCTGCAAATGTTTGAAGGCTGAAGGAAGCCTCCAACTGAGCAAGGAATCACTGGGGGAGAGGCCATCCACACTCACTTCCAGCCCACCAGAGTTTTCTGCCCCAATGCAGAAATGAGACCCTGTCCTGTGGAGCCCACTGCCACTTGGGCGAGGAGGACAATGACATGAAGAAGAAGAGGAGGAGGAGAATGACGAGGATTTGCAGGAGCCGGCAGGGAGCAGGTCAGGTGGGCTGGCTGGCTGGGGAGGGGGCAATCATGGTGCTTAGGTGGTGGCAGCCTCCATGCCTCAACTGTGCCAGGGAGGAAATGAGAGGCCCTGCTTGAATGGGGATGAAGTTATGCACACACCCTGCCTCCCTGCTCAGCTGTCGCCCACACCATTGGCAGCAGTTTGGGTGCCCTGGCTGAAGCACGCTTTCTCTCATGAAATGCAAGCATGGAATAAACTGAGCCTGGTTTGTTCTCAGTCTTTTCAGTAGCCACAAACTACTAGCAAAAGTGCCATTTGATCACAAGGCAAGGAATGTTTCCCCTTTTGCATTTGAGCATCCCAGTCGGGAGAGGAAAGACAAAGAAAAATAAGGAAAGAGGGGAAGAGAGCAAGGAAGCAAAAAGGAGAAAAGAGGAGAAGGAAGAATGAAGAGGGAAGGAAAAAGAATGGAAGGAAGGAGATTATAAGGAGAGAGAGTGAAGGTGTGAGGTAAATCCTTCCTTAGCACTTGATCTCCGGCAGCCCTGCTGCCTTTTACCAACCCCTTGTCTCCTCCTCCTGACCTCTCCTGGTGGTCTCCCATCCTATCATTGAGGCTGCTTTGGTTACAAAGCTAGGTCTCATAAGGAGAGAGAGTGGGCCTCCCTCTGACCCACATACTTTGCCCTCCTGCACACACCATTGACAACCAAGGAGAGTGAGCACAGCAGGAGTGAGAGCACGCCCATCATGGCCTCCAAAATCAACCACAATGGGGCCCTCATTGAAATTGAGTTTGACACCCCTGGACTAACAGACGACCTGAGTGCTGCATGTGTTGCTCTCAAACTTCCAAAGTCTGAGTCAAGGTTAGAAAAATTATCAGTGTGAATTCAACAGCAAAGGTCACATTAATCAAAAGCACGCCAAATGCAAACATTTACCTTTCAATAAAAAGGTGTTTGTATCATTGAAAGTGCTGTTATTGTGATGGGGGGGGGGGTTCAGAGAAAAGACATGAATCACCTATGTGTTGTTTTTCTAAACTAAAACCTCATTATTTAGGTTAAATTGTCGTGTTGGCAATCCAAGATAAGCAAGTGGGTTTTGGGTTGTGGTTTGGGCATTCGGTCTCTAAAAGGTTTGCCATCATTGGATTAGAGCATACACAGAGTGTAACCTAATTCAGCTTTTGTTAAATTGCTAGTGAGAGACACTCCATTGTAACCTAAGGTGCCAACAGCATGGATAAAACTTCTAGGCCAGCGATGGCAAACCTTTTTTGGCTCACGTGCCATAAGTGGGGGAGTGCAGGAGGGTCGTGCGCAGGCGTGAACCACCCATAATGCAATGTGTGACACCTCCCCCCCATGTGCATGCGTGCATAATAGGCACGACCCACTTTTTTTCCATGCTTTTTTCACCCTCCCGAGGCAACAGAAGTTTTATATGAGATTGGTGAGGGCAAAAACAGGCTCCCCTGACTCTCCCCTGAGACCCTCCAGAGGCTTCAGAAGCTTCCCTGAAGGCTCCAGAGGACGAAAAATGACCTACAAGCAAACTGGAAGTCTGTTCCCAAATTTCCAGTTTGCACGTAGGGCCGGTTTTTTGCACTCTGGTGGTTTCAGGGTATCGGGGGGGGGGGAGACTGTTTTCACCCTCCTCATGCTTCTATAAAGCCTCTGGAGGGTAGGAAGGGTGAAAAATGGCTTTTAAAAAGGCTGAACTCAACTGGCCACTGCGCGCATGCGCGCTTGCCAGCTAACAGGGCAACACTTCGCGTGCCTTGACAAATGGCTCTGCTTGCCACCTGTAGCATGCATGCCATAGGTTCGCCATCCTGGTTCTAGGTGAATTGCCAAGCTTAGCCTAGGAAAGTAACATCTTGTGAAAAGTAAAATGTGGATTCTGCCAAGAAGCCTTGTTTGTACCTTAAAATGTAAGTTCTGCATTCCCTAACAAAGCTCTTAGTTATTTGCCAGAAAATGTATTTCTTTTCCCTTCTAAAGTCCATTGTTTTCAGAGCACTGAGAAAAATCATGAAATTCACATGACATCGATTTATGTTTCTATAGCAATGATGGTTTCCGAAGAGAAGGCGTGGGAGGAGTAACATATGGTTATTAACCAAGCCTTCTTGCCTATTGGAGACTGAGGTACTAATCTTTTGGAGCCACACCTCCTGACCTCCTCCGACTCCCCCAGATTAACCTCAGTCTACGGCCTGAAAGGAGTGTTTCTCTGACTCTCCCTTCTCTTCGAAGTCTTAGGAGTTTTTTTCTTTCAGGATTCTAGCAATTGTTTCCACAGCAAGGTCTTTTTGCATTTAATTCTCTCACCTCTCCTCCACCGTACTCAAGCGCCGCTGGAAAAAGCCTCGTGCTGAGCAGCGTGTGCGCGCGCACGCCCTGAGCGTCTGGCTAGTCGCAGGAAGGGGGAAGCAGCCTCCATGTTGCAGAGAGGATCGGAGTGGCTCCAGAGCCTCAGGGAAGCAGAGGAGCACGTAGGAGGCCGGAGATTCCTGGAGGATTGTCCCTGCGAACCCCAGCAACAGGAGAACGGACCGCACATTGGCGGTCGCCAACTTAGACCCATCGGCATCTTGGAGCATGTGTGAGAGCGCATGATCAACCTCCCTACGGAGGCTGAAAGTGCTCAAAAGGCACCAGCGAAGCTGGAAGAGGCTTCTCCCAGGCTCTACCCCACCGGTGATCTGGGGGGGTAATCCAAGGCCGTGCCTACCGGTAGCTGAAGCCGCGAGCCTCACGAGGAAGAAAGGAGTGGATTCAAGCCTCGAGAGGCAGAATCTACTTTTACAGCTGGCTGCAGAGAGGAGGAGGTGGTGATCTTCTAACTGTGAGTAATGGTGGAGGCGACAAGAAGCAGAGGCCCCAGGTCCAGAGCCCCAGGGGGTGTGGACCCAGAGGAAGGGTCATCCAGGGCTATTTGCCCAGTTCCCAGAGGGAGATCCCCAGTGAGGAGGGACAAGGCCAGGGCCCCTAAGAAAGCAAGATCAACCAGGGCCTCGGCCAGGGACTTCAGGGCCAACATCAGCCCTTCTCAGCCAGGCCTCGCTTGGCCCCTCTATCTCCAGAGCCCAGAGATTATTCACAGCCTCCAGAGCTCCAGCCTGCCCTGCCTGATCTCCCCAACAGCTTCCAAGATATGCTAGCTAGGGCCTTCGCCCAGGTAATGGCATCCAGCTTAAATCAGCAGCCCCAAACCTCTAGGAGCAGGCCCACACAGGATCCTCCCAGTGGGCAGACTGATCACCCCAGCACCTCGGCTACTAGAGAAGCCAGGTATCCCTCTCCCTCCACAGCTAGTGAGGCATCTGACCTGGAAGAGGGAGAATTGAAGGAGGTGGGATTTTCAGAGGATGAGGACCCCCAGGTAGAGGATGATTCCACCGTGGCGGGCCTTTCCCCCCCCCTCTATTCATCTCCTTGCTATGCAAGGCAGCCGCCACAGCGGACATAGATCCACCCCGGATCCTAAGCCCGCAGCTGAGTCTTCTGGCAAAGGTAAGAGCAAGAAGAAAAAGGGCCCCTTCCACAGGCCTCCTGTGGCTAAGGAGGAGATCCCCACGCCTGAAATGTTCATGGAGGTACTCAAATCGCAGTGGGTCAAACCAAGGTCT
This sequence comes from Thamnophis sirtalis, assembly GCF_051295495.1. Classification (NCBI taxonomy): domain Eukaryota; kingdom Metazoa; phylum Chordata; class Lepidosauria; order Squamata; family Natricidae; genus Thamnophis; species Thamnophis sirtalis. The sequence goes on from NW_028261384.1 coordinate 127,970,891, forward strand.
TTCCCCACCCCAGGGGCAAATGAGAGAAAATTTTACAATCTCAATTAGACTTTTGCCCAGGCTCTCCAGGTTCTGGAAGTGGACAATCCATTGGCCACCCTGGCATCAGCCTCAGCGGTTGTCGCAGGTGACACGGCCAACTGCCTGAAGCCAGAGGATAAGAAGGCAGACATCGTCCTGCGCAAGACGTTCCAGGCCATCACTTGGGCCATCAGGGCAGCCGCCTCTGCTTCTTTCTTTAACAGGTCCATGGTCCTATGGTTGGAGCAGCTGAGAGACAGGACTCCAGCTTCAGAGGTCCGCCTACTGTAGGATATATCCAAGATGCTGGCAGCAACCCAGTTTTCAGTGGATGCTACCCTGGATGCAGTAAAGTATGCATCCCGCACTATGTCTTCTTCAGTCGCTTCTAGGCGCCTTCGCTGGCTATGCCACTGGCAGGCGGAATCCCGGATGAAGTGGCACCTGATGGGGGCAAACTACACCGGGGAGAAGCTATTTGGGACGGCGCTGGACCCCCTCCTTGTGGAGGATAAGAACAAGCGGAAGGTTCTGCCGACAACAGCCAAGCGTTCGGACTTCCGCCACGCGCCATATCCCAGGAGGACCCCGTACAGACCACCCGACAGGGACAACCAAAGCCAGAGGTATCAGAACCCCAGGTTCCACAGGCATGGGGATAGACAGTTCCACATATCACTGGGAACATATCACCTCGGATGAGTGGGTGCTCCAGACTGTAAGGCTCGGGCTACACCTGGAGTTTCGTGCTCTCCCCCCCAGAAGATTCCGCACCTTCACCCCCTCCACGGACCCGGCCAAGCGGGCCCTTAAGGCCAAGGCTATTAAATATCTTCTTGATATCAGGGCCATTGAAAGAGTTCCAGAGGGGGAGGAGGGCTCTGGGTTCTATTCGAACCTATTCTTAGTCCCTAAGAGTTCCGGAGGATGGAGGGCCATCCTGGACCTTAAACTACTGAATTCCAGGGTGGTATACCACAAATTTAAAATGGTCTCCCTAAAATCCATTCTGGAGGGCATCCGGCCGGGCGACTTCCTAGCCTCTATCAACCTCACAGAGGCATACTTACACATCAGGATCGCCCCGGATCACCGTAAGTTCCTCAGGTTTTCACATGAGGGACAACATTTCCAATATAGGGCCCTTCCCTTTGGGCTGGCCTCAGCCCCCCAGGACTTTCACCAAGATCCTAGCAGCAGCAGCCAGTCACCTCCACTCCCTCCCAGTCTGATTATTCTGTTATTTGGATGACATCCTCGTCTTAGCCAGAACCCCCAACCTGACTGAACAGAACCTGAATATCACCATTGACACCCTTAGGGCTCTGGGGTTTTCCATCAACTTGGAGAAGAGCCACCTGGTCCCATCCACCAGGCTCCTTCACTTAGGGTCCATTATCGATTCTGAGTCTGAGGAGGTGTTCCTGTCCCAAGATCGCAAGGACAGTATCGTTAAGATGATCCTTGAGGTTCGCAAGTTACGCTCTGTCCCTGTAGTTCTTCTTTCCAGGCTCCTGGGGAAGTTCATCTCATGCATAGGAATCATGCCGTGGGCTCAACTACACGCCAGGGAGCTCCAGTGGTTCCTACTACCTCACCAGAGAGCCGGGACGAGCGATGCTACCTTCAGGATCAGAATGTCACCCCAGGTACGGCTATCCCTCTGCTGGTGGCTGTCCCACCAGCTGAACAGGTGGTGCCTCTTTAGAGAACCGACGAGGAGGACCCTCACCACAGACGCAAGTCTCTTCGGCTGGGGGGCCCACCTGGAGAATCAGATCGCCCAGGGCCGCTGGACTTCGACGGATCTTCGAAACAACATCAACTGGTTGGAGCTCAGAGCCATCCATCTGGCCCTTCAACACTTCAAGGAATCGGTAGCTGGACATCACATCCTGGTCCTGACTGACAACGTAGCGGCCAAGGCGCACGTGAACAGACAGGGCGGCATCCACTCCAAGGCCCTTTGCGGGGAAGGCCCTGCGGCTGGGACATTGGGCAGAGAGGCACCTACAGTCCATCAGGGCCGAGCACATCTCTGGAACAGAAAACCAGCAGGCAGACTGGCTCAGCAGGGAGACTGTAGACAACGGAGAGTGGCAGCTCCACCCCTCGATCTTTCGTCAGATCTGCAAGAGGTTTGGACATCCGACGGTGGACTTTTTCACGACCCCGCAGAATGCCCAGCTGCCAGAGTTCATTTCGAGGTTTCCGACCAGGGGAGCCATGGACATGGACGCCCTGCGGTGCAGATGGCCACCAGGTCTTCTTTACGCCTTTCTCCCCCTTCCACTCATTCCCGGGGTCCTGAGGAGGGTGGTAGCGGAGGAGGCAGAAATGATAATGGTGGCTCCCTTCTGGCCCCACCACCCCTGGCTGGCAGACCTTGTGGATCTGTCCACAGCTCCCCACTGGAGGATCCCAGCCGGGGTGGTGGCTCTTCACCAGGGATCTCTGGAGCATCTAGATCCAGAGTGGCTTCATCTGACCGCCTGGCGATTGAGCAGGAACAATTAAGGGCGGCTCAATTTTCCGAGAGTGTTATCAAAACAGTAGAAGCATCCAGGAGACAGTCCACCACATGCATCTACAACGCCTCCTGGGTGGCCTTTGCGGACTGCTGCCGATCTAAGGGTCTCTGCCCAGCTGCAGCATCAGTTCCACAGGTCCTGGACTTCCTCCAGGAGGGGGACGAGAAAGGTCTAGCCACTAGTACGCTCAGGCGACAGGTCTCCGTCCTCTCCACAGTCCTAGGGGGAGTGAATGCTCCTCCCTTGTCCCAACATCCGGTCCTAAAGCACTTCCTCAAGGGGGCGGCGAATCTGAAACCCTCAGTGGTCCATCGATTCCCCACCTGGGACCTTCCCACAGTCCTTCAGACCCTCACAGAAGCCCCGTTTGAGCCCCTGAGAGAGGTCTCATTGCAACTACTAACCCACAAGATCGTCTTCCTGGTTGCCATCACCTCGGCCAGGAGAGTCTCTGAAATTAACACCCTATCCAGCAGGGCGGACCTCTGCACTTTCTTAGATAACCGGGTCATCCTCAGGCTTGACCCTGCCTTTATGCCCAAGGTTAACTCCCACTTTCACAGGGCTCTAGAGATTATTCTCCCTGATTTCTGTCCTCACCCTTCAGGTGACAGGGAGAAATCCTGGCACAAGCTGGATGTCAGGAGAGCCTTACGCATATACTTAAAGCATACGGCCCCCTTTAGACGCTCCGAGGCTCTGTTCGTTTCTTATCAACCTTTCTCCCGGGGAGCCAAGGTCTCTCCGGCCACCATCAGCAGATGGATTAGAGCAGCCATCTCACAGGTGTACAGGGCCCAAGGACTTCAGGTCCCAGAGGGCATCACGGCTCATTCCACTAGAAGTGCAGCAACCTCTGCAGCCTGGTCCACCCAGGCTCCCATAGAGGAGATCTGCCGGGCAGCCACCTGGGCTTCTCCTTCTCCCTTCATTAAACATTACAGACTGGATGCCTACGCCTCTGCGGAGGCTGCCTTTGGCAGGCGGGTTCTGCAGGGGGTTCTGGACTCCCCAGGGGGCTCAGGCCCAGTTAATCCCTCCCAGGACATCTAGCTTTGGTATGTCCCATATGTTACTCCTCCCACACCTTCTCTTCGGAAACTGGCAGTTGGACTTACCTGAACTGCATGTTTAGAAGAGAAGTGTGGGAGGAGTCACTTCCCTCCCGTTCTGGGCACCCCGCGCCTAGGGGGGCCTGAGCGAGTCCAGGTTCAGCATTAGCATTTAGGAAGGATATGTGTTGGCTGTTCTTGTTTGTCCTTCCTTTCAGATTCTGCTACGATCCATCGGTTAATATGGGAGAGTCGGAGGAGGTCAGTAGGTGTGGCTCCAAAAGATTAGTACCTCAGTCTCCAATAGGCAAGAAGGCTTGGTTAATACCCATATGTTACTCCTCCCACGCTTCTCTTCTAAACATGCAGTTCAGGTAAGTCCAACTGCCATTCTGTGCAAGCTGTGTGAGCTGTAAGTTGTTTGGAAAAGTTTTTGGCGTGCACCTGCTTTTCTCTCTCTGCCCGCTCTGTTAAGGTGGGAGACCAAAAGGTCGTCCAGTCTTTTGCTTTCTGCAGAAATAAAAGCTGATAATCCGTAGCCACATCTTCAGAGTTTCACTGGATTTATCAGATTCTTAGCTGCATTCAAAAATCTTGCACAATGAAGAATGCTGTGTTATATTTGGAGTCACATCAAGTCCACAATATTAGATTTTAATAAATCCAATCTTGTTCTCATGAAAGCAATAGAATCATTTGTTAATTAGACATGGTTTAAAATATTAAAGACAGAATATTAGCAAGATTGTATAATAAAAGCAGAAAATAATAAACACATTAAAAAACTATAAACAATGTAAATCATATTACTGTATCTCACCCCTACAATTTATTGCAACTAGACTAACATGTGCAAATGCCAACTGAAGTATTCTATTCCAATAAATGGCCTACTATAATTTTGAGGGTTGCTGCATATTTTAATGCTTCTATGGCCCAGATTCTTTGTGGAGGAATCTTTTTAGCTTCTTCTCCAGTTGTACAAGAAACAGGGAGACGTCAGTTCCTAATAAAGTTTGTCAGTTGTACAATACAAGATTGGTCTTTAATTGAAGTTTTCTTTGTTCTAACAGCCACAATTTTCTGAGTCTGTCAGTTTCCATAGATTAAATTTTATGCCAATACCCACATTTTCTGATTTTAGGCAAAGTAGAAATTATCTAAATTCCCAAATCAGCTCTGAGGGGCAGCAGCTAGAGTCCTTTTGTCCACCCCAAGATACTCCTCAGTGGCTGGGATTCAGTTGGTTCTGCTAGTGGTTTCTCTCTGAAGCCCCAAACATCAGATTGATGTAAGAACATGGGGAAAACCTTGGCCTCACATACTTTAATAATTGGGGCTGAGGAAGCTGGAGAGCTATGAGGTTTTCTTTTAAGCACCACTTTCACTCATGTCTTTGATCTAACTGAGTTCCTTTGATGATGAGGGAGCCAAGATTCAGTCTCAGAGAAAATTACCCCAGGTAAGGAAAGGTCTTACTTGCTCCATTGGCTGACCATCTATGGCTACGATGTCATTTCCCAAAGACCATAACTTTTGAGCTTGATTTATTAATTATCAGATAATTATTATGAGAAAAGAACCCAAGTCTTCCTCACAGGGTATATAATCCAATGTGTAAGTATGATAATGTCACAGTTTAAATCAGCATATTCCAATAGGTATTTAGCATGCTAAACATATGTACCTATAACGGTTGGAAGGGAACTTTGAGATCTTCTAGTCCAACGCCCTGCTCAAGAAAGAGACTCTAGGTGCTGAAAACGTTCTCCATCCATGCACTATTCCAAGGGTGGTTTTTCCAGGACATTATAAAGTGGTACCAATACTTCACGTGATTTGGATTCTCTCCTTCTGTTGATGCAGCCTTGGATTGCAATGGCTTTTTTTGGCTGCTGCCACACATTGTTGGCTCACATTTGAGAGATTGTCCACTAAGATTCCAAGATCCCTATCACAGTTCTTGCTATTGAGCCAGGTTTCACCTAATCTGTACCTGTAGATTTAGTTTTTCTAGCCTCAGTATAAGACTTTACTTTTCTCTACATTGAATTTCATTTTGTTAAATACTCCCAGGGTTCAAATCTATCTAGATCACTCTGGATCTTGAGCCTATCTTCTGTAGTGTTGTCTATTCCTGCCTCTTTCGTGTCATTTGCAAATTTGATGATTTCCCCATCTATCCCTCATCCAAATCATTGATGAAGATGTTGAAGAGTACTGGGCCTAAAATGGAACCGTGGGGTCCCTCACTGCTTGTTTCCCTCCATGCAGACATAGTTCCATTGAGGACCACAGGCTGAGTCCTTCTGGGGGCGATGCTGTCTATCCCACATATTTTTAGCTTACCAAGAAGTAGATGGTGGTTTACTTTGTCAAAGCCTTTCTAAAATCCAAGTACTGTATACTATGTGCACTGCCTTTTGCTGGTCCACTAAATCAGCCATTTTTGTCAAAGAATGAAACAACATTTATTTATCATCTGTTTTTGGATCCTTTATTCATTGAAGTAACTTGTCAATATCAAGACTGAATAACAGGGGTTCAAATAAGTATCCTTCCCTTCCTCCTTGGTAAGCATCAACCCTTCTTCTCATGGCTCCATTGAGCCCAAACCTCCCTCTTAAACAAGGACCTGGAGAAAGAGCTTGGATCAGGGCCAACAGGCTGAGCTCCATTTTGAGGGCAACCAATTTCCTATATAATATTTCTCTGTTAATTATCACAAAGGCACTAACATCTAGAAAGCCAGCAAACTGTGTTTTACTTTGCTGATATAGATGAGATATTTAAGGACAAATTTGTTACCAATATTAAATTATTAACATGCAATACTTATTATAAAATCTATATAGCTATTCACTACCTAAAACCTTCTGGTTCTTCTGCAAGGAATGCATTTTTCTCAAGTTTAACTAAGAGGATCATGGCATACATGACTGCATCTATTGCTCACCCACCACTACCCACCACTCACTTTACCAGATGGAGAAAAACACAAACCTGTGGGATTTTGTAGATGCCTCCTAATGTTGATGCCTGGATGGAGATGTCCCTGTCAGCTCCATCAAAAAGAGCCAGAAGGTTGTCCTTCTTTCCACAGCCGTAGTTGGGGACATTGGCTTCTCCAGTGGAGAGAATGTCCAGCAAGGCATCGGAAGTGCGGAAAGTGCTCATATAGTTGTTTTGGATGTTGTAGCCCAGTGTGAGATTGTGCAGGAGTTGGGAATTCTTCTTGAGAAGTTGAATGTTGGAAATGAATAGTAAGCCATTAGAAAAAGAAGACGTCTTCCTATTGTAAAAAAAAATGTTATTATAATCAACAGCAACAACAAATACTGTTTTTTAATATATAATCCTACAGAAGCCTACTGAGCCTTAAGCCAACATTGATCCAAAACCAATGATCAGTTACACAAATATGGGAATTGTCTTAGGTAAAGCAACCACAACTGATTCCACCACTACTTTAAATAAAATTCATGATTCAAGCAATAAATTAAGGATTGAACTGAGAGAGAAAAATAATCTGCAGCCCTTTCAGCTTTTTCTCAGACCCCTTTTTGAGTCCCTTTCACAAAATCAGACAAGAGAGAGAAGCCAAGGAAATCAAAATCATTCAGGAAATTAGACATATCCCCCAATATAGGGAATAAATGGAAAAAAAACAGAAAAGAAGGAGAGTGTTAGAATGGAGGGAATGCATTTCATTCACCCTGAATGACTTACAAATCACGGAAAACAAACTGAACAGAAGGAGCCACGTTGAAAAGCAACTTTGTATGCAATATTTCATCTCCACTGTTGACTATACCAATGAGGTGGTCTCCTGGGCTGTAAAAGCTCTGTGGTTGTTTTCCATCCTGGTGCTCTGAATTCAGTGGGCATTTTATTCTCAGCTTCCCAGAAACTGGATGGGATAAAAGCTGCATCAGAAACAGAAGCAGGAGGTCCATCATTCATGGGGTGAATCAATCAATCCCCTTCCTGTTTCTTAAGAAGAATGAGAAGAATTCAAAGGACTCTCACAAGGTGGAATATGATCCAGTGTCTTTCCTGATTCAAACACAGAGAAACACTCACTTCACCTAGAAAGGAAAGAGATGTACATTCAAGAGCACAGATGCTGCCTGTCCCAAAACTCCCTATTTCTCTGCCCAAAGTCTCCCCTGGAGGATTTGGCCAAAGAGCAGAGCTGAAACTTTTATCATAATTTTCCCTCTCAGGAGGGATCCCTGGATAATTCAACCAGTTCTTGGACTCAAAGGTTGTTGGAAAATTCTCTGGAGGGAAATGAAAGGGGAATAATCCCCATGTGATTCATAATAACAGGGGCAGAGATTGAATTAAATTGGTCATCTAGAATTGAGAGGTTTGGGGTCTCCATGCTTGAAACTGACTCCAGAGGTAATACACGGTGCCTGTGGCTGAAGAAACAAATAAATCTGATATTTGTTACATAAAAACAAAACTCCAGGGGACAGTTAATGCCAGAGCATGTCACAGATCTGAAATAGCTGCCAGCTGAGTTGGAACCAAAGTTTACTTTATTTTGCAAGTTAATGCTCAAGGGCATCACACAAAAGGGCTTATGCAATAGTGCACCCAGTCTGTTGAACAAAATCAATTTTAGTGAAAAAGTAGTTGCCAAAATTTTGCAGAGTTAAAATAAATCAGAGAGAGAGAGAGAGAGAGGGAGGGAGAGAGGGAGAGAGGGAGAGAGGGAGAGAGGGAGAGAGGGAGAGAGAGAGAGAGAGGTGGGGGTATTCATTTTAGACACTTTGGATGGGTTATGACCTCATGCCTAAGCCAATGAAGAAGAGGTGGGAGGAAATTTGTAAGGTACTAGGGAATGCAAGGCAAATGTATTGATGATTTGGGGTGTGTCCAATGTACCTGTGTGTGCCTGGTCCACCCGCTTTGCAAAGTGCAGAATAAAATTACCATTCTTTTCTCTTGGATGTTTTGGCTGTTGATTGTGTAATTTCCAAACTAGGCAATGAATCCCACAGGGTCATCCAGCCCCCAAATCTGATACTAGGTCCAGCAAGAGGCAGCCGGATTGACTAGGGAGACCCTCTCTCAGGGCTTCTGGGGCTCCCTCCCTGCCCCAATGGGCTCTGCTTGGGACCCTCTTCCCCACCATGCAGGACTCAAAGGCCAACTGCCCCCTCACAGGAGACCCCCCCCCCAAAGAAGGGAGACCTGATGACACATCATGAAGTGAAGGAGGAACAACTCATTTCTCCGTTGAGCTCCAGTGATGGCATCTGGGGAGGTTCTGCAGGACGTGGTCAAAACAGACAGGATGGGGGAGGCACAACAATACAAGAGAAGCTCAGCCCATTTTGATGTGAATGGTGGCCTCTATCTTGACTCCTCTGACCTTCCCTGCCAACCTTCCTCCCTGCACCGTATCTGAATGGGCCCAAAAGTAAATAGTTCTCCTACTAGTTCTTCATGGCTGAAACAAAAGAAAAGGAGATCCCAGCATCTTACAGTACAGGAAGTCCTCGACCTATGGCCATTGAGTCATCAACCGTTCCAAGTTACAACAGCACTCAATTAATGCTGGTTCTGGCCAGTCCTTGGAATTTTGGCCATCCCAGCACCCCCATAATCACACAGTCACTATCTGGATCCAGCACATCCAGTTGCAATGCCCCAGGATCATCACCGTTTGCAACATTCCCTGCCGGCTTCCCCATAAAGTCAATTGGGAAACTGGCAGAGAAGGTTGAAAGTCACTGAAGAAGTTTCCCTTGTTCATGTAACAACCCACAGCCCCATGCACCCTCCCCTCCCCTGGCTTCCCCAACCCTCTCCACCCCTCCCCCTCCCAGGTCTGAGACTTGCAGACTCAGAAGCAGAGATAACAAATATAAATTGAAGTAGGTCATCCCCGACTTACAACCCAAATGGAGCGTAACATTCCCATTGCTGAACCAGACTTTCCAATGTTGCAATGTTCCACCTTGGAGACAGAAACTCTTTTCCCTGATGGAGTTCACAACACACCCAACCTCCTGCTTCCATCTGTTCACATGGTACAGACACAGGTAGCCCCCTCATCCCTGAGTTTTCTCCACCCACATCTTCTGGACTCCAGTCTCAACCTGGCCCATGAATTGGGGAGAGAATTGGCTGTTTGTGGTGTCCTCATCGCCCAACAAGGGGATGGAGAGAGGATGGTGGATCTCATGAGGATTCCTCTTTCACAGGGGCTGCAGGATCTAATCTGGTCTCCTTGGATGAGTACCTGGAGGAGGCCACCCTATCCAGCCTGGTGGGACAGGCAGTAGTTCTCAGGGAGATTGTCATACAACATGATTGGAGTTTGCTTCCTACAGCTTCCATTTTACCTCTTATCTTCTTACTCTCTCAGACACATGCACTCTCAGTAGGAATAATTGCTCAAATAATTTCTTAAAATGTATCACATTCAGTAGCTGTTGCTGAACAACAATTTTTTTTCTGAATGACTTTCACAGAGTTTTCTTCAGCAAGATTTATTGAGATGAAGGGGAAGGGAGTTAAAAGAATTGAAGTTATTCAACCATTTCTCATTTTGAAACATGAACATATGATATTCTTTGACTCCTGCATACTATCTAAGTGGAAATAATGTGTTCTTTCAAATAAAAGGAAACTTTACAATTCTTTAAACTCATGGTGTTATGCCTCATGTTTTTACATTTATTCTAGCTGTAAGATGCTCCTTTGTGTTCAGGTCTGGCCTCACAAGGATAATGTAACACTTGGGGATGAAGATGCAGACCAGCAGACCAACATTGGATGCCAGGATGGAGAAGACCTGAACAGCCACCATGTATTTCCCTTTGGTGCTCAGTCACCCAGATGCTGCAGAAGACCAGCATGCTGAAGGTAATCAGCTTGGCTTCGTTGAAGGCCCCAGGCAGATTCCTGGCCAGGAAAGTCACCATGAAGCAGATGGAAGCCAGGAAGCCCATGTAGCTAAGGGTAATGTAGAACATGACAACAGTCCCTTCATTGCATTGCAGGATGATCTCGCCAGGCTGGGAGTGGAGGTCAGAGTCAGGGAAGGGGGGAGAAACTCCCATCCTGATTGGGCAGCACTGTTTCCTCTAAGGTGTGCGCTTGTGCGGCCGCGCACATGGCTGCAATACGCCGCGTAGTAGTTTCTAACTGCCGCGCAGCATCACGTATCTGCTGGACACGAACTACAGAGCGGTTACAGAATTGCATGCCTAGAACTAGGATGGTGAACCTATGGCACGTATGGAACCTATGGAACCTATGGAGACATTTGTCAGGGCACGCAAAGTGTTGCCCTGTTAGCTGGCAAAACCTCGAAGCAAAAAATAAAAAATAAAACCCCTGCAACTGTTTTAAGGCTGAAGGAAGCCTCCAACTGAGCAAGAAAGCACTTGAGGCCCAGACCATTCATTCCAGCCCACCGGAGTTTCCTGCGCAATGTGAGCACAGACAAACAGACAGACAGACAGACACACACACACAAACACACACACTACATACTCACGCATCCCCCGCCCTGGCCCCCCACAAAGGACCGAAAACCAGCTGGCCGGCAAGAGGTGCGCCTGCATGTGGATGCTAGTGGAGCTGGGCTGGGGTGGCTGGTGTGCCGGGAGAGGATGCTCTGCATGCCACAGGTTCCCCATCATGGCTCAAATCCTTTCAATTCCTTTTTCAGATCAATCATTTAACAGCTTCAGTGGCTATGAGTGATAAAAGTTGATTCCCCTTTTTCCACCACATTCTCCCCAAAGAAGGATTCCAGTACCCAGCAATTGTCCAGCTGCTCCTTCACTTCAGATGGACCCTGATTGGCCTCTTTGCTTCAGACACAGAAAAGGGAGAGAATTTCATGAGGACTTTCACTCCTGTGCTTGTCAGGAATGGAATTTGTGTGGTTATATCACAACTGTTCTCAACAACTGGACATACAGCAGCCCTCATGGATTCCCTCTCTAAGTGGAGACAAGTCAACGTCTTTGTTCACTTCATGGACGTTGATTCCCTTTGGGAGAGAATTCTTCCTTTCCATTTAACACTTATGCGTCTGCCAGGACCCATTGAGGGGAAAGTCTGGATCCTCACAAGTTTAATAGAGTACAAAATAAACAAGCACAGACTTCTCAAATACATCCATAGTATTTGGAACTTTGGTTTTCTGGTAAAAGAAAGGCCAAAAGATTCTGCCTTTAAACCCTTTTTCTTTGTGGAAGAAAAGTTTCAAGATCATTATTTTCATTGTTCTCTTTCAAAGAATGTCTTTTCTGTCAAAGGCCGCAGAAGATGCACCCAAAAAGCCCCACTGGAGACCCAGTGGAAATGGGACAGAAAAAGGGTCCCAAATAACTACAACCATTACAGTTTCGCAAAGACTCTGGCCCAGGCCCTGAATGCTGCATATTCCGCCAGATCGAGGAGGGGAAGGAAGGAGGGAGAAAAGATCTTGGGGTCTCAAAGGCTGCAGCCATGGCAGGTAAGGGGATCCCGATATGGATCCATTAATCTTAAATCCTTTGGAGGAGGAATCCAGAGGAGAAGGAGGGGAACCATCTCAACGGATCTGGCCAATTTAATTACTCAGGGAATTAATAGCTCCAAAGAGTAGATATCATGGCATTTTTATATTTAGCACTGCTAATTGGAAAATGCTGTATTCTTTTTAAAAATAAATTCCCGTATTTGTGGGTTTGTGATTAGCCTGGTGAAATTCCACCTTTCTTCCGTTCCCATTGCACGTGGGTCTGTGTGCAGCTGGACAGGCAGCTAAGCTAAGGTGACCAGATTTTCAGATTGGTAAAGAGGGACACCTTTGATGGGGGGGGGGGGGGGCTTGATTAAAAAATTTATATGGAGCAACAAAAATTTTCATACAACGCAAAAATAGTATTTTAGTATATTTTATTTTCATTTTCATACACTCACATGTATACACCATACAGTATTAAACAATAATTGCATCAATTCCTCTTGTCAACAATACCCCAGAAAATAAAAGCCCAATATACCTCTTCCATTCTCCATACACCTCTTTCTTCCACCACCCTCCAACTTTCTATCTTCCCTCCATCATCCCCCTCTACCCTACTTCCCCTTGCCCTCTACCACTCCTCTCTCCAGATCCGCCTCCCCCTTCCTTTTCGCCTTGCCCCCCACCCTCCCTCCCTTCCCTCTCTACCCATCTTTCTTCTTTCCTACTCCTCCTCCCCTTGGTGTATTTCCACTATATGTTAATGTACTTGGCTTATCCTATTTTTTTTAATATTTTTTTTATTTTTGTTACATAGACAACATATACACACAACAATAGAAAAAGAAAAGAAAAAAAGAAAAAAGAAAAGAAAAAAAACACACAAAAGAAAAAAAACAAAGCCCATTATCACATACAGTATGTCGTTTGGTTACAGGTGTTTAAACATTTATCATTCTTATACATTCATTGTTTCATTTAATAGATTATAATTTAGTATCGTTTCTTATTCCCCTACCTGTGGCAATCCATCCCAACTACGTTTCCCCCCCCCCACACACCCCGTATCTCTCTGTTTTATATTTAATAGACACAACGATAGAATAAAAATAAAAATAAAAAAACACACACAAAAAACCATTATCACATACAGCATGTTGTTTGGTTACAAGTGTTTTAACATCCACATCCTCGAATAATATTTACCATCTCAAACTTTTCATCTAGTATAACTAAAAACCTCATTTTCATTCTACAATATATATTTAGTTAACGTTAATATTATTTTTTTCCAGAAATTATACTTATGTTCATTATTATCCTTGTACTTCATACCTTCAAACAGAGATCTTATTCCTTCATTTTTCAAGAAAACGTCACTGCATATATATACCAGTTTACAATTATTCCCTTATTAAAATTGTTTATCAGCAGCGAAATACGTTCTTAACATTATGCATTATATCACCAAACCTCTATTAAATATTCATAAAATCATTATTATCCTTATCCTTTTTAAAACAAAAAATTCTAAAGTATTCAATTCATTGATATATTAATTTTTCATTGTATCATTGTTAGATTATTTCACAGCATAGTTGTATCATCATTCAACTTCTTCAATTGAAGCTTAGGTATATCATTTTTCATTTCCAAGGTTTTTTTTTCCCCCTAGCCACCGATAAAACAAATCCCATATCTTATAAAATTGCTCATCCTCTTGTTTTCTAATTTCAAGTGTCAATTTATTCATTTCAGCACAGTCCATTATTTTTCAGATAACTTCTTCCTGTTTTGGTATTGTTTCATTTTCCCAGTTTTTTGCAAATACAATTCTGGCTGCTGTTAACACATTTACAATCAAATATTTTAAGTCTTTGTTGTAGATTTCTGGTATGATCCCCAATAAAAAGACCTCTGGTTTAAAGTCTATTTGTTTGTGTGTCATTTTCTCCAACCACATGTGGATTTTAGTCCAGTATCTTTTAGCTTCAATGCAAGTCCACCACATATGGTAGTATGAACCAGTTATCTGGTGCCATTTCCAACACTTTTCTGATTTATTCTTGAACATTCTTGCAATTCTGGTTGTGGGTAGATGCCACCTGTAAAACATCTTATACAAGTTTTCTCTATATGCAGTAGACATTGTCATTTTATAATTTTGAGACCACAATTTCTGCCAATTCTCTAAGTCAATCCCATACCTAAATTTTCCCCCCAAGCTATCATAGTTTCTTTAACTTGTTCTTCTTGCAATTTAAACTCCAATAAATATCCATATAGTTTTTAATTACTTTTTCATCAGTACCTGTTAAAATTTTGTCTAACTCAGTCATTTTATTGTAAAAACCTTTGGTTTTTCTATCTTCATTATATCTAGATTGTATCTGTACATATGAATACCAGTTCATTTCCAGTTCTATTGATGTCCCAATGTCTTCAAAAAAAAAATACAAAAAGAAGATATAAAATAAGAACCCCCCCCTCCAAAAAAGGAGGGGTGCTTCAAGCCACAAGTGAAAAAAAAAGGTGTAAGTATTCAAAAGGTCAAAAAGAATGACCAAAAAAGAAAGAATCAATGTCAATATCTCCCCAGCAAAATGGTATGGAAATAGTGTTGAAAGAAGAAAGGATGCCACCAAGCTAAAACAAATAGTCTTTTCGGACTCTTCCCCCCCCTCCTAAGATAAAAGTCTTTCCAAGGTCATTCTCAGCTCCATCACAGCTCTGTTGTTTGGTCTAACAGAAGTCCAGATAAGGAAACAGTAACACCTGTGTAAATAACGCTTTCAAATGAATTACAGGGGAAATTTTGGTAACAATAGTTCAAGTCCACTAGATGGCAGTGTTAGCTTGTAGCTTGTAGCTTGCATTAGCTTTATTAAAACTTCCGTAGCGATTGCTAATTACTAATTGTTAAAATACAACCGAAAAGCTAAAAGAAAACAAAAAACCGATCTTCAAAGCACTTTAGGTTTAAATTCAATGTCCCCACAAGGTTCAAAGTTAAAAATATCGACAGCAAAAAGAGGAGCACAAAAAGCCGATTTAGATTACAAGAAAGTCCAGCCCAGTTTCCAAAGATAAAAAAAAGGAACAGAAAAATAATCTTTCAATCGGCAACATTTATTCTTGCCACTTTTCTCACTAGTCAGCCTTATTTCAAACTAAGTTTCCAAACTTAGAGTGTTCTCTTTCCAACAAGATAAAAAGATTTTAAACCCACACCAAATGACATGTTCTGATCCACTCTCTCTAGGCTATCCGCAGTTTCAACAGCCTTGTGGCTGGTCCGGAAATCACTGGCAAAGAGCGGTTTCTGGGCCCCCAAAGACCTTGCGAACGTCTCTGGGACCACTGGATTTCCTTCTACCTTTCACTGTCTCTTCAGGACAGCTTAGCTCCAAAAAGAACCCTCCAAATGACCCGGTTAGATGGTCCCTTTCAGGAGCTGCCTGGAAGTCCGTCTTCTCACTGCTAAGCCCCGCCTTCTTCCCCCCGCCTTCTTCCCTTATCCTATTTTTAAAGAAAAATTAAAGAAAAACAGTATACATGTGAAATCACATTGCATTGAGATCTAACACATCGTGTCTAGCCTAATATATATCCCTCCCTCCCCCACCCTCCCTCTCAACCCCCCACCTCATCCCCCCTCGACTTCCCAGAACCCGTACACGATATAGATTTTTAACAAACACAGTCTAAAATCTATTGAGAAAAAAGAAATAAAGAAATTAATAACATCTCTACATTGATCTTAGCTTCTTCTTGCTAAGCTAACTTTAAACAATTTAAATCATTCCTGATCTTAAGCATAGGCTAACTGGAATTTCTTGGTCCCATATTTATTTTGTATATAGTCAATCCATTTTTTCCAGTCTCATTTATATCTCTCATTTGAGTGATCTTTAAGATATGCCGATATTTTAGCCATCTCAGCTAAATTTGTAACTTTCAATGTCCATTTTGAGTTGTAGGCAGGTCTTCCTTCTTCCAGTATTGCGCCACCAACAGTCTTGCTGCCGTTATTAAGTGCAGGATCAAATTAGTCTCTACCGCTGTAAAGTCAGTACTTATACCTAACAAAAATAACTGAGGAGTAAACTTTATCCTTCTTTTAAAGATATTTTGTATAATCCACCATATTTTTATCCAAAATGCCTTAACCTTTTGGCAAGTCCACCATATATGGAAATAGGTAGCATCGAGAGAACCACATCTCCAACATTTGGGTTGTAAATTCGGATACATAGAAGCCACCTTTTTAGGATCTAAATGCCATCTATAGAACATCTTGTAAAAATTTTCTCTCAGCTTTTGAGCTTGTGTAAATTTCACATTTTTTACCCAATTTTTTCCCCATGTATCTAACATTATTGGTTCTTCAATATTTTGAGCCCACTTTACCATACAATCTTTAACTAACTCTGTTTCTGAATCCATCTGTATTAACACATTATTTTTCAATAACTCAAGAATCATAATTGTATGGATTAAGAGCAAAGACCAGAAGCTTGAAATGGTGGAATAGAATATTTGGATAGGACATAGACTTAAATCAGGATCCCTGAATTAAAGAAGCATTATGTAATGATTTATGATCATTCCATTTTGGAAGTCATCCTTCTAAATGTATCCCACTAACTAGGACCATCTGCAATGGACAAAATGAAGTGGAGTGTTATAACCCCAATATTCAAGGAAGATTTTTAAACCTATTGTTATATATTTTTCTCTCTGTCTTGAGACTAATTGTCTTAGACAATCAAAGAAATGCCTTGCTTGAATGTTAATGTATCCCCTCCTTTCAGTGTTCATGGGCTATGTAATTTAATTTTGTGTGATACAAAATTAGAAAACATAAATTAGAATGCACCAAATTCCTAATTTGGCTACAGATGCTGCAATACTCATTTCAGGTTATACATGCAAAACTACCAGCATAATTTGGCTTTGGAATTTGCAGTCAAAGAAATCAATGAGAATTCCAAGATCTTGCCTAATATGACCCTCGGTATCCATATCTCCAATAGTTATGTCTTGGCAAGATGGATCTATCTGGCTTCCATGGAGCTCCTGTCTACAAAGGGAAGGTTCATCCCGAACTACAAGTGTGACCTCAAAGACAATGTAATATCAGTGATTGCAGGACACAATGCTTATGTTGGTCAGTTCATGTCAAATATTCTGAGCATTTACAAGGTTCCTCAAGTAAGAATTATACCAGAAAGAAAGAAGTCAATTTGAACATTCACATATTTATATGATTATTTGTGGTTTGTGCTTTATGGTTGTATATAGTGATAAATGAAATGAAAATGACTCTGCAATAAACTCATCCAAGAACTCACTCTATGTATAATAAAATGTACAGTAGATCTACCCCAAACATATTGTACAGATACTCCTTTTTATGTAGGGACATGGATATAAAATGGAGCATATCATTTTATATTTTATATTAATATTTGTATCAATACACTTCCTTAACAATAGATACATGTACTTTTAATTGGAAATATATCATCCAGTTTCTTCATTTTTCTTAGCTCATATATGGTTCAGCTCCAGAGATGGATGATAATATACAAGCTGCTTTCTTCCATCAATTATTTCCCAATGAAGATCTTCAGATTATGGGAATCATCCAATTATTGCTTCGCTTTGAGTGGAAATGGATTGGTCTCATTATACTAAATCCTGAAAGAGGGAAGAGTTTTATAAAAAAAATAGGCTTGATATGTTTTCTAAGAAAGGCATCTGTTTTGACTTCATAGAAGAAATGCCAAGGGAAACTGTTACCAATGACATTGAAAATCAACTTAATGGCTGTTTTATGATATATGAGGTTATTATGAAAAGTACTGCCAATGTTGTGATTGTATATTGTGAGAATGAGGACATGACTGTCCTTAGAATGTTGCCCTACATTTCAGAATATGTGGACATGCCAATGGAGAGAAAAGATAAAGTTTGGATAATGCCAGCACAGATGGAATTCACATCAATCCCCTTTCAAAGAATCAGAGGCATGGACTTCATCCATGGTGCCCTATCGTTGGCAGTCTCCTCAAAGGAAATACTAGGGTTTAAGAAATTCATTCAGATGAGAAAGCCCTCTTCAGAAGAAGAGGACAGCTTGACAAGATTGTTTTGGGAACATGCATTTGAATGTTCCTTCCCAAATGCTGGGTTAGATGAGGACAGTGGCAATCGATGCACTGGTGTGGAGTCACTGGAAACCCTTCCCAAATGTCTATTTGAAACTAGTATAACTGGGCAAAGTTATAGCATTTACAATGCCACCTATGCAGTGGCCCATGCTCTGCAAGCCATGCTTTCATTTCAGAGCAGAAAAAGAGGAAATGCTTGGGAACTCAGGACTCACAATCAACAATCATGGCAGGTAAAAATGAAATGTATATAAATATCTTTTTATTTGAATGACTATTGTGTAACAGTGTTCAGCTAGTATTTTGGAGTTGTATAGCTGATGAGATCAAAGCGATACATCAGAAATTCAAAGGAGAGTAACTTTTATTAATTCAGGGTAACACTAAATGTGGGATGCAATAATGCTGAGAAGGAGGCAATATCAAATGTTAATTCAAGAGGAAAATGATATTTAGGAGAAAGACAGGACTGATGACAGAGGGCAGTGATGTGGGGAAATCAGTTTCCACATGAATGGGATTCTTTAATAGACAAATTGATACATAATGGTATAAGCTTGTAGTGGTTTTATCAAGCATTCCTATACAATCCCTGAATCTCAGTATCCAAATGTTTCTTCTAAATAAGACTACTAACAGAATGGCTGGAAGTATTCCATTTTAACAATAGTACCAACACCTAGGCATATATACCCCATAGTTTTCTACAGCACTCTCTGATTGGTTTACAATGGCAGCATATGCCCCCAATAATCTGGATCCTTATTTTACTGACCTCAAAAGAATGGAAAGCTGTGCCAAAAAGAAAAATCCAAGAATTATATCTCAGACTCTACAAACCTTAGTTAGCATGTGAAATGTTGGAAGTTCATGACAGTACAATTTAAAAAAGAATGAAAAATGGATTTATTGTAAGGATTGCCAGGAGAAAGCCTCTGCTCTTTTTTTTTTTAAAGCATGACAACAAGGCTTCTATTTGCGAAATTGCAGCCAAATAAATAACCAGATTTCTGGAACACTCTCCTTTAGACAAATGAGATGAAAGTGAGGATGTTTGGCCATCATGCACAATGCCACATTTGGCAAAAA
The DNA here is from genome assembly GCF_051295495.1 of Thamnophis sirtalis. Lineage (NCBI taxonomy): Eukaryota > Metazoa > Chordata > Lepidosauria > Squamata > Natricidae > Thamnophis > Thamnophis sirtalis. Next base: position 127,990,245 of record NW_028261384.1, read on the forward strand.
AACAGACACAGGCCAAACATCTCATACCAATCATCAAGCATGGTGGTGAAGCTGTCAAGAATTGGGCTTCCTTTCAATCCACAAAATCAGCAACTACCATGCAAGTTGACTGTGAATTTTCTATATATCAAAGTATTCTAGAATCAAATGTAAAGCCATCTGTCTCACAGCTAAAGCATGCCCGACATTGTGTCATGGAACAGGACAATGATTCCAAGCACACCAGCAAATCTACAACAGAATGGGCGAGGGGGAATTGAATCAAGCCATTGCAATGGTCCCTTCAAAGTCCAGACCACAACCTGATTGAGATGCAGTGGTGGGATATCAAGAGAACTGTGTGTAAAGAAATCAGAATCAGAACTGAGCTTCACCAGATCTTGAAGGTCTTTTAGTCAAGCCCATGTTCAAAAAGGAGATCTTATGCAGGCAGTTTGGACCAGTTTGCTCAGACTGGTACTTCCGGTGATAAGTTGGTCCCACCTTCCCACCCCTGTGCTAGCCTTAATGAACTGAAGCAATAAAGAAGAGTAAGCTAAAAATCCTGCACAATTATATCAAAGACTGATAAAATCATACAGAAAATGAGTATTTCAGTTATTGCTGCTAAAGGTGTCTAGTGATTGAATAATAAGATATACTTATTTTTTCACACATGGCTTCTCCATTTTGCCTTTAAAAAAATAAAGTAAGTGAGGTTCATCTGAGGTTGTATTTATCTATTTTTTAGAATTGCTAAGGAATTGATAATTTCTAATATGTCCTGATGTGTGAAGCTATAGAACCTAAAAGAATGTCCTTGCTTTTTCACATGACTGAATACATATTACAAAATGCAATATTTGCTTCTGGTTCTATATTATGATTCCAGAGTGAGAAGAAGGGTATGAGATGCGTAAGAAAAGAAAGAAAGAATGGCATTGCATACTGATTAACAGGCAGATCACAAGGAGCAAAATTGTTTTTTGTCTGTTCCTCATATGCAAGACATTTTAATACACCATATAGCTGCAGAGCAATAGACTGGAACCCAGGATATCACAAAAATGTTATGTGATTGAATAGATCAGTGTTGGCAAAACCTTTTAGCACCAAGTGCCAAAATGGGAGCATATGTGTGTGAGCACCAGAAATCGGAAGAGCATCTCCCCAAGTACATATACACGGGAGCACTGGAAACCAGAAGAGCATTTCCCCGGTGCGCATGCAAGTGCAAGGAAGCTGTGCTTCTGGTTTCCGGTGTTCCCACATGCGAAAACCAGCTGGCCTGCATACATGTGCATGTGCAACTGGGAAGATCAAAGGGCGATGGCTGGCATGCCCAGAGAGATGGCTCTGCATGCCACTTCTGACATGTGTGCCATAGGTTCACCATCACAGGAATAGATGCTAATGTTCCTTCCTGCATGATGAGAATGTGAGAGGAATTCTAAAAATACTGTAGACGAATGCAGGGATACCATTGGGACAAGATGCAAAAGTCAGCAGAAGGAGTATTAATAGGAAGCAAATGAGCAAATGACACTTCTGTTTAGAGGGAAAGTTTACTGGGCTTTCAGGTGTCTGTTGTCATACCCTATAACAATAAAAATAGATTCTTTGTACAACATTTGCTGATTGGTCTGCCTCAAAAGGATCACATATGAAAGTTCTTTCATTCATTCATGCTCATTATTTCCAATGCTTAAAACTTTTTCTCAATGATTCCCATTCAGTTCCATTGGTATCTGAGAACTATTTCATTTAACAACAGCGCTGGAGAAATGATTTCCTTTGATGAAAGAGGAGAGCTAGCAACTGGATTTGATGTTATCAACTGGGTCACATTCCCCAACCAATCGTTTCATAGAATCAAAATTGGAAACATAGCTCCAGTGGCTTCCGGCGAAAATGTTCTTACTATTTCTGCAGAGGAAATAATTTGGCCCAACATGTTTAACCAGGTAGTTTTGGCACCAAAATTGAACCATAGGGAATAAATATCTATTGTTCATTTTATTTTCACTTACTGGTTCAAGAATCAAACAGTTTGTTCGGAAATTTCAGGCACACTCTTCCTGTATTGGCATGATAGCACAAGGGCTTTCAGTGTGAGCCCCTTTGCATGAATGCAACACTCCAGCCCTTAGCATTCATGGAGAACATTGATCAAATGTTTTCAAATTTCTGTGGATCAATGAGGAAACAAGGACACATCTACAGGATCTACCAGTTCTGGAGAACTGGTAGCAGAAATTTTGAGTAGTTCAGGGAACAGGTAAATAACACCTCTGACTGGCCCCATCCCCATCTATTTTCTGCCTCCCAAATCCCAGCTGATCAGGAGGGAATGGGGATTTTTCAGTATTCTTTCCCTGCCATACCCACCAAGCCACACCCACTAAGCCATACCATGCTCACCAAGCCACACCCACAGAACCAGTAGTAAAAAAAAATTGAATCCCACCACTGAGCTGAGGGATAAAGAACTTCAATCAGTTCAAGCCTTTTATGATGTTATTTCATTATGGATGAGTCATAACTGGCAAATAAACTGGCTAAAGACATTCCTTTCTGAGAATTCTATTTGTCCTGCTACAAATTGTGATGAAGGACATCGGGCTGATACATGAATAACTGATTTTACAATAGAGCTATTCTCATTCTCATATTCTCATATTCATTTGGGACATGGTGACTCAGTGGCTAAGATGCTGAGCTTGTTGATCAGAAAGGTCGGCAGTTGGGCGGTTCGAATCCCTACAGTCGTGTAATGGAGTGAGTTCCTATTACTCATCCCAGCTTCTGCCAACCTAGCAGTTTGAAAGTATATAAAAATGCACAGTAGAAAAATAGGGATCACCTTTGGTGGGAAGCTGACAGCATTCCATGTGCCTTCAACTTTTAGTCATGCCGGCCACATGACCACTGATACGTCTTTGGACAGTGTTGGCTCTTCGGCTTTGAAATGGAGTTGAGCACTGCCCCCTAGAGTCAGGAACGACTATCACATATGTGCAAGGGGAACCTTTACCTTTATTCTCATATTCAATCCCTTCCTGTCACTTGGTTATTTATGGCTGTTTTATTCCAACCATATGGACTCTTTCCGCCTTCTTTAATTATGCATATTAGTCTAGAATTTCAAGAATATTTGCTCAAACTTAAAATATTGCAACAGCATCCAGAATTGTCCAAAACTTCAAATGAATGTCTGTTTTAAGGTAACTTAGGGTATTTTTTTTTAGTTCCAAAAGATGTTACATGAATACTTTGATGATTTTTAAAATGCTATATGTCCAGTTGAAAAAAAAATTTATGCCACACATGAATGCAATTATTTTACAAGATTAAAATACTAATGAAATCCAATTCTTCAGATGCAAAAATTCCTGAAATGTTAAGTAATAATTTCTCATATTTTTTTTCTGAATGTCGAATAGGTACAACCATTTTCTATGTGCAATCCTCAATGCTTATCAGGTTTGCTTATCAGCAAAATAAAAAAAGAAGGAAGGCCATTTTGTTGTTATGATTGCCTTAAATGTCCAGAAAGGAAAATTTCAACCAAGACAGGTAACAATTCCAATGTTCTTAGATCTATTTTTTATTACTTGTTAATTATAAACAGTAGTTTACCATCTCTTAAAAAAATGTCCATAATTCAGGAGATATTTTGATTAATCAATCTATTCAAATATCATGCCATTTTTTTACTTTGGGAAAGATAAATCAGATGACAAACTAAATCTTTCACCTATGGTCTCTATGAAAATAAAGAGATTATCAATGCTGGCTGGAATCAAACTTTTATCATTTTGGAGATTTCCAGTTTAGAAGATTTAAATAAATACTAAAGGGATATCTGAGTTAGTTAACCCTAATCTAAGAAGAAAAAATATTCTTGGAAGCATAGAGAAAATTAAGCTTGAACTGATTTTTTTTTTTTTTTTTGCAATCTTTAAAAGTTATCTATGTGTAATGGTTCCTTAATCATAGAAAACTAATAAACCAAACCAACAAATAAATAACACGGAGATAATTTTTTTCCTTAAATTGCCAGTGAACTATAGATTTTATCAACATCCAGCTCCTGAATTCAAATGGAACTCCAGGATCATTTCCATTTCCAAAAATATTACTTTTTATTAAATATACTGCATGGTAATGTCAAGGCAATATTAACTCTGAGATTCCCAAACACCAGTTCATAGAATTAAACCACAATCTTCCCCCCCTCCAAACCCCCAGGTTCTCATGTACTCCATACTGCATAAGTTATATTTGTTATGGGAACCATCTGCTTCAAACTCTACATCTTTTAGGATGTCCTTCTAAGGTTTCCAGGCTCTCACAGTCCTTAGTGGAATCATAGAAGTTTTCTTTATCTAACCAATTTGAAAGCAACACCTCTCCCCTCACTTTAATGGCAAGTTGAAACACAGAGGGACGTTATTGCCAAAGTTTCATCCTTGACAGATTTAAGAAAGATTCTGCCTGATTTTAAGTGGTGCTGTGTGGTTTCTTGGAATGAGTAACATAATGGGTAGTAATAAAGAAAAGTCAAAAGGCCCTTAATGGTAGATCTGCCTTAATTATGATCCTCTTCTTTATAGGACAGAAATAAAATTTATAAATGAATGCAATAATTTCTTTTTCAGATGCAGATGACTGCTTCCCATGTTCAGAAGATCAATATCCAAACAAAGCTCACAATCTTTGTGTTCCAAAACGCATCACATTTTTGTCTTACAATGAATCTCTGGGAATTAGCTTAACAATTATTGCTTTCTTCTTTTCTTTTATCTCAGCTTGGGTGCTGCATATCTTCATTAAACACCAGGACACTGCAATTGTCAAAGCCAACAATAAGAACCTTACCTACATTCTTCTCATTGCCCTCTTCCTCTCCTTCCTTTGCATTTTGCTTTTCATTGGGAAACCTGACCAAGTGAAATGTCTCTTGCGACAAACTGCTTTTGGCACCATCTTCTCTGTAGCCCTTTCTTGTATTTTGGGCAAAACAATTATAGTGGTTCTTGCTTTCATGGCCACCAAGCCAGGCTCCAAAATGAGGAAGTGGGTGGGGAAAAGGCTGGCCAATATTGTTGTTCTTTCTTGCTCTTTAGTGCAAGGCACCATTAGTAGTGTGTGGCTGGCAACTTCTCCCCCATTCCCCCATTCAGACATTCATTCTATGGCTGAAGAAATTATCCTAGAATGCAATGAGGGTTCAGCCATCATGTTTTATATTGCCCTTGGTTTTATGGGTTTCTTGACTTCTATCAGTTTCATAGTAGCTTTCAATGCTAGGAAGCTTCCTGATAGTTTCAATGAAGCCAAATTTATCACCTTCAGCATGTTGGTCTTTTGCAGTGTCTGGATATCATTTCTTCCCACCCATTTGAGCACCAAAGGGAAGTATATGGTGGCTGTGGAGATCTTCTCCATTTTGGCTTCTGCTGCTGGTTTACTGGGCTGTATCTTTGCCCCAAAATGCTACATTATTGTTCTGAGGCCTGATTTGAACAGAAAGGAACAGCTGGTAAAGAAATAAATCTGATTCTTTAGGCATAAAATATGGAATATAGTTTTTATAGAATGGTTCCTTTACATATCAGATTGTGGGCTTTTTTGTGAGAAATAAAGAAATATGGTAGCTGCTAAAAGAGGTATTGAAGGCTGTCACAGAAAAGAGAGTCCATAGGAAAGCCATGAGTTAGAAGCTAAATATATATATATAAAGCAAAAAGAAGAACAAGAAATATGAGAAATAAAAATTGAACCTAATTTTTGCCATTTTGTTCTACTTTTTTAAAAAATTAAACACTCCCAAAATAGAAGAAAAGACAGGGAAGTTGGGAAATAACACTTTTGGCAATAGGTAAACTTCTAAAAGGAAACTGAGAAGATCAAAATGAGGTTACACATGCAATTATAGCTAGGATTAGGATTAGCAATTTTATTGAAATTTACATAATTTCATCTGCTTGAAAAGGTAAATGTCATAAAATGAATAACTAATGCAATTTATTAACTTACATTAATAAATGACAAGGAATGCACCACAGCATTAAACCAATAAATCCAAAACAACCTAATGGTAAAGATAAAGGTTTCCCTTGCACATGTGTGCTAGTCATTCCTGACTCTAGGGGGTGGTGCTCATTTCTGTTTCAAAGCCGAAGAGCCAGCACTGTCCAAAGTCATCTCCATGGTCATTTAGCCGGCATGACTAAACACTTAAGGCACACAGAACGTTGTTACCTTTCCACTGAAGTGGTCCCTATTTTGCTACTTGCATTTTCAAAATGGTAGGTTGGCAGAAGCTGGGACAAGTAATGGGAGCTCACTCAGTTACATGGCGCTAGGTATTTGAACTGCTGAACTGCCGACCTTTCTGATCGACAACCGCATATCTTAGCCACTGAGCCACTGTACCACTTAAAACAGCCTAAGTAAAGCAACAATTCAGTAGCTCCAGAAGGAGAAAAAGGAATCATCTACAACACACAGTGTAAGGATGGTAATAGCCACTATTTAAAACCAAGAAGCAGAAGATTAGCAGAGCACATCCATGAACAGCAACTAGCAGTAAGAACTTAGGATGAAAATGCCTTCATTTTGTAACAAATGGAGTGACTTAACCATAGTTTCAGATGTGAAGCTGTCAGCATCAGAGACCAAGCTAAGCCCAAATACAAACATAGAGTTAACAATATTGATATATCATTCAAAAGAGATAATTTTCAAAAAACCAAATTGGAAACAAAAAGATCAAAACACTTCCTTACCAGCAATCAACATCCTGATGAGCAGAGATTAACACCACGATTAACACTAGACCAACAATCAAGTAAACAATATACTAATCAAGGAATTAATAATGAAGAAAAACTAGCTAACAGCTTAATCAAGGAACCAGCAAGACCAATGAAAGCACTACCAAGACTTCTGAACTGAACAAGCTTCTTGGATGAGAACTGAAACATTTTCAAGGAAAAAACAACAACCAGTTGCCTCTTGGAAAAATGCCTTTAGGTTTTCCCCAAATAAGCACACTGACTGGATAGGCATATGAAATGCATGCAATACCCCTACATTGATTCTTTTATTGTAGAATATCTGAAGGGAAAGATTCTCCTTAACAGTGAGATCTAAATTTCATTTAAAACAATTGAATTTTATTTGTTGTTTAATAAATGATTGAAATTTCTATTTGAATTCAACTGTTTTCTCACTTGGAAAAAAAACCCAGATACAGGAGAACAACATTCTTTATTTATATCATTTTGTTCTTTTGATCCTACTGCCACTGTTATTTTGTCCTTAATTCCACACAGTACAATTCCCTGCATGTCACAAATTGGTTTATAAAATTGAGCATGTCTTGATCTGTACAATTATTATAAATTATGCATTATTATTTTCAATCTTGTAGTTATAGAAAATATTAAGAGCAATGTATTTCAATAGCAATAAAAATATAATATTCTTCCCTCCCCAGGGTGCAGCTGGAGAACAAAGACCTTTGATTATGATTTTTAAAACACATCTCTGACTTTTAAGTAACCTTATGGAATAATGTGTATTAGATTGTCTTACTTCAAATGACTAATTGAATGAACAGATGGGTGAGAGATGGGTTGGTCTGTAAGATGTTATTCTTTGCAACTATACAATATTGTCCTTGTATGTAGAATCTGATACATCTCTTGGCAAATGTTCTGTAGGAAAACAGCTTCTTATTCAGCACAAGCAATATCATTCAGAAGATTTGGTCGTGGTGGGCATTTCCTGTCTAATTTAAATTATGTCTGAAAAAGTAACATTCACAAGAAATCCATCAAAGGAACTAGTTGATGATTTCATGTATGTAACTCTTAGTTTTAAGCAATGTAGTTCAGAAATAGTTAAAATGTATAGCATGATTGAATTAGAATGAGGGATAAATTCTGAATTGCTGATATTATTACTAAATTATTGTTGGATTTCTATTACAAAAACTATTTTTTCAATATATTTTTATTTAGATAGCTTACAACCTCCTGCTTGATATCATTTGGGCAGATAATAATTTAATATCAATCCATTCCTTTTTCATGTGGCAATAATTAGGTGATGTACAAAAAAAAAGTCAGCATTGGCATCTCATTAAAGAAGGAAGAGGAGCAGGAAATGGTGGAGTAGAATATTAGGGTAGGAGATAGAAATAACATTGGATCCATAACTTAAAGAAACCTCATTCAAGGTTTGTTTGTTTGATTGATTGATTCATTCAATGCACCCAATCAGAATATCCACCTTTGGGTATTTGGAGATCCATGAGAGTGCAAATTCATGTTTCGAATAGCATCAGGGTTTGAACAGATACTCTGGCAGAGGAGAAGAGAGGGAGGAAACCTGTAGCTATGACTCTGACACACCGCAGTTATTATCTTTCTGCCAATCCACCTGGGGTTCAAGATACATGGATTGTTGTTGAATTGAAATAGCCTTCTATGCAGTCTTTGATGTTTTTGCCTAGTTCAGAAAATATCTCCTGTAGAGGATGATTGCTTTGTTTTTGATGAGAGAATAAGTGGCCATTGTTTAAATGCTTTTTAAAATTGCTAATAAAATGTAGAGAGGGTTATTTACAATACAAAATACACTTGATTTTTTTTAAATTGTTTTTATTTATTTTTTTACAATGAATGATACATGCAGTTTACCTTCCTTTGCATAGTGTTAAGAGGCATAGATATTTTGGTATTCTCTCATATTAAGAAGTTTTGAATGGTTTCTTTCCAGATCCTTAGAGTAGGGAGGGAGACACCTCTATTGTTCCCAAAATGATGGGTGACATTTTTACTTCAGTTAGCCATGAGCAGGAAATACATTTTTTCTTCTATTTGGAAATGCCTGCAGCCTTAGATCTTTATTGTAGGTTTCAAACCCTCTGTGAACCAAGTCCAGCAAAGCTTTAACTCCATAGTAAAATCTGTGGTCATTTACTCCTCAAAATTTCAAAAGAGAGAAAAGCTCTTCTTGAATTTTTTTATTTCTTTGACTTCTCTCTCCCCCATCCCTTTCTCACTTTCAGAATCAGTTTTCATTTTATTGTCACTCATGAACACAACAGAAGTGAAAATCCCATAAACTAACATGCAGGGTTTCTGTATTCACTACAGATATTTAGTTGATGGAGTGGATAAAGGAGAAAAGAGGCAATGGAGCCTAGCATTCAAATCTAACTTCGCCACCCAGTAAATAAATTTGGGAGCAGAGATTAATCTCAGGCAGAAAAAAAAACCAGGTACATACATGAATGTTCAAATAACCTGATTCATTGCTTAAAGTATATGCAGAAGAATCTATTCAATGGATCATCAGCAGAAAGTGATAAGAAAGCTAGATGACCAAAATCTAGGTCAATAGATGTGTTGAAAAGGAGAAAGGATTTGGTTAAAGAACCTTCGAAAAGGCTGAAAATACAGCAACATGAAAATTCTTTTGGAATGGGCAATCACAATAAATCTTAATGATCATAAATATCATACACAAATTGTTCTTTAACAGAAATAAAAATTTCTATGTTCCTATAGTTTTATACAAGTTTCCTATAGACAGCATTCTTTCTATTTCTTTTTACAGCAATTTCTCTGAGGTAGAAATATAACACGATGTACTAATTCCTCTTTCTGAGTTGTTCCCTGTGGTTTAGCTCAGGCCGTAAAACAATGATGTAGCACTTTGGTAAGAATATGCATCCTAGTAATGAAGCACTGGAGGCCAAGATGGAGAAGACCTCCACAGCTACCATGGCTTTGCCTTTTGTACTCAGATAGGCTGGAAAGAAGGAGATCCACACACTGCAAAAGGCCAACATGCTGAAGGTGATGAACTTGGCTTCATTAAAGCTGTCGGGTAATTTATGGGCAAAAAAAGCCACAATAAAGCTGGCAATAGCCAAGATACCCATGTAGCCCAAGACACAGTAGAAGAAGAAGGGTGACCCCTCGTTGCATTGTAAAATCATTTCATGGAACTCTGAGTGCATGTCCAACTCAGGGAATGGAGGAGATGTCAACAACCAAAGAATACAAATAGATACTTGGACAAAAGAACAGGAAAGGACAATAGAAAAGGACAATCTTTTCCCCACCCATTTCCTCATTGGAGAACCAGGTTTAGTGGCCATGAAAGCCACAACCACAGTAACAGTTTTTGCCAATACACTGGAAAGAGACACTGAGAAGGTGATGCCAAAAATTGGTTGTTGGAGAAGGCAGATGACCTTTTCAGGTTGGCTAAGGAAGAATAAAGAGGAGAGAAAACAGAGCTGAAGAGATACAAGGAGGATATAGGTGAGGAACCTATTGTTGGCTTTGACAATGGGAGTATCCCTGTGCTTAATAAAAGTTCCAAGTACCCAAGATGTCAGGGAGAAAAAACAAAGAGCTGCTGAAGCTAAACCAATTCCTAAGATTTCTTCAAATTTTATAAACACCACCGGTTTCAGGATACATCCATTCTTTTCTTTATTTGGATAATGATCTTCGGAACATTCAAAGCAATCATCCATTTCTGGAAATAAAATCAAGGAATTTGTCATCCAGGCATTCCAGTTATTAGAAATTACTTTGTTATTTTTTTGCATCCTAAACTGGCATATTAAAGTCTAATGAAAAATGGTAGAATTCCTACCCTACCGTTTTGATCTGAAATCTTCCCTTCTGGGCATGGAACACAGTCATAGCAGCAGAACTGATCCCCTTCAATCCCTTTTTTCCAGGATCCAGGGAAGCATGGGTCATTGCATCGGGAAAATGGAAGAACCTGTGATGAGCAAAGAAGATTGCAAAAATTGGTTCAATTTTTCAACCTCATCAACTTAAAAAGATGGGGAAATTGCAGTGATTTAGGAAAGATCCTGTTTGAAGTTCAGGGGGTGTAAATAATTGAACATAGTGACAAACTCATGGAAAAGTGAAAAATCACTCTAGTGATTTCTGATTCAAATCCAAACCAAAAATGCAAACATGCCTTTTACATTGTAATATCATATTGTCAATTTGAGGAATGCCTAATCATCAACAATATTTGAAAGGAATATGCCATTGTTTATTTTTTTTAAAGAACCCAGAAATCAAATTTCTAAACAGATTACGTTCAATATCAGATCGAAATGGATTAAGCCTAGCTGATTCAATAATTCAATACCAGGTTAAAAGTTGGATTCCAGACAATCATATCTTCATCAATGAATAATTCCATCCCTTTTGGAGCCTGGAGATCCATCTTTCCAACTCTAACTCTCTGAAAGGATCTGTTTGGAAATGTGATGAAATTGGTAATGTCAAATCCACCTGTTGCTTCCCCTTTCTCATTCAGGAACACTCTCTCCCCAGCTGAATTGTTAAAAGAGATACCTTGAAGAAATGAATGGAGCTACTTGAAAAAGAATGGAAGAGAAAGGGAGTTGAATACAATGTAGTGGAGTGGAGAACACCATATTCCAGTTTCATTGACTCATTCTTCCCATTCCTATAACCATTATTAAATCTGTACACTTAGAAATTTAATAATTGATATTTCATTTAAATGCACAGTACATAGCCACTCTATTATTAACTTGATATTATTTTAAGGAAACACAAAAAAGAACTAAAGCAGAATGAAAATAGGATTACTCAAAATGGCATTACTGTATTTTTCAGAGTATAAGATGCTCCAAAGTATAAGACACAGACCTAGATTTTGGAGGAGGAAAACAAGGGAAAAAATCTGCTTCCCAGCAATTTGCTTTCCTGCAGCAAATAGCAAACAGTACAGACAATATAGACTGTTAGTGGTGTTACATTTCAGACTGTACTTGTACAGATGCTGTTAAACTTGATGTGGCTTTCAGGAAGTATACGTTATTCTCTGCTATTCAAAGAAGATACAATAGCACTGGACCTCTTCAGATCAAGCATTTATTTTAAAAAGCGTCTTCATTTTGTTAAGTTGTCTAGAACAACAATAAAGAAGTCTTTAAAAATAAGTCTAATAATTTTAACATTCTATAGGCAGAGGCCAAAGGGTTGGGGTCAGTGGGTACATTCAATGTATAAGATGGACCCAAATTTTCACCCACTTTTTGGGGGGGAAAGGTGTGTCTTATACTCCGGAAAATACAGTATAACAAAGACTGGTTGTACAAATGTCTAGTTCAATGAAAAGAAGGACTAGAGGTGACATGATAGCAATCTTCCAATATCTAAGGAACTGTCACAAAGAAGAAGGAGTCAACTTGTTCTCCAAAGAACCTGAAGGCAGGATGAGAAGAAATTGATGGAAGCTAATCAAGAAGAGAACCAAGTTGGATCCAAGAAGAGATTTCCTGACAACAATTAATGAGTGGTTTACCTCCAGAAGTTGTGGGTGCTCCAACACTGGAGGTTTTGAAAAAAAGATTGGACAACCCTTTGTATGAAAGGTCCTTTCCAAATCTGTTATTCTGTTGTCATTTATATAGTAATTTCTCAATGATCAGAATAATGGAAAATAGAAAAACAGAAACTAGTTTTTCTGAATCTATTTTACAAAGAAGAAGAATAACAGAGTTGGAAGGTACCTTGGGAGTCTATTACTCCAATACACTGTTCAAGGAGGAGACTTAATACCATTTTAGACAAATCACTGACTAATCACTTAGTAAAAACTCTGCAGTGTTGGAGTCTCCACAACTTCTAGGGGCAAAGTTTCCACTAATTACTTAATTATTCTCACTTGGAGGAATTTCACCCTTATTTCTAGATTATTTCTCATACTTAACTTGATTCCACACATAGAAAATATTAAGACTTTCCACAATGGGTTCAAAAGATACTTCTACATCAAACTGCTCATTGAAATAAAAGCAGAGAGAATACCTGATAGGCCTGGAGATCTGATGGATCAGATTTTTTAGCCATCATAGCTTCTTTTCCATTGAAATGTAATGTGTACAGAGCCTGCAAAGCATGAGCCACAGCATAAACAGCATTGTAGATACTGTAGCTTTGACCAGTCATTTCTATTTCAAACACAGGCCCAGGAAGATCCTCCAGCTTCTTCTGCCCAGAGCACTGTGTACTATGCATTTTTTGTAATTCTGGTTTTGGAAATGTACAATCAAATGATTGTTCCCAAACATCCTGCAAAAACCCATCTCTGAAGACTGAAAGAGGATTGATGGTCTGAAGAAATTCCTTGAAACCTACAACAGCTGTTGAATGAACAGTGAAGGAAATAGCCCCATGGAACATCTGGAGATCCCAACTGACTTGAAATCCTGATAATATGAAATCAATCTGTGCAGTCATGATCCACACCTTTTTAAACAATGCAGTTTCCTTGCTTTCAGGATCTACCACAAATGTGACAAATCTTAGCCACATAATTGCCCAGGATTCTCCATAGACCAGAAATGCATTCACTTTGCTATTCATCATGTTAATGGAGATAGCAGAGACTGTTTGATAAACTCCTGGGAAGTCTTCCACATGAATTAGTTGTGAAAGTCTTTCTATGAATGAAGAGCAGATTCCATTCTCTGAAAGCAAGGGCTGCATTCTACGTAAGAAATTTTCTCCATTGTTGTTATCAACAGCAAAAATCCCAATCCATGTCCATTTGAAATGGTGAAGCAGTTGGATAATCCCAATGTACTGATGGTCTTCTTTTGGGACCATGAAATAAAGTGAAGAGAGCTTACTGGCCTCAAATACATCTTGGGCTAATGAACCATATGTCAGCTATAAGAAAGTATAATAGTATTCTGTTGAAATGTTAAATCAAATATATTTTTCTCATCTAGTTTTCTTATTAAATTAATTCAGGGAACATTTTCCTTAGACTTCTTCTAAATATTAATATAGAAAGAACTTTAACCTTAGACTGTCAACTGTCAACCCCACCCCATTCCTAAGAGGTCTGTAAGGGGCGTGCATAAGTGCACCAATGTGGCTACTGCCCCTGTCCTAATGTTCCTTTTTATTCACATCCATTTCATGTATTCAAAATCATGTTTATACTTATATATGTCATCTAATACATGCTTGAATGAATGAATGAATGAATGAATGAATGAATAAATAAATAAATGAATAAATGAACGAATGAACGAATGAACGAATGAACGAATGAATGAATGAATGAATGAATGAATGAACTTCAGAGTACAATTGTTTCAATAGGCACAAAAGTACTATATCAATTTCCCTTAAGTATGGAATACTCTGCTTACTTACTTCCTGAATTTGGCATTGGTATTTGGCATTATAGATTCAGAAAAGAATTCTAATTAGTAAACCATAAACCATGCATATCATCTTAACACAAACCTAAACCTAATCCTTGTTGCTCATTATATATTCCATAACAAAAGCAAAATATAAAATTGTCCTCCTCAATCCCATCACAGCTTACTTGTGGAATCTTGAAGAAACCTATAAGTTCACCTATATAAGATGATGTATCAAAATCCAATCCTCCAATGATAGCCATGAGATTCTTCTGGCTATCACATTTATAGTTAGGGAGAAATTCTTTGGATTTGAAAAGTAGGTCCAGAGTGGTGCGATAGGTCATCCTTGCATGGAGGTAACTGTCATAGATGTGGAACCCGAGAGTGATGTTAGGTAAGATCTGGGGATCCTCAGTGATCTCCTTCACAGCAAAAGCCAAGGCAAGGATATGTTGATGGAACTTGGTGATTACACTGCAAATATTTTAAATACCCAGTTGAAAAAGTAAGTTGACAATTCTCATCATTTCTTTCTGAATAACAAATCATTGTTTCTCTGACAGTAGTAAAAAGTTAATCATTTTTCTAAAAATCTTAATAATTTCTACGGAGGTATCCTTGGTGCTCTCTGAGCTTGATAGCTTTCTTGCAAACATTTCATTACCAAAGTAAGTAACATTATCATTGCCCAGCACTGAGGATGTTATCTAGTTTGGATAATGAGATATCTGCAAGAAAATAACCAATCTCAGAGAGCACCAAAGATCCCTCATTTCAACCATGAGCTACAAATATTCTGCTTTATTCATAATTTCTACAATTCAAATTTACAATTTTGCACAATATTTCCATGATTTCACTCCCCTCCCCTATTATTGTAAGCCGCCCTGAGTCCCCTCAGGGAAATGGGCGGCCTATAAATGTTTAATAAAACTAAAAAAAAAAAACTAAACTAAAAAATATATACTGCAACAAATACAAGTAGTGACTTTTTTTTTTTCAAAATACTGTATTTTCTACAAGACTTTCAGAAAATGTTACATGAATATATTAATTGGGTGTCACTCATTTATTGTATGTAGGTTTGGTGAGGAGAGATAATGCCAAACATTTTAAAATTACCTTAATCTCAGTAGATGTTCAACAAGATGAGCAAACATCTTTTTAAAAAATGTTAAGAAAAATATTCATTTGGTTAGAACCAGATACCTTTGAAAGACACATAAAGCATATATTACATTAAAAAAAGATTTGTGCACAAACAGCTTTGACTCATATGAAGAATTGTTGAGATTGGCTAAGATTAAATAGCAAAGAAAAATGACTTACATTGGTGCCTCATAAGATGTTATAGCAGGGTTTTCATCAAATTTCATTTCATAAAAGTGGTAAACGATGTGAGATGCCATCCCACCAATAGTGAAGTGTCCAGGCTGGTACCACTCATGTGGAACAAGGAAAGCATCATTTGCAGGACAGCTCAGAGTAACTACTTCGTGCATCAAAAACATTAGAAGAAACATCTTCATGCTTTCGTTATTATGCAGTTGTTTTATCTTCTATTTCCTATACTCCATAGGAAAGTGTATATATATTCCAATACTTCATCTAAGGATTAATCCAAGGATTATATCTGAGAATGCATCTAAATAGAAAATCTATCATTTTCTACTTGAAGATCATCTGAGTGCAAATTTGTATCTTGAATACCACCAGGATTTGAATAGATACTCTGGGAGTGGAGAATAGAACATAGAATCTTGAAGCAATGAATCAGACTAAGTGCCTGAGGCTTCAGCTATTTTTTTAATGAGCAAATGCCAATGAAAGTAGCAGCAGGAAGATTTGCAATATAATATGTATATTTCTTTGTAGAGATAAAAATAATGCTGTTTTTCAAGACACCACATTTATTTTCTACCAATATTTTCACAAATAAGAATAGGAACAGATCCAGCAGATATCAGTCATTTATTGTGTAATTATTTATATATATATATATATATATATATATATATATATATATATATATATATATATATATATATATATATATATATATATATATATATATATATATATAGTGAGCAATAACAATGCAGAACCTTTTAAAAGAATTACGTTAAGCTCACTAAAAATCTTCAAAAGATTTCCTGCATCAAAGTTTTATACATTCTATTGGAAACAATTTAACATAAGCTAAACAATATTATTATCAGGGCAGCACTTGGGAGGAGTGGGGAGGGAGTTGTGGGTGGAATGAGAGGGAGGGTTACCATGGGTTACCATGAGGAAACAAAAACAAGCCTCATATCTGGTGAAAATTACTGGCCATTCCATGATCAAGCAAAGAACTGCAGCCAGCTGAGAAGACAGAGACTGTTACCCAAACAATTTGTTAACACATTGTTGGACACTTCTTCATAATCAGGGGATGGAAGGGAACAGGGAAAACTACCATAATCAGTGGTGGGATTCAAATAATTTAACAACTGGTTCTCTGTCCTAATGATTTCTTCCAACAATCAATTCACCAAACTGCTCAGAAAGTTAACAAGAAGTTCTCCCAAAATGGTGTGAATCCCACCACTGCATATACTTTGGGCATGAAAACCAGAGATTCAGCTTTGCTTCTTCTGTAACTATTTGACTTTAATAAAGTATACCTTTGGCTAACCACAGGCCTAAGAGTCTTTCTTTTCTGACTCACCAGGGTGGGACAGCTTACATTTATTTCTTCTTCCACAACTAGAAACATTTGAAAAACAGAGAAAGCCTAGATCATCATCAGCAATAATGATGGCAATAGCACTTAGATTTACTGTTATTGTGCTTTACAGCACTCTCAAAGTGGTTTACAAAGCCAGCTTCTTGCCCCCAACTATCTGTGTTCTCATTTTACTAACCTTGGAAGGATGAAAAGCTGAGTAAACCTTGAGCCAGTGAGAATTGAAATGCTGGTAGTGGTCAGAGTCAGCCTGCAATACTGCATTCTGTCCACTGAGTCACCCTGGCTGCTGATTAGAAATAAAGTCTATATGTATGAAAAACTCATATAAGAAATTTGGGGTTATAAGATTATAAAAAGAAAGAAAACCCTTACAATCTGACATCATCAGGTTTTATTCAAGGATGTTCTTCAAATTTAAATTCACAAAAGTGATAAATTATATGGGACCCCATGCCACGTAGTTGCATGTTTTTATACATGTTTTAAAAGCTTTTGTTGTTGTTGTTGTTTTTAGCTTTTGTTGCAAACCTCAGTTCATTTTTTTGTGTCGTGAGGGAAGACGCAGGAGCCATGGATGTGAAGAACAAGATCTTTATTAAAACAGAGATGACAGCGATTCAAACCCGCCCGGTAACGCGCCAGGGTATTTATACTCATAACTTTAACTGACAGAACATTGAAAACCAATCAGGTTGGAGCTTGTCATAACCAATCAGAGGCTGGTAACTGGCTAGCAACAGGCTATGCTGCGTCCCAGCCAATCAGAGAGCAGCATAGGCTGTTGCCGGCCTTTTAATAAACACCTGTATATTCAACACAATTTGAGCCTTAGCTTTCCAGACTTTATTTTTAATAATCAAACTTAGCCTGCAATACTACATTCTTATCACTGCACCACCATATCTACAATGAGAGTTGCATGTTCATTATAATTTTGGCCATTTAACATGTCCATAAGGGGACACGGTGACTCAGTGGCCAAGACACCGAGCTTCTCGATCAGAAGCTCAGTGTCTTGGCAGTTCAAATCCCTAATGCCATGTAACAGAGTGAGCTCCTGTTACTTGTCCCAGCTTTTGCCAACCTAGCAGTTTGAAAGTACTTAAAATGCAAGTAGAAAAATAGGGACCACCTTTGGTGGGAAGGTAACAGTGTTCCATGCACCTTCGGTGTTTAGTCATGCTGGCCACATGACCATTGTTAGATACCAGAAACATTGATAATGGTTTACACCAAGGTCCTCTGTTCCGATGGGAACAGAGATTCAATCTGATTGGTTGAAGGGTCTGACAGCCCCCTATAAAAGGGCTGCTGTCAGACCGAACCTTCGCTGGATTGTATTGCGTTGACTTTTATTAATAAAGAGCTGTTTGTTACTCTCAAGCCTGAGTGTGCCTTCATTCACCCGATCTAACACTGGTGACGAAGATGGGATTGGAAGCCAACTAGGTAGACAAAAAGAGCATGACAATCCAGCAAGTAAATCCAGCCCAGAGCATGACGTGGCATCGAGCAGCCATATTTGAGCAGCAAATTCAAATGCACTCAGGAACTCAAGATGACAATGCCAACTCTGAACAACCCAGCCACCAAACACTGGGAATCCTACATGATGAGGTTCGATTGCTTCCTTGAAGCCAATGACCTCATGGGCCTTTCTGAAGGCCAGAAAAAGAATATGTTCCTGAGCTACTGTGGACCAGAGGTGTTTGAGATGGCGAAGGATTTGTCGGAGCCAACACCACTCCAATCGGTCGCTTGGTCGGTTCTACAACAGACACTGAGGACACACTATGCTCCTAGACTGTCTAAATACATCCGAAGGTATGAATTCAACATCCGTAACCGAAAAGAAAGGGAACCCATCAACGAAAATGTTGTGGCACTTAGAAAGGCCGCAGCGTACTGCGAGTTTAGAAATCTTGAACTACTACTTGACCACATTATATGCAGTGTTTGGGACATTGGCCTGCAGAGGATATTATTAGCAAAAACTAATCTTACGCTCCAAATTGCCCTAGATGAAGCCAGGGCTATTGAGACTTCAATTAAATCAACAGAAACCCTGCATTGCCAAAATAGTCCAAAGAGCACGCAGAAGAGCACAGGCATGCATCGCAAGGCTACAGAGTCTGACGGCTCAGAGAGTGAAGATGACAGCTACTACATGAGCAGTGATCGCTCCAAGCTGGCGCAAAAGTTTGAACTGCGTTTCCCGCCTTGTGCCAGATGTGGAGGAAACCACCTCAGAACACATTGCCATTTCCGTGATGCCATCTGTCAATGCTGTGAACGCAAGAGGCCCATCGCCAAGGTCTGCAGAAGCGATCACCCCGCTACAACCTGGAAGCCCAGAAGCATACTTAACCGCCAGCAGAGGCCCAACCAAGGGACATGGTAGCTGCCACCATGGTGAACAGAAGGCAACACTAGAGTCACCTACCACACCTCCATAGGCCAAGTCTGCACAAAGTGGCCAAAAAAGCTGAAAGTCACAGTCCTCATTGAGGACTCTCCATGCAACATGGAGATCGACACTGGGTCATCCTTGACCATAATGTCTTGGGCAGCGCTCAAACAGGCTAGCCAGCTACCAGTGACAGTCGTCAATGGAGACCTGCAGCCTCCTAGGCCTTGACTGGTTTGAAGCTCTTGGCCTAGAAGTGACCGGAATCAAGGCCATATGAGATGAAAGCACTGAGGAATTCCTTAAGGAATTCGAGGACATCTTCGTCACTGGTCTAGGTAAGTATGAGGGGACTCCAATATCTTTTAACTTGGACCCCAATGTAGCCCCATCAGGCTAAACCCCAGGAGAGTACCTTTCGCTCTCCACCCTAAAATTGATTTGGAACTAGACAATTGATTGGCCAAGGAATCCTAGAGCCATTAGCTCACGCACGCTGGGAGGCCCCTATAGTGACACCTGTCAATCCTGATGGGTCTGTCCGCATCTGCACGGATTACAAGTGCACAATAAACAAAGCTTTACAGCAAAGTGCTTATCCTGTACCCATTGTACAGCATTTACTACATTCATTAGGCCCCGGAAAAGATTTTGCAAAATTAGATATGGTGCAGGGATACCAGCAGTTGCCTGTAGATGGCGCCACAGCAGAGGCCCAAACCATCGTGACACACAGCGGTGCATTCAAATGCAAGCTGGTCATGGCGTTGCTGTCTGGTGATCACTTGGGCAGCGGTTTGGGTAGAAGGAATGATGGCGTCCACTAGGTGCTCCCATTCACATTTGTATTGAGGCATGCGGGATCAAAATGGTTGAAGTATTGAGCCCATTGGACATGTTTGAGTGATAGCTTCCATGAGGTCTTAAGCGCCTCTAGATTTTTGTGGTTGGTCCAGACTTTGAATGGTTTCTGGCCCCCTTCCAACAGGTGTCTCCAGTTTAGCAGTGCCCATCTCACTGCAAAAGCCTCCTTTTACCATGCGGCCCATGGTCTCTCTGTGTCTGTGAGTTTGCAGGAGGTGTAGGCATAGGGATGTATGTTTCCTTGGTTGTTTCTTTGGAGTAGCACCACTCCCACTGCCATGTCACTGGCGTCTGCCTGGATCATGAAAGGTTGCTCGGGGTCAGGATGCTTCAGCACTGGCTCCATTGCAAACATTCCTTTTAGTGTTTTTTTTTTATATGGTATTTTATTAAAATTTATAGGCCGCCCTTTTCCCTGAGGGGACTCAGGGCGGCTTACAACCATTAGGGAGGGGGTACAATACACAATAAACGATATAAAAACAAGATAAGTAGTAAAAACACAACATGCATTCTACATTCAACACTCGGGTGGGGCAAATTAAGGACTTATCCCCAGGCCTGTGGGAGAGCCAGGTCTTGAGGGCTGCGCAGAAGGCCTGGACGGTGGTGAGGGTGCGTATCTCGACTGGGAGATCATTCCACAGGGTCGGAGCTGCAACAGAAAAGGCTCTCCTCCGTGTAGTCGCCAGTCGACATTGACTGGCGGATGGAATTCGGAGGAGGCCCAGTCTGTGCGATCTAATCGGTCGGAGGGAGGTAATCGGCAGAAGGCGGTCTCTCAAGTACCCAGATCCACTACCATGGAGTGCTTTAAAGGTGGTCATCAGTACCCTGAAGCGCACCCGGAGATCGACAGGTAGCCAGTGCAGCTCGCGGAGGATGGGTGTAATGTGGGCGAACCGCGGTGCGCCCACTATCACTTGCGCGGCTGCATTCTGGACTAACTGCAGTCGCCGGATGCACTTCAGGGGCAGCCCCATGTAGAGCACATTGCAGTATTCCAGCCTAGAGATCACAAGGGCTCGAGTGACTGTTGTGAGAGCCTCCCGATTCAGGTAGGGTCGTAACTGGCGGACCAGGCGAACCTGGGCAAATGCCCCCCTGGTCACAGCCGACAGGTGATGATCGAGAGTCAGCTGTGGATCCAGGAGGACTCCTAAGTTATGAACCCTGTCTGAGGGGTATAAAATTTGACCCCCCAGCCTGATAGATGGAACATTAGCCAAATTGTTGGGAGGGAAACACAACAGCCACTCGGTCTTGTCCGGGTTGAGTACCAGTTTGTTAGCGCTCATCCAGTTCCTAACAGCCTCCAGACCCTGGTTCATCACATCCACCGCTTCATTGAGTTGGCACGGGGCGGACAGATACAATTGCGTATCGTCCGCATATTGATGGTATTTTATCCCGTGCCTCTGAATGATCTCGCCCAGCGGTTTCATGTATATGTTAAATAGTAGGGGGGATAAGACCGAACCCTGCGGCACCCCATATTTTAGGGGCCTCAGGGACGATCTCTGCCCCCCCACCAACACCGACTGCGACCTGTCCGAGAGGTAGGAGGAGAACCACTGCAAAACAGTGCCTCCCACCCCCACCTCCCACAGTCGTCGCAGAAGGATACCATGGTCGATGGTATCGAAAGCCGCCGAGAGGTCAAGGAGAACCAGGATGGACGCATGGCCTCCATCTCTGGCCCTCCAGAGATCATCGGTCAATGCGACCAAAGCGGTTTCTGTGCTGTAACCGGGTCTGAAGCCGGACTGGAAGGGGTCAAGGTAGCTAGCTTCATCCAAGGCCCGTTGAAGCTGGAAGGCCACCACCTTCTCAACAACCTTCCCAACAAAGGGAAGGTTGGAGACAGGACGGTAGTTATTTAAAATGGCTGGATCCAAGGATGGTTTCTTCAGGAGGGGTCTCACCACCGCCGTTTTTAGTGCGGCGGGGAAGTGCCCCTCCCGAAGGGAGGCGGTTACGACCGCCTGGATCCAGCCACGTGTCACCTCATTGCTGTTGGCAACCAGCCAGGAGGGACACGGGTCCAGAATGCAGGTGGAGGCACTCACAGCTCGAATGGCCTTGTCCACATCCCCAGAGGCAACATCCTGAAACTCAACCCAGAGATGGTTTGCCAAGTGATCCTCTTGTGTCCCGGCTGGATCTGCTGCGGTGGAGTCCAAGTCCGACCGAAACCGAGCAACTTTGTCTGCTAAGAATTGGGCATAATCCTCAGCTCTACCCTGCAAGGGTTCCCCCGTATCCCTCCTATTTAGGAGTGAACGGGTTATCCTAAACAGGGCGGCTGGGCGGGACTCAGCGGACGCAACCAAGTTGGCAATTTGGGATCTTTTTGCTGCCCTAAGTGCCCTGATGTAATCCTTGGTGCAGGTTGTTAATAGTGCTCGGTTCGACTCGGACTTATCGGACCTCCACAAGTGCTCTAGGCGTCTCCTCCGGCGCTTCTTCTCCCGGAGCTCCTCGGTGAACCAAGTGGGTCTCCGGGATCCACTGACCCGGAGGGGCCGTAGTGGCGCAATCCGGTCAAGAGACTCCGATGCCGCCGAATACCAGGCAGCAGCCAGAGTCTCCGCCGAACTGTGGGCGAGAGTATCAGGAATAACCCCAAGCTCCGTCTGGAACCTCAAGGGGTCCATCAGTCGCCTGGGGCGGAACCACCTGGTCAGTTCCTCCTCCCTACGGTGGGGGTTTGGCCTCCGGAAGTCAAGCCTCAGTAGGCAGTGGTCTGACCATGACAGGGGTATGGTGTCATTTCCCCTCAGACCAAGATCACACATCCACTGCTCCGAGAGAAATACGAGGTCGAGCATGTGACCCGCTGAGTGGGTTGGGCCCCGAATTACCTGGGTCAAGCCCATGGCTGTCATGGAAGCCATGAACTCCTGCGCCCCATCAGAGTGTTCACCGAGCGATGGCAAATTGAAGTCCCCCAGAACCATAAGCCTGGGGAACTCAATTGCCAGCTCGGCTACTGACTCGAAGAGCGAGGGGAGGGCTGCTGCAACGCAGTTGGGAGGCAGGTACGTTAGCAGCAGACCCACTTGATCCTTGAGGTCCAACTTCACCAGCAGAGTCTCACACCCGACAAGCTCCGGAGCAGGGACCCTACGAGGTACTAGAGACTCCCGGATAACAATAGCCACACCGCCACCCCTTCCCTGGGCTCTCGGCTGATGAAGCACCTGAAATCCTTCTGGGCACATCTCTACAAGGGGGACTCCTCCTTCTGTGCCCAGCCAGGTTTCAGTAATACATGCCAGGTCTGCCCTCTCGTCAGAAATTAAGTCCCGGACGAGAGGAGCCTTGTGAACAACAGACCTGGCATTTAGCAACAGCAGCCTGAGACCAGGGTCCTGACTACTCACGCCATCTGGCCTTGGAGTGGGACTCATAGGGCCGGAAGGAGGGATCTCTGTTTTGAACGCCTCTTGGCAGGTTAGGTTCCACTGTAGGGGTTGTACTGTATTGTATTTATTTGTCTTGTATGCTGCCCACTCCCGAAGGACTCCGGGCGGCTCACAATAGACAAGGGAAGGGGAAAACTGGACAAACAACACTTTAAAACAAAAACTGCAACATTCACCATTTCCGTGGGGCTGGATGTTTCACAAGCCCCCCGGCCTGCTGGAGCAGCCAGGATTTGGTGGCTTTGCGGAAGGCTGGGAGGGTAGTAAGGGTCCGGATCTCGATGGGGAGATCATTCCAGAGGGCTAGAGCTGCAACAGAGAAGGCTCTCCCCCGGGGGGTCGCCAGCCGACATTGGCTGGTGGATGGAATCCGGAGGAGACCTAACCTGTGAGATCTAATCGGTCTATGGGAGGTAATTGGCAGGAGGCGGTCTCTCAGGTACCCAGGTCCGATGCCATGTAGGGCTTTATAGATAGCGACCAGCACCTTGAAGTGGATTCGGAGACTAATGGGTAGCCACTGCAGCTTGCGGAGGATAGATGTGACGTAGGTGTACCTGGGTGCACCCACAATCGCTCACGCGGCTGCATTCTGGACTAACTGAAGTCTTTGAACACTCTTCAAGGGCAGCCCCATGTAGAGCACATTACAATAATCCAGTCTTGAGGTCAAGGGTTGCCCCAGACAGGGTTTCATTCCTGGGCTCTATCTCTTCAGGAGGTCTGTTAGGGGTTTGGCAATTTTCACAAAGGAGGGGATGAATTGCCTGTAGAATTTCGTGAAACCTAGGAAACCTAAAGATCATTGTAATTTTCCATTACTTTTCTTCCATTTAAACTCCAGTTGGAGAAACTAATTATTCTTTTAAATACTAAGGGAAATTTAAAGTTAGAGCTAATTTTAGCAAAGCCTAAGCAGTTCATCAGAATGAAGCTTGATCTATTAAGAAACCTACTAAATAAGTAACAACAAAAGCTGGTATTCATTTTTGGTGTTTTATCAGTTGCTCCTTTCTATTCAAATCAGGCCTCAGAACAATAATGTAGCATTTGGGGGAAAAGATGCAACCCAATAATCCTGCTGCAGAAGCCAAAATGGAGAAGACTTCCACAGCTACCATGTACTTTCCCTTGGTGCTTAAATAGGTGGGGACAAACAACATCCAGACACTGCAAAAAACAAACATGCTGAAAGTTATAAATTTGGCTTCATTAAAGCTATCAGGTAACTTCCTGGCTAGGAAAGCCACAATGAAGCTGATAAAGGTCAAGAATCCCATAAAGCCAAGGACAATATAAAACATGATGGCTGAACCTTCATTACACTCCAGGACAATTTCTCCTGCTATGGAATGCATGTCTGAATCTGGAAATGGGGGAGAAATTGACAGCCACACGCTACAAATGGTGATTTGCACTAGAGAGCAAGACAAGACAATGGTGTTAGCTAGCCTTTTCCCCACCCATTTCCTCATTTTGGAATCAGGCTTGGTGGCCATGAAAGCAAGAATCACTATGGCTGTTTTGCCCAATATGCAAGAAAGGGCTACGGAGAAAAGGATGCCAAAAGTAACTTGTCTCAAGAGACATTTTACTTGGTTAGGCTGACCAATGAAAAGCAAAATGCAAAGGAAAGAGAACAGCAGAACAATGAGAAGAATGTAAGTGAGGGTCCTGTTGTTGGCTTTGACAATGGGAGTGTGCTGATTTTTAATGAAGATCCCCAGCACCACAGTTGATATGAAAGAAAAGAAGAAAGCAACACTGATCAAAATGATTCCCAAGGGTTCTTTGTAAGACAAGAAAGTTGTGAGTTTTTTGATGCAAACGATCTGATCCTTGTTGGGATAACTTTCTTCAGGACATGGGAAGCAGTCATCTGAATCTGGAAGAAGAAACAGTGTTGTCAAGCATATTGAGAGTTAGCACAGTCACCCCCAACTTTCAGAAGCATTGATGTTCAGTACCTGGAATTTCAGAACTGTCACCATACAGAGGGGGAGTTTTAGGATTTGATATCTGTTGTGGCCCAGCATGAGCTGTTAGAACTGCAAACAGACTCCGACAGCAAGGGGCCCTATGAGTTGGCTCTGGAAGATGTGGAGAACCCTGAACAGGGTTCAGACTCTGAGCAGGGACTAGAGAGGCTGGTTGGTCACCAGGAGGTGCCTGAGGCATGGAGCAGTGGTGAAAGCCAAAGGAAACATGCCCATGAAGTCAGGCCCTAGAGCAGTGGTGAAGACATCAGGCCTTTGAGCAGCGACAAGGTTTAGAAGGAATTGGTCCCGGATGCCTGGCAGAGGCGGGCGGATAAATGCCGGCAGCAATTAAGGAGACAAAGAAGATAATTGGACCCAGGTGGTTGTGATTAGGTCCCTCCCAAGAGAGTATATAAGGAGAGACTTTGAGAGGAGGCTGTTTGCGAGATTCCACTAATATACTAATGCTGGAGAAGCTCTCATGTGTATTTCTTATCTTGGAAGTCTGGGTTGCTGCAAAAGTCTTGTCGGTGTGTTAATTTACTGTGAATAAATTGTCTAGCAGTAATCTTGTGTCAGCGTGCCTCACTGTACAGGGGGGGGGGTCAGAACAGATATCTAATTTATTTGTAAGGCCAGGAAAGTTCTAAAACTAAACTGTCTGATATGAAATCCTTTGAAATTACTTTGACATTATTTATTGTCCAAAACAGACCTAAGTCCAATCCCACTTGAAGTCCAATGGTTGAGGAAACTGGTGCCAACTGTTAGTTGATCAGATTATTGTATATGTTATATGGTAATAAACTCACAATGCCTTTGAACTCTATCCTAACTCCTGGTTTCTTGTGTTTGACTATTGTTCTCTCAACCATTCCTATCCCCAAAGTCTGTAGGGGGTAAAGACTCCAGCCTCTAAAACTCAGGTAATGCTTTGAACCTATTGACCATCACAACTAATAGATATCATCATTCTTGTACTGTATAATATTTCTTACCTGTCTGGTTGGCAATTTTTCCTTCTGGACAACGAAGGCATCCGTAACAGCAAAATGGCTCCCCTTCTATTTTGATCTTGCTGTAACCCAAGGAGCAATGAGCATTGCACAAAGAAAGAGGTTGAGTCTGTAAATAAAACAAAGATCATTCTATACAGAATTTAAACATTAGCAATCTAGAGATGACCTTCTTTAAGGAATCTTTACTTCCTTTTTTATTAGAGTTATCAAAATCCTATGCTTTTCTCATCCCTTAAAATATCATTCTGGCATAATGATCATGCAAATGGAACTTTCTCTTATTCATCTGACAGATCTCAAGGGTTAGTGCTAGTTAGCACAGACATAGGAAGGACTATTGACTATACATCAAGAAACATTGCTTTTCATGTAGGCTACTCCAACTGTAGTTTTAAAACTATCAGCAAATATCTCATTCATTAATTTGTCCAACTGTTCAAGCAAGTTATCTGAAGATCAGCTCCAGCATGAGCAGTGAACCACTTCTTAAAAATATGGCCTTAAAAAAAATACCTGGTTGAAAAGGTTGGGCCAGACAATGTTATCTGCTGATAGAGAGAGAAGGCTTTCAAGTGGAGTCGATGGATTTACTTTCCCAACTTTGATCTTATGAAAAGACTGATTTGGGAAGGTGACCCAGTTGATAATATCAAAGCCAGTTGCAACCTTCCCATTCTGGTCAAAGAAAATGTTTTCTCCAGCACTGTTGTTAAATGAGACTTTTCTCAGATAGTGATGAAGCTAAAGGGGAAAACATGACAGTAATTAATAAAAATATGCAAAAATGGTAGACATTGCACACACACACACACACACACACACACACACACACACACACACACACACACACTAGCTGATAACCCAGCATTGCCCATGTATTTGTTTATAGGGGGAAAATGTCTGAACAAAATGTAATTTTTTAAAAAATATATTTTTATTATTTTTACATTTAAAACAATGCAGTACCGCAGATTCGAAGTGACCATACATTCACATTATACACAATTAGTCTTAACCATTAACTATTAGCCTACTTAGTGCATTATCTATCCTTCTGTCCAATCACAATATATACAGTTTGTTCCAGTCTTGTCACCTTGTCTTATACCAATCATAAAATCTTTTCCCGACTCCAAAATATTCTGATTCCCTTTTATTTTTAAGTTCAAGAGTGAGCCTTTCTGCTTCCACACAGGCCAACACTTTTCTGATTTAATCTAGTTCTGATGGTATATTTTCTTTTTTTCCAATACTGCACAAAAGTTATGTGTGCCACAGTTAGTACATGTATAATTAGATATACATTTTTCTTAAACCCCTCCAGTATTATGCCTAGGAGAAACATTTCTGGTTTAAACAAAATTTAAAAAACCTGTTACCATGGCAATTCCACAACACTGCACCATTTAATAGCAATATAGTAAAAGCCATTATAAGGCACAACAGGCTGCATCTTAACAGAACACACTACCCAAGAGGTGTTAGGGTGTCTTACCTCCACAGTAATTTTTTTCCAAAGGGTAAGTTTGGTTGAAATTGCTTGAGGCATTCCAGAGTATCCATACACACACACACACACACACACACACACACACACACACACACACACACACACATGCACGCACACACGCACACACATACACACACACAAAATAGTACATGAATAAATGTGATGATACCTGCCGCCTCCCAGACATCCGGAAACTAGCCCTAGTCAATAAATGAGTCCCAGCCACAAAAACCAACACAGGACCCAGAAGAACACAGGACACCATCACCAATAACCATCACCAAACATCAATTCCATCAACCAATCCAGATGTGACAATACAGCCAACCAATCCGTTTAAAGCAACAAAACCAACATTACACACACACACACACACACACACACACACACACACACACACACACGCCTATATTTATAGAAAAATGGCAGCTCAGATCATGCTTTGCTCACACAAGCATGAAGCCAAAGGCACCAGCCTGAAGATAACAAGTGTGACCTCATCGAAACATCGCCAACATACTGTCAGTCTTATACGGGAAGACCTGAATACCTATACCCATGAAAATCTATGAAAACAAATGTGTGTGTGTGTGTGTGTGTGTGTGTGTGTGTGTATGTATGTATGTATGTATGTATGTATGTATGTATGTATGTATGTATGTATGTATGTATACACAAGAACCGAGACACAGAACAGGACAACGGCATCACCCTCCTCCCTTACATCAAAGGCACCACAGATAAAATCAGCAAAATTCTCCACAAACACAATATCAAGACAGCCTTCAACACTGACGAAAAAATAGTCAACATCTTAAGAAACCCCAAAGACAAAATCCAGCTGGAAAACCAAGGAGTCTATGAAATACCAGGCAAAATCTGCCCTGCAACATACATAGAACAAACTAACAGGAGAATAAATGCACGCATCGCAGAATGAAAGAACCCAGTAAGAAAAAAAGAAAAAACTTCTCCCTTTTCCAGCACCTTAAAGCTACAGGACATGAAATTAATTTTGAAGGAATCAAATTAATCTTCAAACTGAACACTTTAACAAGAGAATAATTATGGAAGCTATCGAAATAGATGAACACCACCACAACATGAATAAACATGATGATACCTCCCACCTACCAGACATCTGGAAACCAGCCCTAGTCAACAAACGAGCCCCACCCACCACCCAGGCTGTTACAACACGAAACAACAATAGACACGCAGCCAGCATCAATCAGCACCAATCTACCAATCATGATACAACCACACAGCCAATCAATCCACTTACTGAAACAAAGCCAGCACTCCACACCCACCCACCAAGATTTATAGAAAGACGGCAGCTTTGATTGAGATATATATATCTCAATCAAAAAATATTAATGTGGTCCCAAAGTATGTTAGCAGTAGCACTAAATCATCAGTTATATCAGCATCAGCCTTTCAGCCTTACTATTGTTTCACAACAATATCATCCTCTTGCCATATAATTTTCATTCTTAGTGCCTGATCCTAGCAACATTTTGCCCTGTTATTTCCTTTTAAAGTTATGCATCCTTCTTTAAACCAAAAATGGCCTTTCAAAATTCTCTACTATATATGTTGAGAGACAAATGGATGCATCACGTGCCTAGATTTCTACAGAGAAAAGAGTGTTTCTCACACCACTTTTAAATATGTTCAGACAGTTATAGTACTAAAGGGAAAGTTCTGTGGGTGACAGAACTGCTTATAATTTAACTAAAGAATGACATAATAGAGGAGACACGATTTTAGAAATACCACTTATAATGCCTTGGTAAGGCCATGATTACCATGATTTTAAAAAGATATTGAGACTTTGGAAAGAGTGCAAAGAAGAGCAACAAAGATGATTAGAGGACTGGAGGCTAAAACATATGAAGAACGGTTGCAGGAACTGGGCATGTCTAGTCTAATGAAACAAAAATCCAACATCTCAAGGGCTTCCACAAAGAAGAGGGACTCAACCTATTCTCCAAAGCACCTGAGGGTCAGACAAGAAGCAATCGGTGGAAACTAATCAAGGAGAGAAGCAATTTTAAACATGAGGAGAAATTTCCTGATAGTGAGAACGATTAATCAGTTGAACAACTTGCATCCAGAAGTTGTGAATGCTCCAACACTGAAAATCTTTAAGAAGATATTGGATAATCATTTCTCTGAAGTGGTGTAGGGTTTCCTGCCTGAGCAGGGGGTTGGACTAGAAGACTTCCAAGGTCCCTTCCAACTCTGTTATTCTATTCTATTCTATTCTATTCTATTCTATTCTATTCTATTCTATTCTATTCTATTCTATTCTATTCTATTCTATTCTATTCTATTCTATTCTATTCTATTCTATTCTATTCTATTCTATTCTATTCTATTCTATTCTAAAGCCCACTTTGATCAGCAGATGACTAAAATGCTGTATTGTTACAGAGCAGAACTGATACCAGTTATCAATACTTTAAAAAAAATCTATATAAAATATGAATATGAAGACTAATCAAAATATCTGGAATTTTGTGTCATTAAAAAAGCAATCTGGGAGGACCATCATTTGATATGAAAAGATGTGGACATTATGATCTATCTAAGCCTTTTCTCAAGCCTCATATTTAAATTGGTTTCTATAAACGTGGACAGCTGTAGAGAGGAAAGCAATATCATCTGCTAGATTAATAAATACGGGAGATTACCTGCCACACTTGAGGATTGAGAAGCTTCCATGTCCCTCTAGCAGACATTGCTCTGTTTTTGGAGTGTGGTGTAAGCATGGCTTGGAGAGCGTATGCCACAGCATAGACTGCATTGTAGATACTGTAGCTTTGCCCAGTCATGCTCAGTTCAAAAACAGAGTCTGGAAGAGTCTTCAGCTTCTCTTCCCCTGTGCATTTTTTCTCCGATTTTGGTTTTAAAGTTGAATTTGAGAAGGAACATCCAAAGGCTTGTTCCCAAAATACCTTTGAAAAATGATCTTCAATTTCTAGAACACTGTTTCTTGCCTGAAAAAAATTATTGAACCCTAATAGTTCTTTTGATGAAACTGCAAAAGAAAGAGCCCCATGGATGATGCCCATACTGCTTTCTCTTTGAAATGGAACTGAAGTGTACTCCATCTGGGCTGGAAAAATCCAAATTTTGTCTTTTTGCTGAACCTGTGTATCCAAATATTCTGAAACAGAGGACATCATTCTGAAAAGAACCATGATCTGGTTTTCACAATACACAACCACAACATTGGACAAACTTGTCATAATGGTTTCATATATGTTAAGAAAGTTGTCCATTTTCTCTTCCAGCTCGCTCGTGAAAACCTCTAGCACAAGCTCTTCAATGTAATCGAAGCAGATTCCTTTTTCGGAAAACAGGATCAGAGCTTCCCGCAGAAATCTTTCACCGATCCCATTTGCTTGACAAATCAACCCAATCCAACTCCACTTAAAATATAGCAGCAACTGGAGGATCCCCAGAATTTGGAGATGTTCATTTGGAAACATCTGATGAAAGAAAGCTGCATGAAACACATTATTGATCACTGGAGCAGAGCCATATGTAAGCTAAAGGGGGGGGGGGGAAGAAAATAGAAAAAGACATAGACATAGACATAAACATAGACATAGGTATTTTAAAAAGTATGTGGGACATGGGATGTGGGGACAACCTTGAGAAGCTGGAGACAGAGTCATAGACTAGCCAACAATCACGTAAAAAAATATCTCAGTCCACAAGTAAATGAGACCTAGAAAGCCTTTTAGAAAGAACCTTTTTAAATACTCTTAAGGGCACATGGTGGCTCAGTGGCTAAGACGCTGAGCATGTCAATCAGAAAGGTCGGCAGTTCAGTGGTTCGAATCCCTAGTACCACATAATGGAGTGTGTTCCGATTACTTGTGTTCTGGGACAATTTTTGCAGTACATATAGTCCTCAACTTACAACCACAATTGAAACTCACATCACTAATGTAGTTGTTAAATCAGCTGCACTGAATTTTATCTACTTTTTTGTTGCACTAAGGTTGTTAAGCAATTCCAATGGAGCCAATGTGTTCTCCTGGTTAAGGCACAAGAATAGAAGCTAGAAGACTGTGACTTCTAGTCTGATCTTAGGCATAAAAGCTGGCTGGATAACTTTCAGCCAACTTATTTCACAGCATTGAAAAATGGGAGGAAAGAGAATTGTGTGAATTCACTACCTCAATTTATTTATAAAAATAAATAAAATTTCATACAACATAGAATATTAGAGCTAGAAGAGGTCTATTAGAGGTCTTCTAGTCCAACCCCTGCTCAAGCAAGAGACCCTATACCATTTCAGACACATGGTTGTCCAGTCTCTTTTTGAAAGCCTCCAATGATGAAGCACTCACAACTTCTGAGGGAAAGCTATTCCATTGGTTGATTGTTGTCTCCATTAAGAATTTTTTCCTCAGTTCTAGCTTGCTTCTCTCTTGCTTAGTCTCCATCCATTATTACTTGTTTCACTTTGTCAATCAGAAAGACCAGCAGTTCAATGGTTTGAATCCCTAGAGCCTCATAATGGAATGAGCTCCTGTTATTTGTCCCTTCTTCTTCCAACCTAGCAGTTTGAAAGCATGTAAAAAGTGCAAGTAGAAAAATAGGAACAACCTTTGGTGGGAAGGTAACAATGTTCCGAGTCTCACCTTTTGGCATTTTGGAAAATAGTTTGATGCCTCATCTTTGTAGGAGTCCCTCAAATATTGGAACATTGCTATTATGACTCCCCTAGTCCTTCTTTTCATTAGAGCAAACATACTGAATTCCTGTAACCATTCTTTTTATGTTTTAGCCTCCAATTGCCTAATCATCTTATCTGTACTCTTTCAGGGTTTCAACATCTTTTTTTATATTGTGTTGACCAGAACTGGATGCAGTATTCCAAGTGTGGCCTTACTAAGGCTTTGTAAAGCAGTACTAAAACTTCATGTGAACTTGATTCTATCCCTCTATTAATGCAGCCTAGGATTTCATTTGCTTTAAAGAGGAAGTCACATATCAATATGATTTTTTTTCTTGAGCAGTGATTACCTGTGGAATCTTGTAAATGCTCAGGATGTCTTCCATAACCTCACTGATAAAAGAATTGGGTCCCGCAATAATACAAACTGAATTTTGGTCAATGCTGCATTTATAGTTGGGAACAAATCTGCCTTCTGAAGAAAGAAGCTCCATAGAGGCAAGGTAGGTCCATGTTGCCATGAAATAACTGTTAGATAGCCCAAAACCCAGAGTGATATTTGGCAAGATCTGAGGAGTTTCATTGATCTCCTTTGTAGCAAAGATCAAGGATAGGATATGCTGGTAGTTCTGTAGAAACATACTTCAAGGGAGGTTAATGACCTTGTCACACACTTGCATTTCCAAGCAGAGAATTTTTTTTACATTTCAAATTAAAAATCATTGTTAACAACAAGGTCAAAAATTAGACTGCATCCCACCCTTCAAGAAAAACAGTATAGAAAATATTTGTCTTCGCTATTCCCTAAATTAAAAACTCATTTTGTTTTACATGGATTGGGTAAGTCATCAAATTTGCAGATGACACCAAGCTGACAGGAATAGCCAATGCTCCAGAAGACAGGCTTAAGAAAGATCTTCACAGACTTGAATATTGTGCATTATCTAACAAAATGAAATTCAATGGTGAAAAAAGTAAGATTATACATTTAGGCAAGAAAAACAAAATGCATAGGTACCATATATATGGTAGTAGTATGTAAGAGTAATAAATGTGAGAAGGATCTTGGAGTCCTAGTGGACAACCATTTAAATATGAGCCATCAGTGTGCAGCAGCTGCCAAAAAAGCCAACATGGTTCTAGACTACATAGGGATAGAATCATGATCACGTAAAGTGTTGATACCATTTTATAATGCCATGGTAAGGCCATACTTGGAATACTGCATTCAGTTTTGATCACCACAATGTAAAAAAAAAGATATGGAGACTCTAGAAAAGGTGCAGAGAAGAGCAACAAAGATGATTAGGGCACTGGAGGCGAAAACATATAAAGAACAGTTGGAGAAACTGAGTATGTCTATTTGATGAAAAGAAGGACTAGGGGAGACATGATAGCAGTGTTCTGATATCTCAGGGGTTGCCACAAAGAAGAGGGAGTCAAGCTATTCTCCAAAGCACCTGAGGGTAGGACAAGAAGCAATGGGTGGAAACTAATCAAGGAGAGAAGCAACTTAGAACTAAGCAGAAATTTCCAGACAGAATAATTAATTAGTGAAATGACTTGCCTCCAGAAGTTGCGAATGCCCCAACACTGGATGTTTTTAAGAAGATGTTGGATATCCATTTGTCAGAAGTAATGTAGGGTTTCCTGCCTAAGCAGCGGGTTGGACTAGAAGAAATTCAAGATCCCTTCCAACTCTGTTATTATAATTCTAGTATCCTGAACCATATTTGAAAAAAGCAATATATAATACATTTTCAGCTCTTAGGGAATCATATTTTTGATAAAAACTGTATTTGGTTAATGAAAACATATATATGTTTTCTATGTGATCACATTTAAAAATTCCACCTTCCTTTCCATCATTTCTTCCTATTTGACTTCTTTCTCCCCTCTCTACTGCAGTGTAATTAAACTCCTTTCTCAACATAACAATAATGTCATGCAAGAATTCATAATTTAATTTATAAGAAAGTATATAGGATTCTCAAGTATCTAGGACTGATTCAAGTATTCCCCTAGAAGCAAATTGTTTGCCATCTGTTCTTTGTTTACAGTCATTACATAAAGTAATCCTCTTTATCTCTCACCTCTAAAACAATTATCCCTCTTTTCTGGATCCCTCTATAAAGAATTATTCTACATCATTCTTCTGGGTCATCTCAGGACCCTATTCTATATATCTGAAGAAATGAGTTATAGACTTGAAAAGTACATGGGATAATAGTGTAATTAGATTTTATGTTGTCATAAACCATTATAAGGATTATCCTTCACAACTGAAGATAGGCTTGGCTTGGTTTCTAACAGAACAGAAGATAATACAGAATTGGAAGGGATCTTGATGGTCTTCTAGTCCAACTCGCTGCTCAAGCAAATGGCTATCCAGTCTCTTCTTAAAAGCCTCCAGTGATGGAACACCCATAACTTCTGAAGGCAAGGCCTAGTTAATTATTCTTAAGGTTAGGAAATTTCTCCTTAGTTCTAGATTGCTTCTCTCCTTGATTAGTTTCCATCAATTGTTTCTTGCCTTGCATGCTGGTGTTTTGGAAAATAGTTTGACCCCCCTCTTCTTTCTGGGAGTCCCTCAAACATTAGAACACTGCTATCATGTCACCCCAATCCTATTTTTCACTAGACTAGACAAACTCATTTCCTGCAGTTGTTCTTCATATGGTTTAGCCTCCAGCCCCCTAATCATCTTTGTTACTCTTATTTATATTCTTTCCAGAGAATCAACATCTTTTTAATAATATGATGACGCAAACCAGATGCTGTTACATCTGTTACCTCAACTTCTTTAATTCACTGAGGAATTCAAGCAGACTCAATGAAGAAAAAAAGTGACGTGGAACCATAGTATTTACATAATGGAAACAGTAGAAATGCATAGACTAGTGTATTTCATTTCCCAACTGAAAATTTTAAATGTATCTCTGAAATTTCTGTTTAGGACGGGATCTTATCTGTTACAGGTATAAAGTACTAGGTTGGAAGTGGTCTGTCATGGAAATGTTTGGGCAGAAGCATTTGGAAATTAGGAAGCAGAGGTTGGATAAAATTCAGATATCTTTTAAGCAACACCTAAGCAAGTACAGTTTTACAAAATTTATGAAGGTGAAACAAAGTGGAAAACCTTGTTATTAACCAGGTATCATGACGTATGTAAGAATTATCCAAGCAGAGGAAGGATAATTGAAAGAGATGAAATTTAAATTTCAATCATTTCAGACACATTGACCCATTGTCAGCTGAGTGCTGGTATAAGTAAGAATAATAGCTACATACACAGGATCATCAAGAAAGTCTTCAGATGGAATTGTTTTGAAGGTAATCAGGTTGGACATTATGTAAATCAGATATATAATGCCACCAATGATGAGATCACCTGAATGATAAGACTTGTATTTAATACTAAGGCTGCTGATGGAGCATTTAGCATCATAGCATGTGAATTGTGAAAGCCATATTATCACCCATAGCTTGAAGAGTAACATAGCAGATCACGTTGCTATGGCTGTTTCTCTTGAGCTGAACCCAAAAATGTATAGCAAAAACAGCATCATTTTTCTGACTTTATGTTTAAATATGTTTAGGAAAAGGGAACTATTAATAACATCAGTCCGTCTTGGTTGGGCTCCTGTTTTTGCTTTGCTGTTTGGAACCCTCTAGGGTCCAAAGGAATAAAATTAAACATGGTAAATTATAGGGCATAACACCGCTTGCTCAGCTGTTTGTGATATTGCAAAAGAAGATAGGTGATATTACCTTGGTGTAAAAGATTTGTAGCTCTCTGTGTAGCAGCAAGAAAAATCAACAACAGATTGCAATCAAAGGCAAAGAAGAGCAAATGAATAAGATAATGAGGGACAAAGAACAAGTTTACTAGCTCTGTACTGGTACAGACAGCATGACATCATAATCAATTAAAACTTTATATATTAATAAATCTGTCATATGCAATTACTGATACTTTTCCAATAGTTTATTCTTCTTCTCTGGCCAACCATCTTTTAAATAATGATCATATAATGGGTTCATTTCAGAGGTGGGCTACTACAGTTCAGACTGGTTCAACCGAGAAGATAGTAATTTGGGTGCCCAAGCCTCTGAACTGGTTCTGTTGGTGGTGCCGTAGGCACCACCATCTTGTTTTTTCTTCTGCGCATGCACAGAAGCAATTTTTCACTACTGCACATGCAATAGTGATGGGAACGCCAACGATGGCCCTCATGGGTGCCATTTTTGGCTGCGATAGTGTCCTGCAACCATCTTCCAGCAAAAAGGTTTGCAGCCATCCTGAGCTCCATTTTCACGGGAAGAAGCACTGCAGGCCAGTCCTTTGCTGTTTCCAGGGTGGCCCCATGGGCCAGATTTAAGTACCCCGTGGGACAGATCCAATCCCTGGGCCTTGAGTTTAACACCCTGGTCTTTACCATCTATTAATGTATTCTGACTGAAAAAGATCCACCTAGGCTGACCTGACAGTGAATCTATACTATTTACTCAATAATCTGTCCTCCCACCCACCCCCCAAAAAGTTGGATACTACTATCAGAATCCAATAAGGGCTTCTTAGCGTCTCAAAACCTCTGAATTGGATTTTGGTAACTACCATATTATACTTAAGCCTCCTTCAAAGCATTACTCATGAACATCCAAGACTATAAAAAAATCTAAGCCACTGGCAAACAAAATGCTGGACAAAATTGCCATGGGAAGAAATTGTACTTTATTGGTTGACATGGATATAAACCTAGACACATTCCAACATTAGACAAACATTTATTTTGTGCATTTTTGAAAAAAAAATCTGGCTCAGTTTTCCCAGACTGCAAAGTCTAGCAGAAAAAGGAAACATAACATTGAGGAGAATTTATAAGATTCAGAAACATAATTCAGTTTTTTTTAATAAGTTTGTCCTTTCTATTTAAATCAGGTCTCAGAAGAATAATATAGCATTTTGGGAAAAAGATGCAGCCAAGCAATCCCATTGCTGAAGCCAAAATGGAGAAGATCTCCACCACCACCATGTACTTCCCCTTGGTGCTCAGATAGGTGGGAACAAATGTTACCCAGACACTGCAAAAGACCAACATGCTAAAGGTGATGAATTTGGCTTCATTGAAGCTGTCAGGTAAC
Organism: Thamnophis sirtalis; assembly: GCF_051295495.1. Lineage (NCBI taxonomy): Eukaryota > Metazoa > Chordata > Lepidosauria > Squamata > Natricidae > Thamnophis > Thamnophis sirtalis. Next base: position 128,028,260 of record NW_028261384.1, read on the forward strand.
TTCCTAGCTAGGAAGGCCACAGTGAAGCTGATAAAGGTCAAGAATCCCATAAAGCCAAGGACAGTATAAAACATGATGGTTGATCCTTCATTACATTCTAGTATAATTTCTTCAGCCATTGAGTGACTATTAGAATCTGGAAATGGGGGAGAAATTGCCAGCCACACAACACAAATTGTGACTTGTATCAGGGAGCAGGAAAGGACAATGGAGTTGGCTAGCCTTTTCCCCACCCATTTTTTTATTTGGGATCCTGGCTTGGTGGCCATGAAAGCAAGAACCACTATGGTTGTTTTACCCAAAATGCAAGATATGGCTACAGAGAAGATGATGCCAAAAGCAGTTTGCCGCATGAGACATTTCACTGGATCAGGCTGCCCAATGAAAAGAAAAGTGCAGAGGAAAGATAGCTGGAGAGCAATGAGAAGAATGTAGGTGATGTTCCTGTTGTTGGCTTTGACTATGGGGGTTTCCCACTGTTTAATGAAGATCCTCAGCACCAAAGCCGAAGTTGCAAGAAACAAGACAGCTACGGTGGTCAAAGTGATTCCCAAGGGTTCTTCGTAAGACAAGAATGTTATCCGTTTTTCAATGCAAAGATTGTGAGCTACATTTGGGTATTGACCTTCTGGACATTGTAAACAGTCATCTGCATCTGCAAAAGAAAGCATTAATATTTATACGCAGAGTTATGAAATGAAGGATCCTTGGTGTTCTCTTGGTTGTTTTCCTGCAGATATTTCATTACCCAACCTAGGTAATATCATCAGTTCTAGTGACTACACTGATGATGTTACCTAGTTTCAGTGGTGGGTTCCTACCGGTTAGGACCGGTTTCGCTGAACCAGTAGTGGTTTGGCAGCCTGGGTCACTGGAACAGGCAGCGAACCCAGGTATACCACGCCCGCGAACTGGTTCTCTGGGCGGCGCCATAAGCGCAACAATCTTGCATTTTAGTTCTGTGCATATGCAGAGCAATTTTAATTGCACTGTGCATGGGTGCACAGTGTGCATCAAACGCACCCAAAGCACAAAGTGCATGCATGCACATAAAGCACACATGAGCAAACTGACAGTAGTGCCTGCTGGAACCCACCCCTGTCTAGTTGGGATAATGAAACATTTGCAAGAAAACAACCAAGCTCAGAGAGCACTAAGGACTGCTCAAAGAAAACATTGTGGCCCAAATAACCTGTGAATGCAACTCCATTTATTTCTAATTAATTGTGTACATTTTATTTGTATTACAGCATTGCAACTTGAGAATGGGAACATCTACATGCAGAAAAGTAACCTGTATATGCTTGGTCATATAGAGACCAAGAATGTTGCTTGTGTCGATCTCAATGTCATTTTGGAGGATGGAAGGATTGTATAAGACAAAAGTTTATGTCAATTCAGAGTTTCCTAATTTATTTTTTTGCAGAGAAATATTGTGATACTTCTTTGTGAGCTCATCTTGGAATCTTACTTAACAACTGACTTATTTTATGAAAGATGAGTTAAAATCTATCTTTTTTCTTAATACCATGTTTCTCAGTGATAGGATTCATTTTTTTTTACTACCAGTTCTGTGGGCATGGCTTGGTGGGTGTGGCATGGCCTAGTGAACATGGTTTGTTGGGCATGGCAGGGGAAGGATATTGTAAAATCTCCATTCCCTCCCCACTCCAGGGAAAGGATACTGTAAAATCTCCATTTCATACCGGACAGCTGGGCCTAGGGAGGCAGAGAATAGATGGGGGGGGGGGGGGGGTGGAGCCAGTCAGAAGTGGTATTTACTGGTTCTCCGAACTACTCAAAATTTCTTCTACTGGTTCTCCAGAACTGGTCAGAACTTGCTGAATACCACCTCTGGTGTTTTTCCGAAAATACAACCAACTCAGAAAGTATGTCCTAGCTTGATTTTTACACCTGTGCCCAATATAAGCCCTATCCCCAAAATAAGCCCTATTTAAGACCTCGCCCACTCCAGGTGCACAGGGAAATACCTTTGGACAGTTGCAGCCATGCATCACACACCTCAGCCTATTTCCTCTGCAGTTGGCAAGGCTTTCCTGAAGGCCTATGTAGCCAATAACAGAGCTCTGGATTGATCCGGAGCTCTGTTATCAGTTGCAGAAACCTTTCCAAAAGGCCTCTCTAGATAACAGAGCTCCATATCAATCCAGAGCTCTGTTATCGGCTACATAGGCCTTCAGGAAAGTCTTACTGGCCTTGCTGGTGATGACATGCCCAAGTGAGGTGAATCAGTGGATGACATTCCTCCAACCCCACCACAAAAAAAAGAGCTGGTGCTTTTTTTAGTGGCAAAAAAATATGAGACAGGGTCAATTTCTGGAAAACACCATATCTAGGAAGAAGTAATCTAATTCCTTGGAGAAATTTCCCTTAACTCATAAAGTTTTTCATTTTGGATATTCTTCATGTTCAACTGACAATTATTTTAACAAGAATTCCAGTTATTTATATTTAAAGATCCATTAATATTGTAATTCATTATCAGAGCAGCAGAAGAACCAATATTTATGTTCCATATCTATTTATGTGCCTGCTTCTCTCCAAAATGCACACACTCATCTTCTTGCTTCTTTATACCTAACAGTATCATGAGCCATGGTGGTGCAGTGGTTAGAATGAAGTACTGTAGGCAACTTCTGCTGATTGCTGGCTGCCAGCAGTTCAGTAGTTCAATTCTCACTGGCTCAAGATTGACTCAGCCTTCCATCCTTCCAAGGCAGATAAAATGAAGAGCCAGATTTTTGGCATATTGCCAAGTCTGTAACTTGTTTAGAGAGGGCTATAAAGCATTGTGAAGTGTTATATACGTCAAAGTGCTATTGTCATATTCAATTCTCTTCCTTCAAAGATGAAGAATAATAAAACAGAAGTGCTCAACTTTTCCTAAGTGCTCCCTTAATTTTAAGATAATTTTACTCTCACCTAGTGAGAAGTCTTTTCATCATGTAGAATTTTTTTACATCTGATTCTGCACATATGGAAAGTCAAAATCAGATATAATGTTGTAGCCTGTCAGCCACCAGCCAGTTCAGCAGCCAAATCAGAAGAGGTGGAGGCATGGGAGTCAGGGTCAGCTTCAAAGCAATCTGGGAGCTCCAAGGGGGAAGAGGGAATGGAGCTGACAAAGAGAGAGAGAGAGAAAGAGACAAAGCCTGGGCCATCCGTCAGCCCTCAGATGGAGAGTCAACAGCTCCCAGATCTGGAGGTGGCTGATGAGGAAGAGGAGGAACAGCTGGGTCCAGTGTCTGATGCACAGATGCACAAAAAGCAGAGGAGAGGAAAGCAATGGAAATCTATGGGCCGATCCTAGGGAAGGAAGTGCCACTGCTGCTAGTGAGGCCCCACCAGGGGTGGGTTCCTGACATTTCATTTCATTTCATTTATTGAATTTATAGACCGCCCAATCCTGGAGGACTCCGGGCAGCCAATTCTAACCTCTTCCGTAGAAGAGGTTCCACAAATCTACAGTGCCATTTAGAACTGGTTCCAGCTCCCCCCCTGCCCATCTGCACATCATCAAGGAGAAGAATGAGAGGAGGAATTCTGGGAGTTGAAGTCCACAAGTCTTAAAACTGTCAAGTTTGAACACCCCTGTTTTTTTTTCTAAAGGGTTAGGGGTGCAAGGGTCTTGTAACTTGACAGCTTTAAGACTTGCACACTTCAATGCCAGAGTTCCTGAGCCAACATCATTGGAGAAGAAATTCTGGGACTTGGAGTCCACAAGTCTTAAAGCTGTCAAGTTTGAACACTCCTGGTGTTAGGGGTGCAAGGGTCTTGTAACTTGACAGCTTTAAGACTTGTGTGCTTCAAATGCCAGAGTTTCTGAGCCAACATTTTAGTTGCTAAGCAAGAGTGTTATTAAGTACGTTTCACCACATTTTACAAGTTGGCCATGCCCACCCAGTCACATGGCTAGCAGGCCACTCCCACCCAGTCACAGGGCCAGCAAGCCACTCTCACATGGCTGGCAAGCCACTCTCACAAAGCCGGACACACCTACAGAAGAGGTTCTAAAAAGTTTTGAAACCCACCACTAGACCCCACCTTGCACTGGGGATAAAAGGCAGGGGACGGAGATGAATAGGTGTGGCAGACAGCTATTCATCTTCTGCTCAGAAGGACTTGTTAGCCTGCCAGAGAAACATTTTGTTAGGGCTGCCAGCATTCCTAATAAAAGAATCTTTTGAGTTCATGTCAGCCGGTTTGTCATTTTGGGGTAGCTGGGTCAAAACATATAATGTCAGGGACAACAACAGGGGCCAGCAATTTAGATTTAGATGTTAGGAAACACTTTTGAAAAAAAATATATAATACTGAGGTTGCCTTGCTTCAATGAAGCCAATACTCTGCATTCTGAATAACTGATTACATTTGAGAACAATACAGTGCAGACTAAACACAGATAGGTACACAATACTCCTGGCGAGAGTCAATAAGCTTTCTCCATTATATACATGGCACATCTTACCTACTCTGTTTGAAATTTTCCCCTCTGCACAAGGAAGACAATCATAGCAGCAAAACGGTTTCTCGTCTATTTTTTTCTTGAGGTAGCCTGGATAACAATTTTCATTGCATACAGAAAGTGGTAGCGCCTATTCAGAAATGAAACCAGGAGGGAGTTCAATAGTTTTGTTTTATACACTCGTATTTCACTGTATATATGATATTCTGATAAATCTGAATGAGGTTTTGAGAAATTCTATACATGGCATACAAATCCACATTTTATTAGATAGGAAACTTGAATGAATGTCACCATAATAACGTGACATTGTCTATATGTCCTCATGGAATCGTGCATTTCCTGATATAGTCTAAGAGATTTTCTGAAGGCTTAATTGTTCGAACTGGATTTCCCTCAAATTCCATTTTGGTCAATCTAATCAGAAAATATCCATGGAGATTCTCAAACATCCATCTGATGGGTTGTCCCAAAGGTGCTTTACAAAAAGCAACAGAACTTTCTTGGGTTTTGTCCTTGAAAACATTTGAGAAACCTTTAGTTCTTTGAGAACTGAAGAAGCTTCTTGGATAAGAAATGAAATATTTACAAGGGGAAAAAAACAAAGCCCGGTTGTCTTTTGAAAAGCACCTTTGGGGTGAATCTGATCAGTAATGTATCCCATGATTTATAGGTGAAATTAAACCTTGGCATTATTTGCATTTTCACTGATTCCAGTCCTTTCTGTCAAATAGATCGTGAAAAGTAGTACTATAGAGCATTTACTCATGGGATACGGAGTTCCACTTGCATTTAATCAGCCTTGTAGAATATAAAATTATGAAACAGATCACTTTGTAAAGGTGTCAAAGTTACAGGTTAAAACTAAAGAAAATAGATGAAATTTCAAAACATGTGCAATTAGAATATAATAAAATTATAAGGTAGTGATTTACGACCTTTAATTGATGAAGAAGGAAAAATTTGAAACAATGAGGAATAAGATATTTTAACCAGTACCGTGTCTCAGCATGTAGCTTGTTTATTATTAAATAATTTCCAGCTTTTATAATTCAAAGATGGTTTCCTATGTACTTCTGAAAAGACAGTAAAAATTTAATAATGGAAGCCCTATATAATTGGGGGTCTAAGCAGGGGGTTAAACTAGAAGACCTTCCAACTCTGTTATTCTATTCTATTCCATTCCATTCCATTCCAATCCAACCCAATCCCTACTCTGTTCATTTTTCAACACATTTTATTGCCTTAATTTTATTACTAAATGAAGAATCTCAAATGATAAAAGTGATGCTTGAAAATGGCAAGGAGGAGGATTCTAGACAACCTGAAATGTCAGTAGGAAATACCTGGTTGAACATGGTCGGCCAGATGATGTTTTCTTCAGAAATTATGAAAGACTCTTCTGGAGAAGCCAATGGGTCTACCTTTCCAACTTTGATTTTAAGGAAAGTTTGGTTTGGGAATGTGATCCAGTTGATGATATCAAATCCAGTTCCTAATTCCCCCTTTTCATTAAAGAAAACTTTTTCCCCAACACTGTTGTTAAATAAGACTGTTCTCAGGTAAGGATGGAGCTAAATGGAAGCAAATCAAACACAAATGTTTTGTGTTTGAATTATGTTGATTCTTTAGCTTTGTGTTTTAATTGTGCAGGCTGTCCAGGGTTACGTGTGTGAGATGGGCAGCTATATAAATTCAATAAATAAATAAATAAATGCAATTGATCTTGAAAAAATAAATATTCCTATGCTAAATGTACAGTACTACTTTTTAAAAGTTCTGGGTAATACTGTACAGGTGAATTATAATATTAATAAACATAATTTCACCAAAGGGAAATGGCTTGACAAAGCTTCAAACAGCATTATGAAACGGTGATTTAGTCAAATGCATTTTTCCCCAAATTGAATTGTTCTTACACAGCTCCCCCACACTGCTGTCATAAAAAGTGGACCAGGGCAAAGATTTGTGTAATTTCTAAACTATGTGGATACTGAACTTGAAATGTGCATTTTTCCGGTCAGAAAATCACCTGAACACATCAGGAAAGTTTGATCAATGTATCATTCTACCATATTTTTCAGAGTGTAAGACATAACCCCCCCCCTAAAAGAGGCTGGAAATTTGGTGCATCTTATACAATAGCAATAGCAGTTAAACTTATATACCGCTTCATAGGGCTTTCAGCCTTCTGTAAGTGGTTTACAGAGTCAGCATATCGCCCCCACAGTCTGGGTCCTCATTTCACCCACCTCAGAAGGATGGAAGGCTGAGTCAACCTTGAGCCGGTGAGATTAGAACCGCTGAACTGCAGATAACAGTCAGCTGAAGTGGCCTGCAGTACTGCACCCTAACCACTGCACCAACTCAGCTCTACACCAAATGTAGCCCCTCAGACCCACCGGCCCCTACCCTTTCTCGTCCACAAATCATGTTTTCGGGCGACGATCGGCGGCAATGTGCTTTAGTGGTCCCTGCAGCCTGGAACAGTTTCAAATGGAGCATTTGGAGGGTGAAAATGCAAGGCATAGAGGCCAAAATAGTGACCCTGAACAGCTGCTGCCTTGTCTGACTAGTTCCATGCTTTGCCTGCTGTACTCACTGGATCTCCCTGTGACAATCAGCTGTGGTTTTGAAGCTGCATATCAGCCCCAACAAGGCCTGTGTGCTCACAACCTGCGAACCTGTTGCTAACGTTCATCTCTGGGAACAGCTGATTGAGGGTATTCCGGGAGGCTGATCCACCCGCCAATCAGCTGCTTGTGCTGAATTAGGGTAAAGTGCTGAAACTGACCAGGCTGTTTATTAATGATGCTAGCCAGATAAATACTGATGGATCAGGCTGAAATTTGACTGGATCTCATCAGCTCGGGCAAACCAATAGGGACAATTTGAATCGGCTCCCTGAACCAGTAGAAATCACCCCTGGTTGGCCCCATCCATGGCCACCCAGTTACCGCTCATCTCTTCCGTCCACTCGCATGGCCCTTCTGACTGCTCAACCCGCCTAACTAATCCAAACATTTATCCCTCCATTCACAGCAGAGCTGCTGCAGCCTGTCCCTTTAAGGCAGTCCCTTGGAGGGAGGGGGCCAGGGTGGATGATAAAGGGAAGAGCAAATCTGCTGTGAATGGAGAGAGAAACAGTTGGATTCTCTCTAGCACATAAGTCAATGTTAAATGCGGCAGAGAGAATCTGAATCTTTCTCCTCCATTCACAGAGGAGCTCCTGCAGCCTATCGCTTTAAGGTAGTCCCTGGGAGGGAGTGGGCCGGGGGGGGACCATAAAGGGAGCAGCAGTTCTTCTGTGAATGGAGGGAGAAATGTTCAGATTCTCTTTGACACAGCATTCACTATGAGCCCTTCTCGTGCCATACACACATTTTTTTCCTACTGAGTTCTGTGGGCATTGCTTGGTGGGGGGGGTCCTGTGATTGAGTGGGCATGGCCGTGAGTGACATTAAGTTGGCCACACCCACTCAGTCACAGGAACCTCCCCCCATCAAGCCATGCCCACAAAACTAGTAGGAGAAAAAATTGAACGTCAGCCCTGCGATGGATGCTGGTAGGTAGAAGCAGAATTTTTTTTCTTATTTTCCTCCCCAAAAACTAAGGTGTGTCTTATACTCCAAAAATACAGTAATTTCTTCTAATATTACCAGCCATGTTTCTTCCTTGAGAATCATCAGGCTTCCATGGTCCGCCCTTGCTCCGTGTTTGTGTTTGGATGAAAACATGGCTTGTAAAGCATATGCCATGGCATAGATTGCATTATAAATGCTGTAACTCTGCCCAGTCATGGTGGTCTCAAATATCGAATTAGGAAGAGTCTCCAGCTTCTCTTCTCCAGTGCACAGCACTCCACCCGCCTCACCTAACCTATCTTTAAAGAAAGAACATTCAAATGCCTGTTCCCAGAACAATCTTGTTATATGGTCTTCTTCTTCTGAAGTAGGACTTCTCATCTGCAAGAATGGTTTGAATTCCGTCACCTCCTTGGAAGAAACTGCAAAAGATATGGCACCATGAATAAAGTCCAAAGGCCGTATTTTTTGAAAAGGGACTGATGTGAACTCCATTTGGGCTGGCATGATCCAGACTTTGTCTTTTCTCCTTACCGGTATATACTCATATTCTGAAAGATAGGGAAATATCCTGAAAACGGCAATGACCTGGTTTTCACAGTAGAGGATGACAACATTGGCCGTGCTGTTCATGACAATCTTGTACAAGGCAATAAAATCTTTAAATACCATGTCAATGTCATTCGAAAAAGTTTCTTTGGGCAACTCTTGCATGAAGTCAAAGCAAATACCTTTCTGGGCAAACAGTATATGGGCATTCCGTACGAACCTCTGCCCACTCTCATCACGTTGGGAGATCAGCCCTATCCACACCCACTTTAAATGCAACAGCAGCTGAAGAATCCCCTTGGTCTGAAGCGCCTCATTTGGGAAAAAACGATGAAAGAAAACGGTGTCTTCGCTGTTGTCTACCATTGGAGCGGATCCATAGATGAGCTAAGAAAAATAATTTAAATTTGTTGGGTTTTAGAGTTTATGATTCAGACTACGTTGATTGCAAACTTCAAAAGAAATATAGTCTAGAAAGATTTTTTTTGCTTTAATAAGTATAAGTGAATAAAAATAAATAATATTTCAATGCCAGAGATTTGATGATTTATTGTTTCAGTAATTCCTGAACTTTAACAGGATAACAAAATAACAGAATAACAGAATTGGAAGGGACCTTGGAAGTTTTCTAGTCAAACCTCTGCTCAAGCAGGAAACCATATACCAGTTCAGACAAATCATTGTCCAATCTCTTCTTAAAATTCTCATGTCCAATCCTCTGAGATCCTCTACTCCACCCACAACTTCTGAAGGCAAGTCATTCCATTGATTAATTGTTCTGCCCTTAATTCTAGTTGTTTCTCTCCTTGATTAATTCTCATCCATTGCTTCTTGTTCTGCCTTCAGGCACTTTAGAAGATAGGTTGCCACCTCCCCTTTTTTATCTCAGATATTCTTAGATATTGGAACACTGCTATCATGTCACTCCTAGTTCTTCTTTTCATTAAACTAGATATACATACTTCCTGCAACTGTTCTTCATAGTTTTTAGCTTTCGGTTCCCTAAACATTTTTGTTGCTGGTCTCTGCAATGTTTCTAGATTTATTTGAATTCACAAAATCTTCTCATTTTCCATGTGATGATCTGCTATGATATTTGATGGTATGACAAGTGATATATGATATGGTACAATATGATATAGTATATTGCCTTCCATATAAGAGTGGCCTGATTAGGAAGTAGTGTCTCCTTGCCCCGTTCTTTAGAACAGGAGTGAGAAATACAAATAATAATCTGAAGACACTGATTCACATTTGTACAATAGTCAGACTATTGCAATGTGCTCTATGTATTTTTCCAAGACAATATGCTGTCTTGGAAGGAAGTTTGGAGATTAGAGGAGCTATGAATGTGTTTTCCAGGTAATTACTCAAATACACTTGCCAGTGTCACACATGCACTGTGATCACCGCCTTGATTGCCCACACTCTTCTACACTCAAATGAAAATAAAGAATATCTCAATAAAGGACACTATCTCAGGTTATTTTCTTGCAGATGTTTTATTACTCAAACTAGGCAACATCATCGGTGTTAGAATATTACATAAGGTTTCAAGTGCACAGATTCTGATGGGCCATCGGAAGGACACAGAAGAATCATGGATCTAGCCCACAGGTGATAAAACTTATACTGATGAACACCTTATCCATGTCCTCAGATTCCACAAAGTCAAATGAATCTCAAGCTGTTTTCACCTTCTTCAAAAATAAAAATATTTTTTTGGGGGAAAATTATCCCAAAGAGTTGTAAGCATGATAGAACAAATGAAGCCATCTGCACAATTTTCAGTCTTCAAGGGAGGCTCTGCTTGTTGGGATTGCTTCTCTCCACCAAAAAGGAATGAGATTTTCTAAATATTTGCATTTCTATTTCAAACCAACTGAATTAAATATTTCTTTGTTCCTTCCAACTATCATGGATATGAATACAAGTTTTTATCTAGTTACATAAAAGGCCATGCAGCTTAAGGGAATGCTTTGTAAGATTGCATCAATTCCACTCCAGCATGAGTAAACACTGAAAGTGCACATAATGCTATTACCTTCCCACCAAAGGTGGTTCTTATTTTTCTACTTGCATTTTTACATGCTTTCAAACTGCTAGTTTGGCAGAAGCTGGGACAAGTAATGGGAGCTCACTCCATTATGCGGCGCTAGGGATTCAACCGCCGAACTGCCGACTTTTCTGATTGACAAGCTCAGCGTCTTAGCCACTGAGCCTCCACGTCCTTTAGGCACATATCACATAACTAATCCCTACTGTTTAGGCAATGTTGCCTTTTTTTTTTTACTCAGATGGTCAATTTGTATGCAAATCTCAAATTTACATACACACACATACACACACACTCACACATGCACACTCACACTATATATGAAATTTAAATAAAAAAGCTAACCAACCATGAATATTAGACATTGTGAAAAGAAAGATATTTATTCATAAGTTATTCTTACTTGTGGCATCTTGTAGATATTCAGAATATTTGGCATAAATGGACAGATGTTTGCATTAGGTCCTGCAATAACAGATATTGTCTTCTCCTGCATATCACATTTATAATTAGGGATGAATTTGCCCTGTGTGGACAATAGCTCCAGTGAAGCAAAATAGGTCCATTTAGCCATGAAATTGCTGTTCGTGATGCGAATGCCCAGGGTCACATTAGATAAGAGCTGAGGGTTTTCATTGATCTCCTTTACAGCAAAAATTAAAGCTAAGGTGTGTTGATAGTTTTGAAGAAAAAACCTGCAATGAGAATTATGGATGCATAGAGTTCTAGAGTGAAAAACAATGTGATCTTCAGGCAGCAACTAGAATTGGGTTTTCTGCTTTCAAATATATTTTAAAACTAACTTAAAACATGAAATATATGTTTATATGAAAAAGAACAAACATATTTCACTAGAGAATGGATGAATGGCCAAATAGAATATTCATGAATGATATTACATTTGGCTTGTCTTACTATTTTTAATCCTGCTTTATACATCTTCTTTCTTATAGAGTCTGTCATTGGCACCTCTATAACTGTCTGGTTGGGTTCTGCAACCAAACAAGACAGACACAGATTTCAGAGGATAATCAGAATTGCAGAATTGAGGATCTATATACTGCACAAGTCAGAAAGAGGGCCGTGAAAATATTTAAGACCCCTCATATCCTGGACATAAATTGTTTCAACTCCTACCCTCAAAATGACGCTATAGAGCTCTGCACACCAAGACAACTAGACACAAGGACAGCTTTTCCCCTAATGCTATCACTCTGCTAAACAAATAATTCCCTTACCATGGTCAAACTATTCACTAAGGTTGCATTACTATTACTATTAGTCTTCTCATCATTCCTATCACCCATCTCCTCCCAATTATGACTGCAGAACTGTAATTTTGTTGCTTGTATCCTTACAATTTATATTGATATTGATTGTTTCCTGATTGCTTATTTGTACCCTATGACTATCATTAAGTGTTGTATCTTATGATTCTTGATGAATGTATCTTTTCTTTTTATGTACACTGAGAGCATATGCACCAAAGACAAATTCCTTGCGTGTCCAATCAGACTTGGCCAACAAAGAATTCTATTCTATTCTATTCCATTCCATTTTTTCTATTCTATTCTTCACTTTTTTTCTGTAAAAGTTTAAGCTCTGCAAGATGCAAGAATGCAATTATTTTAATTCTTTGAAACTGTTAAAGCAACCTTGCTATTTGCCAGGATCACGCAACAACTGCAGAAAGCAGAATAAGCAATCCTCGAGAAAAATGTATCTACTTCAAATATGTTCAAGATATACTTTAGAACTTAGAAGGTCTAAAGGACCATCTAAGACTTGAAGTCAAAATGCACACAGACCTATATTTTTCTTAATATCCATGAAAATAATTCAAATCCTAAATATTGATGTCTGATTAATTGCAAAAAGTGATCAGGGACACATTATTGGTGATACATTCTACAGTATATAAATTAAAAAGTGAACTGTAGATTTTCACCATTTCTAAAAACAAAAGGAATGACTGCACATTTTATTTAGTCACTTGATATTATAGGTTTTGTTTTATTTTTTTAAGGCAAGAAGTATACATGGGCATCTAAGTACATACAAGAAACTTGGATCAATCAACAAGAAATACCAACTATTATTGGCATGGTTGATAATGATGATACTATGCTATAATGCAATTATTATATGCTAAACATTACTATAAAGCAATTGGAAGGTAGGATTTCCATCAATAATACAATAGCAGAGTTGGAAGGATCTTGGAGGTCTTCTAGTCCAACCCCTTGCCTGGGCAGGAAACCCTATACCATTTCAGACAAATGGCTATCCAACATCTTTTTAAAGACTTCCAGTATTGGGGCATTCATAATTTCTGGAGACAAGCCGTTCCACTGATTAATTGTTCCAACTGTCAGGAAATTTCTCCTTGGTTCTAAGTTGCTTCTCTCCTTGATTAGTTTCCACCCATTGCTTCTTGTTCTACACTCAGGTGCTTTGGAGAATAGTTTTACTCCCTCTTCTTTATGGCATCTCCTGAGATATTGGAACACTGCTATCACGTCTCCCCTAGTCCTTCTTTTCATTCAACTAGACATACCCAGTACCTACAACCGTTCTTCATATGTTTTAGCCTCCAATCCCTTAATCACCTTTGTTGCTCTTCTCTGCACTCTTTCTAGAGTCTCCACATCTTTTTTACATCATGGGGACCAAAACTGGTTGCAGTATTCCAAGTATGACCTTACCAGGGCAATATAAAGTTGTATTAACCCTTCATATGATCTTGATTCTATCACTCTGTTTATGTAGCCTAGGACTGTGTTGGCTTTTTTGGCAGCTGATGCACACTGCTGGCTCATATTTAAATGGTTGTCCACTAGGATTCCAAGATCCTTTTCACAGTTACTACTATTAGGTCGACATTCCCTCTTTAAATATAGTTAAACATGCAAGTCATCATAGTAAAGAAAGATATCTAATAGCAGTATACATGAGGTCATCAACTAGTTCTTCATCTGGATGCCTTCTAAAATCCACTGCATCAGAAATCATGTAGAACTGAGAAATAATGCCAGCAATGATGAGATCTCCTCTATGATAATAATTATGCTTAAGAAGATTAGTCTTGCCCACTAGACAGCTAGCAGTAGCAGGAATATGGCATACCACATCTGGCAGTAATATCATCAGCGACATGAACAGTAACATATTGTACAAGAAATCTGAATTTCCTTCTGAAAAATAAAAGTGTCATTAAAGTATAATAGCCTGCATATATGCTATTTTACTTGCTTGCTTGGAACTTGGAAGTGTACAGTTTGAAGAACTGGATTGTCACAGTTCTGCCTTTTGCATCCCACGCCTGAATGGACAAGAAATGTTATTGGCTCCCTTCAATCATATTTCATTGTTATGGTATGCTCCCTGAAGCCCCATAGAGGTTTCAGAAGGAATTTAATTTATAAAATGTATTTTGGTAATTATAGGAAAGATAATCATGACTCCTTCCAGAGACAATGAATGGAAAATAACTTTTTTTAAAATCTGAAATAGCAAGAGAGTTTTAGGTCTATAATTTCCCCAGAAAAGCTTGTATATACTATTAAAGCTTAATCCCCAAATGATCCCAGGTTAGAATGTGAGGAAATAAATATGTTTTAATGAGAGGCCCCTTTTTCAACACTTTTTAAAAAGCAGAAAAAAAGAATGGATTGTTTCCCTATATTCATTTACTACACATAATTATTAATTCATAATCAAGAGGCGTGTGCCATAACTTAGCAAGTTTGGTGAGAATACAGAGCTGCAATTACATCCATTTATCTTTTAATATTTTAGCAGCTGCAATGTCAATTGATATTTAATTGTTTATAGGTTATCACATTTAATGTCCACTCTCTAAATGATCATTTGAAGTTACGATGGTAAGGAATGTGGGGTATATCTGACAGGCAGAGGTGGTATTCAGCAGGTTCTGACCAGTTCTGGAGAACCAGTAGCAGAAATTTTGAGTAATTAGGAGAACCGGTAAATACCACCTCTGAACGGCCCTGCCCCCATCTATTCTCTGCCTCCCGAGTCCCAGCTGATTGGGAGGAAATGGGAATTTTGCAGTAACCTTACCCTTCTATGCTCACCAAGCCACACCTGCCAAGCCACGCCCACCAAGCCATGCTCACAGAATCGGTAGTAAAAAATGTGAATCCCACCACTGCTGACAGGTCATTGTGGCTGCACTGATTGTAATACCTCCATTGTCATAGGATCACAATATGAGTGTTTGGAATTTAAATCACAATTATTGATTTATCAAATTTTAAACCCAACTATCATCCTAACTGAGGGACTTTGGTGTGTGTGAATGTGAATAAAATATTAAAAACTTTGTACACACACACACAATAACAAAATTATATATATATATATATATATATATATATATATATATATATATATATATATATATATATATATATATATATATATATATATATATATATATATAAAATATATAGATATATTAAATAAAATACAAAAAATTTATACACACATATGCATACACTTACACACACATGTGTATCAAACAATACTAAAAATTAATTCAAAGTTGACAAAAGAGTTTTTAGCTCACTAACTACCCCATAGTTACATGCTTCTGGATATGCCCTAAGCTACACCATTGAACTATGTTTTCATGCCTTTCTGGAAGGTTAGGAGAGGGGGCCCTGCCTCCCTTATGAGGGGAAAGTGTTTCACAAGGTGGAGGCAATGGCAGAGAAAACTTCCCGAACCTCGCCAGTCAGCATACAGGATAGGAGCTGGGTTGGTGCAGTGGTTAGAATGCAGTATTGCAGGCTCTGCCAACTGCCAGGAATTTGATTCTGACCAGCTCAGCCTTCTATCCTTCTGAGGGTGTTAAAATGAGGACTCAGAGTGTTGGGGGCAATATGATGTTCTTTGAAAATCACTCAGAGAATACTGTAAAGCACTATGGAGTGGTATAGTAATCTAATTGCTATTGCTATTTGGCTAATGAGGTCAGCAATATACAGTACCTCCACTGCCTGACCTGGTGGGACAGGATAATGTAGTGGTTCCATAGACAGGCCCCCTAGGCCTGTCCCTCATTAAAACATGAAATGACCCACAATTGTCATTTGTAACTTTCATTTCCTAAGAGCAAAATCAATAGGGAAGCCAGTAGGAGGTTGGCAATAGTGATCACATGACCACAGGTTCCTGTGACTTCACAGGATCTCTCTAACAATGGCAACTGGGACTGCTGGATCTTCTGTGACAGAACATCAGGCACTTAGCAATAAAGTCTCTCATCCCAATTACCATTAGTGAGGAAGGACTATTCACATTTTCTTACCCAAACTCATATTTGAACTGATGGAAGTCAGGGAGAAAAATATTATGGTGCTTTTTTACAAGGTCATGAAGTCTGCAACTCTATACTTTGATGAAACAGAAGATCCCAGGTTAGAAATGATGATTACTGTATTTTTCATCGTATAAGATTAAGGTGACCAGATTTTCAGATTGGTAAAGAGGGACACCATTGACCGGGAGGGCGGGGTGGGGGGCTTGATTAAAAATTTTATATTTTGTCAAACATGACCCCAGGACACTGAAATTATCATAAATATGAATCTGTTGCCAAACATCAAAATTTTGATCACATGACCATGAGGATGCTGCAATGGTCGCTAAGTGTGAAAATGGTCACTAAGTGTGAAAACTGTCATCAGACACTTTTTTCAATGCCATTGTAACTTTGGTCACTAAATGAACTGTTTGAAAGTTAAGGCTAGCTTGCATTATAATGCCTTATGCTGGCTTGCATTTTCAAGAGAGAGAAGCTAAACTCTTTGTTAGAATTGAAAAACAAATGAATAGAGTAGAGTAGAGTAAAGAAAATGACAATGCCTACTTAGAAATTATTAATCCATTGAATATTCTGATTTTAGGAGAAGGAGGAGAAATTCTTATAATATCATAGTATTCTGTGTTTATCAAACGTTAGTATATATCAGCAAAAATGTGTAATAAGCATTGTAGTAGGTCATCTATTTCTCTTTTAGTTCTGGTCTTTTTCTTAAATCCCCTTTGACAGTCCATTAAACAGGATGATTTTAACTCATGCATAGAACATTTTAATTCATTTTATGTGCAGTTTTCATTCATTTGCACTATATCATGAGAAAGTAGAATAATGATATTTTCTTCCCATGTACCTAATATGGCATCTCTTAATATGTGCTTCTGAAAATATGAGTGGGATTTACTTTCCCCTCCCAGAGGAAGGAATGTCAGCCAAGTTGGAGGTCATGGCCTTCTATCATTAGTATCCTTTTATTTTTCAGTTGAATCCAATTCTTAAGCCACATCATGGCTGCAGCTTGATAATAGAGTCCCCAGTCCCCAGGAGGGCAATCCTCCTTTACTTCTGCTGTCCTTGTAAGAGTTTGAGTTTTATACGTAGTTTTTTCCCCCTACCCAAATAAATTTAAATACTATTTTATTTAATTGTTCAAAAAATGCCTAATTTTATTGGTATTGTTTGAAAAATATATAGCAATTCAAATAATATATTTATTTTAATTGTTGAAATTCTGCCAATTAATGTTATCTATAGTTTGGCCCAATTATCCAAATCCTTTTGTATTTGTTTTAGCAGTCTCTTGTAATTGTCTTCTTTTATTGTTGTACATTTTGCCGTTAGCCATATTCCCAAATATCTAATTTTTTTTGACCTTGAAATCCCCAATTTCTCCTCCAGTTCTTCAATTTGTCTATCAGTAAGATTCTTGGTTAACATTATGGTTTTCTCTTTATTTATTTGAAGCCCTGCTACTTTGCTGAATTGTTTTATTTCTTGTAATAATATTTGTCCACTTTCTAATGGGTCTTCTATAGTAAATGCCATATTGTCTGCGAAGGCTGGGGGTTTATATTCCTCCTTTTTAATTTTTAATCCCTTTATTTCCTAGTTTTGCCTGATTTGTATCATTAATTACTCTATTGAGAGAATGAACAACAGGGGGAATTGGGGGACATCTCTGTCTCACCCCTTTAGCTTAATTAAATCCTTCTGTTAATTCTCCATTTAATATTATTTTTGCCACCTGGTTTGAGTAGATTGCTCTAATCATGCCAATAAATTTCTCTCCAAAGTTCATTTCTACTAATTTATTTATAAGAAAATCCCAATTCAGTTTATCAAATGCTTTTTGTGTATCAAAAAATATCAATGCCGATCATTTTCCTGGGTGAACCTTCATTATGGTTCATATAACCATGTGCTTGGTTAGTTCTTTTTCTTCTTCAAGTTTCTGATTTTGGGGTTCTTTTTGCATTTTTAGTTCCAATTTCTTCAGTTTCCCCTGGAGCTCTACATATTGGTTTTTTTATCTTTGTTCCTTCTTGCCATATATGCAATTGTTATGCCCCGCATATAGGCCTTAGTTGTGTCCCATAAATTTTGTATATAAGTATGTTTGTTCCAATTTTCTGTTTTAAAAACTTCAGCTCTTTTTCTATATACTGATTTTTTTTTTCTTTTACAACCTGGGTTTTTTTTTTAAAAAAAAAAAACATTATATGAAGATCCCAATTTGCCTCCAGTGATGGAGGCAATGATCTACCCAAATACCACAGTTCTCAATAAAATGGTCAGCTATGCAGAACTATTAGACAACAAAGGAGAATTAAAATTAGTCCAGGATTTGAAAATACAAGGAAATGTGATGGAATGGTGGCCTTATTTACAGATTATAACAAGGTTTAAAAAAGACTGTGAACAATATGGCATATATGATAAACAATTGGAAATAGACAAATTATTGCAAGAAACGGGAGAAAAATGATTACCAAAATATACAACTTTTTCTTAAGATATAAAATGGAAGAAGAGACTGTAAAAGAGACCATGATAACCTGGTCCAGAAATTTTGGACATAGTATAAAATTAGAGGATTGGGACAAATTGTGGGAAAGAAACTATCAACTTATGATGGCAGTAGCCTATAAGGAGAATTTATATAAAATGTTCTACCAATGGCACTTACCACCAGATTGGGCAAGATGTATCCAAACCTATCTTCAGAAAGTTGGAAATGTAGGCATAAATCTGGAACATTTTATATGTGGTGGACATGTCCCCATGCTAGGAAATATTGGCTTAAAATTAAGGATTGATTGGAAGGAATCACGGAACAGAGGATAGCATTGAAACCAGAATTATATTTATTAGGTATACTAATGGATAAGAAATATCAATATATAACATTACACATACTAACCACTGCTAGGATCACTTTTATGCAAAATTGGAAACAAAAAACTACCCCCTTTCCAGATGAGATAGTAATTAGAAAGATACTCGAATGTGCTGAAATGGACAGGATGACCATGGAATTAAAAGAAAGAGAAGAGTCAGACTATTATAAATTTTGGAGTAGACTGTACAAGTGGCTAGAGAATAGAAGACAAAATAAGAAATAATTTTTTTGAAAACTATTTATACTATGGAGAAAAATGTATATATGTAAAATTTGATTATATGAAGTTTGAAGTTTGAAGTTTAATTTTATTTATAGGCCACCCAATCCCGGAGGATTCCGGGCGGCTTACAGAAAAAGAAATAAAATAAAATAAAAAATAAAAATAAACAAGTTAAAAAAAACAGCACCAATACATTCACTTCAGTCGGGGCTGGACCTCAGCAATGAGGTCAACAGCCCCAGGCCTGCCGGAATATCCAGGTCTTGAGAGCTTTTCTGAAGGCCATGAGAGTGGGCGAGGTCCGGATTTCTGGGGGTAGTTCGTTCCAAAGAGTCGGGGCAGCCACAGAGAAGGCTCTCCTCCGGGGAGCCGCCAGCCGACATAGTCTGGCTGACGGCATCTGGAGGAGGCCCACCCCGTGGGATCTTACCGGCCATTGGGAGGAGTGTGGCAGGAGGCGGTCTCGCAGGTATGCTGGTCCTAAGCCATGAAGGGCTTTAAAGGTAATAACCAACACCTTGAATTGCGTCCGGAGACCAATGGGTAACCAGTGCAGCTCGCGGAGGATAGGTGTAACATGAGTGTACCTAGGTGCACCCAATATCGCTCACACGGCTGCATTCTGGACTAGTTGCAGTCTCCAAACGCTTTTCAAGGGTAGCCCCATGTAGAGCGCGTTGCAGTAATCCAGCCTTATGGTGACTAGGGCGTGACTGACAGTCTGGAGTGCCCCCCGATCCAAGTAGGGCCGCAATTGATGCACCAGGCGAACCTGGGCAAAGACTCCCATGGTTACAGCTGACAGATGGTGTTTCAGTGTCAGCTGTGAATCCAGGAGGACCCCTAAATTATGTGACCTCTCTGAGGGGTGTAAGTTTTTGCCCCCCAGGATCAAGGATGGACTGTCTGGGCTGTCCTTCGGGGGGAACATCCATAGCCACTCAGTCTTGTCGGGATTAAGCACGAGTCTGTTTACCCCCATCCAGATCCTAACAGCCTCCAGGCACCGGCACATCACGTCAGCCTGAACTGAACTGGCATGGGGCAGAGAGATATAATTGTGTATCATCAGCATACTGATGATACTTCACCCTGTGCTGTCTAGTGATCTCATCCAGAGGCTTCATGTAGATGTTAAATAGGAGGGGGGACAGAACCGAACCCTGCAGCACCCCACATTTAAAGGGCCTAGGGGTCGACCTCTGTCGCCCAACCAACACTGACTGCGACCTGTCAGAGAGGTAAGAGGAGAACCACTGTACAATTTGTTGAGGAGACAGCTTGGCTAAAAAAACAAATGCAAAAGACCAACAGTGTATTCTTATGGCTGTTCGGGTTGCAAACCCCAAATGTCCCAAGCAGAGACCACCAATCCTAGCTAGTGCCCCAGAAGACTTGCCAGAACAGGAAGAGGATCACCACGACCCTCACCACGACCATGCCAAAGGGGGGCTACACCTAGTAGCTCAAGAGACTTGAGGGCATCAACAAGCCGAGCATCTGTGGAGTTGATAGAGTGAGGGCTGGACGGTGTGACCTCTATGATGTCAGAAGAAAGTCCTGTCAGAGGGACAGGGGATGGGGACCCTCTGAGCTCACCAGAATTTTGGGAGAAGAAGGAAGAGGAGATAGAGCAGTCTGAAGAGAGGGAGAAGATTAGAATTGCAGTGTCTAACATTCTAAAACCTGATGTTCCTGCTCACACCAATCTGGCTGACTTTACTGAGCAACGCTTCCCTTCAAGGGACCCGAGATGGAGCCCCTATGACCCCCACCAGTTGACTCTGCTACGTAATCATCAACAGTTAATTGTAAGGGCTGTCCGGCTGGGAGGAAAGCCAGCCACTAAAATGTCTAAACTCTGCCGAAAGCCCCGAGGTTTTTATTTATGGTAACCACTAACCTTCCTGAAAATGCTCGGATGCTAGCTATGGCCTTTATTTCTCAGTCATCCGACACAAGCTGTAGAAGCTGGAAGGGGCACTGGGGAAGCCCCTCAATGAGCTTATGGAAGTAGCTAGAAAAACTCTCGTCAATAGAGACTTGTTGGAGGAAAAGAAAAAAAAATCAAAAGATGCAGAAAAAAAGCAGAAGTGCTCGCGGCAGCAATTAGGGAGGGGAACAGGGCCCCACCCTTGGGACGGAACCGATGTGCCATCTGTTACGAACATGGCCACTGGGGAGGGGAGTGCCTCAACCAGGACTGGGCTCCACCCCCTGAGGAAAGGGAAGATGACCGCCCTAGGATCCCCCCCCACCAAGCTGCCCCAGGAGACCTGAATCTTACAGGAGGGCCTTCAATGGCATGCAGAGGAAAATGGTTTTCAGCCATTGATTCAAAGGATGCTTTCTTTGAAATCCCCATCAATCAGAAAAGTCAGCTTTTGTTTGCCTTCAAATGCCCAGTCACAGGCAGAAAGCAGCAATATGCTTGGACACGCTTGCATCAAGGCTTATCCACCTTATTTGGAGCTGCATTAGCCATGGATTTGAAACTTTTAGACATTGCCCCACCTGATGTGGTTTTGCAAGATGTAGCTGACTTGTTGGTCACAGGCCAGACGGAGGAAACCTGTCATGCCAATGCAGCAGCCCTACTGCTCCTCCTACAGGAGAAAGCCTATGAGGCCTCTCGGACCAAAGCCCAATTAGTCCAATTGGAAGTTAAATATTTGGGCTACAACATCCAGCAGGGACAAAGAACTTTGGGCCATGAGAGGAAGGAAGCCATTTGCCAATTTCCAGCCCCACGAAATAGGAAGGAATTAAGGAGCTTTTTGGGGGCAGCAGAATTTTGCCGCATTTGGATTCTCAACTTTGCATTGTTAGCAAAGCCACTTTATGAAGCTACCAAGGGGAATGGAAAAGGAACCCTTGAGTTAGGAGGAAGAGGAACAGAACAGCTTTTTGGAATTGAAGCATGCTGTGACTCAGGCTCCTAGTTTTCTGACTTGACAGCCTTTTCAGTTGTTTGTGGACATTGAGCAGAATATGGCCATTGGGATACTGACCCAACAGTTGGGAACATGGAATCGTCCGGTTGCATATTTGTCCAAACAGCTGGATCAGGTGGCCAAAGGGTGGCCAGCCTGTCTCAAGGCTGTGACAGGAACTGCCCTACTTACCCAGGAAGCCAATAAGCTCACCTTTGGACAGCAATTAAATATCTACACCCCCCCATGCTCTTCGAGCTGTCCTAGACCAGAAAGGTCATTTGTGGCTTACCAATCCACGAATGTTGAAATACCAGGGGTTTATTACACATAACCCCCTCATCAAGCTTGTCCAGTCATATGTTTTGAATCCAGCAACCCTGTTGCCTGAACCAGACTCTGAAATTACTCATGATTGTTTGCAAACCATTGAAGAAACCTATGCCAGTCACCCAGATTTGAAGGATAAACCCCCCTCACACAAAGATGCAACACTTTGTACAGATGGAACCAGCTTTCTACATGAGGGCATGCGAAAAGCAGCTTATGCTGTAGTCACCCGTGATGATGTGTGGGAAGCCATGCCCCTACCACCGGAAACCAGTGCCCACTTGGCAGAACTACATGCCCTCACAAGGCTTTGAAATTGGCATGAGATCTACGAGTCAACATTTACACAGAGTCCAAATAGGCCTTCCTAACCGTCCAAGTCCATGGAGTTTTAGGAAAGAGCTCTTCACAGGAAAGAGGCCTCATCACAGCTGGGGAAAAGGACATCAAATATGGCCCAAATTGTGCATTTGTTGGACAGTGTATGGGCCCCCAAACAAGTTGCCATTATGCATGTATGGGTCATCAGAAAGGGGTTTCAACAACTGAAAGAGGAAACAACGAAGCTGATCAAGTTGCCAGAGCAGCAGCCTTGGATCCCCCTTCTTTACAGGCCACATGCCTTACACTGTGGACCCCGGCCCAGGAAGAACAACCCCCATCGTATAGTCACTCAGGAACCCAGCAAGCTGAAGCAATAGGGGTGGAACTACTATATGGGTGGTAGGTTCTGCTGGACACAAAGGTGTTTGTTTCCCAGCAGTTGGCATGGGATGCTGTCTCCTCCCTGCATAAGCATTTGCACTTAGGAAAAACGGCTTTGGAAAAAGCCTTGGCTCAGGGAGGTCTATGTCAACAATTTGTCTAGCCTGGCAGCTGCTGTTTGCTCTCGATGTCAGGTATGTGCTGCTAATAACCCTCCATCAAGGCCCAGTTCAGGTGGGAGGGTCAAGAGGGCAGATCACACCATAGAGGATAAGTTGGCCAAAATTTGTCAGGAAACCCATCTCAAATGGCTGGATGATGCCCACAGCATGGCGTTGCTGGCAAAGAGGTGCACTCTCACCAAGGAGTTGGGTGTCTCGCCATTTGAGTTGTTGTATGGGAGGGTTCCTAATTTGCGTGGCCCACAGGTGTTGCCCAACCCCAAGTTACAGACATGGTGAAGCTCAAACAGTTGCCAGCCCTGAATGCCATAGTCCACAAATTGCAAAAATATGTTCTGTCTTGTCGTTCTCATGGAATTGTAACTCCAGTCCACAACTTCCACCCAGGACAAGAAGTCTGGGTGAAGGACTGGTAGAAGGAACTATTGGGCCCCAAATGGTGGGGGCCGTATACTGTTGTTGTTTTTTCTCCCCTTGTTGTTAAGGTAACTGAAATTAGGCCTTGGATTCACTGGACCTGTTTTAAATTGGCTGCGAAAGCTTACTGGAAGGCCTCCAAGCCTCTGGAAGACCCTGCCAAGCCTCTATACCTCACGTTTTGGAAACACCAGGAGGAACGCCACCTCTTCTGCGGACACACGGGAAGCTGTCACTCTACGAACAGGTGGTGAAGAACCAACGCCCTCTGCAGGTGTCGCTCCAGGTGCCGTCGACACCCATCGCACAGGCAACATACCGCGCCTACCGTGGAAACTCCGCCCCGTCCAATGCCCAGGCACAACCATGGAGACTGACTAGCACCTACGCCAAGCTGCATGCATTAGGAGAGGCCTGATGCCGGCAGTTCTGATCGTGGTTTTTCTCCTATTCATTTCTATTCTCATTGACTCTCTTTATCTCTATCAGGCAATCTTGGCCAGAGCAAAGGGTGAGGCCCATTGGTGGTGTGGGAAGTTCCGAATGATTACGAGGACCCCCACTCCATCCTTTCCTATAGAGGGGAATGAGGATAATGAGGGTACTCCCCAACAAATGGAAGCTAGGCCCCTCACCTCTATAAATGACTCCCCTGCACAGGTAACTTCTGAGCCAATGCTAGAAAAAATGGGTTCAGGGCCTTTCCCCCTTTGCAAAGACTGCTTTTATCAGGGTGAACAGGGACTGAATTTTGTGTATAATGAATGCTGGTTATTAAATTGCCATCCGGAGGAGGGGCTATCCCCCTGTTCAGAGGAGACAGGGAACTATTGGCAGTGTTGCATGAACCCCAATGTCACAACTTGGGCACCAAACAAATGATACACTTTGACCATTAGGTGCCATCGAAAAAAGCCCATTCAGAGACCCTTCCCAGACCCCTTTCCAGAAAGGACAAGGGCTCAGGTGAAGTGGGCCCCCCTTGATTTCAGTATGAAAATGGAATATGACATAACTTATGACCAGATTCCCATAATAGTGGAGATAACTTGTCAGCTTATTGGGGATATAGGGAATCAGTGGTTTCTACAATGGTGGTCAGAGGATGAAAATCTGTCAAGCATGGATGCACAAGACCTGAGTAAGTACTGGCGCATAGGTGTAACGTGCAACACTAGTGCTAAAGCCAGTTGCCTGGAGGTCTGGATAACCCAATCCAACTACTTGGAAACATATCAATGCCATGCGGGGACACTTGATAAGAACCTCAGCAGAACAGCTATAGCCACCCTAAACACACAGGGAAAGGGAACGGTGGTTCTGGAGCCACTCCTACAACAGGGTAGGAACCCCCATCCCAGATGGACCACTCAGGAGGGTGGGAGGGGCGGCCCGCAAGGGAAGGAAAAGGGAGCCCCAAGGGAACCCAGGGCCACAAGGGAGGCCATTACCCCCTCTCCATTGGAATGCAAAATGGGGAAAAAAAGCCACAAAAACCCCATCTAGCACTTGGGAAGCCCCGGAAAACATGTATTGGATTCGTGGCACATTGGCCTACGAAGTCCTCCCTGTGTTCTTGGATGGATAAAACTTTGGGTTCTTTCTGTTGCCCATCCAATCACAACAGGTGCTAGGGGTCCTGGTGTATGACTCAGTAGGCCCCATCGTCAGAAGAGGAAGGTAGACATAGCCTTCTCTAACTTTCCTTGTAAGGAACTGGCTGAATACGAGAAATTCGACATGTGGAACTCAGAGAGAACCGTATGCACCTATGGGAGGGCCACTAGGGCAGAGGATGGGTCTTGGGGTTACTGCACCCCAATCTACATGATTAACTGGATCATGCATTTGCAGGCAGCATTGGACTTGGCTGGGGAGAGGATTGATAAATCTTTGAATATCCTCTCCAGTGCCACTGGCAAACTCTGTACTGCAGTGTACCAAAATCGATTGGCTCTTGATTACTTCCACGCAAGGGAAGGAGGGTCTGTGGGAAGTTCAACTTGTTTAATTGCTGCCTTCACATTGATGAGACTGGATGTGTCATTAAGCAGCTCACCACAGAAATGAGGCAACTCACTCATTTCCCAGGGTAGGAATGGAAAGGATTTGATTTCACCTCCACTTCTAACTCCTGGTTCCCGAAATTGCCAGGGTTTCACCCCTCTTGATGGAGGAATGGGCCACTGCAAAGGTCCTGGCCCTGGTGGGATGCTCAGAAGAAGGACGCTCGAGCAAATATGTTGGGCTCATGCTTCATGGAGAGGAACCTGCCATTTATGAAACTACACAGTAATCTTAGGATTGGGTGAAGTTTCAATAGGGGGGAATGATACAGCATGGGTTGCACAGGTAAACCCACCAGTGGCTGGCCAGGTTAGGTGGTCTTAATAGAATGGACCTTATAGATTCATTTTAGTTTGGCCTTTTACTCCAGTGCCCTGGAGTCCCAAAGTTGACTTTTAACTTCCTCATATTATAAATAGGGCTGAACAGTGTGGCAAGACTCTGTAAAGGAGGGGCACAGGAAGCCAGACGTGGGGGTAGAGATAGAACAGAGAAGTTGCAGAAAACTGTTGGTATGAATATCTGCTTTTGTAGTTTTCCAATATGTACTTCCCTGTTCTGAACAGGGGTTTTTACGTTTTGTATGAATACGCCTCTTTAAACGCCCTCTGATTGACGGAGTTTGATTAAAGGTATAAAATCACTGCCCTGGGCATAGCCAGGCCAGTTCAGATTTTGGTGTGTGAACATGCTGAACTCGATGCATCCAATAAACCTGTTTCTCTTCCTTCGTGGTCTCAAGTCCTGATCTTTCGTAAGTAGATTACAAACCACAATCTGCTGCAACAGCACGGTGCCTCCCACTCCCACCTCCATAATATTATTATACTGTTATATTATAACATAATTATGATGTTATCACTACAACTGTTAAAATTATGAGAGGGCAAAAATTGAGTCGTAAACTACAAAAGCAGTATATACATGCTGATACGGGAAGCTGTAAAAGTATATTATATTGTTATGTTGTTCGTGTTTTTATCTGTTTTGAATTTGTTTTTGTATGTTTTTGTTCTTTTTATACTTGAAAATGTTTAATAAAACTATTTCTTAAAAATGATATTTATTTATATTTATCTGATAACTGAAAACTGTAAAAAAGATAGAAAATCCCCTCCCTCTTTCCCTCCTTTCTTTCCTCCCTTCTTCTTATCTTCCTATCTTCTTCCTTCCTTCCTCTAGGACCCATCAAAAACATCTTTCTAGCAAATAAGATCCATAGTATGCCACTTTTTGTACTAATGATACCTCACACTGCACAGTAGCGTCCAAAGACAACATTGCTTCCCCAGTTACCACGGTCTGAAATGTACCCTATAGAAAGAAGGAGAACATTTTCTCAGGCTCAATGGATTCAATATATCCATATATTCAGATATTGAAGCGAGACTCCTCCATAGGCATTGGCTTCCTGGGTCTATGAACAAACTTCAGCAATTTTGTCTGATAGATGCAGAGGTGGGTTGCTGCCAGTTTTACCATGGGCTCACAACCTGTGCACATGTGCACTGTTCAATGTAAATTGTTCTTCGCGCATGAGCAGAACAATTTACAGTGAACTGAGCACACAAAGTCACTAAAATCCAAAATGGTGATGGCCCAGCAGAGGTGAGGGAACCGGTTCAGGGGCGTGGCAAACCTAGGGTTGCTGCCAGTTATGCGACTCAGGCCTGAATACCACTACTGGTTCAGCTGAACCGGGAGCAACCCACGTCTGGATAGATGCTAACATAATCAAGGGATGTGTGCACAACTCAGCAAGTCTGAACTATAATTCTCTCCATTTATCTCTTGCTGTTTAAATATCCTTCAATATAAATACATAGTTAATTGTTTATGGATTGTTTAATGTCCACTCCTTAAGAGACCAATTGAATTTATGATGATATTGAAAGGGAACTTCTGAAAGGTCCTCATATTTGTACTCATTGTAGTTCCATGGTCATTAAAATTCGGATACTTCATAATCAGAGCACAATCATTGGTTTATTTATCATATTTTAAAACCACCTATATCTTTCACAGAGGATTCTCAATAAAACAGAGGATATCAATAAAATATTTAAATATTGTAAGCAGTATATGAAAATGGAAAGCAGCAAGAGAGAAACATGTTCAGGGGCCTTTTTGTGAACTTTATCAACTTCTGATTCAGACTGAATCTTAACATCTATCAGTGACATAAAAAAAGTCATGAAACCTGCAATCCTATGCTATGATGAAGGAGCAGACACAGATTACATATGGTCACAGTGGTCACAGTATGTGCCAATTCAGAGGAACAGGAAGAAGAAAATTTGAATTTCAATTGTTCAGGATGTGAGCACTAAGAAATTATATATACATTTCATTCCAATTAGCCAAAATATTCTACAGAAGTATTCTTCTTATTAGCAATTTTCTTAAATGGAATCAAATGTCAGCATTCCAAGTATCATGTAGAATTAAATCAGAGTCCAAGGCAAAACTTTCCTTAAAGTTCCAATTTAATAAAGCAGACATCTTAGCACATTGCTATGGAATCCCAATTTTGGAAATTACATCAGAATCCCACATAGTTAAAAGTTCATGATCTTGTCCCCACACCCACATGGTCCAATCTTCTTCTTCTACGCTAGCACCTATGCCCAACTGCTTCCAGTCAAGTGCAAAGGTGCGGAGACAAAAGATGACCTTGAGTTTCTAGAAAGGAATTCTTTTTATTTTGAAAACAACATATTCTACCCCTTGCTATTGCCCCCCCCCCCTTAATGATAGTGTGGCAGGCCAAAGATTCTTAAAGGAACCTCTGCAGGCCTGACATCAAAGCTATTGCCACTTGATAGAATGTTATAGGCTTTTTGATGATGGTGGTGAAGCTATGTTCAGACTAATGTACTGATTCCAGATTCTAGAAACTCCAGCATCTAATGTACTCTGAGTTTTGTGTTGGAGTAAGGGGAAGGTTGCACTGAATCAATAAGGAAGCAAATTAAATAATCACAATTTTTGTTATAGATTTTTCCTAATTATGAAACTCTGTATAGATTTTTCCTCTTGAACATTTTCAGGGATATTTGACAGAGGATTGGGTTGAGATGATGATAAAGTGAAGCTATGTTGAGATTTATAGTACTGATTCCAGGTTCAACAAACTCCAGCATGCAATGAACCCTGCATTTTTTGTTGGAGTGTGTGTGTGGGGGGGGGGATAGCACTGAATCGGTGAGAAAATTGAATGTTCTTTGCAGAGTTATTTCTTTATTAATTGCCCCTTTATATTCAAATCAGGTCTCAAAATAATGATGTAGCATTTGGGGGAAAATATGCAACCTACTAATCCAGCTGCAGAAGCCAAAATGGAGAAAATCTCCACAGCCACCATATATCTCCCCTTCGTACTCAGGTAGGTAGGAATGAAAGACAACCAAACACTGCAAAAGACCAACATACTAAAGGTAATAAATTTGGCTTCATTAAAGCTGTCAGGTAACTTCCTTGCTAGGAAGGCTACTGAGAAGCTGACAACAGTCAAGAATCCCAGAAAACTAAGGACAATATAAAACATAGTGGTTGAACCTTCATTACATTCTAGGACAATTTCTCCAGCGATGGAGTGCATGTCAGATTCTGGAAAAGGGGGAGAAATTGCCAACCACACTACACAGATCATGAGTTGAGTCAAAGAACAAGAAAGGACAATAGGGATAGCCATCCTTTTCCCCACCCATTTCCGCATTTTGGAGCCTGGCTTTGTGGCCATGAAAGCAAGAACAACTATGGTTGTTTTACTCAAAATGCAAGAAAGGGCTATGCAGAAAATGATACCAAAAGCAGTTTGTCGCATGAGACATTTAGTGTGATCCGGTTGTCCAATGAAAAGGAAAGTGCAAAGGAAGGAGAGCAGAAGAGCAATGAGAAGGGTGTAAGTGAGGTTCCTGTTGTTGGCTTTGACAATGGGGGTGTCCTGCTTTTTAATGAAGATTCCCAGCACCACAATGGTGATGACAGAAAAGAAAATACTAACAGTGGTCAAGATGACTCCCAGTGGTTCATTGTAAGACAAGAAGGTTCTTTTTTTTAGAATGCAAAGAGTTTGAATCTTATTTGCATATTGATCGTCTGGACATCGCAAGCAATCAACTGCATCTGGAAAAGAAAAATTGATGGCCAATTCCAAGAAATAGTCATGAAGCAGAACTGAATGTTAATTAAGGGGGTTTATCTATTCCTAATTGAGCAATGCCTGTTTGCATTTAGTTCCTGACTATAAATGTGCCAGATGTTAAGAAATTTACATATTACTTGGCAGTAATTCTGCTATTATAAAATCATTGAATGGAAGCTATTTGAAGTTTAAATATTAGCATTTTGAACCATACATAAGAAGACTGAATAGTCTTACACAGGACCACTCTTACCCATCTGGTTTGAAATTTTCCCTTTTGCACATGGAAGGCAATCATAACAGCAAAATGGCTTCCCTTCTATTTTCATCTTCCTGTATCCTGGATAGCAATTGTCACTGCATACAGAAAGAGGCTGAACCTATCAAGAAGTGAAAGCAGGATTTATTACAAGGCATGCATTTTATTTCATAAAATTCTACATCAGTATGGATTTTACTTTTAAATAATAAGTGTTGGATGTTCCAAAATCTCCTGCATTTAGATAAATTATAATAAATTATAGGTAATGAGAGCTAGAATCAAAAGTGAAGGCGGGTAGCCCAAGAATTGGAGAGGTGAAGATAGCATCATTTGGCCAAGCAAAAATCAAGATCCAGAAGAGGCAAAATATAATCAAATAGCCCAAGCTTGTAAAGGTGAAGTGAGGAAAGCTAAGGCTTACTACGAAGAAAGGCTTGTGACAAAAGTAAAAAATAAAAAAAATAAAGCTTCGACATGTTAAAAACAAGAAAAAAGTCAAGGAAACAATTGATCCATTGCTTTGAGAAAATGGCAAGTATGTGACAAGTAACAGGGAGAAAGCATAATTACTTAACTCATTTTTTGCATCTGTCTTTACACAAAGGGGAAAAAAACAGTCCAACCTATCAAAATAAAGCACCACAAAAAACAGATTAGGAACACAAGTTAAAATAGGGAAGAAAATGGGAAGTGAACATCTGTCTACCCTAGATGAGTTCAAGTCACAAGGAAAGGATAGATTATACCCCAAGGTTCTGAAGGAACTGGCAGACGAGATCTCAGAACCACTGAACTATATCTTTCAAAGATCCTGGAGCACCAGGGAACTGCCAGAGGACTGGAAAAGAACTGATGTGGCTTCCATTTCCCCAAAAGGAAAAAAATAGAACCATGAAAATATAGATCTATCAGCCTGACCTCAATACAAGGGAAGATTCTGGAAAAGATAATCAAACAATGAACCAGCAAACACCTAGAAGCAAATATTGTAATAACCAAAAGCCAACATGCGTTTGTCAAAAACAGATCATGCCAGACTAATCTTATTGCATTATTTGACAAACTGACAAAATTAGTGCACCAGAGGAATACTGATGATATAATTTACTTGGACTTCACTAAGACATTTGATAAAGTAGACCATAACCTACTATTAGATAAAGCAGAAAAATGTGGGTTAGACAGCATCACCACCAGATGGATTTATAACTTGCTGACCACACTCAATATGTAGTTCTCAATGGAACTACATCTACATGGAGTGGAGTACCCCAAAGCTCTGTTTTAGGCCCAGTACTCTTCAACATCTTCATCAATGACTTGAATGAGGGGATTGTGCTGCCTCAGCAGTATATAGCTAGTGTAGGAATTCAGAACTGTCTCCTTTAAGAAACTACCTCATGGGAAATGTAAGCAGAGACTGCTTTATGGAAATGTAGTTCCATGACATGTGATCACATCTCTGTTTCTGATTGGCCACTGGGCATTCTGCCCATGTGCAAAGTTTATAGCTAGTCAGTTTAAATGCTTTTGTGAACCAGAATAGTAGTGTCTGTGTCTCTGTTCAGCATGGGAGTGAAATCATCATCTTTTTACACCATGTGATGGGACAGATTATGGAGAGTCAGAAGTATTTTAACACTGAACTGTAAGTTTTGCTGTTAAGAATGCCTGATAATAAACTTGATCTGAATGAGATTTCTAAACTTGGAGTTAACTGCACGCCCAGGGCAAGCCTACAACGCCCGAGGTAGAACAGTAAAAAGATGGTGATGTTTTTGCTCCCCTCAAGTAAAAAGATGATAAGCACCCCTCAAGTAAAAAGGGATGTTGAAGCTGAATCCCAAACTCTGTTTGCATTTTAACTGAGAACAGCTGCCAGGATTCCCCCACCCCCTCTTGGAGCAAAGAGAAACATCCCGTTTCAGTGAGAAAGGCTGATTAACTCTCCTGAGATGAAGGACTTTGTTGTGATTAAGAGAATGTGCTAAAAGGAGGGGGAAGAGTTGCATGAAAAAAACAGCCTCCACAACCTGGCCAGCTCAATCTACTTTGAAAAGCCTGTTTTTGTTTATGGAAGAATGCTCACAGGCTGTTACTATTGTCTATGAATTATTGGGAAAAGGCACAACCCCTTCAGGAGGTACCAAGCTAGCAAGGTCCAAGACGGGTTCCGAGTCCGGGTAAAGACCCTTAGTCTCAGTTATAGTATCTATCAGCCTCTGTTTTGCTGCTTGTTTTTCGGCTGCCATTGAAACGGGGAGAGAGGGCATGGTATTTGGGAGTGGGAAATATACTGTACAGGAGGACTGTTAATTGGGAGTTGTTCCCACCATCTATTGCGCATGTGGCAAGGAGGGGAATTTCCCACCAAGGCCAACTGTCCGGCATACCTGATGATGATTTTTGAAGATGTCTCCCACCTGACAGCTGTGAAGATATGGGATTGGACTATGGACTGCGGTTACCAAGGGGAGGGGAATGGTATTGATATCAAATGCTTCACAAGCTTTTGCTCAGATCCAGCTTTGCTTAGCTTCTATTTACTTATAATCAGTAAATCAGGTGTGCATGTGCGAAGGAATGGAATGGCGGCCAGGCTTTTTCGCCTTAGTACGATCTGGCAAAAAAGCACTGGGAGCCTTTGGAACCGGCTTCTTACTGCTCTTATTGTGGTCCTCCGGGATAACTGACATTCAGGGGACGTGTGCGGACCAAAAACCGAGGGGAGCCGATGATTTCCACCAGCCTAGGACTCCAAAATCTCCAGCGCAGCTTGGCGATCTCAGCGGCGAAAACGGCGGCTCCATAGTGACGATGGAGGCGTTTGATAGCGTTTTGCGGTGGTTTCAGTGGTCGTGAGGTTTTTCAAGCCTCCTTTTACAGCTTCGTGAGCCTTCAGTGACTGTGTTAGCCAATTATTGCCACTTTTTAGAAAGGCAGAGATCGATCAGGGCTTCTATTCGGATCAGGTGAATCGGGCGGCTGGCTGGGTGCACCGTGGCCATAGCCTTTTCTGGATGCCCCCCCCCCTTCACATTTGGCTCAGTTCTTCCATCAATGCTACCTTTTCCAGCAACGCTGCTCTTTCCACCAACGCTATCTCTTTTACCAACACTGCTCCTCCATCAATATAGCCATCAACACTGCTATTTTTTATTAATGCTGCCTTTTCCTCCAACGCTGCCTTTTCCACCAATGCTGCCTTTTCCATCAACGCTGGTCTTTCGTTATTCTGGGCTGGACGAGTGGGGGTATTTACAGCGAACAGGGGGGCCTCCTGCCACCCCTCAGCACCCTCAGACTTTTGGTCCCTCCCAGGCTTATAGGAGAGGGGGAATCTCTTGTTCTCTTGGTCTCTTGTTATTCTGGGCTTTGACTATCTGTCTCTCCTCAACTATATGCCTGGGGCATTTGGACTGGCTTTTTCAGCCCCAATTGTTGTCATCATTATCTTCTCCAGCTGGACCTTTAAACAACAAGCCCTTATCTAACCACAATACCAGGACTCTTGGCCTTGCTATCGCAGCTATTTTAGCTGTTTTAGGTTTAGGTTTAGGTTTATTAGCATTTATAGGCCGCCCTTTTCCCTGAGGGGACTCAGGGCGGCTCACACAAAACCAGGAAGGGGGGAATGCAACATTAAGATAACAACATATAATAAAATAATAAACAACATACATTCATCATTCGGGCGGGGTAACGATCCTTATCCCCAGGCCTGACGGGCGAGCCAGTTCTTCAAGGCTATGCGGAAGGCTTGGACGGTGGAGAGGGTACGAATCTCCACGGGGAGCTCGTTCCAAAGGGTCGGGGCTACTGCTGAGAAGGCCCTCCTCCTTGTAGTTGCCAGCCGACACTGGCTGGCCGATGGAATGCGGAGGAGGCCTAGTCTATGGGATCTTATAGGTCGCAGGGAGGTAATTGGCAGAAGGCGGTCTCTCAAGTATCCAGATCCACTGCCATGTAGGGCTTTATGGGTGATTAATAGCACCTTGAAGCGCATCCGGAGATCGACAGGTAGCCAGCGCAGCTCGCGGAGGATAGGTGTTATGCGGGTGAATCGAGGTGCACCCGCAATCACTCGCGCGGCTGCGTTCTGCACTAGCTGAAGTCGCCGGATGCTCCTCAAGGGCAGCCCCATGTAGAGCACATTGCAGTATTCCAGCCTAGAGGTCACAAGGGCCCGAGTGACTGTTGTGAGAGCCTCCCGATTCAGGTAGGGTCGCAACTGGCGCACCAGGCGTACCTGGGCGAATGCCCCCCTGGTCACAGCCGTTAAGTGGTGGTCGAATGACAGCTGTGGATCCAGGAGGACTCCCAAGTTGTGGACCCTCTCTGAGGGGTGTAAAATTTGACCCCCCAGCCTGAGTGTTGGAATATTGGCCAAATCTTTGGGAGGAAAACACAACAGCCACTCGGTCTTTTCTGGGTTGAGCACAAGCTTGTTAACCCTCATCCAGTCCATGACGGCCTCAAGGCCCCGGCTCATCACGTCAAGCGCTTCATTGATTTGGCACGGGGCGGACAGATACAATTGAGTATCGTCCGCATATTGATGGTATCTAATCCCGTGCCTGCGGATGATCTCTCCCAGTGGTTTCATGTAGATGTTAAATAGTAGGGGGGATAAGACCGAGCCCTGCGGCACCCCATAATTTAGGGGCCTAGGGGACGATCTCTGCCCTCCCACTAACACCGACTGCGACCTGTCCGAGAGGTAGGAGGAGAACCACCGTAGCACGGTGCCTCCCACTCCCATCTCCCGCAGTCGTCGCAGAAGGATACCATGGTCGATGGTATCGAAAGCCGCTGAGAGGTCAAGGAGGACCAGGATGGAGGAATGTCCTTCATCTCTGGCTCTCCAAAGATCATCCATCAATGCGACCAAAGCGGTTTCTGTGCTGTAACCGGGTCTGAAGCCTGACTGGAAGGGGTCTAGATAGTTTGCTTCCTCCAAGGACCGTTGGAGCTGGAAGGCCACCATCTTCTCAACAACCTTCCCCAAGAAGGGAAGGTTGGAGACCGGGCGATAGCTGTTAAGAACAGCTGGATCCAAGGATGGTTTCTTCAGGAGGGGTCTCACCACCGCCGCTTTCAGTGCGGCGGGGAAGTTCCCCTCCCGAAGGGAGGCGGTTACAACCGCCTGGATCCAGCCTCGTGTCACCTCACTGCAGTTAGTAACCAGCCATGAGGGACACGGATCCAGAACACAGGTGGAGGAACTTACAGCTCTCATGGCCTTGTCCACATCCCCGGGGGTAACGTCCTGAAACTCAACCCAGAGCTGTTCTACTTGGTCCCCCTGTGCCTCGGCTGGAACTGCAGGTGTGGAGTCCAAGTCCGACCGAAACCGAGCAATTTTGTCCGCTAAGAATTGGGCATATTCTTCAGCTCTGCCCTGCAGGGGTTCCCCCGCCTCCCTTTTGTTCAATAGGGAGCGGGTTATCCTGAACAGGGCGGCTGGACGGGACTCAGCGGATGCAACCAGGGTGGCTATGTGCGATCTTTTTGCTGCCCTAAGTGCTCTAGTATATTCCCTGGTGCAGGTGGTTACCATTGCTCGGTTCGATTCGGACTTATCGGACCTCCAACGGTGCTCTAGGCATCTCCTCCGGCGCTTCATCTCCCGGAGCTCCTCGGTGAACCAAGGGGGTCTCTGGGATCCGCCGCCTCGGAGGAGCCACAGTGGCGCAATCCGGTCGAGGGCCTCCGACGCTGCCGAGTGCCACGCAGCAGCCAGAGTCTCCACCGGACTGTGGGCGAAAGTGTCAGGAATAACCCCAAGCTCTGTCTGGAACCTTGACGGCTCCATAAGACGCCTGGGGCAGAACCACCTGGTCGGTTCCTCCTCCCTACAGTGGGGGTTTGGCCTCCGGAAGTCGAGCCTCAGTAGGCAATTTTGACTACTATGAGTTGCAATTGCTCTGGGAGTACTAACACCATCTTGAATAACACGCTGCAGAGGAGAAGACTAAGAACATTAAGACCTCCTCCCTCATATTAGCACAAACCTTGTATGAACTTGCACAGCTGCGCAATTTTTTTAACTTGTATGGTGAGTGTATGGGATATGTGTGCGATTGACTGGATGATCCCACTTTTTATTGTTATTACTGTTGTATTTTCTGTGTTTTTAATTATTATGTGGGGACTGTTTGTGTGAGTGAATGAGTATGTTTGATTCGGAGGACCTGCCGGGGAATGTGGGGGTCACCTAGGTGGTTGGGGGGATCATGGACACGGGAGAGGGCCGGAGCATTACGGTCGTAACGGGGAGGGGCAGATATGGCGGGGAATTTAGGGCAGGCCATTACTGGGGAAGGAGGGCTCGCTACATCACAGAGATACCTCCTTCCGGCCCTAGAAGTTCCACTCCGAGGCCAGATGGCGCGAGTGATCAGGACCCCGGTCTCAGGCTGTTGTCGCTAAATGCCAGGTCTGTAGTTCACAAGGCTCCCCTCGTCCGGGACTTAATTATACACGAGAGGGCAGACCTGGCATGTATTACTGAAACCTGGCTGGGCCCGGAGGGAGGAGTCCCCCTCGTAGAGATGTGCTCAGAAGGATTTCAGGTGCTTCATCAGCCGAGAGCCCAGAGAAGGGGTGGGGGTGTGGCTATTGTTATCCGAGAGTCTCTAGCACCTCGTAGGATCCCTGCTCCGGAGCTTGTCAGGTGTGGGTCCCTGCTGGTGAAGTTGGACCTCAAGGATCAAGTGGGTTTGCTGTTAACGTACCTGCCTCCCAACAGCATTGCAGCAGCCCTCCCCTTGCTCCTCGAGTTGGTAGCCGAGCTGGCGATTGATTCCCCAGGCTTATGGTTCTGGGGGATTTCAATTTGCCTTCGCTCAGTGAACACTCTGATGGAGCGCAGGAGTTCATGGCTTCCATGACAGCCATGGGCTTGACCCAGGTAATCCGGGGCCCAACTCACTCAGCGGGTCACATGCTCGACCTCGTATTCCTCTCAGAGCAGTGGAGTTATGATCTTGGTCTGAGGGGTAATGAGATCATACCCCTGTCGTGGTCAGACCACTGCCTACTGAGGCTTGACTTTCGGAGGCCAAACCCCCACTGTAGGGAGGAGGAACCGACCAAGTGGTTCCGCCCCAGGTGACTTATGGACCCCCTGAGGTTCCAGACGGAGCTTGGGGTTATTCCTGATACTCTCGCCCACAGTCCGGTGGAGACTCTGGTTGCTGCCTGGCACTCGGCAGCATCAGAGACCCTTGACCGGATTGCGCCACTATGGCCCCTCCGAGGCGGCAGATCCCGGAGGCCTCCTTGGTTCACCGAGGAGCTCCGGGAGAGGAAGCGCCGGAGGAGACGCCTAGAGCACCTGTGGAGGTCCGATAAGTCCGAGTCGAACCGAGCACTCTTAACAACTTGCACCAAGGATTACATCAGGGCACTTAGGGCAGCAAAAAGATCTTATATTGCCACCTTGGTTGCGTCCGCTGAGTCCCGCCCAGCCGCCCTGTTTAGGATAACCCGCTCCCTCCTAAATAGGAGGGATATGGGGGAACCCTTGCAGGGTAGGGCTGAGGATTATGTCCAATTCTTAGTGGACAAAGTTGCTCGGTTTCGGTCGGACTTGGACTCCACCTCTGCAGATCCAGCCGAGGCACAAGAGGATGAATTGGTTGACCATCCCTGGGTTGAGTTTCAGGATGTTGCCCCTGGGGACGTGGACAAGGCCATGAGAGCCTTGTCCTGTGTACTGGACCCGTGTCCACCTGTGTACTGGACCCGTGTCCCTCCTGGCTGGTTGCCAACAGCAGTGAGGTGACACGAGGCTGGATCCAGGCGGTTGTCACCGCCTCTCTTCGGGAGGGGCACTTCCCCACCGCACTTAAAGCGGCAGTGGTGAGACCCCTCCTGAAGAAGCCATCGTTGGATCCAGCTGCTCTTAACAATTACCGTCCAGTCTCCAACCTCCCCTTTGTAGGGAAGGTTGTTGAGAAGGTGGTGGCCTTCCAGCTTCAATGGTCCTTGGAGGAAGCAAGTTACCTTGACCCCTTCCAGTCGGGCTTCAGACCTGGTTACAGCACAGAAACCTCTTTGGTCGCATTGACCGATGATCTCTGGAGAGCCAGGGATGGAGGCCATGCCTCCATCCTGGTTCTCCTTGACCTCTCGGCGGCTTTCGATACCATCGACCATGGTATCCTTCTGCGACAACTGCGGGATGTGGGGGTGGGAGGCACTGTTTTGCAGTGGTTCTCCTCCTACCTCTCGGACAGGTCGCAGTCGGTGTTAGTTGGGGGGCAGAGATCGACCCCTAGGCCCCTAACATACGGGGTGCCGCAGGGTTTGGTCTTATCCCCCCTACTATTTAACATCTACATGAAACCGCTGGGCGAGATCATTCGGAGGCACGGGATAAGATACCATCAATATGCGGACGATACCCAGCTGTATCTGTCCACCCCGTGCCACCTCAATGAAGCGGTGGATGTGATGAATCGGGGTCTTGAAGCCGTTAGGGACTGGATGAGGGCTAACAAGCTTGTACTCAACCCGGAGAAAACCGAGTGGCTGTTGTGTTTTCCTCCCAATAATTCCAACACTCAGGCTGGGGGGTCAAATTCTACACCCGTCAGACAGGGTTCGCAACTTGGGAGTCCTCCTGGACCCACAGCTGACCTTCGACCATCATCTGACAGCTGTGACCAGGGGGGCATTTGCCCAGGTTCGCCTGGTGCGCCAGTTGCGACCCTACCTGAACCGGGAGGCCCTCATAACAGTCACTTGGGCCCTTGTGACCTCTAGGCTGGAATACTGCAATGTGCTCTACATGGGGCTGCCCTTGAAGAGCATCCGGCGACTTCAGCTAGTCCAGAATGCGGCCGCGCAAGTGATTGTGGGTGCACCTTGGTTCGCCCACATAACACCTATCCTCTGCGAGCTGCGCTGGCTACCTGTTGATCTCCGGGTGCGCTTCAAGGTGCTACTTACCACCCATAAAGCCCCTCATGGTAGTGGATCTGCGTACTTGAGAGACCGCCTCCTGCCAATTACCTCCCTGCGACCTATTAAATCGCATAGATTAGGCCTCCTCCGAGTTCCATCTGCCAGTCAGTGTCGACTGGCAACCACACGGAGGAGAGCCTTTTCAGTAGTAGCTCCGACCCTTTGGAATGACCTCCCCGTGGAGATTCGTACCCTCACCACCGTCCAGACCTTCCGCACAGCCCTCAAGTCCTGGCTATCCCGTCAGGCCTGGGGATAAAGATCGTAATCTGTCCCCACCCGAATGATGAATGAATGTTGTGTATTATTTTTACTCATGTATTGTTTCATGTTTACTGTTTTGTACCTCCTTCCCTATATTTTGTAAGCCGCCCTGAGTCCCGTCAGGGAAAAGGGCGGCCTATAAATAATAATAAAACTCAAAAACTCAAAACTCAAAAAGTACTCTTTCTTGGTTATTAAGTGAAGCAGCCTTCACAGTATCTTCTCTAGCCATGGCCGAAGGGTCAAACACACTGAACCCCATGCCTGAATTCAACACAGACTCAGTATTGGTCATCCAAAGCTCAGTATTGGTTGTCCAAACCTCAGAATTGGATGTCCAACTCTCAGAAAAGGCAGAGGCACCTCAGATAGCCCAGGGCCTAAGGCAGCATAGGAAGCCTATGCAGATTAAGTGGTCAAACCTCTTGGAGGAATGGGACAAGCTTTATCAAAAACATGATGGTCGGAAGAAGTTGCAGCATCTCTGCAACAAACTCAAAGATGATCTACCCCCAAACACCTCCACTCATTGGACGAGGAAATGGATGAAATCTTTGTGCAATGGATATTTTATGGAAGCTGCCTCAACTACATCCAGTCACAACTAAATGACGATGAAGAACTCAAGAAGGAGATGCTGTGCCTTCAGACGTTAAACAAAGAATGTAAAAAGCAGTTTCAATGTAGCAAAGACTTTATCCAAACCAGTCTGAAGAGGGAGACTGCCCCAGAGAAGAAGGCCGAATCCAAAGTGTCTCATTGTTCGTATACAACATCTCAGCTATCACATGCAATGTTCTCCCACATCTCCAAAACAGCTTCATCCCTTTACTTTACTCCAAGCCAACCCAATCTCGAGCGGGCACCAGCGTCTCACAGCTATCTTCCCATCCTAGCCAAATGTCATGGGCATCTAGAGCTGAGGGTCTAGCTGCCCGAGCTGCAAAAGAACAAGTCAAAGCTGTGGCGATCATGGCAACTCTTGATGTGGCAAAAAGGGTGCAATTGCGAAAGGAAGAGATGGCAAAAGCTCAGGCCAGCCTTGAGTTTCTTCAGCTCAAACAGGAGGGTGTAGAAAGGACAGCACGGGCCAAAGCTGTACAGACAGAGGCTGACAGAGCCTCCCTCAACTTCAGTCCTAGGAAGCTGGAAAAGGATAACCCATACAAGCATGTTAAGGCCTATGTGGATGACCTGAACTCACCATAACAGAACAAGGAGGAGAATCTCAACCAGCAGAACGACAAGCTAGTCAGATGGCTGACATTGTACAATCTGGATCACAAGATTCTTTCTTTGGAATTAGAAAACTTACTCTGACAAACCAAGAAACATGGGGTGATCAGGATAGTCCATCAGCAAGAGAGAAGGATCTTCAGCAGGCAGTAGCCATGATTCATAGCCTCAATGTGGAGGTGAAGGAATCCTTGCTGGACCTAGTGATTTGAGCATGGACGTACAGCCCAAAGAATGGAGTCTACACCCAGACTCTGAGTCACCACAAAGGACAACTCCTAACCCTCATCCAGCCAAGGATCCTCAGTATGATACCAAAGTCCACCCAGAAGCGGCTGCAAGTGTCAATTGCCCATCAGTATGTGGTGACTCACCATCCCCTTGCTCATACCAATCTGCTTAGTGAAAGTCTACCTCGATGGGTGCCTAGAAGAAGCCGGGAAGATGTCTGAAATAGCAGATGTGCAAAGCTATAGCATATCAGTCAGTTCAGCACTTGACAGCCTCATCAATGTCTGAAGTGAAGAAACACACTTCAGGACATCAATGCGCACTGGGTCCCAGTGCACGGCATGGAGGAAAGTTGATAGACTGCATAAAATTGTTGGATGGGAATATACAGTTCTCACTGCCACCATTGCTAGAATGGGACGACCCACCAGATGATCGCAGTCAGATTGTGAAACCAGAGTCAGAAAGCACCTCACCTCACCTGAAGCACATGGCTAATCACTTTCCTGCTCTAGATCTCAAAGACAAAATCCTTCTCTTGCCAAGAGCAGACACATCCAATTCTTTCAACCCTCAAGAAGTGGTCAAGGACCCAAGGGGCTTGCCATTCACAGTCAAAACAGAACTTGGAAGGGCCATCTTTGGGGTGGTTTGTGTCAATCAGCCACAGATCCCAACCCAGGCAAATGTCTTCATGACCTCCACTCTCAGTAATGTGATAACATCCCACTCGAGACCATGTCAAAAACACTTCGTGACTTCGACAAACAACTCTGATTTAGCAGCATCAGTGTTCCAGACCAGCAAAGAAGACAATGACTTGGCCTTGTTGATAGAGGACAAAGAATTTCTGAAGCTCATGGACAAGGAATTTCAACAGGATGCTACCAAGAATTGGATGACTCCACTACCCTTCCGCATACCCAGTCAATGGCAGACACGCAGAACTTGCCCCACCTCTGAGAAATGATGAGGAATGCTGGTACCTGCCATCCTTTGGATGTACCACCCACAAAAGCCAGGCCAGATTCGAGTAGTCTTCAATGCCAGTGTGCAATTCTAAGGCCTCTCTTTGAACAAGGTCCTTCTCACAGGACCTGGCCTCACCAACAGTCTGCTCAGCATGCTCATTCACTTCAGAAAGGAAGCCATAGCCATCATGGCCAACATCCAGCAGATGTTCTACTCGTCTACTTGTCAGAGAAGACCATCAAAACTACCTATGTTTCATGTTTTCCAGTGTCAAACAGCACAACCAACAGAAGCAAGAATTGGAGATGTGGCGTGCCTCCCTGAGTTGCAGTGCACATATATTCCCATCTCGCCTGTTGCCACAACAAAGGAAATAGCAGCCGTAGGATACATCAGGGTCTACGGTGGGGAGAACGACATACACTTCAGTTTCATCATGGAAAAGGCGAAACTAGCACCACAACTACCCCTCAATCATTCCCAAGAACAAGCTCGCTTCAAATGCTTCTCCAGATGGAGACCTCTCGTGTTGGGCTTAGCAGTGATTGTCCTCACCACACTCATGGCAGATGATACAGCTATCATCAATGCTCGACCTTTGGTTCCAGAGTCTTCGGAACCCAACTGTCTTCACCCTAGACA
The DNA here is from genome assembly GCF_051295495.1 of Thamnophis sirtalis. Classification (NCBI taxonomy): domain Eukaryota; kingdom Metazoa; phylum Chordata; class Lepidosauria; order Squamata; family Natricidae; genus Thamnophis; species Thamnophis sirtalis. The sequence goes on from NW_028261384.1 coordinate 128,070,765, forward strand.
CCTTTCTGACCCAGAAGACAGGTGACTGGCCAACACCAGCAGGGAACTTTGTTCCCAAAGACATGCATTGGAACTCATGGCCTAAGGGACTTGTGCATCAAGTCCTACCCAGTAATGATGGACTAGTGTGTCAGGTGGAAGTTCAAGTTGCGAAGCCGCTGGAGTCAGGCCGCAACCAGCAGACTTTCACCAAGAAGCTCTACACCAGAACAATCACCGACCTAGTACTGCTGCTATGGAAGACTGAACTAGAAGATTGAACCTCAAGCCTTGCATACTTTGTGTTTACATCATTGTTTGCACTGTTTGATGCTATGCCTTTGTGTAACTTAGTCAATTAGTTAGTTAAGTTTGGATGTTTGATGGTATGCCTCTGTTTATCTTAGTTAATTAGATAGTCAAATTTGCATTGTTTTATGCCATGCCTTTATTTGCCTGCAGTTAAAAGTTAGTTGATAATGGAATTTATAATTCCAGGCACAGAGTGTGCTGCCCCAGAAGTATATAGTCCAACAAGTAGGTATTGTATAGATTAAATTGAATATCAGTACAGATATAGTGTGCATTGTTTTATCATCGCTCAAACTATTTCAGGACCAAGGAAGTGAAGCAGTAGCAATATATAATATTGATCGGGTAACAATATATAATCTTGGGTATAATCACTGGGACCACTTATTTAGTCTTCCACGGTTTCATCTCGTGCCAGGGCCTCAGGGAACGTGTATCTGCTGTAATGTGTATTGATCAAGTTTCAGATTTATGCATATAAAGTTAAAGGTAAAGGTTCGCCTCGAACATATGTTCTAGATGTTCCTGATTCTAGGGGACTGTGTTCATCTCCGTTTCAAAGCTGAAGAGCCAGCACTGTCTGAAGACATCTCCAGGCTAGCATGACTAAACAGTGAAGGGGCACAGAACGCTGTTACCTTCCAACTAAAGATGGTTCCTATTTTTCTATTTGCATTTTTACATGCTTTCGAACTGCTAGGTTGGCAGAAGCTGGGGCAAATACCATGTTCCCTGAAATTAAGAAGGGTCTTATATTCTTTTGACCCCCAAAATATTGATTGGGTCTTATTATCGGGGGGCTTATTGTTTTGGAGTTGCCAGGTGACTGTTCTCTTGCGAGCAGGTGCCTGAAGAGCCAGGCACAGCCTCAGGGGCAAAAGGCTGTGCTGTGTTGTGCTGTTGCAGCAGTGCAACATACCAGCCATGAGGTGATCATGCTCATGAGCAGCCACCCAGCAACCCCACTTACCAGCCAGGCAGAGTGTCACTCACAGACCCAGTGATATCTCAAAGACACTAAGCCACATGTGCTCTGCCCTCTCCCCCCAGCTCCCATGGCTTGATGCATTTGGGATACCCTTAGATCAGTACATGGTGCTCTGCCCGCTCCGAGCATAACTTATTCTCCGGCTTCCAAACTCCGGAAATCCACAGCTGAGTCTTTCGTCAGCAGCTGCTCTGGGAGTACACTCTATGGTTGTGGCCTGGCTGAGGCAGAGCGTACTCCCAGAGCGTACAACAATAGAGTGTATTCCCAGAGTGGCAACTTCTGGAAGACTCGGCATCCTACCTCCGAGCTTTGGAAGCCGCAGAAAAAGCCATGTGGCGGCAGTGCCAGCAGCGGAGATGCCCTGGCTCTGCAGGGAGAGTTAGGCAAGGGCATCGTGAGGCTGGGAGGTACGTGAGCGGGGAGCGGAAAAGTTGCTCGTGCAACCCCCCCTCTCCAGCCATGCAGAGCCCCATTCACTGACCAAGGGGCATTCCAAAGGCACCAATCCATGGGAGCTGGATGGTGGCGAACAGACACTCACACGGCTTGGCTAGGTCAGTGAATGGTACTGTGCCTGGCTGGAAAGGGGGGTTGCCGGGCGACTGCTCATGAGCATGGTCACCTCATGGCTGCTGTGTAGTGCTGCTGCAATAGCTCAACACAGCTGTTCGACCCTGAGGCTCTGCCTGGCTCTTCGGGAGCCCGCTTGCAAGAGAACAATCGCCCAGCAACCCCCCTCTCCAGTTGGGCACAGCACCACTCACCAATCTAATGATATCCCAAAAGTGCCAAGCAACATTAGCCTTTGCCCCCCCCCCCATTTCTACGGCTTGGCGCCTTCAGGATATCACTAGGTCAGTGAGTGGCACTCTGCCTGGCTGGAGAGGGAGTTGTCCAGGGGGCTTATTTTCAGGGGAAGGCTTACATTTTTGCCCACCTGAAAAATGTGGCATGGTCTTATTATCAGGACATGTATTTTCGGGGAAACACGGTAATGGGAGCTCATTCCATTATGCAGTGCTAGGGATTCAACCGCCGAACTGCTGACCTTTCTGATCGACAAGCTCAGCGTCTTAGCCACTGAGCCACCATGTTCCCTGTAGAAGACATTAACATTAGAAAAAAAATCAACAGCAACTTTATAAAGAAGATGAAGGATTGGGGGATATTTCAGTTGCTATTGTGATATGTCAATCAGTTCAAATGACTGAATTATTTCCAATAGTTTGGAAATAAGGACTCTGAGGATGAGCAAGAAAGAAAAATTTACAGTCAGTAGTTGTAAATGATTTTCAGAGAACTAAAAAAAAGCTCAATAGGTTAAAAGAAGAACAAGTCAGTCTCCTGGATCTGATAGAGGTGGTTTCCCAGATACAATAATTAGCAAAATCAGGATAGACTATTCAAGGATGGGAAGACTAGAGAAGAAATACTGTTTGACAAGGCTGAAGAAGAATGGGAAGACAACGGATTAGCTAAAAGGAAGAGATCAAAGCAATTTGATGAGCTATTATATCAGAATGAGCATATATCCATATAGTGATTGTTGTTTCAACAATAATAACATTCAATAAACATGACTCCTCCTTTAAAATTAAAATAACTAAAAATAGCATGGAATCTGGAAATATTTGAATCAAATTAGTGCCACTGGTTGTTAATTAGTTATGGATTTTCCAAAAATACCCTGTTGCAGCATATGCAATAGTCATTAAACTCATCTAACCTTCAAATCCTAGCAAAAATAGACAGCAAAAATATTGAATTAAGTTATTTTTAAAATTGAAATCTATATTGCTGAAGAGAGAGAATATGCACAGATTGAAATCTGAGCAGGAAATACCTGGTTAAACAATGCAGGCCAGATGATGTCCTGTGTAGAAATGACAACTAGTTTATCCAGAGAATTTGTTGGGTTGATCTTTCCAACTTTGACTTTAACAAAGCTCTTGTTTGCAAAGGTGACCCAGTTGATAATGTCAAATCCAGTGTTCAAGTCTCCATTTTCATTAAAGGAGATTTCCTGTCCTGCAGTGTTATTAAAAGAGATGGTTCTCAAATAATGATGGAGCTAAACAGAAGCAATGGCAGAAAAGCATTGGGAAGGAAGGAAGGAAGGAAGGAAGGAAGGAAGGAAGGAAGGAAAGAAGGAAGGATAGCAGTGTAATTAAGTTGTAGATCATCCATTTAATATAACTGGACACATCAATATAATTTTATTCCTCCAATCCTCATCCTGGTTTATTCTCTGCCAGAGATGTTTGAAGGTCTGACAACCACACAGATTCTACAGCATCTAAACCCTTTCCTCCACATTGTTATAGGTTTGTTATCTATCCACAATTGCAAAAGTTTTTAAATCTTGGAAAGATGAGGAAAATGGAGTGAAAGGAGACTTAAAATCATTACTCCAGTGTTCTCATTGGCCATACCCTTTGTTCTGCAGCTCATTGAATTACAGAGAGAACTGCAATGGGAAATGTTCATTCACCTTGACTATATGTCAGAATGGTCAAACAATTAGCAACTTCAAATCTCAACCAAAAATGCTTACACATTGGCAAAAAATAAATAAATCAGAACACAAAATACAAGCTGGGTGGACACAACCTTGTAGACAACACTTACTCTGTCAAGGACCTTGGAGTTCTCATATCTAATTATCTAAGTGCCAGAGCCCACTGTAATAATGTTGCCAAAAAGGCATTAAGAATTGTTAACCTAATCTTGCATAGCTTCTTCTCTGGTAACACTGTCCTGCTAACCAGAGCATACAAAACATTTGCTACACCAATTCTCAAATACAGCTCATCTGTCTGGAACACACACTGCATATTGGTCATTAATACAATTGAGTAAGTCCAGAGATATTTCACAAGAAGAGTCCTCCACTCCACTGCTCGCAACACAATACCTTATGCCACCAGACTTGAAATTTTGGGCTAAGACAACTTAGAACCATGTCACCTTTGGTCTGACCTAAGCCTAGTACATAAAAGTATCTGCCACAATGTCCTACCTGTCAATGACTACTTTAGCTTCAACCACAACAATACATGACCACACAATAGATACAAACTTAAGGTAAATCACTCCAAATTCGATTGCAGAAAATACGACTTCAGCAACAGAGTGGTCAACTCCTGGAATGCACTACCTGACTCTGTTGTTACATCTTCAAATAATAAAATAATTAAATAAAATTCTCTTATTACCTGCCATGCTTTATGAATCAGAAATGTTTCTCTCCTGACTTCTCTTGCTCTGTGTTTAAATGTGGGGGAAAGCATGGCTTGTAAAGCATGCGCCACAGCATAGACTGCATTATAGATGCTGTAACTCTGCCCAGTGATGGTGGTGTCAAACACAGACATAGGTACATTCTCAAACTTCTCTTCTCCAGTGCACTGCTTTCCAGTTTCTACCAATACCTGAGGAAAGGTACATTCAAAAACCTGTTCCCAAAACACTCTCAGTAAATTGTCTCCCTCTACTGAAGTTGGCTTTATCATCTGAAGAAATTTATTGAATCCAGGGATCTCCTTGGAAGAAACTTCAAAAGTTATAGCACCGTGGAAAGCATCCATATTCAACATTTTGAGAAGGGAAAGTGATGTAAACTCCATTTGAGCTGGCATTATCCAAACTTTATCTTTTCTCTTGACTGGTATGTCTATCATTTCTTCAAAATAGGGTAACAGTGTAACAGTGATAGTGTAGTGGTTTTCACAATATAGGACAATCACGTTGGCAATGCTCTTCATGATAATGATGTATAGTTTACGGAAATCATTAAGTATACTTTCAACATAATTGGTAAATGTTGGCTGGACCATCTCTTCCATGAAGTCAAAGCAGATACCTTTTTTGGAAAACAAAGTAACAACATTTTCTATTAACTGCTCACCATTTTTTTCATGTTGGAAAATCAGTCCAATCCATGTCCACCTTAAAAACAAAAGTAGCTGGATAAGACCTGTAATCTCTTGATCACTATTTGGGAAAAATTGATGATAGAAAACATGTCTCCTGCCATCTTTGGCTGGAGAAGATCCATAAATGAGCTAAACATAGGAGAAAGAGGGAACATTGTTTTCCAAAATGAAATATTCATTCTTATTTTTGAAAATTCTATTCTTCCTTTATTTATTTTTGTTGTAAATATTGAAAAATATCTATTCATGTTCAGAATGAATTTGCAGATTTTTTTATGCAACAGCTGTTACTGTAGTATATGTTCAAAGCAGAGGTGGTAGTTAACAGGTTCTGACCAGTTCTGGAGAATCAGTAGTGGAAATTTTCAGTAGTTCAGAGAACTGGTAAATACCACTTCTGGCTGGCCCTGCCCCCATCTATTCTCTGCCTCCTGAGTCCCAGCTGATTGGGAGGAAATGGGGATTTTGCAGTAACTTTCCCCTGGAGTGGGAAGGGAATTGACATTTTACAGTGTCCTTCTACTGGAGTGGTGTGAGAATGGAGATTTTACAGTATCCTTCCCCTGCTATGCCCACCAAGCCACGCTCACCAATCCATTCAATGCCCGTCAAGCCACATCCACAGAACAGGTAGTAAAAACTTTTGATTCCCACTACTGGTTTAAAGGCAGAGACATCAGAAATGCATTAAATCAGGAAATTTTACCGAAGATTTTCAGGTCTAAAGCTTCTAGATCCTGACTAACAAAGGAAACACATAACTATATTTTCCATAACTATATAACCCATAGTTTTCTCCTCATAGGAAATGTAAGAAATTTGAAGAAATAAATGATATCTTTATCTTATCTTATGAAGATAAGATAGGACATGCAACTAAACAATATAGTTTTGGGAAAAATATGTATGACATCCCTCTTCCAGTTTTACTTAATTTTTATCTCATAATCTTTAAGCATCCTGATATGAATCCATACCGATATGGATGTTTGCATGGATATAATTTGCAATCCAACAAGTACTGAACAGGCACAATCATTTAACCCCTTCCTTTTTAATTGTTTCACATTTTTTGTAATCTGCCTCCCACTACCCATTGTATTCTATCTGAATTTCAGACAAAAAGACACTACAGATCAGAAGTAGAAAATATACAGCTCCCTAGCAACCAACATTGGCAATCAACATATTTCAGTGATCTGAAATACAACTAGTGCTAAATCTTTGGATGCTTTCCTCATTTTCAAATTTTTTGGCAGAATCAAAAATAGTATCTTATGCTTTAAAGTGATTTAATGCTATCTCATTCAAGTTGATACAGAAACCCTGATAAAACATTCTAGTGGATGAAACTGTCTACATGGGATTTAATAATCCATTGATCACTCTAATTTCAGAAGGCGAGGAGAAGAGGATGAAATATATAATAATTATAATAACATTCTTAAAATATCATAACGCTCTGTATTAAGTAAATACAATATTTGCAATGGCTACTACCATTGCTAATACTATTATTAATAGTAATACTACAATTGCTAATACTATTATTAGCAAAAAATAGCAAGCATATGCAATAAGTATTATAGTAACCCAACTATTTATCTTTTACTTCAAGTACTTTTCCTAGATTCTTCATGAATTTTATTGTATAGTGAAACAGCTATGTTTTGATGAGCTATAAGTTAACTAAAATAAAATAGTTAACATAAAATAGAGCATTTTATTTGAATTTCTGTGCAAATTTGATTCATTTGTAGCACATCACTACATTATTTTGTTACTTGAGTCATCATAAAAAATTCATGGAGAGGAAGGAAGGAAGGAAGGAAGGAAGGAAGGAAGGAAGGAAGGAAGGAAGGAAGGAAGGAAGGAAGGAAGGAAAGAAGGAATGATATTCTGCAATATAAAGATCAAGGTAACTATTCCTATTACTTCATCAAGTCCATGAATCCTTTTCTTCATTATTAAAGCATGGCAAAAAATTGATAAAATGAATGAATTGATATTTTTATTGAATTTATTAATAAATAAGTCAAGAAATCAAATATATTAATTGATTCAGATTCTTATTGAGGAATACATCTAGAAGGGCACCAAGATATAAATTTCATCTGCAAACTCATAGCTTATCCATTCCTTTTTGTGTTGCCACTATCTTTCCAATTCACAAAATGTAATGTAAAAGGGAAAAAAGATTTTTTGTTGTTGTTTATTAAAAATAATTTAGTAAAAGTAAAAAGGAGGGCATCCTTTTAGACTTCCAAGATTCTTCATTGTAACCTTACAATAGAAGAATTCAGTATTTTGTTTCCTAGTCTGGGCAATCTTGAAAGGCTTACATCAATCTTGGAATTTGGATAGCATTTGCTCTCCTTTATGTTCAAAAGAATGAAGTTTGTGTGTGGGGATCAATCCTGAGATGTTTTCCCAGATTATACTTCTGATTTAAGCCTAGGTTGTTTTTATTAAAGTGCCGAATAATCTGAAGCTCTTCTTCCTGCCTTTCAAGACTTACAGCTTCCTATATTTTGTTCAAGAACAAATCTTCTTAGAATTCATCATAGAATTCATCATAAAATAATAGAGTTGGAAGGGATCGTGGAGGTATTCTAGTACAACCCCCTGCTTAGGCTGGAAACCCTACACCACCATAACAAATGGTTATCCAACATCTTCTTTAAAACCTCCAGTGTTGGAATATTTACAACTTCTGGAGGCAAGTGGTTTCATTGATTAATTGTTCTAACTGTCAGGAAATTTCTCCTTAGTTCTAAGTTGCTTCTCTCCTTGATTAGTTTCCACCCATTGCTTCTTGTTCTGCCCTCAGGTGCTTTGGAAAATGGGTTGACCCAGTGCCTAGAGTCTATGAGGAGTTGAATGGGACAAAAAAAGCTCAGGTTAGATCCTTGCACAATGAATTTGCTATTTTGCTTGATTCTAATCAGTTTCAATAGAGTCACGCTCACCTGAAGGAACAAATGCCACAAACAGTTAAGGTCCATGGTTGGAGTGCCTTCTGCACAGCTTCAGCTGATGCATCCATTTTTGTGCCCCCCCCTGACAGCAGGAAGCCTACCCTCATCAACTCACAGTTAGACTACTGCACTGCACTCTACATGAAGCTCCTCTTGAAACCAACCCAAAAACTTCAACTGTGGCTTATGCATTTAATTATAAAAAATACTAGTAGAATTGTTTTGCTTAAGACTGATCTAAGAATGATAAAGCTTTAGATCTACTATAATTCTAGGCATTGGCAGAGATCAGTTGGGTGTAATGAGCTCAATTTGATACTTACGGGGTTTTACCTGAGGCATTTTGTAGACATTCAAGATATTTGCCATGAAGGGAAAGATGGAAGAGTTAGGTCCTACAATAACAGAAACCACCCAGTCCTTGACATCACACTTATAGTTGGGCATGAATCTTCCCTGGGTTGAGAGAAGCTCCATTGAAGCCAGGTTAGTCCATCTTGCCATGAAATAACTATTAGAGATCTGAATACCCAGACTGATGTTGGATAATATATTACTGTGTTCATTTATCTCATTTACAGCAAAAACCAAGGCCAGGATATGTTGATAGTTCTGTAGGAAATATCTGCAATGAGAGATACATTACATTTTTTAAAAAAAAAACTTCTGAAGAATGTGACATTACACAACCACCAAATATAATAATGGAAAAATATGAAAAATGATCACATAATAAACACGACTTCAGCCACAGAATGGTCAATGCCTGGAATGCACTACCTGACTCTGTTGTTACATTCTCGAACCCCCAAAACATTAACCTTAAACTGTCTACCATGGACCTCACCACATTCCTAAGAGGTCTGTAAGGGGATATGCATAAGAGCGCCAGTGTGCCTACCATCCCTGTCCTACAGTTCCTATTTATTTGTACTCATTTCTTATGAGAAATGAGTATATACTTATACATGCTTATATTTATATGTTTATATGTTATATTAATATTTATACTTGTTTTCTCAAACATTCTTTACAAACCAAATAAAATAAAAATAAATAAAATAAAGTAACAGAAACATTTTGGAAATATTTTTTCAGTGTGCCTAAAAACATTTTTTGATGAAATGGAAAATGATCTTGTGAAATATAGTTACAGTGCTTCTAAGCAGACTGTTATGATTCTTTTAATTCATTATAAACAATTTTAACTAGGAAATAGATGTATTTCTGGAAAGAACATTAATGATCTTTTAAAACCTATCTAATTCTTAGATATACTTCTAGTCTTTTAACTTTAACTCCTCCATCTTCTTCTTGCATGGTTTTTTTTTTTGGTGGGGATAGGCATGAAGAATGTGTTTTGAAATACAATTAAGGGCAAATGTTATATGTAATACTTTTTTGGGGGGAAGTGATAGACCTCCAGAGGACTATTATCATAAGGAAAGATATAGAGATTAGGTTAAACTGACATTTATACTCCATGCTCAACAACTGTTTTAAATGTAATTCAAAGTATTATACAGCACACCAGTCCCACAATATTAAGTGAAATTAAACTATTAGCATGCAGTTAGTTACAAAAGGTGATTTGATAGTAGAGCATTGATGATTCATTTACACAGTAAGAAAATCAAAAAATCACTGAGGTGGGACCTATCATAAATGTGTTTATGTAAAATATTTATTTGCCCAGTAAGAAACATCCGTGTAATCACTCTATATTGGTTTTAGAATGAAGGAACTAACAGCAAGAAACAGAATAAATAATTTGTGCTGCAAGTAATCAGCTATGCATTATTCAAGAAAGATATATGGTTTAAGAATAGAATTGTTTATTGGCCAAGTGTGATTGGACACACAATGAATTTGTCTTTGGTGCATATGCTCTCAGTGTACATAAAAAGACAAGATCAAGAATCATAAGGTACAACACTCAATGATAATCATAGGGTACAAATAAGCAATAAGGAAACAATTAATATCTATATAAATTGTAAGATATACTACTGTTAAGAAATGAAAGTCTTTACACAATCTCATCAACCAGTTCTTCAGATGGGTGCCTTGTGAAATCAACTTGATCAGATATCATGTAGAATTGAGATAGTATCCCAGCCGTTAAGAAATCCCCTGGCAGAAAATACTTGTGCTTAATATGGGGAGGTTTCTCTATAGCACATGCTTTAGTACAAAGAATAAGGCATGTAATTCCTTTCAATAACACTGACAATATTGCCATCAGTGCCATGGAAAATACCATCTTCTTCAAGAGAAAATTTCTCATTAACATGAACCAGATCCACCTGCAACAATGAAACTTAAGGGAAAAAACCTTTCACTAATTAGACTAGCCTGTATAAATATTCTTTCCTAAAGAGCCAATTGTTTCAACTCTAGAATTTTGGTCACACATTTAATAGCACCTTTATTTTCTGAACTGAACTGTTCTCTTGTGTTTTCCCTTGCAATTCCTCAAGGATTTGAGAAGAGAATACTTTACTAAGATTCTTTGGGTAATTATAGAGGAAATCAATGGATGGTCAATGAAGCTCCTCGGAGATATTTAGCAGAAATCAGAATGATGATATTTATGTACTGGGAAAAGGTGCTTATAACTGAAAACTGTGTAGGAGCTAGAGGGAAAGAAAGAAAATGAAAATGTGAAGGAACAAGTGCTAGTTCTGTAGCTGTAAATATTTAATTCACTGGAATAGTAGAACTACTCAACTTTCCCCTCTCAGGAAGTACATTTGCAAAGAGCCAATAATAATAATAATAATTTTAAAAAAATGGACCTGTCCAAAACACCCAAAGAAAATAGGATCCAAATAACATTTTTTCTTATTTTGAGGGACCTTTAAGCACTTTAATTATTTTATTTGTAATTTAATTTTATCATGACATTTCTTTTTAACATTCCCAATGGGAGTATGTGGGAACAGTGTGTAATGCCAAGGAATAAATAAGCAAATAAAAGGAAATATCATTTGGGACAAGTTTTTAATCAACCCACCTTTACTGAGTGAATCAATTTCAGAAGAGAAAGTTTTTAATATTAAGAGGGCAATATTTTTCAACATTGTATTGTAAAATAAATAATAAATAACAAACATATCACTTGGTTCTTTTCACTTTTTTCAAATGATTTTTAAGCCATATCCTCAAAGTCACATGATGTGAACCATCTTTTTCTCTTGTCTGATGACTGACATGACCCTCCATCTAATCAAACCAGTCAATTATCCACCACTGACATTTTGCAGCCCTGCAAAGAAATCTTTTTGATCACAAAAAACAGGAAATGGGAAATCATTCAAAGTACTCCTTCCTCTTTACTTGTGAAATTTAATTGGTGCTGTAAATTTTGCTCTTTTTGTCATAACATAACTTGAATCAATAAAGAAAAGGAGGGCCATCATGATCACAGGAATTTATTTATCTTGGCTTTGTCCTATACTAGTACTCCTTTGAATTCATAAACAAATAAATTGAAGAATGTGATAATATCCAAATACTAAAATAGCTTTAAGATAAGATGTCAGCTTCTGCTTTGCTGTTGCTTCAGCTGCCATGAAACGGGGAGGGAGGGCATGGTATTTGGGTGGGGTTACTCGATGTGCTGGAGGAATGTTCTGGAGTTCTCTGGATGGTCAGACTACGCATGCGTGGGTGTTTCCCGCCTGGACTAACGGCACCGACATTCCATCTTCGTGATGCCTTTTGAAGTTATCTCACACCTGACACTTGAAGGACTTATGATTGGACTAGGCCTATGATGCCAGGGGGTGTGGAATGGGCTATTCTATATATCAACTGCTTTCGCGCCTAATTAATCAGACTTCGCTATGCAACCGCTCTTTAACCATTTTTAATTAGTAAAAGTACATTTGATTTTCCACGTATGGAGTCTCATGGTCTTTCTTTCCTAATTATTAAATGGAGAGGTGCTGACAAGTAGCAAAGTCACAAAATCACCTTTCCAGGAGATCACCATCTACCGTGGAGGGTGCAAATGTCTTCGCCAGCCAGCTGAGAAAAGGAGGGAGAACTCCCCGCTGAACTCTTGCTTCATGAAGAATTGACTCAGCTGCAGATATCAAGCCCAGCTGATCCACCTCCCCCCCCCGGTGGTCCACCTCGGTAGGACAAAGAGAGGAGGGGGCAAGCTGGGATGCGGGGGTTACCCGAAGAAGACACCAGGAAAGACCGCTGGAGGCGGGAGCCGAAAGAAGACCCCAGGGGGTAGATCAAACTGATTACTTGGAACAAAGGTACTTTGGGCAAATATGTGGGGAAGATGAAGAGGTCAGGAGGGGCTGGGAGCGAGAAAATCCACAAGCTGATTCACCCCCTCCTGCTGGGCCTTTTGCTAGACTAGGGGGGCCACCTCCCAGAAGATGCAGAATGGCTAAAATTTCCCCCTCGCCTGTGAGATATGATGGAAACCCTGCGAAACTGGGGTCTTTTATCATGCAAGTTTATAATTACATGGAGATCTACGGCCCAGATTTTGAATCAGATACCATGAAAATAAGGATGATTCTACTATCATTAGACAGGAAAGGACTGGAGTACTGGTTTACATCAATCGAATTCCCCCCTCCTGAGGAATTTCAATAGGTTTATGGAGGCTTTCAAAAGACACTTTGATGACCCCCTTAGTGAGAAATGAAGCAAATTAAAATTTATAACCCTCGAGCAAGACGACAGACCGGTGTCCCAGTATATTCAAGAGTTTCAATGCCTTTCCCAGTACATGAGGGGATGGAGTGAAGAAGCCCTTTTGGACAAATTTGCTTTGGGCTTGGATGAAGATATCTATCAGCAATGTGTCAATCGAAATCTCCCCAAGTGCTTAACCGTTTGGTTTGAACACGCTGCTGACATCGAGCTGGATTTAATGAGGCTCCGTTGTGCAAGGGAGGAGAGACAGAAAAGGAAGGAGAATTAAATGACATATTGTATGTGATGATGGGGTCTCCCCCCCCCTTTTCCCATTCCTTCCCCTTTTCCCATTGTTGTCTATGTAATGAAAAATAAATATAAATAAAAAAAAAAAGGAAGGAGAAAGCTGCAAAATCCACCACCACCCCTAGCCGGAAAGCCCCATTCGGAGGGAAGGGCGAGGGGAGAGGTAGCCCCTCGGGGAAATCCAGGCCAGTAACGTGTTTTCATTGTGGAAAATTAGGCCATCGCGCACCCAACTGCCGTGCTAAATTACCCTCAACCACCCAACCCCCGTCCAAGTGGAAGGAGAGATCTGGCAAGTCCTCAGACAAGAGAAAGAAGGAAGCTGCCTTCGCTGTGGATTCCAGACCCCCTCGCTTCAGCCAGGCCTTGGAGAGAGAAGCAGATGCCCCCCCCCAGCTCTTCTGATGACTCGGATGACAACACATCGCCTCGCTGGGTGAGTTCAAACAAAGGCCCCATGCTAATCCCCATAGAATTAAAAGTTCTGCCCAATGGGGAGCCGGAGTCCCTTCATGTCTTACTTGACTCAGGGTGCTCCCGGTCAATGATCAATCCTGCTATGGTGGAAAAGTTGGGCCTCAAATTACGTACTTTAAAAACCCCCATTGTCTTCTGCCAAATAGATGGGTCCATCGCGGGCGGGCCCCCTGCTCATTTCTTTACTGAGCCCTTGGAAATGAAAATGGGTTCCCACACAGAACTAATCTCGTTCATTGTGGCTCCTGGGATGGACAGACCACTCATTTTGGGCCTCCCTTGGCTTCAGAAATGGAACCCTCACATAAATTGGAGGGAAGGCTGGTTACGCATTCGCACGAAAGAGCCTCCGGAAGGGAAGGGCGTTCCTGAGAAACCTGTTAATTGCAATCCTGAGGTGGCCACCAGAGGGCAGGAGAGGATTGAAGGAGAGGAAAAGATTCCTAAAGTGTATTGGGACCTAAGGGGAGTTTTCAGTGAAAAGTCTTCTGACAAACTTCCACCCCACAGACCTACTGATTGCTCCATTGACATTCTACCCGGGGTTAAGCTACCAAAACCCCAAATATATTCCATGTCACCCAGAGAGATGGAAGAAATGTGGAATTTCATAGATAAAAATTTGGAACGGGGATTCATTGAACCTGCTCATCCCAAGGTTGCTGCCCCTGTACTTTTCCGTGAAAAGAAAGATGGCTCTCTCAGATTATGTGTTAATTTTAAAAATTTGAACGGGATATCGGCCCAAAATGTATACCCACTTCCATTGATGAAGGACATGTTGGCCCAATTGGGGAAGGGCCGCATTTTCACTAAATTGGACCTCAGGGAAGCTTATTATAGGATCCACATAAAGGAGGGAGATGAATGGAAGACTGCTTTCAACTGCCCTCTTGGTTGCTTCCAGTTCCGGGTCATGCCTTTTGGCCTGCAGGGGGCCCCTGCAGTTTTCATGCAATTAATCAATGAGATCTTGCATGACCACCTCTACAAAGGAATTATCGTATATTTGGATGATATCCTTATCTATACTCGCTCCTATGACGAACATGTCGCACTTGTGCGCACTGTTTTGAAAAAACTCAGGGCTGCTGATCTTTATGCCAAATTATCCAAGTGTGAGTTTCACCAAACTAAGATTGACTACCTTGGATATCACATCTCTCCAGCCGGCATTGAAATGGACCCTGAAAAGGTGAGGGCAGTCACTGAGTGGGACGCGCCTAGAACTCGTAGACAATTGCAAAATTTTTTGGGTTTTGCTAATTTCTACCATCAATTCATTCCTTCTTTTGCCAAAATTGCGCTTCCTATAACTAATTTGCTGAAATCCAGAGGTGGTCCTAAACCTAAGCCTAGCAAGCCTCTTGACTGGACCATGGACTGCCAAGCGGCTTTCAAGAAACTGAAACGCCTTTTTGCTGCGGAGACGGTGCTGAAGCATCCCGACATGGACAAACCTTTCGTCATCCAAGCTGATGCCAGCGACATCGCTGTTGGGGCCGTCTTGTTGCAATCCAACGACCAAGGTAACCTGCAACCTTGCGTGTACACCTCCTGCAAGCTCACAGACACTGAGAGACATTGGGCAGTTTGGGAGAAGGAGGCGTTTGCGGTGCGGTGGGCCCTGACCACGTGGCGCCATTTTCTGGAAGGCGCTAAGCACCCTTTCGAGGTGTGGACTGACCACAAGAATCTGGAGGCTTTGAGAACGCCGCGCCGTCTCTCCCCCAAACAAATGCGGTGGGCCCAACATTTCAACCGGTTCAATTTCACACTCAAGTACATCCCTGGTGGGAAGAATTTCATGGCGGACACCTTGTCCAGACTCCCTCAATACAACTGCTCTAAACTGAGCATCGTGCAACCGGTGGTTCCCACTTCCAGCCTGGCGGCTCTGGTGATTACTCGCCAGCAGGCACGAGCAAAAGTGGACATGCCTCAAGATTTTCTTTCTGACCTCAAACTCACCCTTCCCCAGGATGACTGGTTCCAGAAGCATCAAGATGAGTGCACAATGAAGGACGAATTGCCATGGATCGGTGCCAAATTGTATGTCCCCACCCCCCTTCGTCCCGTTGGTGGGTCATTTTGGTTTTGTAAAAACTTTGCATTTAGTGAAGAGACAATTTTGGTGGCCATCTTTGAAAAAGGACATTGAACTTTATGTTGCCAGTTGTCCCGTTTGTGCGGCCGTGAAACGGCCTCCAGGGAAACCGCAAGGATTGCTCCAGTCTGTCGCCCGACCTGTTGCCCCTTGGAAGGAGATCTCTATGGACTTTATTGTTGAGCTCCCCGAGAGCCAGGGGCACACCGTCATTTGGGTCGTTATGGATTTGTTTTTGAAACAAGTTCATTTCATGCCCTGCCACAAAATTCCTTCCGCTAAGGCGCTGGCTAAACTCTTCATTTCCCACATTTACCTTTTGCATGGGGTGCCTGATTGCATCATCTCTGATAGGGGTGTCCAGTTCACCTCAGTGTTCTGGAAGGAATTTCTCAAACGTATTGGCTCCGCCCAGGGCCTTAGCTCCGCCTACCATCCTCAGACTAATGGTGCTTGTGAGAGGACTAATTCTGTTCTTGAACAATATTTACGTTGTTTCATCAATTATCAACAAGATGATTGGGTGGACTTATTGCCGCATGCTGAGGTGGCCTACAACAATTCTGTCCATTCCAGCACTGGTTTCACACCTTTCCGGGTGGTGTATGGTCAAGATTTTGTTCCTATTCCTGAATTGCCTCATGACCAGCCGCAAGTTCCGTCCGTCGCTGACTGGAGCGAATGTCTCAGCCATATTTGGCCTTTGACCCTGGCGACTCTGGATGCTGCACATCGTGCCCATAAAAAAACAGGTGGATAAAAGGCGTACACAGCCATATGAATACCGGGAGGGTGACTTGGTTTATTTGTCCACGAAGTTCCTTCACACCACGCAGAAGTCCAAAAAGTTGGGGCCGAAATATGTGGGTCCGTTCCCCATCGTGAAGGTCATCAATCCTGTCTCTGTTTGCTTGCAGTTGCCCAAGCACCTTAACCGGGTTCACCCGGTATTCCACATTAACCACATTAAACCTGTTCGTGTTTCACATTTACGTCCACCTGATGACCCTCTGCCTGCTCCTTTGCTGATCGATGGTGAACGGCACTTTGAAGTTCGTCAAATACTTGATTCCCGCAAGCGGCGTAATCACATCCAATACTTGGTGGCTTGGAAGCATTTTCCTCCCTCTCATGCGGAATGGGTTGACAAGTCCCATGTTCGTGCCCCCTGGCTGCTTCGGGAGTTTTATGATGCGTATCCTGGCAAGCCTTAATTTTTCTCTTTTCCCCTCCCTGTTTCTTTTTGTGCTTTGTTGTTCGTCTGTTTGTTTGTGTTTTTTTTTTTAGGCCTGAATGCCTTTTTCCGGGGGACGGCCTGATGTCAGCTTCTGCTTTGCTGTTGCTTCAGCTGCCATGAAACGGGGAGGGAGGGCATGGTATTTGGGTGGGGTTATTCGATGTGCTGGAGGAATGTTCTGGAGTTCTCTGGATGGTCAGACTACGCATGTGTGGGTGTTTCCCACCTGGACTAACGGCACCGACATTCCATCTTTGTGATGCCTTTTGAAGTTATCTCACACCTGACACTTGAAGGACTTATGATTGGACTAGGCCTATGATGCCAGGGGGTGTGGAATGGGCTATTCTATATATCAACTGCTTTCGCGCCTAATTAATCAGACTTCGCTATGCAACCGCTCTTTAACCATTTTTAATTAGTAAAAGTACATTTGATTTTCCACGTATGGAGTCTTATGGTCTTTCTTTCCTAATTATTAAATGGAGAGGTGCTGACATAAAGGTTCCCCTCACACATATGTGCTAGTTATTCCCAACTCTAGGGGCAGTGCTCATCTCTGTTTCAAAGCTGAAGAGTCAGCGCTGTCCAAAGCCATCTTCGTGGTCATGTGGCCAGCATGACTAAACAATGAAGGCACACGGAACACTGTCCCACCAAGGTGGTGTCTATTTTTCTACTTGCATTTTTACATGCTTTCAAACTGCTAAGTTGGCAGAAGCTGGGACAAGTAACAGGAGCTCACTCTGTTACATGGTGCTAGGGATTCGAACTGCTGAGCTGCCAACCTTTCTGATCAACAAGTTCAGCATCTTAGCCTCTGAACCACTGCATCCCTTAAAATAGCTTTAGGGAGTTCATTTATTTATAAATGTTAATTTCTTCCTTCCTTCTTTACTTACTTACGTTTTCTTCCTTCCTTCCATCCCTCTAAAGCAGTGTTTTTCAACCTTTTTTGTGCAAAGGCACACTTTTTTCATGAAAAAAATCACAAGGCACACCACCATTAGAAAATGTTAAAATTTTTTAACTCTGTGCCTATATTGACTATATATAAAGTGTTTTTCCCACGGCACACCTTACACTATGTCATGGCACACTAGTGTGCCACGGCACAGTGGTTGAAAAACACTGCTCTAAAGCCCTCAGGACTTGTAGGATGCAATTTCTGTATATTGATTATACTTCATCACATGTCAACCAAAGAGTCCATCTAGCAGACCCATTTAGCTATTGAAGAGGAACCAAGACAGTACAAATACTGCAGAACACCACATAACAGGAGTCCAAGGCAGGGTCTCTCCCCAAATCACCATTGACTAGAATGTACCCCAGGAAAAAGGTGGCAAAAAGGCATAATACAATCTTGCCCATTCTAATCATGTGAGTTGATACAGAAGGGTAGAATGGTTGCTTGTTTCGAAAACCACTTTGATCTAAAGAACAGGAGGCTGAGCTCACAGACCTAATGATCTATTCACTTCTTCAGGCTCCATGGGTTCAAACTATTCCCCAATTTTGGAGCAAGATTTGTCCAAAAGCATCAGCTCCCACATTGACTTGCAATGATGACTCCAACTGAGAACATATAAGTATCATCTTTATTGTCACTGTACTCAAATACAATGAAATTGGTTATATTTCAGCAATTTTGTCTGATAGATGCTAACAAATAATTTCACATGTCCCTGTAAGGATTTCTTTGGATCTCCTACACCCAAGAGTACAGGTGGCAATCAAAACAGGGCTACAGAAGGATATATGCAGACAAAATAAGGATGGCAAAGTATTGACGTGGTGACATATTTTCTGCCACAATATAAAACTTAATAAAATATCTAGCTGACATTTGGTTGAGTTAGTCATTTGTGAAGTCCCAGTTATGCTTTAGAGATCTCTTGTTTCATTTCCCTTAATTCTTCAGTGAAACATGGGGAACAATGAGTTCTAGTGAAGAGGATAGGTTGCATGGGTACAATTTGGTTCAATGCCTCCTCTTTCTCACTTTCTCCTCCTCCTCCTCCTAGTTGAGAGATTCTGAGCAATGTTGTAGAAATGCTTTGATGTTACTTCTTCTGGGATGTTTTTTCAACTTTCCAATTCTAGATTTCACCTAGGAATTTTGCATTTCAGATTAACCTCCCCTTCATATAATAACTGCTGTGAGTCCTCCTCCAATTTCTTTTCTGTGTTCTGTTTCTTCTTCTCATCCTCCTCTTCCTCCTCCTCCTCCTCTTCCTCCTCCACCTTTTCCTTTGTCTTAATCAAATATTAAAATAGGTTGTGTGAATCTGAAAATTGTAACCATGAGAATGACCTTAGTGTCCTAGTGGATGATCACTTATATATCAGCTAGCAGTGTGTGGCAGTAGCCAATAAAGCTAAATGTTGGTTGTATAAACAGAGGCATATAATTGGTTGCTGGATTTGGGTTTGGCTAATCTAGAGAAAAGGATTAGGGTGGACATGGTAGCAGTATTCCAGTATTTGAGAGGTTGCCATAAAGAGAGGGGGGGTCAACTTTTTTTCCAAAGCATTGGATGGCAAGACAAGAGACAATGGATGGAAACTAAACAAGGAGAGAAGCAACCTGGAATTAAAGAGAAACTTCCTAACAGTGAGAACAATTAACCAGTGGAATAGCTTGCCAACAGCAGTTGTGGGTGTTTCATTACTGGAGTTTTTTAAAGAAGATCCTGGACAATCATTTGTCTGGAATAGTGTAATAGCGATCTTCTGTTTGAGCAGGGGGCTGGACTAGAAGACCTCCAAGGTCTCTTCCAGCTCTATTCTGATTGCTTGAGATATAAATATTTATGCACACTTTTGCTGAGCTTTGGTATTTACTACTTATTATTATTAAATTAGTTGCACCTGCTAAATGAAAATTATATTGGCAGGCAGGTATTATTATGTAAATGTCAGTTTGCTACAATATTTAAATACAATTCCTAACCCTACAAATACTTACATTTATTGAGCCACAGTGGCACAATGGTTAGAGTGCAGTACTGCAGGCTTCTGCTGACTGCACGCTGCCTGCAATTTTGCAGTTCAAATCTCACTAGATTCAAGGTTGATTCAGTCTTCCATCCTTCTAAGGTGGGTAAAATGAGGTCCCAGATTGTTTTGAGCAATAAGCCGACTCTGTAAAACTGCTTAGAGAGGGCTGGAAAGCACTGTGAAGTGGTATATAAGTCTAAGTGCAATTGCTATTGGTATTTATATCCTCTTTTCATTCCTTGGAGTTCAGTTTTAGTTGTTAAGCTATCACCAAAGTTTTTTGTGAGCTACATATTTCTCAACCATTCCCCCCCCCCCATTTTTGGGCTAGTAAAACAAAATGAGAAAAAGAAGTTCAAACTTCATCATATTTCCTCCTCCTTACCTTCTCCCTCCCACCTTACCTTTATTTTTTTCATTATATGTCATATCTCATGTTCTTAGGTCTCTGTTTTCTGTGACAGCTTTCAATACCTCTTATGGCAGGTGTAATTTTCTATTTCTCACAAAAACGGAAAAGTGGTTAATTGTTCACAAGAATGTCACAGGTTCACCATCATGGATCTAGGTGGCTTTTTGTGAGAAATCCCACACCCATCAAATTTTCCCTCTAGCAGAAGTGTTTAAAATCTTCTTTTTTCCAGGAATGAAACATCATTTCCTTTCCATTAACACTCCTTCTTATTTTTGCATCTTGTCTCAATGGCATCCCTGTACTCCTCCACATTATTTTTAGAATTCCTTTATATTCTCATCATGCAGGAACTAAAATTATCATCCCTACCAACTGAGAAGGATGCAGTGGTTCACTGGTTAAGATGCTGAGCTTGTCGATCAGAAAGGTCAGCCATTCAGTAGGTGGAATCCCTAGCACCACATAATGGAGTGAGCTCCTGTTACTTGTCCCAGCTTCTGCCTACCTAGCAGTTCGAAAGAATGTAAAAATGCAAGTAGAAAAATAGGGACCAGCTTTGGTGGGAAGGTAACAGCGTTCCGTGCACCTTTGGCATTTTGTCATGCTGACCACATGACCACGGAGATGTGTTTGGACAGCGCTGGCTCTTTGGCATTGAAATGGAGATGAGCACCACTCCCTAGAGTCAGGAATGACTAGCACATATGTGTAAGGGGAACCTTTACCTTTACCTATACCAGCTGAAGCAAAAGTGTTAACATAACCATTTGTAGAATTCTGAGTTCTAGACTATTGTACTGGAATTGCTGTACTAAAAGTGCCATAAATGTCTGTGTGCCCTAAGAAGAAGGAAGAAAAAACAACATTCTTCCTTCTTTTGGGGATCTGCCTCTTAATCAGTACTAAATGTCATCCTTTCTTTTCTGATGCATCTCACACTCTTCTCCTCACTGTGGAATCAAAATACAGAATCCAAGGCAAATAATCAAGGATTTATTGTTAACAGTGTATTATGGAGAAATCCCATCCAGAAAATACTGGAGGGAACTCCTGCAAAGAAGTGATATTTGTAGATTTCATAAAGGAGGGCAAAATGATGCAATAGCAATAGCAGTTAGACTTATATACCGCTTCATAGGGCTTTCAGGCCTCTCTAAGCGGTTTACAGAGTCAGCATATTGCCCCCACAGTCTGGGTCCTCATTTCACCCACCTTGGAAGGAAAGAAGACTGAGTCAATCTTGAGCCGGTGAGATTAGAACCGCTGAACTGCAGATAACAGTCAGCTGAAGTGGCCTGCAGTACTGCACCCTAACCACTGCGCCACCTCGGCTCCTCATAATCATGCATGCATAACTATTCATAAATAATTACATAATAGATCTCAAGCTATGACCAGCCCTTCTGATATTTAAAGAGAACAATGGTCTGTGTTAGAAGAAACATTTGCATCACAAGATTCAGAGGTTCCATGAGGAATGTTTACATACAACTATCACAAATCACTGTGGTCAACAAGAAAACATTTATTATGCAGGAGGAGCCAAGGTTGCGACAATATGGTTGTGCGGTCTTGATGCTCTGAGACTGCAGCCAATACTTTTGCCACTGGGTAGTCCAAATGGACCTAAATCGTCCCGAAGAGACGATGAAAAGAAGAATACCTCTTGCTGATCTCAGGAATATCACAAAATCCCTGAAAGAAGTAAGAGAAGCACTTCAAGCCGGTGGTAAAAAATCGAGCCAAGGCTGATGAAGTCAGGGCAGCTCCAAAATGGAACAATATAGAAAGAGAAAGTGTTTCCAGCTGGTGAAGAATTTTTACTTTTTAAAAAGAGACTGCCTATAAAAACTTAAAAATTAATTTAAATTGAAGAATAGAAGAGTCAATCAGCAGAACTAATTTGGAATGGTTTTGGACAGTGGTTATCTTACTTTTTAAATGCTATCTTCATGGATGGAATTTATACAAGCCTTTTGAAATGGATGGATTAAGTTTTCTTCTTCCACCTTCTATTTATGATTTTCTGTAATCTATAGGCTAAAGTCTTCCTCTTTCATTACTTTGGGTATTTTTCTAATTCATTTAAAGTTTGGACTCTTTTTTTCTAACTTGAAATACAAGTTGCAAAGATACAAAAAGAAACTTAACAGCGTCATCGCTGCTCGGAGGCTGGGAGGCTTTTGTTCTTCCACAGGTTGTTTTTGACTTGGCACCATAAGACTTTATTGCTTAGCTACAAAGAGTGATAAGAAGTAAAACACACAGATGCCCTTTGAAGTGCAAATAATATCCTTTGTGAATCTATACTTTAATCTTATTAACCTTCCAAGCTAGAGCAGCTGTGTTTGTTAGAATGGCAAATTTGCAAAAGATACTCAGAAATACAGAAGTTATCAAATATATATGAAAGAATAGATCAAAAGCTGGAATATTTAGAGCGCATAACAATAAAATATGATGAAAAAATTGAGGATGTTTATCAAATGCAAGATGGAATGATTGAACCCCAAAAAATCAAAGTGGAAAATGAATATAAAGTGATCAAACCTGTTGATATTGATGGTAATTGGTTTCTTCCTAAAAATGGAAAGAGTGGAATACTGAAAGAGGAAGTAAATGGAGAGGAATTCTATACCAGAGGGCAGGGTATAGAAGAGGAAAAAATTAAAGAATTTATGGACTCAAAGAAAGAAATTCTACTAGCAAAAGTATTAATAACACTGCTCACAATCAAAGAAAGCTGAATAAGGAAACAGAAAGAGGCCATCAAGACCTCCAAGTAAGGAGTTGCTAAGAGAAGTCCATACAAAGTTGATCAAGAAGATGATTAGAGGATTGGTACCACAAATAGCAGAAGATATGAAATTATTTTGTTATTGGAAAGATACAGGTTGATAGATGGAAGAATATAATTTAAAACTAGTTAAACCTAGTGAAATTTATTGATAATAGATATAGCTTAAATAAATAACTGCTAATATTACTAATGTATACAATGTGTAGTGTTATGATGAGTGTAATTGGATATGAATATTGACTGGTACCCATGTAAGGAAGATTAGCAATCCCTTTGGATTATACATAAAAGATAATAATAATAATAATAATAATAATAATAATAATAATAATAATAACAACAACAACAACAACAACATCAACAACAACAACTACTACTACTACTACTACTACTTCTTCTACTACTGCTACTGCTACTGCTACTGCTACTGCTACTGCTACTGCTACTACTACTCCGCCTTTGCCGGTCCCAAGACTGGATGAGAAAGGAGGAGGGTTGGCAACTGGCCCCATAAAAAACCCCTGCCAACCCATACAATATGGTGAAAGAAACGAATAAAAATTTTATACCGCATCGGTTGTCGCAAGGGTTAACAAGGGCTGTGGCAGATGTTGGGGTCCCTGGACATCCGTCGACAAGTGGGCTACAAGTGGACCAGCCAACAAAATGACAAAAATATAGTGCAGATGAAAACCGTGCCATAATCGCCTGTTACTACAACTCAGAGCCAGAAAAAAGAGGTTATTTAAAGTGAATGTATGAATTATGGAAAGAACAATATCCAGATTCAAATGTTAGTGAACAACGACTAGCAGATCAAAGGCGATTTATTATACGGAATAAAGTGTTTAGTGAAGTTGAACTTGAGGAAATTCAGGCAAATTGCAAAACCAAAAAAACAATATCACAAGCGGAAATAACTGATATTCAAGACACAACTAAAGACATTATAGTAGAACTCCCAGAAGAAGCTCTCGGGGAGGAAATAACACCACCACCACTAGAACCAGTTATCACTGAACCAACTGATGAATTTACTCAAAAACAAAAAGAATTGAAGGATAAGATCATGGAGCATTTTCTGCTTAATGAGGAAAGGCAACGTTTACCATCACTAAAAACTGTGCCTAAGAAAATTTTGGCCCCTATCATGAAAATGGTTAATGCAGTGTTTTCAACAATTGAATCGGGATCCATCTTGGAAACGAACCAGTTAATGTACAGCGCAGCTGTAATAGTCACTAATGAATTAGGCATTAAAATCAAAGTACCTAGTCACACAACAGAAAAAGCATCAAAGCCAAAATGGAAAATCCGATTAGAACAAAAAGTCAAATAATTAAGAGCAGATGCTAGTAACTTAAAGAACATGCATGAGCAATGGCTTAAAAAACAACAAAACCATCGATCGGCTAATCAGAAGATATAGATTGGATACAAGAAACATCAATGAAGCTGTAGAGATTGTAAAACAGCAGATAACAGCAACAGCTAGAAAAATTGAAAGATATGAGGCACGAATCATCCAATATAAACAAAATCAGCAATTTCGATCAGACCAATGGCATTTTTATCAAAGTCTTAATGTGAATGGTGACACCAAAAGTGAAAAACCAGAAAAGCAGGCCACTGTTGAATTCTGGAAAGAATTGTGGGAAAATGCAAAGTACTACAACAAGAAAGCAAAGTGGATACATGACTTTGAGAAAAGCATTGGCAACAAACAAATGCAAGTATTAGAAATAACAACTGAGATGGTCAAAAATTGAGTTAAAAAGGTAAAGAATTGGACATCACCTGGAAAGGACCAATTACATGGTTTCTGGCTCAAATATCTGACCAGTTTACATGCAATATTGGCCAGGCAACTGAATGAAATTTTACAAAAGGGCCAAATTGATGAATGGTTGACAACTGGAAAAACATACTTGATTCAGAAAGATGCAACTAAAGGAACAACACCTGAAAACTACAGACCAATAACATGCTTGCCAACAATCTTCAAATTACTCACAGGCATTATTGCAGATAACATGATGGATTATTTGGAAACAAACAACATCTTGCCAGAAGAGCAAAAAGGCAACAAAAGAAAGAGCAGTGGCACAAAAGATCAGCTTCTAATTGATAAAATGATATTAGAAAATTGTAAGAACAGAAAAACGAACTTGAATATGGTCTGGATTGATTACAAAAAGGCATTTGACTCACTGCCACATAGTTGGATCATAAAATGCTTAGAAACAACTGGCATTAGCAAAAATATTACATCCTTTACTGAAAAGGCGATGAAACAATGGAGAACTGAGTTGGCAGTAGGGAATGAGATCTACGGAATGGTTAATATCAAGCGAGGAATTTTCCAGGGTGACTCACTTTCACCTCTTCTCTTCATCATCACAATGATCCCACTATCAGTAATCTTAAAAGAAATGAAATTAGGCTACCAAACAGCCAAAGAAGCTGAAATTTTTTTGCATTTACTATATATGGATGATTTGAAACTCTATGGAAAGTCAGAAATAGAAATCCAATCATTGACAAACACAGTCCGAGTATTCAGCACCAATATTTCAATGCAGTTTGGCATGGAAAAATGCGCCACTGTATCCATAAAAAGGGGCAAAATCACTGCATCTGAGGGAATTGAAATGCCCAATGGCCAATTAATTAAATGCAAAGAAAATGAAGCCTACAAATACTTAGGCATTCTGCAGTTGGATAACATCAAGCATGGAGAAGTAAAAACTATTGTCAGGCGAGAGTACACCAACAGAGTTAGGAAAATTTTGAAATCTAAATTGAATGGTGGAAATACAATCAAGGCCATAAATACCTGGGCAATACCAGTTATAAGATACACAGCTGGTATAGTTACCTGGACACAAGCTGATTTGGACCTTTTGGACCGAAAAACCAGGAAACTAATGACAATGCACTACAGTTTACATCCACGTGGTGATACTGATAGACTATATCTGCCCCGAAAATCAGGTGGCAGAGGATTATTACAAGTGAAGCAAACAGTTGAAGAAGAAAAACATGGACTGGCTGATTATTTAAAAGAAAGTCAAGAACATCTATTAATCGAAGTAAAGAACAAAAATCTACTGAAGGCCCAACAGACGAAACAAGAATACAGAAAAGATGTGATAAAATCAACAATGGAGAGTTGGCAGAACAAAGCACTGCATGGCCAATTTCTGGAAAAAATAAAAGATAAAGTGGACAGTGAACAAATTTGGTTATGGTTAACAACAGGTACATTAAAGAAAGAAACAGAGTCACTAATCCTGGCTGCGCAAGAACAAGCTATCCACACAAATGCCATTAAGGCCAAAATCGAAAAATCCTCTGATGATGCCAAATGCAGACTTTGCAAAGAAGCTGATGAAACTGTTGATCACATACTCAGCTGCTGTAAAAAAAATCGCGCAGACTGATTATAAATTGCGGCACAATTCAGTACACAAATGATCCATTGGAATTTGTGCAAAAATTATAATATTAAAACAGCAACAAACTGGTGGGAACATCAGCCTGAAAAAGTCACCGAAAATCAGATGGTCAAGATATTGTGGGATTTCCATATACAAACTGACAAAATACTGGCGCATAATACACCAGACATCACACTGGTTGAGAAAAATAAGGTCACAATCATAGACATCACAATACCAGGTGATAGCAGGGTCGCCGAGAAGGAACATGAAAAAATCGCAAGATATCAGGACTTAAAAATCAAAATTCAACGACTATGGCACAAACCAGCAGTGATAATTCCAGTGGTAATTGGCACACTGGGTGCTATTCCAAAAGCACTGGAATTACATTTAAAACAGTTAAAAATTGACAAAATCACCATCAGTCAAATGCAAAAAGCCGCACTGCTTGGATCTGCACGCATATTCTGAAAAAACGTTATGACGTCCTAGGCCCCTGGGTGGGGCCCGACTAGTAACCAATGCCAAATCCGGTGACACAACTGGCCGCTATGATACAATTGTATAATAATAATAATAATGAAATGATAATGAATACAGTGTAGTGATATATACATGTATTGGCAATTTAGTAAAAGAAATTTGGATATAAATTGTAAATTGTGACTTGGGAAAAAGACCTATAAATTTTATTAACGAATTTTCATTTATATCTTGTTATAGAGGTGTAAGGTTTTTTTTTTGGGGGGGGGGTTCTTACGAGAGGACATGGGACATAAATAGTAAATGATTTTTAACCAATTATAATAATAACAAGGAAATGTTAATGGACATTGTTTAATAATATATAAATGCTATGGTATTGGCAAAAGTAACTTGGATATAAATCCTAAAAAGTGAGTTCAAAGTGCAGAGAGAAGTCTATAAAAACCTTATAAAGGAGATAAAAAGAAGACTTACACCACAATTGGCAAGAGAGATAAGACTTTTTGTTACTGGAAAGATATAGGTTGATAATGAAAGTTGATAATAAAAAATCAGTTGATTTTGGTGATTAATAAGTAGGAATTCTATAACTCTTGGATTGTTTTAGATTGTTATCAAATGTTTATTTGCTAACAATTAATTAACTATAATAACAATAAGGAAACAACAATGGATTCAGCCTAATGATATAGGCATGTATGGTAATCTAGCAAAAGAAATTTGGATATAAATTGTGACTTAGGAAAAAGACCTATAAATTTTATTAACAAATTTTTATTTAGATATTATAAAGAAGTAAGGTTTTTTCTTTTGTGGGGGGGTCTGACAAGAGGAGATGGGACATAAATAGTAAATGATTTTTAGCCAATTACAATAATAACAAGGAAATGTTAATGGACATTGTTTAACAATATATACATACTATGGTATTGGCACAAGTAACTTAGATATAAATTTTAATCAGTGAGTTGGAAAAAAGGGGGGAGGCTTAGAAACTTTATTAATTGACTTTTACTTAAAAGATGCTATAAAGGTGTAATGTTATTGGAGGATTTTTTTGAAATAACTGATGAATGCCCTTATGTGGTTGTGTCTTTAAGTATGAATGATTTGACGTAAAAGCATGTTCAAATAATTGTAGTCAAATGAGAATTGTGGTACATTAATAGTGAGATATACAAAGATTTTTGACTTAAAGTGTATAATCTAATATGAACTATAAGTAATGACTGTGGAAGAAATGCACAAAAGTTATCTGTAACCAATCAACACGCTTTCTACAAGATATAATGAAGGATGATTCTTTTTTGTGTGTTTTTATTAAATTAAAATAAAAAAAATTCAAAAATAAAAATCGCTTCAGCACTTTCGTCTTTCAAGGCATTGATAACCGGTCACTTCTAGGCCCAGGGCTTTGAACCAGTCAAGCCCCAGGAGGCTCTGCAGGTCGCCGCTGACCACTGTCACTGGGAATTGGCCGCTGTATTTCTTGAATTGCACCCGTAAGGTGCCCTGGCCCATGATGGGGACTCTGTTCCCCTGGTAATCGTGAAGGCAGATGTCAGGGGTGTGTTGATGCTACTTCTTCAGGCTAGGGATAGCCTGCTTGAGCGTTGACCATGGCATGATGGTCAGTAATGATCCTGTGTTGATCTCCATCTTGCATGGAGAGCCCTCGATGAGGACTGTGACCTTCAGCTTTTTTGGCTGCCTAGTGCGGACTTGGCTGATTGAGATGTGGTAGGTGACTCTGGTGTCACTCTCTGAGCACCGTGGTGGTTTGTGCCATGCCCCTTAGTTGGGCCTCTGCTGGCGGTTAGCTTGGCTTCTTGACTGCCAGGTCATCATGGGGTGTTCGCTTCTGCATACCTTGGTGATGCACCCTTTTCGCTCACAGCGCTGTCAAGTAGCGTCATGGAAATGGCAACCCGATCGGTCATGGTCCCCTCTGCAGCTAGCGCAAGGCGAGAATCATTGTTCAAATTTGCACGCCGGCTTGGTCTGGCTACTGCTCATGCAGCAGCTGTCATTTTCTTTGCCTTCAGAACTCTCTCAGCCTCCTGGTGAACACATGTATTCTTCAGCACGTCTTGTGGAGTGTTTTGATGCTGCAGTGTCTCTGTGGACTTGAGGACCGATTCTGATGCCCTGGCCTTGTCCAAGGCAATTGGTAGAGTGAGGTTAGATTGGCAAGTAACCTCCTCTGTAAATTAATGTCCCTCACACCGCAAATTATGTGATCAAGAATGAGTTCATCTAAATAGTGGAACTCACAGTATGCTGCGGCCTTTCGTAGTGCCACAATGTACTCATTGATTGATTTGCCTTCCCGCTGGTTGCGAATGTTAAATTTATGCCAGCGAACATTCTTAGATGGCTTGGGAGCTTGGGTCCTCAGTGTCTGCTGGAGCACTGACCAAGCAACCAATTGGAGCGGCGTTGGTTCTGACAGGTCTTTGGCAGTTTCAAACACTTCCCATCCACATTAACCGAGGAACATGTTCTTCTTGCGGGCTTCAGAAAGGCCCCTGAGGTCTTGGGCCTCAGGGAAGCTGTCAAACCGTAGCATATATGAGTCCCAGAGCTCAGTGACTGGGTCATATGGACTTGGTGGGGTGCGCATGGCCATTTTGTGTCGTGAGGGTGTTTTGAGTTTGTCGCTCAAAAATGGCTGCTCAAAGTCACGCTGAGCTCCGGGCTGGATGTACTTGCTGGATTGCTACGCTCTTCTTGTTCGCCTAGTTGCCTTCCAATCCCACCTTCGTCGCCAGTGTTAGATTGGGTAATGGATAGGTACACACAGGCTAATGGTAACAACAGCTCTTTATTAACTGCAACAAGTGAGAACAATCCAGCAAAGGTTGAGTCTGACAGCAGCCCTTTTATAGGGAGCTGTCAGATCCTTCACCCAATGAGATTAAACCTCTGTTCCCACCGGAACAGAAGACCTTGGTGGAAAACACTATAGTTGAAGTTAGTATGTAAAAATGTCACAGTACATTATTTCCTCATTTATAACTGCAGTATTAGTGGAGGCTACAGTAAGTGTCTTTTATTCCAGAATTTATACATGACTAAGGACAATTTCAATGGGCTATATGGTGAGCATTTTGATTTGAGCAGAAACATAAAGAGGAAGAATAAAATGACAACTTTTAGGTGGTGATAGTTCAGAGTTTGAGAATGAGGCCGAGGATACTTACAGATATTGATCAAGCACATCATGAGAAGGAACACTTTGAAACATGATCTGATTTGAAAGAAAGAAGACCTGATATATAACAGCAGCAACAATTAATTCTCCAGACTGATAGTACTTGTGAGAAATTGGAAGAGGACCTCTGAGATTGCAGTTGTGAGCAGAAGAACTGCACATCCACTTAGGAAAAAAGAATAAAATCAGTGTTGTGAACAGAAGCAGCTCAGAATAAAATATGGCCATTGTAGATATTAAAGTATAGCTTGAATGTTATTATTCGAATACTGATCTGAGTCCTAATCAACAAGCCTTTCAGGAATATTATGTAAAATGAAGTATCACAGATTAAACATCTTTCTTTTTTGTTCTCTCTACTTGTAAACCTTTACTTCTGAGCCTAATTTAATATAATGCAGTTTTTTAAAACATGGATTCATAGGGTTTTTTTCATGTTTATCAGGGTTCCCTTGAGATAGGGAGCAAAGAACACTTAATTTGATAATTACTTAGAAGGTAATGGCTTACTTGCAATAGTATTTTTTTCTTTTGCTTCTGTGCAAAATGTCAAAATGAAACATATCATTTGAGAAAATGGGAGTAGGGCCATATGCACCAAAGAAAAAATTGTTATGACTTTTTTTTCTAAAGATGATGCCATTTTCGGCAGATACATATCTGTACGCAGATTCCAAACTTTATTGATTTAAAACACAATTTTAAAAGAACTGAAATTCATTGGTTGCAGTCAAATTCTCAATCTTCTGCTGAAAGAGTTTCTGCTATGAAAAGTTGCAGTTTAACATAATTTATTGAGATGAAGGATACTTTGAAAGAGGGAAATAATGTTGGGATGTTCCATAAGACTTGGAATTCTGCCAAATATAGTTCAAAGTGAACCTTTCTAGTGAGTCTGATACACTCACTTAAAAGTACAGGTCTATTATCTATTGAACCCTTTTCTCTAAAAATAAGACCTATCCCAAAAATAAGACTTAGAACATTTTTATGTTTAGGCTTAATATAAAATAAGCCCTACTTATGACTTTATACGGCTGCCAACCCACACATTCTTTTCCTCTGGTTCCACATAGCCATGAAGCAAGGGAGGATGGTGGTGGAGCTGCACCATGTTTCCTGCATTAGCTTACCTCAGGGCCCCCACAGCTAGACCATAACGGACCAGACACCTGCCTCATGGCAGCAGCACCAGTAGCCATGTGCAACAGGAGCCCATGTGGCCTCCAATCCACTTCTGCTTACTTGTGCCAACAACTGAGCAGGAGGCTAAGTGGTGTTCTGATTCCACGGTTGTGAGGCGAGGCAGGTGTTGGGGTATGAGTAGCCTGGCTGCAGGAGCCCTCAGGTAAGCCAATGCAGGACGTGTAGGGCAACTCTACCCCCCCCCCCAACTCACAGCATTAGCACTGGCATGCTGCACAGTCTCCTCCCTTCCCACAAGCAAGCAGAAGAAGTGGGATTCCCATTCATGGAAACATGTGCTTATTTTGGTGCCCAAAAGAAAATAAGACAGGGTCTTAATTTCAGGGAAACACATTTATCTGACTGTCTTTCTGTCTCGCCATCTGTCCATCGATAGATAGATAGATAGATAGATAGATAGATAGATAGATAGATAGATAGATAGATAGATAGATCTTTCTCTGTAGCTCTCGGATGGTGAACCTATGGCAAGCGTGCCACATGAAGTCATTTGTCAGGGCACATGATGTGTTGCCCTTTCAGCTGGCCAGCATGCATGCATGCATTGACCAGGTGAGTTCAACCTTTTTTAAAGTCAGTTTTTGCCTTTCCTATGTCCAAGGCTTTATAGGGTAGGGCAAAAACAGAACCCCCCCCCACCCACTAAGTCCTCTGGAGGCTTCAGGAGCTTCCCTGAAGCCTCTGGAGCACTAAAAAACTGGCCCTATGGGCAAACTGGAACTCCTGGAATTGACTTCTGGTTTCCTCGTAGGGCCAGTTTAAGCCTTCTGGAGCCTTCAGGGACCTTCAGGAGGCTACCCTAAGGGCTTTGGAGGAGTAAAAATGATCTGATGAGCAAACCGCAAGTCACTTCAGGTTTGCTCGTAGGGTCATTTTTTGTCCTCTGTAGCCTTAAGGGAAGCCTCTGGAAGGCCCTCGAAGGCTCCGGAGGGCTAAAACTGGCCCTACGAGAAACCAGAACTTTGTTCCTGAACTTACAGTTTTCCCATAGGGATGGTTTTATGCACCTGAAGCGTCTGAAGGTCCTCCGGGAGGGACAGAACGACTGTTTTCACCCTCCCCAGGCTCCTATGAAGCATCTGGAGCCTGAGGAGGGCAAAAAGGGTTGCCAAAAAAGTGGTGCTGTCATGCGCGCATACACACCCGCATTGCCTTATGGGTATGGCAAACCTGTGCACGACCCCCCCATGTCCCCCCCCTGCTTATGGCACGTGAGCCAAAAATGGTTCGCCATCACTCCTCTAGTTCTATCCTTTACTTAGGATATTAGTGGGAATTTTCCCCTAAGTGTTTAAAAAATGGTTGTGAAGTATATTTGGAAGGTGTTTTCAGGGGGTAGGGCTGTTATGAAGCTTCTGGTCTCTCAGAGAGAACAAAGCCTTAATTTTAAGATTATAACTTTAAAAAAACAATTCATACAGTTCCTTTCCATCTAAATCATGTATGTCAAACTTGCAGCATCAGGTTATTGTCACATGATGTACCACAATGTTATTTCCCTCATGGAGGCGGGCATTGGCATGGCCTGCGCATGACATATCTGGCCCATGGGCCACCAGTTTGACACCCTTGATTCAAAATAATTATCTAACATTTTAAACAAAAGATGAGGAACAGATCTCTAGCTTCTGATCACACCCAAACGCTGCAAAAGATGAACATGCTGAAGGTGACAAATGTGGCTTCATTGAAGCTGTCAGGTAAATTTCTAGCCAGGAAGGCCACCAGGAAGGAATTTCTTTGTTTCACAGATATGTGTGTCCTTTGTAATTAGTTTTTATTCCCTCTCTTATGTAGCTATTAAATTATAAATGCCAGTATGTGGTCCTTTCCCAACCTTATGGAAGGGTCCACTTTTGCTTGGATCCTATTAAATGTGTTATTTTAAGAGAATTGGGGTCTGCCTATTAGTCCACACCAGGCCTAACCTAGAGAGTACATACAACAATATAGCATTTGGGTAACCGTCTGGCTATCTGCAACTGATTTTGCAAGGTACAGACAGAAATATTGTCTTTACTCCTACATAAAGCTGTGAAACGCATGTGCTGCAGTAAACCAATAACATTATTTTCACATTAGAACACCTCAGATAGATGATACATTTTCCTCTTGGTTTTTGTTTTATTCATATTACATAATGTTAACTAATATTTGAAAGAAAAGATTCAGAACAGCTGAATAGGTTCCTGAGATGACCCAGAAAACATTTTGTATTTACCATTATGTACATTAACTTGGTATTCCGATTTGAAGCAATACAGGAGACCCAAACGCTGCCAAAAAGTGAAAGGATGGAGGTCAAAGACTGGGTTTCATTCAAATTGTTAGGTAAAATTCAGTTTTATTTCTTTGCTAGTTGCTCTTTTGTATTCAGATCAGGCCTCAAAATAATGATATAGCATTTAGGGGAAAAGATACAGCCCAGTAATCCAGCTGCTGAAGCCAAAATGGAGAAGATCTCCACGGCCACCACGTATTTCCCCTTGGTGCTGAGATAGGTGGGAACAAATGAAACCCAGACACTGCAAAAGACCAACATGCTGAAGGTGATAAATTTGGCTTCATTGAAGCTGTCAGGTAAATTCCTAGCTAGGAAAGCCACTGTAAAGCTGACAGCAGTCAAGAACCCCATAAAGCCAAGGACAGTATAAAACATAGTAGTTGATCCTTCATTACATTGAAGGACAATTTCTTCAGCCATGGAATGCATGTCAGAATCAGGGAAGGGAGGAGAAATTGCAAGCCATATCACACAAATGCAGAATTGTATCAGGGAGCAAGATAGGACAATAGAGATAGCGAGCCCTTTCCCCACCCATTTCCTCATTTTGGAGCCTGGCTTGGTGGCAAGGAAAGCAAGAACAACAATGGTTGTTTTCCCCAGTATACAAGAAAGAGCTATAGAAAACATGATGCCAAATGCTGTTTGTCGCATGAGACATTTCACTTGGTCAGGTTGTCCAATGAAGAATAGAGTGCAAAGGAAGGAGAGCAGGAGAGCAGTGAGAAGAATATAGGTGAGGTTTCTGTTGTTGGCTTTGACGATGGGAGTGCCCTGGTTTTTAATGAAGATCCCCAGTACCAAAATTGACATGACAGAAAAGAAGGCTGCAATCATTGCCAAAGAACCACCCAAAGGATCTTGATAAGACAAGTAAGTTATCCTTTTAGGAAAGCAACTATCCTGTTCTTTGTTTGGATATTGATCTTCTGGGCATGAGAAACAATCATCCAAGTCTAGGGAAAAAGAAAGAAAAAGCAGCAACGCATTTATGGACACGCTATGGTTCATCTGAGTTATGTATAACAATCTAATTAAATATAGCAATTTCTTTTCTATTCCCGTGGCCTCTAATTTATCCCATAAAATTTGTCTATTAATTGTATTGAAGGCAGCCTTCAGATCTATAAATGCCACATTTAGTGGGTTTTTTTTCCCAAAACTTAAACTTTGTTATTAGATGGTCCAATACAAAACAATTGTCCATAGTAGTTCTTCCGCTCCTGAAGCCTGTCTGTTCTTCAGCTAGAATGTTATCTCTCTTTATCCAATCTTCTAATTTATGAAGCAAATACTTAGCATAAATTTTTGAAATATTGATTAGACTAATTAACTGGAAATTATCTGAGTTATCTCTAGAACCTTTTTTGTGTAGTGGAATAATTATTGATGTACCCAAACTAGCAGAAATTTGCCCTGTTCTATTAATAAAAGTAGCCAGGACATACTCCCACCAGGTTATGTTTTCTTTAAATAACGATGCCAGGAAAGCATCCTGTCCTAGAGCTTTGTTTGACTTCAGGGAAGATATTAAATGCCTCACCTCCATGATTGACACTTCTGCCCACTGGGGTAAGGCTTCATATCTCTGTTTCAGGCTCAGCGAATATATCACGTCATCAGAACTTTCCACTATTGCTGGAGTGGCCAAATGCCTCTCCCAACTTTCTGCAGTAATAATTGGGTCACTTATTGATTTTCTATCTTTAATAATTTTTGAGACCCCCAACCAGAAGAGTGTGGGTGAGGGCAGCTTTGCTGCCTGTTCTAAGCCAGCCCATAAATTATCAGTATAAGAGGCCTTTTTCTTCTTCAATAGCTGCTTATATTTCTGCCTCATGGTGATATATTCCTTCTGTAATTCCATGTTTGGGCTGATTAAGTATCTCCTAAGTGATTTCCTGAGCTGTTTTCTCCTTTCCTTCAGTTGTTATCAAATCATGTTGAGTGACTATAATCAGACGGGCCCTTTGGCTTAGTAGTCATGAAAAAATCCTTCAATTTATGGCATATTTCCACAAAATATACTAAAAGCTCTTGCTCAACTGTACTATTTGAGCATATAAGCACCATACATGGTGAATTCAAAAGTTCTGTCACTACTTTCCCAACAACCCTCTTCCATGTTAGTTTTCTCTCCTGGGCTATTTCCAAGTTGTGGCCTATTTGTTGAATTATTTGATTCCTTTTCCTTAAATCAGAAGGAAATATCAGGGACATCTTAATCGGAATAAGCCAACAGCATCCGTTAATTCTCTGCTGCCCATGCAATCCAGCTCCACCTTCGTTATTGCTTGGTGAGCAATGTGTCTTTTGTCCCCCCTGGGAGAGGCCATCCCGTGGTTTCAAGTAAGAGTCCTATCTTGGTCTGTTTTATCACTTTGCGGTAGAGAGTTTGCAGTGTCCATTATCTGAAAAAAAATCTTTGATCTTAGGTTGTCTGGGTGTTGTCGCAGCCATGGATAGCTAATTTTGTTGCTTAGTAGAGAAAACCTTCCTCTCATTCACTAAATGCTTTAAAAACTTTTTAAATTTAAAAGTTGGAAGTTAAAAATTGATTTAAAAGTAGAACAAATGTTTTTTTAAAAAAAAGAAGAATAAAAATAGAGAGTAAAAAGGAGAACAAAGTTAAAAGTTAAAAATTGTTTGAAAAGTAGAAAGTATTTAAAAAGGAGAAAAATAGAGAGTAAAAAATAAGAAAAAGAAAAAAAGGAGAGCAAAGCTTCTCTGCCTTCTGTCCCTCGGGGGAGGCAACATTTCCAAGTTCTAGTCCTGCCTCAGGCATGGAAGCCAGCTGGGTGACTCTCTACCTGTTATCTCATACATGTTTGACAAATTAAATAAATAAATAAAATAAATTTCCAAAAGGGATTAAAAAGAAGTCTGCAAATATATTGCCCTTTTTAAACTGCTGACTCTGGTTTGAGCAAGATAGGAATTCCACTGAGTACCAGAGCTCTAAAACTTTTGAATACGACTATTGTGGTTTGGTCACCAGGACTATATGTCTGGAGCAATGTGGGAGATCTCAAGTCCTTTATTGTCTGGAGAGGAATTTTTTGAAAACGGTTTAGTAGCCTAGCTCTTCATTCTGGCACAGTCACCTCTGCATTTCTTCCATTCACCGTTTCTACCCTAGAAACCGCATTAATTAATCCAAATTTTTCATTACTAAATTATACAATCTTAGGATGTTCAGGAACTGCAACATTTTGAGGCATTGCATCATTCATTAAAAATTCAGTCCCATTTATATTTATTCAAACATTCCAAATGTTCCTTTGCTTACCCATTTGATTAGCTATCTTCCCTTCTGGGCACCGTCTGCAGTCATAGCAGCAGGATAATTTCCCTTCCACTTTTATCTTGCTATGACCAAGAGGACATTTCTTATTACAGATGGAAAGCGGCAATGTCTGTTGATAAATTAAATCAGAATTCTGCCACATGACAAATTTATTTTTAGATTGTTCTTTTTATCAGTTAGACATACCCAAAAACTTCATATTGAATATTTCATGTTTTCCACTGAGCCTCTTAATTACTCATAGCCAGAGGTGGGATTCAGCCAGTTTTGACAGGTTCTAGAGAACCAATAGCAGAAATTTTGAGAACCGGCAAATAGGTTGCCCCACCCTTCTTTGCAGCCTCCCAGCTGATCTTCTTTTGTTGCCCTGAACAGGAGAATGCAGCTGGAAACCAGGTTAGTGAGGTGGGGAGGGAATAGGGATTTTGGTAAGCCGCACCCAGAGAACCAGTATTAAAACATTTTGAATCCCACCACTGCTCATAGCTCATACCTATTAGATTAATTGTATGATTGGGCCCGCAATTTTGTGTCCTCCTGGATTCACAGCTGACACTCCAACACCATTTGTCGGCTGTGACCAGGGGGACCTTTGCCCAGGTTCGCCTGGTGCATCAATTGCGGCCCTATTTGTGACACTTCAAATGGTTACTCATGCCCTTGTCACCTCAAGGCTGGATTACTGCAACGCGCTCTACATGGGGTTACCCTTGAAAAATGTTTGGAGATTGCAGTTAGTCCAGAATGCAGCCGTTCGAGCGATATTGGGTGTACTGAGATACACCCACGTTACACCTGTCTTCCGGGAGCTGCACTGGCTACCAATTTGTCTCCGGACGCAATTCAATATGTTGGTTATTACCTTAAAAGCCCTACATGGCTTAGGGCCAGCGTATCTGCGAGACCGCCTACTGCCACATATCTCACAATGGCCAGTGAGATCCCACAGCTTGGGCCTCCTTCAGATGCCATCAGCCAGACAAGGTTGGCTGGTGGCTCCCTGGAGGAGAGCCTTCTCTGTAGCTGCTCCGACCCTTTGGAATGAGCTACCCCCAGAGATCCGGACCTTACCCACTCTCATTGTTGAGGTCCAGCCCCAATCAGAATGAATGCATGTGTTGTGATTTTAAATCTGCCTTTTTTATTTTTTATTATTTCTTTTTTTCCTTTCTTT
Source organism: Thamnophis sirtalis (assembly GCF_051295495.1). NCBI lineage: Eukaryota > Metazoa > Chordata > Lepidosauria > Squamata > Natricidae > Thamnophis > Thamnophis sirtalis. The sequence continues at coordinate 128,109,087 of NW_028261384.1, forward strand.
TTGTAAGCCGCCCAGAGTCCTTCGGGATTGGGGAGCCTATAGATTTTATTAATAAATAAATAAATAAATAAATAAATAAATAAATAAATTGTCCCTAATATAGTAGTCTTAAGATTTGTTCTGAGGAAATCAGTACCAGAATATGTTATGGAGAGCTTTTAATTCTGGAAATTTTGGAGTACAGATTCTTTAAGATTCCAATTTTGTGTGCATTCCTAGTTTTCTTTGAGCTCTTTCTGTACTTGGTACAATATGCTGAGGTTTATATAGAGTAAATGAAAATGATGACTAGGTTCCAACTTTATACAGTAATCAGATCTCATTTTCATTAAGCTTGTCCTATTTGTATAAGCCTGGTATGGAGCAAGGTACATTAAAGTTAATTTGGAAGTATTGAAGATAAGAACTGTGCTCTGATTTATACAGTATAATAAGCAATTACTGTATGTATTAATATAACATTTTTGCTATATTATGACTCCCCCCCAAATATATTATTATTATGCACACTTCCATATTTATGTTCACATTGCACATAAAGAAAAAAAAAAGTACGGAGGAGGAGTCAATGTCCTCATGGTACCGATGTTCAGTCTTGATACTCTGAGACTGCAGCTGGTACTTTTGCCACGGGGCGGTCCAATCGGTCGAATCGAACCTAAACTGTCCGGAAGAGATGGTGAACAAGAAGACCACGTCTTGCTGATATCAGGAACAATGCAAGTCTCTGATTGATACAAGAGAAGGACTTCAAGCTAGTGACAAAAGACAGTTTAGGCTGATGAAGTGAGGATGGCTAAGGAAAGGAAGGGAACAGAAAGAGAAAGTGTGATCATCTGGGGAATTTTTTCTTTTTTGGAAAAAAAACTGCCCTAAAGAATCTCTTTTTTATGCTAAACTAAATCCTTAAGCAGAAGAAGTCATCGGCGGAATTGATCTTCATTGTTTTGTTTTGGTTAGTATGCTTTTCTTCTTGTAACTATTGAAATGCTCCTTGCAATTTCTTCTCTTTCCCTCCCCTCTGCTTAAATTGAACAGACCATTTTTTCTTCTTCGGCTCCTTCCTGCCTTATTTTTCAACTTAAGGATGAAAATCTCTATTTTAACAAAAATCATCCATTATTTGCTATTAAATTCTATTTAAGAACTTTGTCCCTCCTAAATCTGAGTCAACACAAGAAAGTGAAAAAAATACTAATGTTGCTGCTCAGAAGCTGCAGGGTAGAGCTTTTTTTGAAACTTCGCATTTGTTCCTATTTCTCCTTTGTTCTTAGTCTCTTCATGCTTCAAAGCTCTGTAACTAAAAGTGATAAGAGTCAAAGCCATAAATTGTTTACCACAGCTGTCTCTTGAGAGCTTTATCAGTACTGGGAGAAGGAAAAAAAATGGAACCTCTCTCTTATAAAGATTAAAGCTACAGTGGCAGTAATTTCCAATTTTGAACATGAAGCAATTTACAGAACAGGAAACTTTAACTTTGCAAAAGATTTTGGATGCAATTCAAGAGTTATTGGTAACTTGGAGAATTGACAAGAAGATAGAGTTTATACCAGAAAAAAATGAGGGAGATGGAGTTCCAAAAACTGAAGAGAAAAAGGAACACAAAGATAAGAAAACAAATGATTTGATTTCTGAACTGAAAGTGGTTGAAAGCTAAAAAATTGGAGTTTGGAGGGGGGGAATTTGATGGTCCAGAGCTCTACACAAATTTCAAGCAACAAAAGAAGAAAAAATAGAAAAACTGATGGTTTTAAAGAGAAAAATCTTATCAAAATCAGGATTGACAATTAAAGATAAATCAATTAAAGTAGCAAAAAGGTGCCGAGATTACCTGAGACATCCAACAGACAATAAGGTGTAGAGAGATGTCCTTAAAAAAATTACCAAAGAAATAAATAGAAAATTAACTCCACAAATGGCAAAAGAAAGACTACATGCCTTCTGGAAGGACACAGGTTGATATATAAAAATTGATTATTATTATTATTATTATTATTATTATTATTATTATTATTATTATTATTATTATTATTATTATTATTATTAATAACAACAACAACAACAACAACAACAACATTATTTGGACATTTTGGACTGAAAAACCAGGAAACTAATGACAATGCACTACAGTTTACATCCACGTGGTGATACTGATAGACTGTATCTGCCCCGAAAATCAGGTGGCAGAGGATTATTACAACTGAAGCAAACAGTTGAAGAAGAAAAACATGCACTGGCTGATTATTTAAAAGAAAGTCAAGAACATCTATTAATCGAAGTAAAGAATAAAAATCTACTGAAGGCCCAACAGACGAAACAAGAATACAGAAAAGATGTGATAAAATCAAGAATGGAGAGTTGGCAGAACAAGGCACTGCATGGCCAATTTCTGGAAAAAATAAAAGATAAAGTGGACAGTGAACAAATTTGGTTATAGTTAACAACAGGTACATTAAAGAAAGAAACAGAGTCACTAATCCTGGCTGCGCAAGAATAAGCTATCCGCACAAATGCCATTAAGGCCAAAATCGAAAAATCCTCTGATGATCACATACTCAGCTGCTGATAAAAAAAAATAGCACAGACTGATTATAAATTGTGGCACAATTCAGTAGCACAAATGATCCATTGGAATTTGTGCAAAAATTATAATATTAAAACAGCAACAAACTGGTGGGAACATCAGCTTAAAAAAGTCACTGAAAATCAGATGGTCAAGATCTTGTGGGATTTTCGCATACAAACAGACAAAATACTGGTGCATAATACACCAGACATCAAACTGGTTGGGAAAAATAAGGTCACAATCATACACATCGCAATACCAGGTGATAGCAGGGTCGCCGAGAAGGAACATGAAGAAATCGCAAAATAAAAATCGAAATTCAACGACTATGGCACAAACCAGCAGTGGTAATTCCAGGGGTAATTGGCACATTGGGTGCTACTCCAAAAGCACTGGAATTACATTTAAAATAGTTAAAAATTGACAAAATCACCATCAGTCAAATGCAAAAAGCCGCACTGCTTGGATCTGCATGTATATTACGAAAATACGTTACAACATCCTAGGCCCCTGGGTGGGGCCCGACTAGTAACCAATGCCAAATCCGGCGAAACAACTGGCTACTGTGATACAATTGAATAATAATAATAATAATAATAATAATAATAATAATAATAATAATAATAATAATAATAATAATAATAATAATAATAATAATAATAGCTAAGTTTGATGACTAAAAAGTAGGAATTTAGTAATTCTTTAGATTGCTTGCTTACATAAATAGTTGATAATGGTAATAAGGTACATTTCTATGTTGGCTGGAGTTGGGGAAGTTGGATATGAGTAATAAATGATTTCATTACAAACATTAATGATGACGATAACGATAACAATAACGACAACGATAACGATAAAGATAACGATAACGATAATGATAACGATAACGATAACGATAACGATAACGATAACGATAACGATAACGATAACGATAACGATAACGATAACGATAACAATAACAATAACAATAACAATAACAATAACAACAACAACAATAACAATAGCACCATCACTAAAAACTGTGCCTAAGAAAATTTTGGCCCCTATCATGAAAATGGTTAATGCAGTGTTTTCAACAATTGAACCGGGATCCATTTTGGAAACAAACCAGTTAATGTACCGCGCAGCTGTAATAGTCACTAATGAACTAGGCATTAAAATTAAAGTACCTAGTCACACAACAGAAAAAGCATCAAAGCCAAAGTGGAAAATCCATTTAGAACAAAAAATCAAAAAATTAAGGGCAGATGCTAGTAACTTAAAGAACATGCATGAGCAACGGCTTAAAAACAACAAAATAATAGATCGGCTAATCAGAAGATATAGATTGGATACAAGAAACATCAATGAAGCTGTAGAGATTGTAAAACAGCAGATAACAGCAACAGCTAGAAAAATTGAAAGATATGAGGCACAAATCATCCAATATAAACAAAATCAGCAATTTCTATCAGATCAATGGTGTTTTTATCAAAGTCTTAATGTGAATGGTGACACCAAAAGTGAAAAACCAGAAAAACAGGCCACAGTTTAATTCTGGAAAGAATTGTGAGAAAATGCAATGGACTACAACAAGGAAGCAAAGTGGATACATGACTTTGAGAAAAGCATTGGCAACAAACAAATGCAAGTATTAGAAATAACAACTGAGATGGTCAAAAATCGAGTAAAAAAGGTAAAGAATTGGACATCATCTGGAAAGGACCAATTACATGGTTTCTGGCTCAAAATCTGACCAGTTTACATGCAATATTGGCCAGGCAACTGAATGAAATTTTACAAAAGGGCCAAATTGATGAATGGTTGACAATTGGAAAAACATACTTGATTCAGAAAGATGCAACTAAAGGAACAACACCTGAAAACTACAGACCAATAACATGCTTGCCAACAACCTTCAAATTACTCACAGGCATTATTGCAGATAATATGATGGATTATTTGGAAACAAACAACATCTTGCCAGTAGAGCAAAAAGGCAACAAAAGAAGGAGCAGGGGCACAAAAGATCAGCTTCTAATTGATAAAATGATATTAGAAAATTGTAAGAACAGAAAAACGAACTTGAATATGGTCTGGATTGATTACAAAAAGGCATTTGACTCACTGCCACATAGTTGTATCATAAAATGCTTAGAAACAACTGGCATTAGCAAAAATATTACATCCTTTACTGAAAAGGCGATGAAACAATGGAGAACTGAGTTGGCAGTAGGGAATGAGATCTACAGAATGGTTAATATCAAGCGAGGAATTTTCCAGGGTAATTCACTTTCACCTCTTCTCTTCATCATCGCAATGATCCCACTATCAGTAATCTTAAAAAAAATGAAATTAGGCTACCAAACAGCTAAAGAAGCTGAAAAAAATTCGCATTTACTCTATATGGATGATTTGAAACTCTATGGAAAGTGAGAAATAGAAATCCAATCATTGACAAACACAGTCCGAGTATTCAGCACTGATATTTCAATGCAGTTTGGCATGGAAAAATGTGCCACTGTATCCATAAAAAGAGGCAAAATCACTGTATGTGAGGGAATTGAAATGCCCAATGGCCAACTAATTTAATGCAATGAAAATGAAGCCTACAAATACTTAGGCATTTGGCAGTTGGATAACATCAAGCATGGAGAAGTAAAAACTATTGTCAGGCGAGAGTACACCAACAGAGTTAGGAAAAAATTGAAATCTAAATTGAATGGTGGAAATACAATCAAGGCCATAAATACCTGGGCAATACCAGTTATAAGATACACAGCTGGTATAGTTAACTGGACACAAGCTGATTTGGACATTTTGGACCGAAAAACCAGGAAACTAATGACAATGCACTACAGTTTACATCCACATGGTGATACTGATAGACTCTACCTGTCCTGAAAATCAGATGGCAGAGGATTATTATAAGTGAAGCAAACAGTTGAAGAAGAAAAACATGCACTGGCTGATTATTTAAAAGAAAGTCAAGAACATCTATTAATCGAAGTAAAGAACAAAAATCTACTGAAGGCCCAACAGACGAAACAAGAATACAGAAAAATTGTGATAAAATCAAGAATGGAGAGTTGGCAGAACAAAGCACTGCATGGCCAATTTCTGGAAAAAATAAAAGATAAAGTGGACAGGGAACAAACTTGGTTATGGTTAACAACAGGTACATTAAAGAAAGAAACAGAGTCACTAATCCTGGCTGCGCAAGAACAAGCTATCCGCACAAATGCCATTAAGGCCAAAATCGAAAAATCCTCTGATGATGCCAAATGCAGACTTTGCAAAGAAGCTGACGAAACTGTTGATCACATACTCAGCTGCTGTAAAAAAATCGCTCAGACTGATTATAAATTGCGGCACAATTCAGTAGCACAAATGATCCATTGGAATTTGTGCAAAAATTATAATATTAAAACAGCAACAAACTGGTGGGAACATCAGCCTGAAAAAGTCACCAAAAATCAGATGGTCAAGATCTTGTGGGATTTCCATATACAAACAGACAAAATACTGGCGCATAATACACCAGACATCACATTGGTTGAGAAAAATAAGGTCACAATCATAGACATCGCAATACCAGGTGATAGCAGGATCGCTGAGAAGGAACATGAAAAAATTGCAAAAACTTGAAATTGACAAAATCGACGGCCTATAAAGAAAATATATACAAAATGTTCTACCACTGGCATCTTCCCCCGACAAGACTGGCAAAAATCTCCCCAAAAGTATCGGTCAAATGCTGGAAATGTAAAACAATGCTGGGCACGTACTACCACATGTGGTGGACGTGTCCGGTTGCCAAAACGTATTGGAAGCAAATACTAAGATGGCTGAACGGAATCTTGTCAATGAAATTATGTCTAAACCTGGAAACCTTCCTATTAGGGATAACAGATCAAAAAATATGTAAAACCAATCAATACCTTCTCGTCCATATTTTGACAGCGGCAAGGATTGCTTATGCACAGTGCTGGAAGAGTGAAAATGCCACCAGCACTATGGTGATGAATAACATCTTAGAATTAGCAGAAATGAACAAATTGACGATGCGGATTAACGATAAAGAAGATACAGACTTTTATAAAGTCGGGGAGAAATTGTACAAATGGCTTGATGAGACAGTGAAGATTTAGACATAAAAGGAGATAGCTGACTAACTTAACATGATTCAAGCAACAACCCTAATGAACAACATACAAAAACTGAGAGATAAGTGAGAGGAGAAAAGTATTAGAGATGAGGATTCTCCATTGACCAACTCTGCTAGACCACAATGTTGGGAAAACTTGAAAAGCTGATAGGTAATCCATTACAACTACCTGCATGGAATTAGCAACCAAATTTCATTCTAGGTAAGGCGAGATGAGCAATGGGAGATGAAAATAATTCTTCATCTTGCATCTTGTAAAGCTTGCCTTTTTTAAATAAGGAAAGGAAAGAAAACCGGGTCGCCCTCAGTAGAGGAAAATATGTAAATGCAACAAAGGTTAGATTGGAGGGAGGGAGGGGCAGTAGGAAAGACAGGATGGAGAGGAGAAAGGAGAGGAACAGGAAAAAGGGAAAGGCAGAAGAAGGGGGGAAGGTTAAAAAGGAGAAAGAGAAAGGAGAGAAGGGAAGGGAGAGGTGGAAAGAAGGAAGGAGAGAAGAACGAGAAGAAAGTGGGATAGGAAGGAGGGAGGGAAGAAGGTAGAGAAGCAAGGAGGGAAAGAGGGAGGGAAGGAAGGAGAGAAGGAGAGTAGATAGGAAGGAGGGAAGGAGGGAAGGAGGGAAGAAAGGAGGGAACTTAAGAGAAGAGAAAGGAAGGAGGGAAGGAGGAAAGGAGGGAGGGAAGGTATGAGAGAAGGAGGGGGGATGAAGAGAGGAAAGGGAAGGGGAAGGAAAGGAGGAAAGGAAAAGAAAGGAGGGAAGGAAGGAGGGAAGGAGAGAAGGAGGGAGGGAAGGAAGGGAAGTGGGAAAGAAGAAACAAGGGAAGGAAAGAGGGAGGGAGGGAAGAAGATACCTAACCTTTGATGTCTATAATGATTTTGATATTATGGGAATGTCTTGAAACGCAGTCAAATGTAAAGCAAAATAGTGGATGTTGTATTGTCTTTTACCAGTTATTGGTTGTTGTATTTTTCTTTTACTAATAAAAATTTTGAAAAAAAAAGAAAAGAAAAGAAAAGAAAAAAGAAAAAATCGCAAAATACCAGGACTTAAAAATTGAAATTCAATGACTATGGCACAAACCAGCAGTGGTAATTCCAGTGGTAATTGGCACAGTGGGTGCTATTCCAAAAGCACTGGAATTACATTTAAAACAGTTAAAAATTGACAAAATCACCATCAGTCAAATGCAAAAAGCCGCACTGCTTGGATCTGCACGCATATTACGAAAATACGTTACAACGTCTTAGGCCCCTGGGTGGGGCCCGACTAGTAACCAATGCCAAATCCGGTGAAACAACTGGCCGCTGTGATACAATTGTATAATAATAATAATGAAATGATAAGAGTTATAGTTAATGACATATATATGCACTGGCTTAATATAAGGAATTTGGATATAAATTGCAAACAATGATTTGGGGAAAAAGGTTTAGAAATTTAATTAATTAATACTTATTATGAATATGTTATAAAGGTGTAATGTTATTGGATATATGAAAGTAAATAACCAAAAGTTTTATAATTACTAAGTAGTAATTTAGTAACTTATAGATGGTTATGTTAAATAAATAGTTAATAAGGGCAATAAGATATACATATATGTTTGTTTGATGATAAGAAAATAGATATAACAGTAAAGGATTTTTTGTTAACCAATATTAATTATAACAACTAACAATGGAATGATAAGGAATAGGTATACAGTTAATGATACATATATGTACTACCATAACAAAAGGAGTGTGGACACAAATTGTAAACAGTGATATGGGGAGGGCTTAGACATTTTGTCAACTAATTTTTGTTTAGAATATGTTATAAAGGTTTAACGCTATTGGATGATTTTGTAATAATGAATTAATGAATTAATGAAATGCCATTAGGTGGTTGTGTTTTTCAACTATGGATTATCCTAGGCAAAAGGACACTAAAAATATTTCAGTTAAATGAGAACTAAGTTGAAAGAGAAAGTTGTTGAAAGTAAGACTCATTAAGAACTGTGACATTTGATATGAATGTAAGCAATGACCGTGGAAGAGAAGCACAAAAGCTAATTGTAACCAATTGACACACTTTCTACAAGATATAATGTAAGATGATTATTTTTGTGTGTGTGTGTTTGTTTAATAAAAATAAAAAATGTAAAAAAAGAAAAAAAAAGAACATACACTGGTTAGTAGCTGAAAGATTTAATAAAAAATGAAAATTAAGCAAACCTGGTTAAAATTCACCTAATTCAACAAACATGAACATGTGTATCTAGTAGATAAATGATTTCATAATAGTGCAAAAAATATGTCACACCTGATTAAACATGTGGGGCCAAACAATGTCCTTGGTGGAAATGGTGAGAAGATTGTCTGGGTGAGCCATAGGTTCAATTTTTCCAACTTTAGCTCTTAGAAATGACTTATTTGGGAATGCCAGCCAATTGGATATATCAAATCCAGTTATCAATTCCCCATTGGAGCCAAAAGAAATATGTTCCCCAGCAGTGTTATTAAAGGAGATCTGCTGCAAAAAACGGTGGAGCTGGAAAGAAATAAGAAATAACAAAGAAAGGAAGGAAGGAAGGAAGGAAGGAAGGAAGGAAGGAAGGAAGGAAGGAAGGAAGGAAGGAAGGATGAATTGAGGGAGGGAGGGAAAGTTAATAGAATTCTTTGAAGGGATTAGCAAATCTCAGTTTTTATTCCTTTCAAATTGACTTAAAGTCAATAGAAATTTGCGTTTTCATCACTCTACTCCAGGGATGAAATTCTCCCGGTTCGGCCCAGTTTGGCCGAACTGGTAGATGTGATTGTCTTTGTTCTGCGAACCAGTAGTAAAAAAATGCTGTAAAAATCTAGTTTCCACCACTGCTCTAGTCCATTTAAAATGGATAGAGAAATATATTCTTTACCACATGAATGTTCTACATTATTGCCTAACTTTCTTTACAACTGAAACATTTGCAGATGAAAACTCTATAACAAAATTGAGAAACAGACACTATTGATAAATGGAAGGCTCTCAGAATTAGAAATTCACTTTGGTTTCATAAAATGTAGAAAAGATTAAAATTTCAAGGCCATTTAACACACACACACACACACACACACACACACACACACACACACACACAAACACACATTGTCTCAATCTTACACGGGAAAAGACCCGCATACAATAAGGCCAGCATACCTACACCTGTGAAAATCTACAAAAAGAAATGTTTGTGTGTGTGTGTGTGTGTTTGTGTTTGTTTGTTTTCTGGCATAACTCTGGAATGCCTTAAGAACCCTCTGGAAGAAAAATATTGTGAGGGTAAGACAACCCTCGGTGTTTGTGTCTTCTGTTAAGATACTGCCTGTTATGCCTTAAAATGGTTTCTACTGTACTGCCGTAAAATGATTTCTACTGTGCAGCGCAGTGGAATTACCATGGTAACGGCTTCATAGTACTCCACAAAAGGGACCCCTTGGGTAAGAGGGAAAATCCAACATTGGAAATTACATTTGGTCAAAACATTTCTCCACTATAAATAAATACCTGGGCAATGCCAGAATATTGGCTAGTGGATAATGAAAAAGAACATTTGTTTCATATGGTTCATTGACAAATTTGCTATCAATTGAATTAATAATTTTGTCGTTTCCCAAAAATTTGTTTTTACTCTCTTTTCCTTTTGACTTATGGTGAGAATTTTATGATGATGGAATGGAAGTGGGAAAAGTAATAAAACGTCCATGGACAACAGGGAGATCATGATAGCTAAGAGATTGCAATAAACATCAGGATAGTCCTAAAAGGAATCTAGAGATTTGATTTACTTTTCTAGATATAACTTTGCATGAGTTCATCTACAACTGTCTAGAAAATTTGTTCCCTCTGAAATTATGACAGTGAGAAAGTTTTACATGTCAACCTGTCAAATATCATGCATTATACATACATCCACACAAACCATTTCATATATTTGGAATGAAGTACCTTTTCCCAAGTTCCCATTATAGAATTTTCTTTATTGACCAACTGTGATTGGGCACATAAGAAATTTGTCTCTGTGAATATGCTGTCAGTGTACAGACATAGTGTACAATAAAGTGTCCCAAAGTTGCTTTTTCCAAAGGCATCTGGACTTTGTTTTTCCTTGAAGACCTTTCTCTACTCATCCAAGAAGCTTCTTCAGTTTGACTGAATAGTGGACAATGGAAGAATTTATATTTCTTCTTGTCTTTTGGTCATTAGCAGTCATTCTAAGAATTGTTGAGGTCATTTGGAGGTTTATCTGTGTCCTCAACAGTAATGCAAATTTGTGTAAAGCCTTCTTGGATCTGCTGGAGGGATATGATGGGAAACTAAATGTCTTCAAGAAAAAACAAAGCTGCCTTTTGAAAAATCACCACCTTTAGGATGAACCATGTCCTGGATGACTGAAAATCTCCATAGACATTAAGCAACAACTTTCTAAATCATAAGATACAATCATGATTCATATGATAGAAACAAAAAAAAAGTTAGTCACATGATATCATATAAAAAAATAGGAGTAGGAAATAGGAAAGCATAAAGGGAGTAGGTAATAGAAAGATGAGAAGGATAATAGAAATACAGTCCTACTACATAGTTAGGTATCGTTAGGCATAAGACAGTACTGTGGGAATTATATGCTTCTTAGAGTGATAGTATGGAGAAAAAAACCTGTTTCCATGTCTGGTTCTTTTGGCATCAAATGCCCTGTACAGATGTCCTGAGGGGACAAGTTAAAACAGTTTATGTAAGGATAAACTGGGCATTTTCTCAGCCCTCTTTCTGGCTTGTCTTTCTGGTCCTTAATGGAAGGCAGCCTGATAATTAGAGATTACAAATAGGTAGGTAGGTAGGTAGGTAGGTAGGTAGGTAGGTAGGTAGGTAGGTAGATAGATAGATAGATAGATAGATAGATAGATAGATAGATAGATAGATAGATAGATAGATAGATAGATGATAGATAGATAGATAGATAGATAGATAGATAGATAGATAGATAGATAGATAGATAGATAGATAGATAGGATAGATAGATAGGATAGAGATAGAGATAGAGATAGAGATAGAGGGTTAGAGAGGTGCAGAGATAGTGAGACAGAGAGAAAAATAGGGAGACAGACAGACTGACAGAAAGACAATCAATTTTGAAGGAATGCCATTCTCTCCGTTATTGGACAATTGACTTGAATGTTGAAAATCTTTAGAAAAATAATTAATATGTTTTTTAAAACTATATTAATGTTTGGATATTTTCAGATAGCGGTCAAAACTGTCTTCATATTATCTTTGATATTAACCACAGAAGCAAGAAGTAACTTCTGATGATGGACTACCTTTCAACCAACTTTAAAGAGGCAACCTCTCCCCAATTTTTAATTGTTGCCCTAAGCATATCAACTGATTATCTTTCAGAATGTTTCATTGGCCAATATTACCTGCCATGGTGACTGAAGGAAGAGCTTCCATCTCCTCTCATCAATTCTTTGCCCATATTTGAACCGGGAGGAATGCAATTGCCTTAGAGCATGTGCCACAGCATAGACTGCATTGTAGATGCTGTAACTGTGGCCAGTCATGCTCAATTCAAATATAGATTGAGAAAGTGTCTCCAGTTTCTCTTCTCCTGTGCAGATCTTGTCAGTGTCCCCATCTTTAATACCACTGGAGAATGAGCATTCAAATGCATCTTTCCAAAAGTCTCTAATAAAGCCATCTCCTTTTTCTAACGTTGGGTTTCTCTTCTGCATAAATTCTCGAAACCCTGTCAGTTCCCTTGAGTGGATTGCAAAGGAAAGAGCACCATGGAGAAAAACAATGGGCAATTCTCTTTGCATCAGAATGGAAGTGAATTCCATCTGGGCTGTCATGATCCAAATTTTGGCTTTTCTTTGTTTTGGTATATCATCAGAATCTAAAACATAGATCATAAGTCTCAAAGCCACCAGGCCTGTAATTTCAGCATTCAAGATCACTGCAATGACTGTACTCCTCATGATGACTTTGTATAATTTATCTGCCTCCTCCACCATGTCAGCCGCTAAATTACCATACATTATATGGGGAATACTGTCTATAAAGTCAAAGCAGATCCCTCTCTCTGTAAACATGGAAAGGCTATTCTGAATGAACCTCTCTTTATCTTCCTCAACAAAGCACACTTTCCCAACCCAGGTCCATCCAAAATGCAACAGTAAGTGTAGTATTCCATTATACTGGTGCACCTCAACGGGGAACATCCATTTGACAAACCTTGCTGCTATTTCATCATTCATGAAAGGAGCTGATCCATATGTGATCTAAATGGGAATAAGAAAATCATAGAATATAGCAATAGCAATAGCAATAGCAGTAGACTTATATACCGCTTCATAGGCCTTTCAGGCCTCTCTAAGCGGTTTACAGAGAGTCAGCATATTGCCCCCAACAATCTGGGTCCTCATTTTACCCACCTCGGAAGGATGGAAGGCTGAGTCAACCCTGAGCCGGTGAGATTTGAACCGCTGAACTGCTGATCTAGCAGTAGCCTGCAGTGCTGCATTTAACCACTGCGCCACCTTGGCTCAAAGAAAACAAAGGAATTTTTCTAAAGAATAATATGAATTACACACATTTTTATTTGATGCAATGCATAAAATTACATTTTTGAAACTTGATATTTTGAAGTTGTCAATTGATCAAAGAATTGATCAAGCAATTAGTAATTTCCAATTTCAACCAACAAATATTCTACATTGGCAAAAAAAATCAGAACTCAAAATATAAACTAGGTGGACATGACGTTTCAGACAACCCTCACTCTGTCAAGGATTTTGGAGTACTCATATCTAATGATCTAAGAACCAGAGCCCTCTGTAACAACATTGCTTAAAAAAAGCATTAAAAGTTGTTAAACCAGTGTTGCAAAACTTCTTCTTTGGTAATATTGTACCAGAGCATACAAAACATTTGCCAGACCAATTCTCAAACACAGCTTATCTTTTTGGAACCCGCAACGTATGTCGGACATTAATGCAATCGAGTGAGACCAGAGATATTTCGTGAGAAGAGTCCTCCACTCCTTAGTGGCATTAGGTATTGTTGTGGTTGAAGTCATTGACAGGTAGAACATTGTAGCAGGTAATTTTACATACTACGTTTAGGTCAGACTGAAGGCAACATAATTCTAAGTTGTCTAAACCCAAAATTTCAAGTATAGTGGCAATCTTAAGGTAAACTGCTCCAATGTCGATTACAGAAAATGTGACTTCAGCAACACAGTGGTCAATGCCTGGAATGCACTACCTGACTGTCATCTCTTCCCCAAACCCCCATAACTTTAACCTTAGACTGTCCACTCACCCCATTCCTAAGAGGTCTGTAAGGGGAGTGCATAAGCACACCAACTTGCCTACCATCCCTGTTCTAATGTCCCTTTTTATTTGGATCCATTTCATGTATTCAAAACCATGGTTATACTTATATATGTTGTCTAATAACATGTTCCTCATTGAGCCTGACAGAAATTCTAGTGATTTCCTTTTTATATATTTGTCATCTACATGTCTCAAACATGTGATACAAAAATCATCAAAGAGCAAGTGAACTTTGCATTTTTTACTATATTTATGTCTCACCTGGGGAAATTTGAAGTTGGAGAGACTGTTTGCCATGTTGAGGCAGGTCCTAGCACGAGGTCCTCCAATGACAGCTACCGTGTTGTTCTGGGCATTACATTTGTAGTTGGGGATAAATTTATCTTTTGTAGATAGAAATTCCATGGCTAAAAGATAAGTCGTAATATCCTCATGATTGTCAGTACCAATGTGGAACCCCAGAGTCACATTGGGTAATATTTCTGACTGTTCATTGATCTCATTAACAGCAAATGCCAGAGCCAACGTGTGTTGGTAATTATGAGTGAGGTAACTTCAGTGAGAGTTATAAACTATGTCAATACATTTCTGCTTCAGAATCACATTTTAATTGTTATATACATTCATGCCCATCCAAAACGTTGTGGTTATTTTTGCTCAATAGCCCGAGGTTGTATTGATTGGGAAGCAATGATATTGGGAACGGGTAGCTAACGTTGTACTGAGACAACATTGGGATGCTTATTTATTTTCTGCTTAATGTTCTTCTAGAAGACAGTCAATTTGAGCCAGTTTGGTTTACAGTTAAAAGTAAGAGAATAGGAGTTCAAATCCCACCTTCTATGTGACTTCAGCCTGTCATTCTCTTTCAGCCCAACTCACCTCACAGAATTGTGGTTATTGAGAAGATAAGAGAAGGAAGGCGAGTTGTATATGTTTGCTCCCTTGAATGATTTGTATAAATAGTAAAGATGGGACAAAAATAAAAGAAATAAATATATAAATGGGAAGTCATAGTACATTATTTCCTCATTTATGACTGCAGTATTAGTGGAGGCTAAGTGTCTTTTAATCCTAGAATTTATACATGACTAAGGACAATTTCAGTGAGCTATATGGTGAACATTTTGATTTGAGCAGAAACATAAAGAGGAAGAATAAAATGACAACTTTTAGGTGGTGATAGTTCAGAGTTTGAGAATGAGGCCGAGGATACTTACAAGTATTGATCAAGCATATCATGAGAAGGAACACTTTGAAACATGATCTGATTTGAAAGAAAGAAGACCTGATATATAACAGCAGCAACAATTAATTCTCCAGACTGATAGTACTTGTGAGAAATTGGAAGAGGACCTCTGAGATTGCAGTTGTGAGCAGAAGAACTGCACATCCACTTAGGAAAAAAGAATAAAATCAGTGTTGTGAACAGAAGCAGCTCAGAATAAAATATGGCCATTGTAGATATTAAAGTATAGCTTGAATGTTATTATTCGAATACTGATCTGAGTCCTAATCAACAAGCCTTTCAGGAATATTATGTAAAATGAAGTATCACAGATTAAACATCTTTCTTTTTTGTTCTCTCTACTTGTAAACCTTTACTTCTGAGCCTAATTTAATATAATGCAGTTTTTTAAAACATGGATTCATAGGGTTTTTTTCATGTTTATCAGGGTTCCCTTGAGATAGGGAGCAAAGAACACTTAATTTGATAATTACTTAGAAGGTAATGGCTTACTTGCAATAGTATTTTTTTCTTTTGCTTCTGTGCAAAATGTCAAAATGAAACATATCATTTGAGAAAATGGGAGTAGGGCCATATGCACCAAAGAAAAAATTGTTATGACTTTTTTTTCTAAAGATGATGCCATTTTCGGCAGATACATATCTGTACACAGATTCCAAACTTTATTGATTTAAAACACAATTTTAAAAGAACTGAAATTCATTGGTTGCAGTCAAATTCTCAATCTTCTGCTGAAAGAGTTTCTGCTATGAAAAGTTGCAGTTTAACATAATTTATTGAGATGAAGGATACTTTGAAAGAGGGAAATAATGTTGGGATGTTCCATAAGACTTGGAATTCTGCCAAATATAGTTCAAAGTTAACCTTTCTAGTGAGTCTGATACACTCACTTAAAAGTACAGGTCTATTATCTATTGAACCCTTTTCTCTAAAAATAAGACCTATCCCAAAAATAAGACTTAGAACATTTTTATGTTTAGGCTTAATATAAAATAAGCCCTACTTATGACTTTATACGGCTGCCAACCCACACATTCTTTTCCTCTGGTTCCACATAGCCATGAAGCAAGGGAGGATGGTGGTGGAGCTGCACCATGTTTCCTGCATTAGCTTACCTCAGGGCCCCCACAGCTAGGCCACAAAGGCCCAGACACCTGCCTCATGGCAGAGCACCCAGAGCCATTTGCAACAGGAGCCCATGTGGTCTCCAATCCACTTCTGCTTACTTGTGGCCACAACTGAGCAGAAGGCTAAGTGGTGGTCTGATTCCGAGGTTGTGAGGTGAGGCAGGTGTTGGGGCATGAGTGGCCTGGCTGCAGGAGCCCTCAGGTAAGCCAATGCAGGGCATGTAGGGCAACTCCACCCCCCACCTCACAGCAGTGGCGCTGGCATGCTGTACAGTCTCCTGCCTCCCCACAAGCAAGCAGAATTGGTGGGAATCCCATTCATGGAAACATGTGCTTATTTTGGGGCCCAAAAGAAAATAAGACACGGTCTTATTTTTAGGGAAACACGTTTATCTGTCTATCTGTCTGTCTGTGTGTCTTTCACTCCATCTGTCCGTCCATCCATCCATCCATCCATCCATCCATCGATAGATAGGCAGGCAGGCAGGCAGGCAGGCAGACAGACAGACAGACAGACAGACAGACAGACAGATCTTTCTCTCTAGCTCTCGGATGGTGAACCTATGGTATGTGTGCCACAGGTGGCACCCAGAGTCATTTGTCAGGGCACATGAGGCGTTACCCTGTCAGCTGCCCAGAATGCATGCATGCACTTGCCAGGTGAGTTCAACCTTTTTTAAAGTCATTTTTTGCCCTTCCCTATGTCCAAGGCTTTATAGAGTATGGCAAAAACAGCCCCCCCCAAAAAAAAAATGAGCTTCCCTGAAGCCTCTGGAGCCCTAAAAACTGGCCCTATGGACAAACTGGAAGTTCAGGAACTGACTTCTGGTTTGCTCGTAGGGCCAGTTTAAGCCCTCCGCAGCCTTCAGGGACCTTCAGGAGGTTACCCTGAAGGCTCCAGAGGTGTAAAAACAATCTGACGAGCAAACCACAAGTCACTTCAGGTTTTCTCGTAGGGTCATTTTTGTCCTCCATAGCCTTCAGGGAAGCCTCTGAAAGGGGCTCGAAGGCTATGGAGAGCTTAAACCGGCACTATGAGAAACCAGAACTTTGTTCCCGAACTTACAGTTTGCCCTTAGGGGTGGTTTTATGTGCTCTGGAGGCTTCAGCAAACACCTGAAGCGTCTGGAGGGCCTCCGGGAGGGGGGGAAGGACTGTTTTCACCCTCCCCAGACTCCTATAAAGCATCTGAAGCCTGAGGAGGGCAAAAAGGCATGCAAAAACGGGGGGCTGTCAGGCACGCATACACACTGTGGTGGTCCCGCATTGCCCTATGGGTATGGCATACCTGTGCACAAACCCCCACCCGTTCTCCCCCTGCTTATGGCACGTGAGCCAAAAAAGGTTCGCCATCACTGTTCTAGCTCTATCCTTTACTTAGGATATTAATGGGAATTTTCCCCTAAGTGTTTAAAAAATGATTGTGAAGAATATTTGGAAGGTTTTTTCAGGGGGTAGGGCTGTTATGAAGCGTACATTTCTAGCTAGGAAGGCCACCATGAAGGAATTTCTTTGTTTCACAGATGTATGTTTCCTTTGTAATTAGTTTTTATTCCCTCACTTATGTAACTATTAAATTATAAATGCCTGTATGTGGTCCTTTCCCAACCATATGGAAGGGCCCACCTTTGCTTGGATCCTATTAAATGTGTTATTATAAGATAATTGGGGTCTGCCTATTAGTCCACACCAGGCCTAACCTAGAGAGTACATACAACAATATAGCATTTGGGTGCCCCTCTGCCTATCTATAACTGATTTTGCAAGGTACAGACAGAAATATTGTCTTTACTCCCACATAAAGCTGTGAAACACATGTGCTGCAGTAAACCAATAACATTATTTTCACATTAGAAGACCTCAGATAGATGATACATTTTCCTCTTGGTTTTTTAAAATTCATATTACATAATGTTAACTAATCTTTGAAAGAAAAGATTCAGAACAGCTGAATAGGTTCATGAGATGACCCAGAAAACATTTTGTATTTACCATTATGTACATTAACTTGGTATTCCGATTTGAAGCAATACAGGAGACCCAAACGCTGCCAAAATGTGAAAGTTGTAGGTTAAAGACTGGGCTTCATTCAAGATGTTAGATAAAATTCAGTTTTATTTCTTTGCTAGTTGCTCTTTTGTATTCAGTTCAGGCCTCAAAATAATGATATAGCATTTAGGGGAAAAGATACAGCCCAGTAATCCAGCTGCTGAAGCCAAAATGGAGAAGATCTCCACGGCCACCACGTATTTCCCCTTGGTGCTGAGATAGGTGGGAACAAATGAAACCCAGACACTGCAAAAGACCAACATGCTGAAGGTGATAAATTTGGCTTCATTGAAGCTGTCAGGTAAATTCCTAGCTAGGAAAGCCACTGTAAAGCTGACAGCAGTCAAGAACCCCATAAAGCCAAGGACAGTATAAAACATAGTAGTTGAACCTTCATTACATTGAAGGACAATTTCTTCAGCCATGGATTGCATGTCAGAATCGGGGAAGGGAGGAGAAATTACAAGCCATATCACACAAATGCAGAATTGTATCAGGGAGCAAGACAGGACAATAGAGATAGCCAGCCCTTTCCCCACCCATTTCCTCATTTTGGAGCCTGGCTTGGTGGCCAGGAAAGCAAGAACAACAATAGTTGTTTTCCCCAGTATACAAGAAAGAGCTATAGAAAACATGATGCCAAATGCTGTTTGTCGCATGAGACATTTCACTTGGTCAGGTTGTCCAATGAAGAATAGAGTGCAAAGGAAGGAGAGCAGGAGAGCAGTGAGAAGAATATAAGTGAGGTTCCTGTTGTTAGCCTTGACGATGGGAGTGCCCTGGTTTTTAATGAAGATCCCCAGTACCAAAATTGACGTGACAGAAAAGAAGGCTGCAATCATTGCCAAAGAAGCACCCAAAGGATCTTGATAAGACAAGTAAGTTATCCTTTTAGGAAAGCAACTATCCTGTTCTTTGTTTGGATATTGATCTTCTGGACATGAGAAACAATCATCCAAGTCTAGGGAAAGAGAAATAAAAAGCAGCAAAGCATTTATGGACACCCTATGGTTCATCTGAGTTATATTATTTCTGTATGAACTACACTTGTCCCAGACATTTCAACATTTAATTCAAGCAGCTGGTTCTTTATGTGTAAATCCCTGTATCAACCAGTGCGTTTCTGGGACCTGGCTCTTCTCACAACCAAGATGAAGATTGATCTGGCACTTGATAGGAAATTGGTCACCCCAAGCAGCTGCATAAAAGCAGTTATTTAAGCTTCTTAAGTAACTTAAATTTAAGCTTCTTAAATTTCTTCTCCAGTAATATGTACTGCAAAGTAGGGCATAGAAAACCTTTTCCAGACCAATTCTTGAATACAGCTCATCTGCCTGGAACTCACACTGTATAACAGACATTAATACAATCAAGTAAGTCCAAAGTTATTTCACAAGAAGAGTACTCCATTCCTCTGCTCACAATATAATACCTTATGCTACCAGGCTTGAAATGTTGGTCTTGGACAATCTAGAACTATGCCACCTATGTTGTGACCTAAGATAAGGTTATTTAATTGGTCCGTCCAAGCCAGAGACTTCTGAGCTCTGGCTTTTACATGTTTATTCCATTTACCATTTTTCTGGAATACTATCCCTAAATGGTAAATGACTGAACTTGTTCTATTCTTCTGGCATTTAAAACCCATCTCCTCATCTTCTGTTGCCTGCTAAATATCATTTCCTTTGATTTCTCTATGTTAATTATCAGGCGATTCTTTATACAATATGCTGCCAACATCCCGAGTGACCTTTGTAACCCACCAGCCTTCAGGTTTATAAATAGCAGTAGACTTATATACCGCTTCATAGGCCTTTCAGGTCTCTCTAAGCGGTTTACAGAGAGTCAGCATATTGCCCCCAACAATCTGGGTCCTCATTTTACCCACCTCGGAAGGATGGAAGGCTGAGTCAACCCTGAGCCGGTGAGATTTGAACCGCTGACCTGCTGATCTAGCAGTAGCCTGCAGTGCTGCTTTTAACCACTGCGCCACCTTGGCTCTTATAAATGCCACATACAGTGGTTTTTTCCAAAACTTAAATTTTGTTATTAGATGGTCCAATACAAAACAATTAGTAGTTCTTCCGCTCCTGAAGCCTGTCTGTTCTTCAGCTAGAATGTTATCTCTCTTTATCTAACCTTCTAATTTATGAAGCAAATACTTAGCATAATTTTTTGCTGAAATTTTGATTAGACTAATTAACTGGAAATAATTTGGGTTATCTCTAGAGCCTTTTTTATGTAGTGGAATAAAATTGATGTGTGCAAACTAGCAGGAATTTGCCCTGTACTATTAATAAAAGTAAAGAGACCTTCAAGGACAGGCTCCCACCAGGTTATATTTTCTTTAAATAATGATGCCAGGAGCGCATCCTGTTCTGGAGCTTTGTTTGACTTCAGGGAAGAGATTAAACGCCTCACCTCCATGATTGACACTTCTGCCCACTGGGGTAATTCTTCATATTCCTGTTTCAGGCTCAGATAAGTTGTCACATCATCAGAACTTTCCGCTACTGCTGGAGTGGCCAAATGCCTCTCCTAACTTTCTGCAGTAATATTTGAGTCACTTATTGATTTTCTATCTTTAATAATTTTTGAGACCCCCAATCAGAAGTGTGTGGGTAAGGCCAGCTTTGCTGCCTCTTCTAAGCCAGCCAGAGTCCAAGCATATTTCGTTTCCCTTCCATCCTAATTTGGCTTTTACCAAAATGCACAACCCTCC
The DNA here is from genome assembly GCF_051295495.1 of Thamnophis sirtalis. Taxonomy (NCBI): domain Eukaryota; kingdom Metazoa; phylum Chordata; class Lepidosauria; order Squamata; family Natricidae; genus Thamnophis; species Thamnophis sirtalis. Next base: position 128,130,307 of record NW_028261384.1, read on the forward strand.
TGAGGCTCTTCCCTTTACAGCTACCCTCTTTGCTGGTATCTGCCAAATATTAAACCCAGGGAGCTCAATAGGAGCCTCATCACCATTAACCCAAGTCTCCTGCAAGGCAATTACCTGATATTAGAAATTTAATACAGTCATCCATACACCAACTCCCTTTCCATCCTGCCACATTCCATGAGAGGAAGTGTATTCTTAAAGAAGGTGATTGTACGCTATTTCCTAGTCAGGGTTCTTGAGTAATCTCTTCCACCCATCCTTCCCCATTTGCGCTCCCACACCCATTTAATCGCCTGCACTCCATAAAAGTCTGTTTAGGTGTCATTTGTCTGCCTGTTGCTTTCTGGCTTGCAGATCTGTAAACTCTATTAATCTCTGCCTCCACCACAAATGATTTCACTTGAGGCACCACTCTTACATCGTTCCTTGGTATCATTTTTGGTACTAAGGGGGACTGGGAAATTCCTTCCTAATAGCAATATAGCAATAGCAGTAGACTTATATACCGCTTCATAGGCCTTTCAGGCCTCTCTAAGCGGTTTACAGAGAGTCAGCATATTGCCCCCAACAATCTGGGTCCTCATTTTACCCACCTCGGAAGGATGGAAGGCTGAGTCAACCCTGAGCCGGTGAGATTTGAACCGCTGACCTGCTGATCTAGCAGTAGCCTGCAGTGCTGCATTTAACCACTGCGCCACCTTGGCTCTTCCTGGATACCTTCCAACTCTGGTATTTGTACCACAGCACTTTGCACTGTTAGGTCAGCTGTCTCTGGCACTATATACTGTATAAACGCGTGCATCAGGTTTCCTGGGCTTTTAAGCGGCTGACTCTCTGGAATTGTATCATGCGTTGAAGGGGACAGAACAAATGACCCCAAAGGAGCAGCGGAGGAGATAGTCTGCTTCAGCAGCTTTCTCATCTCTTTGAGTTTTTAAAGACTTCTTGCTGCTCTGATATTGAAAGTAGAGAAAAAGTTTCTAAGCAAGCAGTGTCGAATGTCTCATCTTGCATTAAGCCAAAGGAAGGAAGTTTCACATTAGTTGGATCCAAAACCTCACCTGACATTTCTTTTGTAATGCTAGGTTTCCTCCCTATTTCAGTTGACTTGCTTTCCCTATTTGGTTTACTTTTCAGGTCAGCTTTTCCATGTGCTGCAATGCTCTCCCTGGGTGCTCTCTGGATCAGCGGGCTGGCTTCACTACTAGAAAAAACTCGAGTTGGTAAAATTTGGAAGAAAGTCAGGAATCCTCTCATTCGAATGAGCAGGCTTGGAAAGAGTTGTATGAACTTAAGAAGAATTCTGGAATAATTATCACATTGCGGAAAATATTCATATGGTGCAAAATCTATTGCCCCCTTGTCACTCCGCGTAAGCTGCAACAGAGAGGTCGCTATCCATCTTTTTGAAGTCCATCTACCTGCATTTATCATAGAATTATATATGCTCAATACAATCTGCTCCTTCAACAATTGCCTGTTCCCCCCCACCTACCGTGGGATTTCGGTCCCCACCAGTACACCATCTTTTTTTCTTCCACAATTACAGTCAAAATGCTGTCTGATTACTCCATCCCTCAGTTGACTCATTGATGATATCTGACCAGATCTTTCTGTCTGGCAACCAGTCTATATTACCTGTGGCTTTTTTGCCTGTTCTGCCGCAAAAAGATTGATCACGGAGTCCAACTTTAAACGCACCTCTTCATACTGGTCAAAAAGGGCCAAGACTGTCTGAGAAGTGAGCATGCTGTGTTGGCTGATAAACTCCTTTGTACTATCACTTACCTGTTTTTCAAGCCCTAAAACTGGTCCACTGTAGTTGTGAAACTCCAATTCTAATCCCTTATCCCAGCATGGAGCTGACTCACCTAAAGTTGCTGAGTCATTTGTCTTCCAAAAACATGGAGGGATTTGCAAGCCTCCCAGCAGGCCTCCCAACTTACTCTCTTTGGCCTGCACCTGCCGATCCCATTCTGGGGAAAAATACCCAAACAGTGCCAAAACCTCGCAGCTGTCCGGCCAGGGAAGGGGGGGGGAGGATGCATGACCCACAGTTGAAGGAATAAGCCGACAGCATCCGCCAACTCTCTGCTGCCCCTGCAATCCAGCCCCACCTTCCTTACTGCTTGGTGAGCACTGTATCTTTTCTCCGCCCTCGGAGAGGCCATCCCATGGTTCCAATTAGGAGTCCTGCCTTGGTCTGTTTTATCACTTTGCGGTACAGAGTTTGCAGTGTCCATTATCTGAAAAATGTCTTTGATCGTAGGTTGTCTGGGTATTGTCGCAGCCACGGATAGTTAGTTTTGTTGCTTAATAGAGAAAACCTTCCTCTCATTCACTAAATGCTTTCTACCTGGAGTAAAAAACTGGAGAAAAAGCTGGAGTAAAAAATGAACTTCTCAAGTAGTAAAATTGAAACTTTTTAAATTTAAAAGTTAGAAGTTAAAAATTGATTTACAAGTAGAAAGAATGTTTTTTTTAAAAAAAGAATAAAAATAGAGAGTAAAAAGGAGATCAAAGTTAAAAGTTAAAAATTGTTTGAAAAGTAGAAAGTATCAAAAAGGAGAAAAATAGAGAGTAAAAAATGAGAAAAAAGGAGAGCAAAGTTCCTCTGCCTTCTGTCCCTCGGGAGAGGCAACATTTCCAAGTTGTAGTCCTCTCTCAGGCATGGAAGCCAGCTGGATGACTCTCTACCTGTTATCTCACACATGTTTGACAAAATAAATAAATAAAATAAATTTCCAAAAGGGATTAAATAAGAAGTCTGCAAATATATTGCCCTTTCTAAAATGCTGACTCTGGTTTGAACAAGATAGGAATTCCCTGAGTACCAGAGCTCTAAAACTTCTGAATACGACTATTGGGGTCTGGACTATACGTCTGGAGGAAATGTGGGAGATCTCAAGTCCTTTATTGTCTGGAGAGGAATTTTTTTGAAAAAGGTTTACTAGCCTAGCTCTTCATTCTGGCACAGTCAGCTCTGCTTTTCTTCCATTCACCATTTCTACCCTAGAAACCGCATTAATTAATCCAAATGTTTCATTACTAAATTATACAATCTTAGGATGTTCAGGCACTGAAACATTTTCAGGCATTGCATCATTCATTAAAAATTCAGTCCCATTTATATTTATTCAAACATTGATATATTCCAAATGTTCCTTTGCTTACCTATTTTATCAGCTATCTTCCCTTCTGGGCACCGTCTGCAGTCATAGCAGCAGGATAATTTCCCTTCCACTTTTATCTTGCTATGACCAAGAGGACATTTCTTATTACAGATGGAAAGCGGCAATGTCTGTTGATAAATTAAATCAGAATTCTGCCACATGACAAATTTATTTTTAGATTGTTCTTTTTATCAGTTAGACATACCCAAACACTTCATAGTGAATATTTCATGTTTTACACTGAGCCTCTTAATTACTCATAGTCAGAGGTGGGATTCAGAAAGTTTTGACAGGTTCTGGAGAACCAATAGCAGAAACTTTGAGTGGTTCAAAGAACCGGCAAATAGGTTGCCCCACAATTCTTTGCAACCTCCCATCTGATCTTCTTTTGTTGCCCTGAACAGGAGAACGGAACTGGAAAGCAGGTTAGTGAGGTGGGGAGGGAATAGGGATTTTGCAGTATCCTTCTCCTGGAAGTATTGAAGATAAGGACTGTGCTCTGATTTAAACAGTATATTAAGCAATTACTGTAAATATTAATAAAAAATTTCCTATATTATGATCCCCCCCAATACATTATTATTATATATACTTCCATATTTATGTTCACATTGCACATAAAGAAAAAAAAAGAACATACACTGGTTAGTAGCTGAAAGATTTAATAAAAAATGAAAATTGAGCAAACCTGGGTAAAATTCACCTAATTCAACAAACATGAACATGTGTACCTAGTAGATAAATGATTTCATAATAGTGGAAAAAATATGTCACACCTGATTAAACATGTGGGGCCAAACAATGTCCTTGGTGGAAATGGTGAGAAGATTGTCTGGGTGAGCCATAGGCTCAATTTTTCCAACTTTAGCTCTTAGAAATGACTTATTTGGGAATGCCAGCCAGTTGGATATATCAAATCCAGTTATCAATTCCCCGTTGGAGCCAAAAGAAATGTGTTCCCCAGCAGTGTTATTAAAGGAGACCTGCTGCAAAAAATGGTGGAGCTGGAAATATATAAGAAAGAAAGAAAGAAAGAAAGAAAGAAAGAAAGAAAGGAAGGAAGGAAGGAAGGAAGGAAGGAAGGAAGGAAGGAAGGAAGGAAGGAAGGAAGGAAGGAAGGAAGGAAGGAAGGAAGGAAGGAAGGAAGGATTGAGGGAGGGACGGAAAGTTAATAGAATTCTTTGAAGGGATTAGCAAATCTCAGTTTTTATTCGTTTCAAATTGACTTAAGGTCAATGGAAATTTGTGTTTTTATCACTCTTCTCCAAGGATGAAATTCTCCTGGTTCGGCCCGGTTCAGCTGAACTCGTGATATGATTGCCTTGGTTCTGCAAACCAGTAGTAAAAAAATGCTTTAAAAATCTAGATTCCATCACTGCTCTAGTCCATTTAAAATGGGTGGAGAAATATATTCTTTACCACATGCATGTTCTACATTATTGCCTAATTTTCTTTTCAACTGAAACATTTGGATATGAAAACTCTATAAGAAAATTGAGAAACAGACACTTTTGAAAATGTCTGCTCAGAATTAAGAATTCACTTTGGTTTCATAAAATGTAGATAAGATTAAAAATTCAATATAGAGAATTCAAGGCCATTTCTTTCAAATAAAGAATGTCTTTAAAATCTTGAATACAAACACACACACACACAAACACAAACACACAAAACACAAACACACAAAACACACACACACACACATATGGAAGTAAACTTCCTCCCATATTTGGGCATACCAGGGGTATGGTGCAGGTGGCGCAGTGGTTAAATGCAGCACTGCAGGCTACTGCTAGATCAGCAGTTCAGCGGTTCAAATCTCACCGGCTCAGGGTTGACTCAGCCTTCCATCCTTCCGAGGTGGGTAAAATGAGGACCCGGATTGTTGGGGGCAATATGCTGACTCTCTGTAAACCGCTTAGAGAGGGCTGAAAGCCCTATGAAGCGGTATATAAGTCTACTGCTATTGCTATTGTGACTTTAAATGCATACCTATTTCCCTGGCTCAGCTGATAAGGAGAAGAACCTTGTAACTTAGTGGTTAACACATCTGCCTAAGATGCAATACAGCACAGGTTCTAATCCCAGTAGGGGTATGGCTAGCTGATGAGAGCTAGCTTAAAATAGATCTATACTAGTCTCCCTTTATTTATTTAACAGCATAAATACAACACAAATGTAACAAAGGCAACAGTAAAAATATTGGGTTTCTGTCTGGATGGTCTCTTGTGACGAGCCGATAGACTGAGAATGGAAGCAGTAAACTTCCTCCCATATTTGGGCATACCAGAGATTGTGACTCTAAATGCATGCATGCATACATGCATACATGCATACATGCACACATGCACACATGCATACATGCATACATGCATACATGCATACATGCATACATGCATACATGCATACATGCATACATGCATACATGCATACATGCATACATGCATACATGCATACATGCATGTATGTATGTCTGTGTGTATGTGTGAATGTGTGTATGTGTGTATGTGTGTATGTGTGTGTGTATATACATATACATATACATATACATATACATATACATATACATATACATATACATATACATACACATACACATACACACACACACACACACACACACTCACACACACACACACATATGTCTCAATCTTACATAGGAAAAGACCCTAATACAATAAGACCAGCATACCTACACCCGTGAAAATCTATAAAAACATGTTTGTGTGTGTGTGTGTGTTTGTGATGCCTAGCATAACTCTGGAATGCCTCAAGAAATTTCAACCAAACTTGGTACACAGATGACTTACCCTCTGGAGGAAAAATATTGTGAGGGTAAGACACCCGTCACAGCACTCGGGGTGTGTCTTCTGTTAAGATACTGCCTCTTGTGCCTTAAAATGGTTTCTACTGTACTGCCATAACATGATTTCTACTGTGCAGAGCAGTGGAGTTACCATAGTAACAGCTTCACAGTACCCCATAAAAGGGATCCCATGGGTAACGGGGGAAATCCAACATTGGAAATTACATTTGGTCAAGAAATTTCCTCACTATAAATAAATACCTGGGCAATGCCAGGATATTGGCTAGTGGATAATGAAAAAGAACATTTGTGTCAAATGGTTCATTGGCAAATTTGCTATCAATTGAATTAATAATTTTGTCATTTCCCAAAAATTTGTTTTTCCTCCCCTTTCCTTTTGACTTATGGTGAGAATTTTATGAGGATGGAATGGAAGTAGGAAAAGTATTAAAACTTTCATGGACACCAGGGAGATCATGATAGCTAAGAAATTGTAATAAACATCAGGACAGTCCTAAAAGGAATCTAGAGATTTGATTTACTTCTCTAGATAAAACCTTGCATGAGTTCATCTACAACTGTCTAGACAAGCAAGAAGTAAAATGCAGACAGAGAACCAATGTGAAGTAAATACCATTAAGCCAAATATATAACTACCAAATTATCTCTGCCTTTCTCCCATTCACATACATGCATACATACAGATAGACACAGATAGACACAGAGAGAGGGGGGGGCAGACAGGCAGACAGAAATTAATACAAAAACAAATAAATAAGGTTAGAGATTTGCAGAGATGTCCTGTGGGGAGAAGTTACTTAGGTAGGTAGGTAGGTAGGTAGGTAGGTAGGTAGGTAGGTAGGTAGGTAGGTAGGCAGGCAGGCAGGCAGGCAGGCAGGCAGGCAGGCAGGCAGGCAGGCAGGCAGGCAGACAGACAGACAGACAGACAGACAGACAAAGATAGATAGATAGATAGATAGATAGATAGATAGATAGATAGATAGATAGATAGATAGATAGATAGATAGTGGATGGATGGATGGATGGATGGATGGATGGATGGATAGATAGATAGATAGTTGACAGATAGATAGATGACAGACAGACAGACAGAAAGACAGACAGATAGATAGATATGATAGAGATAGAGGGTTAGAGATTTGCAGAGATGTCCTGAGGGGAGAAGTTAGGTAGGTAGTTAGGTAGTTAGTTAGTTCGTTAGTTAGTTAGTTAGTTAGTTAGTTAGTTAGGTAGGTAGGTAGGTAGGTAGGTAGGTAGGTGGGTGAGTGGGTGGGCGGGCGGGCAGGCGGGCAGGCGGGCAGGCGGGCAGGCGGGCAGGCGGGCAGGCGGGCAGGCGGGCAGGCGGGCAGGCGGGCAGGCGGGCAGGCGGGCAGGCGGGCAGGCGGGCAGGCGGGCAGGCGGGCAGGCGGGCAGGCGGGCAGGCGGGCGGGTGGGCAGGCAGACAGACAGACAGACAGACAGACAGACAGACAGATAGATAGAGGGTTAGAGAGGTGTAGAGATAGAGAGACAGAGAGAAAAATAGGGAAACAGACAGACTGACAGACAGACAGACAATCAATTTGAAGGAATGCCATTCTCTCCGTTACTGGACAATTGACTTGCATTTTAAAATAACTTTAGAAAAAAATTAATAGGTTTTAAAAAATATATATAAACTATAGACTTGAATGTTGAAATAACTGTGGAAAAATTTAATAGGTTTTTTAAAAAATATATAAATGTTTGGATATTTTCAGATAGCGGTTTCCTTGGCCAATATTACCTGCCATGGTGACTGAAGGAAGAGCTTCCATCTCCTCTCATCAATTCTTTGCCCATATTTGAACTGGGAGGAATACAATTGCCTTAGAGCATGTGCCACAGCATAGACTGCATTGTAGATGCTGTAGCTGTGGCTAGTCATGCTCAATTCAAATATAGATTGAGAAAGTGTCTCCAGTTTCTCTTCTCCTGTGCAGATTTTGTCAGTGTCCCGATCTTTAATATCACTGGAGAATGAGCATTCAAATGCATCTTTCCAAAAGTCTCTAATAAAGCCATCTCCTTTTTCTAATGTTGGTTTTCTCTTCTGCATAAATTCTCGAAACCCTGTCAGTTCCCTTGAGTGGATTGCAAAGGAAAGAGCGCCATGGAGAAAATCAATCGGCAATTCTCTTTGCATCAGAATCGAGGTGAATTCCATCTGGCCTGTCATGATCCAAATTTTGGCTTTTCTTTGTTTTGGTATATCATCAGAATCTAAAGCGTAGACCATAAGTCTCAAAGTCATCAGGCCTGTAATTTCAGCATTCAAGATCACTGCAATGACTGTACTCCTCATGATGACTTTGTATAATTTATCTGCCTCCTCCACCATGTCAGCCGCTAAATTACCATACATCATTTGTGGTATACTGTCTATAAAGTCAAAGCAGATCCCTCTCTCTGTAAACATGGAAAGGGTATTTTGAATGAACCTCTCTTTATCTTCCTCAACAAAGCAAACTTTCCCAACCCAGGTCCATCCAAAATGCAACAGTAAGTGTAGTATTCCATCATACTGGTGCACCTCAATGGGGAACATCCATTTGACAAACCTTGCTGCTATTTCATCGTTCATGAATGGGGCTGATCCATATGTGATCTAAATGGGAGTAAGAAAACCAGAGAAAACAAAGCAATTTTTCTAAATAATAATGTGAATTACACCCATTTTTATTTGATGCAATCTCTGTGCTTGACTGCAATGCAGAAAATTACATTTTTGAAACTTGATATTTTGAAGTTGTCAATTGATCAAAAAATTGATCAAGCAATAAGTAATTTCCAATCTCAACCAACAAATGTTCTATGTTACACATTGGCAAAAAAAATCAGAACACAAAATATAAACTAGGTGGACATGACCTTTCAGACAACCTTCACTCTGTCAAGGATTTTGGAGTACTCATATCTAATGACCTAAGAACCAGAGCCCTCTGTAACAACATCGCTAAAAAAGCAATAAAAGTTGTTAACACAGTCTTGCATAACTTCTTTGGTAATATTGTACCAGAGCATGCAAAACATTTGCCAGACCAATTCTCGAATACAGCTTATCTTTTTGGAACCCGCACTGTATATCGGACATTGATGCAATCTAGCAAGTCCAGAGAGAGATATTTATTGAGAAGAGTCCTCCACTCGTTAGTGGCATAAGGTATTGTTGTGGTTGAAGTCATTGACAGGTAAAACATTGTAACAGATAATTTTACATACTACGTTTAGGTCAGACTGAAGGCAACGTAATTCTAAGTTGTCTAAACCCAAAATTTCAAGTCTAGTGGCAAACTTAAGATAAACTGCTCCAATGTCGATTGCAGAAAATGTGACTTCAGCAACACAGTGGTCAATGCCTGGAATGCACTACCTGACTGTCATCTCTTCCCCAAACCCCCATAACTTTAACCTTAGACTGTCCACCTCACCCCATTCCTAAGAGGTCTGTAAGGGGAGTGCATAAGCACACCAACATGCCTACCATCCCTGTTCTAATGTCCTTTTTGATTCAGATCCATTTCATGCATTCAAAATCATACTTACATATGTTATCTAATAACATGTTCCTAATTGAGCCCAACATAAATTCTGGTGATTTCCTTTTCAAATATTTGTCATCTACATGCCTCAAACATGTGATCCCTAAAAACATTAAAGACCAAGTGAACTTTGCATTTTTTTACCATATTTATGTCCCACCTGGGGAAATTTGAAGTTGCAGAGAATGTTTGCCATGTTGAAGCAGGTCCTAGTACGAGGTCCTCCAATGACAGCTACCGTGTTGTTCTGAACATTGCATTTGTAGTTGGGGATAAATTTATCTTTTGTAGATAGAAATTCCATGGCTAAAAGATAAGTCGTAATATCCTCAAGAGTGTCAGTACCAATGTGGAACCCCAGAGTCACATTGGGTAATATTTCTGACTGTTCATTGATCTCATTAACAGCAAATGCCAGAGCCAACGTGTGTTGGTAATTATGAGTGAGGTACCTTCAGTGAGAGTTATAAACTATGTCAATACATTTCTGCTTCAGAATCACATTTTAATTGTTATATACATTCATGCCCATCCAAAATGTTGTGGTTATTATTTGCTCTTGATATGTGTAATGTGGTCCTTAGCAAACAGTAGCCCTAGTTTGTATTGATTTGGAAGTAATAATATTGGGAACAGGTAGCTAACGTTGTACTGAGACAACATTCGTATGCTTATTTATTTTCTGCTCAATTTTCTTCTAGAAGACAGTCAATTTGAGCCAGTTTGGTTTACAGTAAAACGTAAGAGACTAGGAGTTCAAATCCCACTTTCTATGTGACTTCAGCCTGTCATTCTCTTTCAGCCCAACTCACCTCTCAGAATTGTGGTTCTTGGGAAGAAAAGAGAAGGAAGCCGAGTTGTATATTTTTGCCCCCTTGAATGATTTGTATAAATAATAAAGATGAGATAAAAATAAAACAAATAAATAGATAAATGGGAAGTCATAGTACATTATTTCCTCATGTATGACTGCAGTATTAGTGGAGGCTGAGTGTCCTTTAATCCTAGAATTTATACATGACTAAGGACAATTTCAATGGGCTATATGGTGAGCATTTTGATTTGAGCAGAAAGGTAAAGAGGAAGAATAAAATGACAACTTTTAGGTGGTGATAGTTTAGAGTTTGAGAATGAGGCCGAGGATACTTACAGGTATTGATCAAGCACATCATGAGAAGGAACACTTTGAAACATGATCTGATTTGAAAGAAAGAAGCCCTGATATATAACAGCAGCAACAATTAATTCTCCAGACTGATAGTACTTGTGAGAAATTGGAAGAGGATCTCTGAGATTGCAGTTGTGAACAGAAGAACTGCACATCCACTTAGGAAAAAAGAATAAAATCAGTGTTGTGAACAGAAGCAGCTCAGAATAAAATATGGCCATTGTAGATATTAAAGTATAGCTTAAATGTTATTATTCAAATACTGATCTGAGTCCTAATCGATCAGCCTTTCAGGAATATTATGTAAAATGAAGTATCACAGATTAAACATGATTCCTTTTTTTTGTTCTCTCTACTTGTAAACCTTTACTTCTGAGCCTGTATTAATATAATGAGGATTTTTAAAACATGGACTCAAAGTTTTTTTTTCTTGTTTATCAGGGTTCCCTTGAGATAGGGAGCAAAGAACACTTAATTTGATAATTACTTAGAAGGTAATGGCTTACTTGTAACAGTATTTTTTTTTTGCTTCTGTGCAAAATGGCAAAATGAAACATATCATTTGAGAAAATGGGAGTTGGGCCATATGCACCAAAGAAAAATTTGTTATGACTTTTTTTTTCTAAAGATGGTGCCATTTTTGGCAGATAAATATCGATAATCAGATTCCAAACTTTATTGATTTAAAACACAATTTTAAAAGAACTGAAATTAATTGGTTACAGTCAAATTCACAATCTTCTGCTGAAAGGAGTTTCTGCTATGAAAAGTTGCAGTTTAACATAATTTATTGAGATGAAAGATAGTTTGAAAGAGGGAAATCATGTTGGGATGTTCCATAAGACAGGGACTTCTGCAGAGTAGGTTCATCTCCTTGATCCTGCCAAATATACATCAAAGTGAACCTTTCTTGTGGGTCTGATGGGACATACACTCACTTAAAAGAACAGGTTTAATATCTATCTAACCCTTTTCTCTAAAAATAAGACAAATCCCCAAAATTAGTTAGAACATTTTTATGTTCTAACATAGAAAGAGCCGAGATGGCGCAGTGGTTAGGCTGCAGTACTGCAGGCCACTTTAGCTGACTGTGATCTGCAGTTCAGCAGTTCAAATCTCACCGGCTCAAGGTCGACTCAGCCTTCCATCCTTCCGAGGTGGGTGAAATGAGGACCCGGACTGTGGGGGCAAGTTGCTGACTCAATTTGCTTAGAGAGGGCTGAAAGCCCTATGAAGTGGTATATAAGTCAAATAAATAAATAAATAAATAAATAAATAAATAAATAAATAAATAAATAAATAAATAAATAAATAAATAAATAAATAAATAAATAAATAAATAAATAAATAAATAAATAAATAAATAAATAAATAAATAAATAAATAAATAAATAAATAAATAAATAAATAAATAAATAAATAAATAAATAAATAAATAAATAAATAAATAAATAAACAAACAAACAAACGAATGAATGTTTAGGCTTAATATAAAATAAGCCCTACTTAAGACTTTATACAGCTGCCAACACACAGAGTCTTTTCGTCTCCTTCCACATAGCCATGAGGCAAGGCAGGATGGTGGTGGAGCTGCGCCCTGTTTCCTGCATTAGCTTACCTCAGGGCCCCCACAGCTAGACCATAAATGCCGAGACACCTGCCTCATGGCAGCAGCACCAGGAGCCATGTTCAACAGGAACCCATGTGGCCTCCAATCCACTTCTGCTTACTTGTGGCCACAACTCAGCAGGAGGCTAAATGGTGTTCTGATTCCACGGTTGTAAGGCGAGGCAGGTGTTGGGGTATGAGTAGCCTGACTGCAGGAGCCCTCAGGTAAGCCAATGCAGGGCATTTAGGGCAACTCCACCCCCCCCCCCAAATCACAGCATTAGTACTGGCATGCTGCACAGTCTCCTCCCTCCCCACAAGCAAGCAGAAGAAGTGGGAATCCCATTCATGGAAAAATGTGCTTATTTTGGACACAGTCTTATTTTCAGGGAAACACATTTATCTGTCTGTCTGTCTGTCTGTCTGTCTGTCTCGCCATCTGTCCATAGATAGATAGATAGATAGATAGATAGATAGATAGATAGATAGATAGATAGATAGATAGATAGACAGACAGACAGATAGATAGATCTTTCTCTGTAGCTCTGGGATGGTGAACCTATGGCAAGCGTGCCACACAAAGTCATTTGTCAGGGCACATGATGTGTTTCCCTTTCAGCTGGCCAGCACGCATGCATGCACTGACCAGGTGTGTTCAACCTTTTTTAAAGTCATTTTTTGCCCTCCCCATGTCCAAGGCTTTATAGGGTAGGGCAAAAACAGACACCCCGCCCCAAGTCCTCTGGAGGCTTCAGGAGGTTCCCTGAAGCCTCTGGAGCAATAAAAAACTGGCCCTATGGGCAAACTGGAACTCCTGGAACTGACTTCTGGTTTGTTCGTAGGGCCAGTTTAAGCCCTCTGGAGCCTTCAGGGACCTTCATGAGGCTACCCTAAGGGCTCTGGAGGAGTAAAAACAATCTGATGAGCAAACCACAAGTCACTTCACTGATGAGCAAACCACAAGTCACCTCTGGAAGGCCCCCGAAGGCTCCGGAGGGCTTAAACTGGCCCTACGAGCAAACCAGAAGTTTGTTCCTGAACTTACAGTTTGCCCTTAGGGCCAGTTTTATTTTTTATTTTTTTATTTTTCTGGAGGCTTTGGCGAACTTCTGAAGCCTGTGTAGGCCCTCCGGGAGGGGCGCAAGGACTGTTTTCACCCTCCCCAGGCTCTTATAAAGCATCTGCAGCCTGAGAAAGGCAAAAAGGCATGCAGAAATTGGGGGGGGGTGTCACGCATGCATGCGCACTGCGGTAGTTGCACATTGCCTTATCAGTATGGCACGCCTGTGTATGACCCCCCCATGCTCCCCCTGCTTATGGCACGTGAGCCAAAAATGGTTCGCCATCACTCCTCTAGCTCTATCCTTTACTTAGGATATTAGTGGGAATTTTCCCCTAAGTGTTTAAAAAATGGTTGGCACTGGAGGGCTTAAACCGGTCCTACGAGAAACCAGAACTTTGTTCCCGAACTTACAGTTTGCTCATAGGGATGGTTTTATGCACCTGAAGCATCTGGAGGTCCTCCGGGAGGGGCAGAATGACTGTTTTTGCCCTCCCAGAGGCTCCGATAAAGCATCTGGAGCCTGAGGAGGGCAAAAAGGCTTGCCAAAAAGGGGGGCTGCCATGCGCGCATACACACTGTGGGGTCCCGCATTGCCTTGAGCCAAAAATAGTTCACCATCACTACTCTAGCTCTATCCTTTACTTAGGATATTAATGGGAATTTTCCCCTAAGTTTTTTAAAAAATGGTTGTGAAGAATATTTGGAAGGTTTTTTAAGTGGGTAGGGCTGTTATGAAGCTTCTGGTCTCTGAGAGAAAACAAAGCCTTAATTTTAAGATTATAATTTTTTAAAAAAACAATTCATAAAGTTCCTTTCCATCTAAATCATGTATGTCAAACTTGCAGCATCAGGTTGTTGTCACATGACGTACCATAATGTTTTTTCGTTGATGGAGGTGTGGACATTGGCGTGGCCCGCACATGACATATCTGGCCCATGGGTCACCAGTTTGACACCCTTGATTCAAAATAATTATCTAACATTTTAAACAAAAGATGAGGAACAGATCTCTAGGTTCTGATCACACCCAAACGCTGCATAAGATGAACATGCTGAAGGTGACAAATGTGGCTTCATTGAAGCTGTCAGGTAAATTTCTAGCCAGGAAGGCCACCAGGAAGGAATTTCTTTGTTTCACAGATATGTGTGTCCTTTGTAATTAGTTTTTATTCCCTCTCTTATGTAGCTATTAAATTATAAATGCCAGTATGTGGTCCTTTCCCAACCTTATGGAAGGGTCCACCTTTGCTTGGATCCTATAAAATGTGTTATTTTAAGAGAATTGGGGTCTGCCTATTAGTCCACACCAGGCCTAACCTAGAGGGTACATACAACAATATAGCATTTGGGTAACCGTCTGCCTATCTGCAACTGATTTTGCAAGGTACAGACAGAAATATTGTCTTTATTCTTACATAAAGCTGTGAAACGCATGTGCTGCAGTAAACCAATAACATTATTTTCACATTAGAACACCTCAGATAGATGATACATTTTCCTCTTGGTTTTTGTTTTATTCATATTACATAATGTTAACTAATTTTTGAAAGAAAAGATTCAGAACAGCCGAATAGGTTCCTGAGATGACCCAGAAAACATTTTGTATTTACCATTATGTACATTAACTTGGTATTCCGATTTGAAGCAATACAGGAGACCCATACGCTGCCAAAATGTGAAAGGATAGAGGTCAAAGACTGGGTTTCATTCAAGTTGTTAGGTAAAATTCAGTTTTATTTCTTTGCTAGTTGGTCTTTTGTATTCAGATCAGGCCTCAAAATAATGATATAGCATTTAGGGGAAAAGATACAGCCCAGTAATCCAGCTGCTGAAGCCAAAATGGAGAAGATCTCCACGGCCACCACGTATTTCCCCTTGGTGCTGAGATAGGTGGGAACAAATGAAACCCAGACACTGCAAAAGACCAACATGCTGAAGGTGATAAATTTGGCTTCATTGAAGCTGTCAGGTAAATTCCTAGCTAGGAAAGCTACTGTAAAGCTGACAGCAGTCAAGAACCCCATAAAGCCAAGGACAGTGTAAAACATAGTGGTTGATCCTTCATTACATTGAAGGACAATTTCTTCAGCCATGGAATGCATGTCAGAATCAGGGAAGGGAGGAGAAATTGCAAGCCATATCACACAAATGCAGAATTGTATCAGGGAGCAAGACAGGACAATAGAGATAGCCAGCCCTTTCCCCACCCATTTCCTCATTTTGGAGCCTGGCTTGGTGGCCAGGAAGGCAAGAACAACAATGGTTGTTTTCCCCAGTATACAAGAAAGAGCTACAGAAAACATGATGCCAAATGCTGTTTGTCGCATGAGACATTTCACTTGGTCAGGTTGTCCAATGAAGAATAGAGTGCAAAGGAAGGAGAGCAGGAGAGCAGTGAGAAGAATATAAGTGAGGTTCCTGTTGTTAGCCTTGACGATGGGAGTGCCCTGGTTTTTAATGAAGATCCCCAGTACCAAAATTGACATTACAGAAAAGAAGGCTGCAATCATTGCCAAAGAAGCACCCAAAGGATCTTGATAAGACAAGTAAGTTATCCTTTTAGGAAAGCAACTATCCTGTTCTTTGTTTGGATATTGATCTTCTGGGCATGAGAAACAATCATCCAAGTCTAGGGAAAAAGAAACAAAAAACAGCAAAGCATTTATGGACACCCTATGGTTCATCTGAGTTATATTACATCTGTATGAATTACAATTTTCCCAGTCGTTTCAGCATCTAATTCAAGCTGCTGGTTGTTTATGTGTAAATCCCTGTATCGACCAGTGCATTTGTGGGACCTGGCTCTTCTCACAACCAAGATGAAGTTTGGTCTGGCACTTGATAGGAAATTGGTCACCCCACAGAGCTTGTAATTAAACTTCCTCGTTTAAGAAAGCAGCTCCATAAAAGCAGTTATTTAAGCTTCTTAAGCAACTTAAATTTAAGCTTCTTAATTTTTTTCTCTAGTAATATTTATTGCAATCTAGGGCATATGAAACCTTTGCCAGACCAATTCTTGAATACAGCTCATCTGCCTAGAACCCACACTGTATATTGGACATTAATACAATCAAGCAAGTCCAAAGGTATTTCACGAGAAGAGTACTCCACTCCTCTGTACATACTAGAATACCTTATGCTACCAGGGTGGAAATGTTTGTCTTGGACAATCTAGAACTATGACACCTACAGTCTGACCTAAGATAAGTTTATTTATTGGTCTGTCTGAGCCAAGGACTTCTGAGCTCCGGCTTTTACACGTTTATTCCATTTACCATTTGTCTGGAATATTATCCCTAAATAGGTAAATGATTGAACTTGTTCTATTCTTCTGCCATTCAGGTCTATAAATGCCACATACAGTGGTTTTTTTTCCAAAACTTAAACTTTGTTGTTAGATGGTCCAATACAAAACAATTGTCCACCGTAGTTCTTCCGCTCCTGAAGCCTGTCTGTTCTTCAGCTAGAATGTTATCTCTCTTTATCCAATCTTCTAATTTATGAAGCAAATACTTAGCATAAATGTTTGCTGAAATATCGATTAGATTAATTAACTGGAAACCATCTGCGTTATCTCTAGAGCCTTTTTTATGTAGTGGAATAATTATTGACGTGTGCAAACTATGAGCCGAGGTGGTGCAGTGGTTAAATGCAGCACTGCAGGCTACTTCAGTTGACTGAGATTCTGCAGATCGGCTGTTCAAATCTCACTGGCTCAGGGTTGACTGAGGTCCATCCTTGCGAGGTGGGTAAAATGAGGACCCAGATTGTTGTTGGGGGCAATATGCTGACTCTGTAAACCACTTAGAGAGGGCTGAAAGCCCTATGAAGCAGTATATGTCTAACTGCTATTGCTAAACTAGCAGGAATTTGCCCTGTTCTATTAATAAAAGTTCAGTTCAGTTCAGTTCAGTTTATTGTATTTATATGCTGCCCTTTTCCCCCAAAGGGGACTCAGGGCGGCTCACAACTCGAACCGGGGAAGGGGGATACAGACAAAAATTTAAAAAACAAGCATAACAATATATAATTTAAAACTCACAACAGTCATACCATTCGAGACGGGGGAACAGCTCTTTAGCCCCAGGCCTGTCGGAACAGCCAGGTTTTGAGGGCTTTGCGGAAGGCCTGGAGGGTGGTGAGGGTTCGAATCTCCACGGGGAATTCGTTCCAGAGGGTCGGAGCAGCCACATAGAAGGCTTTCCTCCGGGTATTCGCCAGTCGACACTGGCCGGCGGATGGAATACGGAGGAGGCTTAATCTGTGGAATCTAATGGGTCTAGTGGAGGTAATTGGCAGCAGGCGGTCTCTCAAGTACCCAGGTCCAATACCATGATGGGCTTTATAAGTGACGACTAGCGCCTTGAAGCGTATTCGGAGACCAATAGGCAGCCAGTGCAGCTCGCAGAGGAAAGGTGTTACGTGGGTGAACCGAGGTACACCCACGATCGCTCGTGCAGCTGCATTCTGGACAAGCTGAAGTCTCCGAATACTCTTCAAGGGCTGCCCCATGTAGAGCACATTGCAGTAGTCCAGTCTAGAGGTCACAAGGACGTGAGTGACTGTTGTGAGGGCCTCCCGGTTCAGGTAGGGATGCAACTGGTGCACCAGGTGAACCTGGGCAAATGCCCCCCTGGTCACAGCCGACAAGTTGTGTTCAAAAGTCAGCTGTGGGTCCAGGAGGACTCCCAAATTGCTAACCCTGTCTGAGGAGCGTACTGTTTGATCCCCAAGCTTGAGAGATGGAACACTTGGCCAATTAGTAGTAGAGAAACACACCAGCCACTCGGTCTTATCTGGATTGAGTACAAGCTTGTTAAGCCCCATCCAGTCCCTAACAGCCTTGAGGCACTGGCACATCATGTCAACCACTTCACTGAGTTGGCACGGGGCGGACAGATACAGCTGTGTATCATCTGCATACTGGTGGTATTTTATCCTGTGCCGTCGGATGATCTCACCCAGTGGCTTCATGTAGATATTAAGCAGGAGGGGGGACAGGACTGAACCCTGTGGCACCCCATAATTCAGGGGCCTAGGGGTCAATCTCTGCCCTTTGATCAGCACCGACTGCGACCTGTCCAAGAGGTAATAGGAGAACCACCGTAGAAAGTGCCTCCCACCCCCACCTCCCGCAGTCGTCGCAGAAGGATACCATGGTTGATGGTATCGAAGGCCGCTGAGAGGTCAAGGAGCACTAGGACGGAGCCATGACCTCCATCCCTGGCTCTCCAGAGATCATCAATCAATGCGACCAAAGCAGTTTCCGTGCTGTAGCCAGGCCTAAATCCCGACTGGAAGGGATCTAGATAATTGGTTTCCTCCAAGGACCGCCGGAGCTGAAAGGCTACCACTTTCTCAACAACCTTTCCCATAAAGGGAAGTTTGGAGCCTGGACGATAGTTGTTTAGGATGGCTGGATCCAAAGATGGCTTCTTCAGAAGGGGTCTCACCACCGCCGTCTTTAGAGCAGGGGGAAAGAACCCCTCCCGAAGGGAGGTGGTAACAACCACCTGGATCCAGCCCCGTGTCACCTCCCTGCTGTTAGCAACCAGCCAGGAGGGGCACGGATCCAGTACACAAGTGGAGGTACTTACAGCTCCCATGGCCTTGTCCACATCCTCAGAGGTAACATCTTGGAAATCAATCCAGTGATGTCCTTCCATATTTTCCCCTGGTGCCTTGGCTGGCTCTGCACAATTGGAGTCCAGGTCCATCCGAAGCCGAGCCACTTTATCCGCGAGCAATTGGACGTAGTCCTCAGCTCTGCCCTGCAAAGGATCACCTGTATCCCTCCTATTTAGGAGGGAATGGGTTATCTTGAACAGGGCGGCTGGGCGCGACTCAGCGGAAGCAATCAGAGAGGCAATGTTCGGCGCTTCATCTCCCGGAGTTCCTCAGTAAACCAAGGGGCCCTTCTAGATCCACTGCCTCAGATCGGCCGTAAAGGCGCAATCCGGTTAAGAGCTCCTGCCACTGCTGAATTCCAAGCAGCAACCAGAGTCTCCGCCGGACTGCGGACGAGGGTATCAGGAACAACCCCAAGCTCCGTCTGAAAGCCCAAAGGGTACATAAGTCACCTGGGGTGGAACCACCTAATTGGTTCCTCCTCCCTACAGTGGGGTTTGGTCTCCAAAAGTGAAGCCTCAGTAGGTAGTGGTCTGACCATGACAGGGGTAAGATCTCACTACCCCTCAAACCAAGATCACAACTCCACTGCTCCAAGAGGAATACGAGGTCGAGCGTGTGACGCGCCGAGTGAGTCGGGCCCCGAATTACTTGGGTCAAGCCCATGGCTGTCATGGAAGCCATGAACTCCTGCGCTCCATCAGAGTGTTCACCGAGCGAAGGCAAATTGAAATCCCCCAGAACCATAAGCCTGGGAAACTCAATTGCCAGCTCGGCTACTGACTCGAGGAGCGAGGGGAGGGCTGCTGCAATGCTGTTGGGAGGCAGGTACGTTAACAGCAAGCCCACTTGACCCTTGAGGTCCAACTTCACCAGCAAGGACTCACACCCGACAAGCTCCGGAGCAGGAATCCTACGAGGTACTAGAGACTCTCGGATAACAATAGCCACACCTCCACCCCTTCCCTGGGATCGCGGCTGATGAAGCACCTGAAAACCCTCTGGGCACATCTCTACGAGGGGGACTCCTCCCTCCGGGCCCAGCCAGGTTTCAGTAATACATGCCAGGTCTGCCCTCTCCTCTAAGATTAAGTCCCGGACGAGGGGAGCCTTGTGAACAACAGACCTGGCATTTAGCGACAGCAGCCTGAGACCAGGGGCCTGATTACTCGTACCATCTGACCTTGGAGTGGGACTCATAGGGCCGGAAGGAGGGATCTCTGTAACGTAGCGAGCCCTCCTTCCCCGGTAATGGCCAGCCCTAAAGTCCCCACCATATCTGCCCCTCCCTGTTAAGACCGTAATGCTCCATCCCACTCCCGTGTCCATAGTCCCTCCACCCACCCCTATAGCTCACGCGTTTCCCGACAGGCCTTTCGAAACAGTCACCCTCTGACACAAATACAGCCACTCATCCATGCATTCCCCACATAAGTTAATTAAAACTTAAAAAATACAACAGTAATAAAGTTAAAAAGTGGGTACATTCATCAATCAAACATACCATTCACACCGCATTCCTAAAAAAAATTTGCGCACTGCGCGAGAGAGGAAATCTTAGTGTTCTTAATCTCCTCTGCGGAGGCCAGCAAAAAAGGGCAAGGCCCAAAAGTTTGAAATGGCTGGAGGGTTAATGTCAATTGGGGGGAGGTGCTGAGCAGGCTCCCTGCCCATGTCCTCTTTGTCCCCTGCTTTCTCTTTCTGCAAAGATAGAGGCACAGAATAGTATGCAGGATAGTATCTGGGACTCTCAGCGAGGCCGGGGGTGGATTCAAATATCCCAGCTCACTCCAGAATGTTGGTCCTGAGGACGAAGGCAGGAGTGGAGACGGTTGGAAGGCAAAGACAGTCAGGTGTCTAAAAGGGGGGCTCCTAAAGCAACCACGAATAACAGCGGCAACAACAACAGGAGCCGAGAGGCCGGCCATGATAGTCAAAAAGAGTTGCGATGGAAGGGAGGGGGGGGAAGAGACCTCCAGGAAAGGCACCCACCAAGTTATATTTTCTTTAAATAATGATGCCAGGAGTGCATCCTGTCTGGGAGCTTTGTTTGACTTCAGGGAAGAGATTAAACGCCTCACCTCCATGATTGACACTTTCCGTATATCTAAGATCTTTACCTCCAGTGCCTCCCACAGGTCGCCCATTGCTGGGTTAACATAAACATACATTATGCCAAATAGATTGCTTGAGAAAATAAAGGGCCAGAATCCTAGCATACCTCGTTTCACTTCCATCCTAATTTGACTTTTACCAAAATGCACAACCCTCCTGAGGCTCTTCCCTTTATAGCTACCCTCTTTGGTGGTATCTGCCAAATATTAAACCCAGGGAGCTCAATAGAGGCACCGTCACCACTAACCCAAGTCTCCTGCTGGTCCACTGTAATTGGGAATGTCTAATTCTATTCCCTTATCCCAACATGGTGCTGACTCACTTAAAGTTGCTGAGTCATTTGTCTTCCGAATAAGCAGAGGGATTTGTGAGCCTCCCAGCAGACCTCCCAACTTACTCTCTTTGGCCTGCACCTGCTGATCCCATTCTGGATTAAAATCCCCAAACAGTGCCAAAACCTTGCAACTGTCCAGCCAGGGAAGGGGGGATGATGCACAACCCACAGTTGATGGAATAAGCCGACAGCATCCGCCGACTCTCTGCTGCCCCTGCAATCGAGCTCCACCTTCCTTACTGCTTGGTGAGCACTGTATCTTTTCTCCCCCCTTAGAGAGGTCATCCTGTGGTTCCAATTAGGAGTCCTGCCTTGGTCTGTTTTATCACTTTGCGGTAGAGAGTTTACAGTGTCCATTATCTGAAAAATGTCTTTGGTCTTAGGTTGTCTGGGTATTGTCACAGCCATGGATAGCTAGTTTTGTTGCTTAGTAGAGAAAACCTTCCTCTCATTCACTAAATGCTTTCTACCTGGAGTAAAAAACTGGAGTAAAAGCTGGAGTAAAAAATGAACTTCTCAAGTAGTAAAATTGAACATTTTTAATTTTAAAAGTTAGAAGTTAAAAATTGATTTAAAAGTAGAAAAAATGTTTTTTTAAAAGAATAAAAATAGAGAGTAAAAAGGAGAACAAAGTTAAAAGTTAAAAATTGAAAAGAAGAATGTATTAAAAAAGGAGAAAAATAGAGACTAAAAAATGAGAAAAAAGGCGAGCAAAGCTCCTCTGCCTTCTGTCGCTCGGGGGAGGCAACATTTCCAAGTTCTAGTCCTGCCTCGGAAGGAAGCCAGCTGGGTGACTCTCTATCTGTTATCTCACACAGGTTTGACAAAATAAATAAATAAATAAAATAAATTTCCAAAAGGGATTAAAAAAGAAGTCTGCAAATATATTTCTCTTTTTAAAATGCTGACTCTGGTTTGAGCAAGATAGGAATTCCCCTGAGTACCAGAGCTCTAAAACTTCTGAATACGACTATTGGGGTCTGGACTATACATCTGGAGGAAATGTGGGAGATCTCAAGTCCTTTATTGTCTGGAGAGGAATTTTTTTGAAAAAGGTTTACTAGCCTAGCTCTTCATTCTGGCACAGTCAGCTTTGCTTTTCTTCCATTCACCATTTCTACCCTAGAAACCCCATTAATTAATCCAAATTTTTCATTACTAAATTATACAATCTTAGGATGTTCAGGAACTGCAACATTTTGAGGCATTGCATCATTCATTAAAAATTCAGTCCCATTTATATTTATTCAAACATTGATATATTCCAAATGTTCCTTTGCTTACCCATTTGATCAGCTATCTTCCCTTCTGGGCACCGTCTGCAGTCATAGCAGCAGGATAATTTCCCTTCCACTTTTATCTTGCTATGACCAAGAGGACATTTCTTATTACAGATGGAAAGAGGCAATGTCTGTTGATAAATTAAATCAGAATTCTGCCACATGACAAATTTATTTTTAGATTGTTCTTTTTATCAGTTAGACATACCCAAACACTTCATATTGAATATTTCATGTTTTCCACTGAGCCTATTAATTACTCATAGCCAGAGGTGGTATTCAGACAGTTTTGACAGGTTCTGGAGAACCAATATCAGAAACTTCGAGTGGTTCAAAGAACGGGCAAATACGTTGCCCCACACCTCTTTGCAGCCTCCCAGCTGATCTTCTTTTGTTGCCCTGAACAGGAGAACGAAGCTGGAAAGCAGGTTAGGGAGGTGGGGTGGGAATAGGGATTTTGCAGTATCCTTCTCCTGCCATGCCACAAAGCCACAACCACCGAACCAGTAGTAAAAAAAAAATTGAATTCCACCACTGCTTATAGCTCATACCTATTAGATTAATTGTATGATTGTGCCTAATATAGTAGTCTTAAGATATGTTCTGAGGAAATCAGTACCAGAATGTGTTATGGAGAGCTTTTAATTCTGGAAATTTTGGAGCACCGATTCTTTAAGATTCTAATTTTAAGTGCATTCCTAGTTTTCTTTGAGCTCTTTCTGTACTTGATACAATATACTGAGGTTTATATAGAATCCATGAAAATGATGATTAAGTGCCAACTTTATACAGTAATCAGAAGTCATTTTCATTAAGCTTATTCTATTTTTATAGGCCTGATATGGAGCAAGCTACATTAAAGTCAATTTGGAAGTATTGAAGATAAGAACTGTGCTCTGATGTATACACTATATTAAGCAATTACTGTAAATATTAATACATGTTTTGCTATAGCAATAGCAATAGCAGTAGACTTATATACCGCTTCATAGGCCTTTCAGGCCTCTCTAAGCAGTTTACAGAGAGTCAGCATATTGCCCCCAACAATCTGGGTCCTCATTTTACCCACCTCGGAAGGATGGAAGGCTGAGTCAACCCTGAGCCGGTGAGATTTGAACCGCTGACCTGCTGATCTAGCAGTAGCCTGCAATGCTGCATTTTAACCACTGCGCCACCTTGGCTCTATATTATGACTCCCCCCCAAATACATTATTATTATATTCACTTCCATATTTATGTTCACATTTCACATAAAGATAAAAAAGTACATACACCGGTTAGTAGCTGAAAGATTTAATAAAAAATGAAAATTGGGGAAACCTGGTTAAAATTCACCTAATTCAATAAACATGAACATGTGTACCTAGTAGATGGAACACGTGTTCATGTTTTCATATTATTTCATAATAGTGGAAAAAAATATGTCATACCTGATTAAATATGTTGGGCCAAACAATGTCCTTAGTGGAAATGGTGAGAAGATTGTCTGGGTGAGCCATAGGCTCAATTTTTCCAACTTTAGCTCTTAGAAATGACTTATTTGGGAATGCCAGCCAGTTGGATATATCAAATCCAGTTATCAATTCCCCGTTGGAGCCAAAAGAAATGTGTTCCCCAGCAGTGTTATTAAAGGAGAGCTGCTGCAAAAAATGGTGGAGCTGGAGAGATATAAGAAAGAAAGAAAGAAAGAAAGAAAGAAAGAAAGAAAGGAAGGAAGGAAGGAAGGAAGGAAGGAAGGAAGGAAGGAAGGAAGGAAGGAAGGAAGGAAGGAAGGAAGGAAGGAAGGAAGGAAGGAAGGAAGGATTGAGGGATGGATTGAGAGAGGGAGGGAAAATTAATAGAATTCTTTGAAGGGATTAGCAAATCTCAGTTTTTATTCCTTTGACTTAAGGTCAATGGAAATTTGTGTTTTCATCACTCTACTCGAAGGATGAAATTCTCCCAGTTCGGCTGAAATGGTGATATGATTGCCTTGGTTCTGCGAACCAGTAGTAAAAAATGCTTTAAAAATCTAGATTCCACCACTGCATTTAAAATGGGTGGAGAAATATATATCTTGTGCCTTAAAATGGTTTCTACTGTACTGCCGTAACATGATTTCTACTGTGCAGCGCAGTGGAGTTACCATGGTAACAGCTTCACAGTACTCCATAAAAGGGATCCCTTGGGTAAGGGGGAAAATCCAACATTGGAAATTACATTTGGTCAAGAAATTTCCCCACCATAAATAAATACCTGGGAAATGCGAGGATATTGGCTAGTGGATAATGAAAAAGAACATTTGTTTCAAATGGTTCATTGGCAAATTTGCTATCAATTGAATCAATAATTTTGTCATTTCCCCAAAATTTGTTTTTCCTCCCTTTTCCTTTTGACTTATGGTGAGAATTTTATGAGGATAGAATGGAAGTAGGAAAAGTATTAAAACTTTCATGGACACCAGGGAGATCATGATAGCTAAGAGATTGTAATAAACAGCAGGACAGTCCTAAAAGAATCTAGAGATTTGATTTTCTTCTCTAGATAAAACCTTTCATGAGTTCATCTACAACTGTCTAGAAAATTTGTTCCCTCTGAAATTAAGACAGTGAGAAAGTTTTGCATGTCAACCTGTCAAATATCATGCATTAAATACATACATCCACACAAACTATTTCATATATTTGGAATGAAGTACCTTTTCCCAAATTCCCATTATAGAATTTTCTTTATTGACCAACTGTGATTGGGCAAGTAAGGAATTTGTCTCTGTGAATATGCTGTCAGTGTATATACATAGTATACAATAAAGTGTCCCAAAGTTGCTTTTTCCAAAGGCATCTGGACTTTGTTTTTCCTTGAAGACCTTTCACTATTCATCCAAGAAGCTTCTTCAGTTCTGACTGAATAGTGGACAATGAAAGAATTTAAATTTCTTTTTGTCTTTTGGTCATTAGCAGTCATTCTGAGAATTGTTGAGGCCATTTGGAGGTTTATCTGTGTCCTCGTCAGTAATGCAAATTTGTGTGAAGCCTTCTTGGATCAGCTGGAGGGACTATGATGGGAAACTAAATGTCTTCAAGAAAAAACAAAGCTGCCTTTTGAAAAATCACCTTTGGGATGAACCATGACCTGGATGACTGAAAATCTCCATAGACATTAAGCAACAACTTTCTAAATCATAAGATACAATCATGATTCATATGATAGAAACAAAAAAAATGTTAGTCACATGATATCAAAAAATAGGAGTAGGAAATAGGAAAGGATAAAGGAAGTAGGTAATAGAAAGATGAGAAGGATAATAGAAATACAGTCCTACTACATAGTTAGGTATCTTTAGGCATAAGTACTGTAGGAACTATATGCTTCTTAGAGTGATAGTATGGAGAAAAAAACCTGTTTTCATGTCTGGTTGTTTTGGCATCAAATGCCCTGTACTGATGTCCTGAGGGGAGAAGTTAAAAGAGTTAGGTAAGGGTAAACTAGGCATTTTCTCAGCCCTCTATCTGGCTTGAGTAGTATACAGGTGCTCAATGGAAGGCAGTCTGATAATTAGAGATTAGAGATAGATAGTTAGGTAGTTAGGTAGTTAGGTAGTTAGGTAGTTAGGTAGTTAGGTAGTTAGGTAGTTAGGTAGTTAGGTAGTTAGGTAGTTAGGTAGTTAGGTAGTTAGGTAGTTAGGTAGTTAGGTAGTTAGGTAGTTAGGTAGTTAGGTAGTTAGGTAGTTAGGTAGTTAGGTAGTTAGGTAGGTAGGTAGTTAGGTAGTTAGGTAGGTAGGTAGGTAGGTAGGTAGGTAGGTAGGTAGGGAGGTAGGGAGGGAGGGAGAGGGAGGGAGGGAGGGAGGGAGGGAGGGAGGGAGGGAGGGAGAGAGAGAGAGAGAGAGAGAGAGAGAGAGAGAGAGAGAGAGAGAGAGAGAGAGAGAGAGAGAGAGAGATGATAGAGATAGAGGGTTAGAGATTTGAAGAGATGTCCTGAGGGGAGAAGGTAGGTAGGTAGATAGGTAGTTTGGTAGGTTGGTAGGTAGGTAGGTAGGTAGGTAGGTAGGTAGGTAGGTGGGTGGGTGGGTGGGTGGGTGGGTGGGTGGCCAGGCGGCTGGGCGGCCAGGCAGATAGGCAGATAGGCAGATAGGCAGATAGGCAGATAGGCAGATAGGCAGATAGGCAGACAGGCAGACAGGCAGACAGGCAGACAGGCAGACAGACAGACAGACAGACAGACAGACAGACAGACAGACAGACAGATAGATAGATAGATAGATAGAGGGTTAGAGAGGGGTAGAGATAGAGAGACAGAGAGAAAAATAGGGAGACAGACTGACAGACAGACAATCAATTTTGAAGGAATGCCATTCTCTCCGTTACTGGACAATTGACTTGCATTTTAAAATAACTTTAGAAAAAAATTAATAGGTTTTAAAAATATATATATAAACTATAGACTTGAATGTTGAAATAACTGTGGAAAAATTTAATAGGTTTTTTAAAAAATATATAAATGTTTGGATATTTTCAGATAGCGGTTTCCTTGGCCAATATTACCTGCCATGGTGACTGAAGGAAGAGCTTCCATCTCCTCTCATCAATTCTTTGCCCATATTTGAACTGGGAGGAATACAATTGCCTTAGAGCATGTGCCACAGCATAGACTGCATTGTAGATGCTGTAGCTGTGGCTAGTCATGCTCAATTCAAATATAGATTGAGAAAGTGTCTCCAGTTTCTCTTTTCCTGTGCAGATCTTGTCAGTGTCCCGATCGTTAATACCACTGGAGAATGAGCATTCAAATGCATCTTTCCAAAAGTCTCTAATAAAACCATCTCCTTTTTCTAATGTTGGGTTTCTTTTCTGAATAAATTTTTGAAACCCTGTCAGTTCCCTTGAGTGGATTGCAAAGGAAAGAGCGCCATGGAGAAAAACAATGGGCAATTCTCTTTGCATCAGAATGGAAGTGAATTCCATCTGGCCTGTCATGATCCAAATTTTGGCTTTTCTTTGTTTTGGTATATCATCAGAATCTAAAACATAGATCATAAGTCTCAAAGTCATCAGGCCTGTAATTTCAGCATTCAAAATCACTGCAATGACTGTACTCCTCATGATGACTTTGTATAATTTATCTGCCTCCTCCACCATGTCAGCTGCTAAATTACCATACATCATTTGTGGTATACTGTCTATAAAGTCAAAGCAGATCCCTCTCTCTGTAAACATGGAAAGGCTATTCTGAATGAACCTCTCTTTATCTTCCTCAACAAAGCACACTTTCCCAACCCAGGTCCATCCAAAATGCAACAGTAAGTGTAGTATTCCATTATACTGGTGCACCTCAACGGGGAACATCCATTTGACAAACCTTGCTGCTATTTCATCATTCATGAAAGGAGCTGATCCATATGTGATCTAAATGGGAGTAAGAAAATAATAGAAAACAAAGGAATTTTTCTAAAGAATAATATGAATTACACCCATTTTTATTTGATGCAATCTCTGTGCTTGAGTACAATGCAGAAAATTACATTTTTGAAACTTGATATTTTGAGGTTGTCAATTGATCAAAAAATTGATCAAGCAATTAGTAATTTCCAATCTCAACAAACAAATGTTCTATGTTACATATTGGCAAAAAAAAAAAAATCCAGAGCACAAAATATAAACTAGGTGGACATGACGTTTCAGACAACCCTCACTCTGTCAAGGATTTTGGAGTACTCATATCTAATGATCTAAGAACCAGAGCACTCTGTAACAACATTGCTAAAAAAGCATTAAAAGTTGTTAACCCAGAGCATGCAAAACATTTGCCAGACCAATTCTCGAATACAGCTTAACTTTTTGGAACCCGCAACGTATGTCAGACATTGATTCAATTGAGCGAGTCCAGAGATATTTCTTGAGAAGTGTCCTCCACACGTTAGTGGCATAAGGTATTGTTGTGGTTGAAGTCATTGACAGATAGAACATTGTAGCAGATAATTTTGCATACTACGTTTAGGTCAAACTGAAGGCAATGTAATTCTAAGTTGTCTAAACCTGAAATTTCAAGTCTAGTGGCAAACTTAAAATAAACTGCATTTTGCAGAAAATGTGACTTCAGCAACACAGTGGTCAATGCCTGGAATGAACTACCTGACTGTCATCTCTTCCACAAACCCCCATCATTTTAACCTTAGACTGTCGACCTCATCCCATTCCTAAGAGGTCTCTAAGGGGAGTCCATAAGCACACCAACATGCCTACCATCCCTGTTCTAGTGTCTCTTTTTATTTGGATCCATTTCATGTATTCAAAATCATGGTTATACTTATATATGTTGTCTAATAACATGTTCCTCATTGAGCCTGACAGAAATTCTGGTGATTTCCTTTTTATATATTTGTCATCTACACGCCTCAAACATGTGATACCTAAAATCATTAAAGAGAAAGTGAACTTTGCATTTTTTACCATATTTATGTCCCACCTGGGGAAATTTGAAGTTGCAGAGACTGTTTGCCATGTTGAAGCAGGTCCTAGTACGAGGTCCTCCAATGACAGCTACCGTGTTGTTCTGAACATTGCATTTGTAGTTGGGGATAAATTTATCTTTTGTAGATAGAAATTCCATGGCTAAAAGATAAGTCGTAATATCCTCAAGAGTGTCAGTACCAATGTGGAACCCCAGAGTCACATTGGGTAATATTTCTGACTGTTCATTGATCTCATTAACAGCAAATGCCAGAGCCAACGTGTGTTGGTAATTATGAGTGAGATACCTTCAGTGAGAGTTGTAAACTCTGTCAATACATTTCTGCTTCAGAATCACATTTCAATTGTTATATACATTCATGCACATCCAAAATGTTGTGGTTATTATTTGCTCTTGAGATATGTAATGTGGTCTTTAGCAAACAATAGCCCGAGATTGTATTGATTGGGAAGCAATAATATTGGGAACGGGTAGCTAACCTTGTACTGAGACAACATATGTATGCTTATTTATTTTCTACTTAATGTTCTTCTAGAAGACAGACAATTTGAGCCAGTTTGGTTTACAGTAAAAAGTAAGAGGCTAGGAGTTCAAATCCCACATTCTATGTGATTTCAGCCTGTCATTCTCTTTCAGCCCAACTCACCTCACAGAATTGTGGTTATTGAGAAGATAAGAGAAGGAAGCCAAGTTGTATATTTTTGCCCCTTGAATGATTTGCATAAAAAATAAAGTGGGATAAAAATAAAACAAATAAATAGATAAATGGGAAGCAATAGTACATTATTTCCTCATTTATGCCTGCAGTATTAGTGGAGGCTAAGTGTCTTTTAATCCTAGAATTTATACATGACTAAGGACAATTTCAGTGAGCTATATGGTGAGTATTTTGATTTGAGCAGAAAGGTAAAGAGGAAGAATAAAATGACAACTTTTAGGTGGTGATAGTTCAGAGTTTGAGAATGAGGCCGAGGATACTTACAGATATTGATCAAGCACATCATGAGAAGGAACACTTTGAAACATGATCTGATTTGAAAGAAAGAAGACCTGATATATAACAGCAGCAACAATTAATTCTCCAGACTGATAGTACTTGTGAGAAATTGGAAGAGGATCTCTGAGATTGCAGTTGTGAACAGAACTGCACATCCACTTAGGAAAAAAGAATAAAATCAGTGTTGTGAATAGAAGCAGCTCAGAATAAAATATCGCCATTGTAGATATTAAAGTATACATTGAATGTTATTATTCAAATACTGATCTGAGTCCTAATCGATCAGCCTTTCAGGAATATTATGTAAAATCAAGTATCACAGATTAAACATGTTTCTTTTTTGTTCTCTCTACTTGTAAACCTTTACTTCTGAGTCTGTATTAATGTAATGCAGTTTTTTTAAAACCTGGATTCATAGTTTTTTTCCCCTGTTTAACAGGGTTCCCTTGAGATAGGGAGCAAAGAACAATGATGACACTTAATTTGATAATTACTTAGAAGCTAATAGCTTACTTGCAATAGTATTTTTTTTTGGCTTCTGGGCAAAATGTCGAAATGAAACATATTGATTGAGAAAATGGGAGCAGCGTCATATGCACTAAACAAACAATTGTTGGGACTTCCCCCCCCCCCACCAAAGATGGTGCCATTTTCGGTAGATACATATCTATAATCAGTTTCCAAACTTTATTGATTTAAAATACAATTTTAAAAGCATTGAAGTTCATTGGTTACAGTTAATTTGTCAATGTTTTGCTGAAAGCAGTTTCTGCTATGAAAGGTCGCAGTTTAACATGATTGATGTCAAAGATTGTTTGAAAGAGGGAAATCATGCTGGAATGTTCCATAAGGCAGGGACTTCTGCAGAGTAGGTTCATCTCCTTGAGCCTGCAAAATATAGTTCAAAGTGAGTCTTTCTTTTGGGTCTGATGGCTCTACTCCCCAAAAAGCCCTACTTAAGAGCCTACCCAGCAGTCCACCCCTCCCCATTTTGTCTGGTTCCACATAGCCATGAAACAAGGCAGGGTCATGGTGGAGATGCCCAATGCTCTCTGATAGCCTCAGGGCCCCCACAGCTAGGACATCCATACCCTGACACCTGCCTCACGGCGACACACCAGCAGCCATGTGCAGCAGGAGTCATGTGGCCTCCAAACCACTTCTGCTTATTTGTGGCTGCAACAGAGTAGGAGGCAGAGTGGTGTGCTGCAGGGATGGGTTTCAAAACTTTTTACTACCGGTTCAGTGGGTTCAATGTCTAGATGGGGGAGGCATGTGACTGAGTGGACATTGCCAACTTGATGTCACTCACACACACTCAGTCACATGATGCCTCCCACCAAGCCATGCCCACTGAAATAGTGGTGAAAAGTTTTGAGGGGGGGTGCACCATTCCGGGACTCTTTGCTGTCTTTTTTGTGGGCAGGATGGATACCCAGAGCACCTTTAATTTGTTTTGTGGGCTCCCTCGCAGGCAGTGTCTCTTTCTGGCCCACAGCAGAGAAAAAGGTTGCTACCTGCCTCCCCTTTCGTCAGTCTCCACATTGCTGCCCACCGCCAACTTAACTCTGTGCAGCTCCAGAGGAGCTGTGGTAGAGTGTGCTGTGGAGGATGCCATAAGCCAGATTGATCAGGGTGGCGTGCTGCTCTGAGAAGCCACACTCGGCCAACTCCCACCTGCGGTCAGAAGCGGAAGTGGTCCTGGTGCAGAGTGCTGCAGGGCCAGGAAGCACTGCTGGAGCCAGGCCAGCTCCAGGGAGAAGAGGCGTGGGCAGTCCACCACCCTGAAGAGATCCATATGGGGCTCTGGCAGCTACAACATGCAGCATGAGGGGCAGAAGCCTCTTAACCTACAGCTGCCATATCGATTCTGGCAGTTGAGTGCCCCATCCTCTCTCTGTGCAGCAGGGGCTCTTTGTTGTCCTGCTCAGAAGACAGAGCCTGGGGAGAAAGGAAATGGTGGTTCAGGCGGTCCCGCCCTGCATCCCTGCCAACCGGAGAGCATCCCAGGAGCCCTTCAGAGGCAACAGACCCAAGCGCTCTTTTCAATGGGGTGGCTATGCTTGTATGCTCATGTCTGAAAGCCTTGCAAACTTTCCGCCCAGCCAAGCACACCTCAGCTGTGCCAGGAGGCACCTGGTGGCACTGGTAGGTCTCCAGTGTGACAGATGATCGGTTGGGGTGGCACCTCTTCCAGCCTGGGTGAGTTTCTTCAAGCCAAGGCCTTGGGGCTTCTGGAGCTGCCTGTGTGTGGAGGGTGCTTGGCTGACTTCAGCTGTGCTCGGGCTGGAGGAGACACTGCCACAACCTACTCTGGAGCCTCTCTAGATGACCTTGAAAACTTCTGAGGTTGCTATGGGAGGGGCCAGATGGGCAGTATTTCCCTTCCTTTCCTGGACATCTGCACCCTCAGAGCCTGCAGCAACTCCCGGCCCTTGCACAATAAAGAAAAACTTCTGTTGAATGTGAGGCAATGAACTACTTATCGCACTCACAAGAATTTTTTCTTTACTGTGCAAGGGCTGGGAGTTGCTCCAAGACATCAGGCTCTGAGGCTCCGAGGATTCAGGCACCCAGGGAGAGGCAGAAATGCTGCCCATTTTCCCCATCCCAAAGCAACCTTGGAGGTTTTCAAGCTCATCTGGAGAGGCCTTTTTTTAAAGAAAACCCCACAAAAGCTGCAAGATCTGGAACTGCCAGTCTCCAGTAAGATGCACATCTCATGCCCCGCCCTGCCCTACCCCATACCGTGCCCCACCCAGCCACCTCCAAATTGTGCCCCGCTGCGAGCATCTCTTAGCCGTTAATACATCAGCTGAGGTCTCAGGCGTAAGGGAGGATTAGTACTTGTTATTTCCAACTCTAGTCAAGAACCTTGCCTGCTACACCAAAGTAGATATCAAATTTTCAGACTTGGGTTAGGAATTCTTCCACATTTAAAATTGAATATGGAAACTATTGGGAGGGTCTTTCTTTTTTTGGGGAGGTAGGGATATTGTGAAACTTATAGGTTGTATTGATTTTCACATAACATTGTCTTAGACTCTATTCTAATCTGAAGAAGGCCAGAAAAAAATAATGTTTGAAGGAATAAGTGAGGAGCAGCTGTCTAGATTCTGCAAAAAGAATAACAAACTTGGAATAGATTGTCACCTTGCATGTCACCTTGATTTGCTAGTACAGGGAATAAGTCAGAATCACCAAACTGGGGAAAACCTGTTTGTTGATAGTAACCAATTTGGTTTCTTTCAAGCGGTCTAATATAAAAAATAAGCTTCATTTCTTTATTAGTTGCTCCTTCTTGTTCAGGTCAGGTTTCAGAATAATGATATAGCATTTGGGGGAAAAGATGCAGTCCAGTAATCCAGCTGCTGAAGCCAAAATGGAGAAGATCTCCACAGCAACCACATATTTTCCCTTGGTGCTCAAATAGGTGGGACAAATGAAACCCAGACACTGCAAAAGACCAACATGCTGAAGGTGATCAATTTGGCTTCATTGAAGCTGTCAGGTAAATTCCTATCTAGGAAGGCCACCATGAAGCTGACAGCTGTCAAGAACCCCATAAAGCCAAACACAGTATAAAACATGGTAACTGAACCTTCATTACATTGCAGGAGAATTTCTTTGGCCATGGAGTGCATGTCAGAATCTGGGAATGGGGAGGAGTGCTAACCACACTATACAAATGGTGAATTGTACTAGGGAGCAAGGTAGAACAATAGAAAGAGTCACCCTTTCCCCCACCAATTTCCTCATTTTTGACCCTGGCTCAAAAATGGCCATGGAAGCAAGAACAACAATGGTTGTTTTCCCCAATGTACAAGAAAGAGCTATAGAGAAGATGAGACCAAAAATAGTCTGTCACAAGAGACATTTCACTTGGTCTGGTTGCCCAATGAAGATAAAAGTGCAAAGGAAGGAGAGCAGGAGAGCAATAAGAAATCTTTAAGTGAGGTTCCTGTTATTAGCTTTGACAATGGAAGTGTCCTGGTGTTTAATGAAGATCCCCAGTACTAAAACTGAGATGAAAGATAAGGAGACTGTTATGACCAGCAAAGAAATGCCCAAGGGCTCTTGATAAGTCAAGCAAGCTATTGTTTTTTGAAGACAAGTATCTTGATCTTTATTTGGATAATGATCTTCTGGACATGGAAAACAATCATCTAAATATGTGGAAAAAAGAAACAGTATAATTTTTCTTCAACATCAATTAATAATAACATACTAGGTCAGGCGTGTCAAAATCGATTTCATTGAGAGCTGCATCAGCATTGTGAGGTGGAGTGGGGATGCCCAGTGATCAGGAAGAATATGTCTTGCTGATCTCAGGGATACCGTAAAATCCTCAAAAGAAGCAAGAGAAGTTCTTCAAGCCGGTGACAAAAAATCCAGCCAAGGTTGGAGGGAGGAGCCAATGTCGCGATGACACATCGTGCGGACTCGACTGTCCGAGTCCACCAATGACACTTTTGCCTCTAGACGGTCCGGTAGGACCTAAACTGTCCTGAAGTGATGGTGACTAGGAAGACAAAACCTCGCTGGTCACAGGGACATCGCAAAGTCCCTGGTCGACCCAAGGAAAGTGCTTCCAATTGGCGGCAAACAGGCAGCCCCCAGGCTGACATAGTCGGAGACGGCTCCAGAAGGAAAGTGAAAGTGTTCCATCTGGTGAGGTTTTTTTTTTAACTTTCAGAAGATTGCCCTAAGAAATGTTTTTCCATTAAAGATATTAGTCCTCTAAGTAAGAATAAAGCGGCAAATTTAATCCTTATTGAACTGTCTTGGAAAATTCATTACTTTTGCTTGTAACGGTCTTTTGTGGATTGAAGTGATTGCAATGTTTCCTGTTTCTCCATTTGAAGTGAATGGACTGATTTTTTCTTTCCTTATTTTTCCTACCTTAATTCTTTTGGCTTAAACTAAAACTTTTTTTATTTTAACAAATTCCTTCTTTTATTTGTTATAAAAGCATATTAACGATACTTGAAGAATCAAGTATAAAAAAGTTGAATCTGCCAGTCAGAAGTCTGAGCCTGAAGTTTTTTTTCCTGAAACAATGTATCCTTTGTTCATTCCTACTTGACTTCACTGACTTTGCAAAGAAAGGGTTTGGAGCTTGTTTATGAAACCTGATAAAGACTCAAGGGTATGAACAGTGCTTTGCAGGTGTGTCTGGAAAATATTTTGGCAAAAGAAGGAAAAGGAAAGAAAAGGCAAGAACCCTTCTACTTTGAAAACTATAAAATAATTTATGCTTAAATATAAATATATTCTCCAAGAAACTTTCCCTTTTTAACAGGCTAGAGTGGCAGAGATTATCAGATTCTTTCTTTTTTCTTTTACAACTCTTTTATTTTGGAAAAATGGATCAATATTCAGATGAGGAAAACTTAAAAGTTCATAATATCCTGGATGGACTTCAAAATATCTTAGAAGGATTTGAGAGATTTGAGAAGAAATGGGATAGACTATGGAATATCACAGTAAAAGATGATGGGGTTGGACCCCCCCAAAATTAAAGAAGAGAATGAAAATACAGAAAACAAAGTTAAGATAACAGATGAATTTACTAATGGAACAAATGTGAGTGAAACTGGAAAGAAGGAAAGCTGGAAAAGTGACTTTGACAATTTGGAGCTTTATCCCAAACTTCAAAATCTAGGAGGAAAAAAAAGAGTGAAAAGGATGGAGTTAAGAAGACAAACCTATCCAGAAATAAGTTTGATAACCAAAGTTAAGCTTATGTTAATAACAACTCCAGGGCAACGAAACTACATGAGAGATCTTCTAAGTGCAGAGAGAAGTTCAAAACTCTAGAAAGGAGCTGAAAAGAGAATTGACACAACAGCAGCTGAGAGAGATAAGACCATTCCACTACTGGAAAGACACTGGTTGATAATGCTAGTTGATGATAAAAAAAACTAGCCAATTTTTGATGATTAATAAGTTGGAATTTCAGTGTCTTGTAGATTGTTTTAGATTATCATTGAATGTTTATTCGTTAACATATAATTTACTATGATATTAATAATTAAATGATAACCTTAATAAATGATAACCTTAATAAATTCTAAATTAAACTTAGTGAAATTTAGTGATAATAGATATAGTTAAAGACATAATTGATAATGATGATAATGTATACAATGTGTGGTGTTATGATAAGTAATAATTGGATATGAATATTAAATGGCACCCATGAAAGGAAGATTAGAAATCCTTTTGGATTATATACAAAAGTTAATAAAAAGAATTAAGTTAGATACAGTTGTTTTTATTATTAGGGGGGAAATTATTAGTCAAATAAAGTAGGGATAATGATGACAACATTATATGTATGTATGTATGTATGTATGTATGTATGTATGTATGTATGTATGTATAATATAAGGAAACTAGATGAAAATTGCCAACAGCGATTTGGAAAAGAGGATTAGAAAAGTTTGTTATTAAATATGATGGATGTTTAGCTAGAATAGGACATAAAGATTCAATGTTGGTACTTCCGGGGAGGGGCCTGCCGCCGCCGGCAGCTTATCTGAACTGCCTCCAGAGTTCTGGTTCGTTATCTATTTAATACCTTAGATATCTCTTTTTTCAGGCTAGAAAAAAGCAGAGAGCAGTCAATTCAGTCGGTGAGAATCTTCTTTGAAGTTTGCAGTTGGTTTTTTTGGCTGTGAATGGAGGAAGAGATTCTGCCAAGGCTGAGTCATTTAACTCCGGTCAGATCTTCTCAGCTGTTTTTTATAGTACAAGGCAAGTGACCCCCCCCCCTCAGAACAATCTTTTGAAACTAGGCTATAGAAAATTAACATGAGCAGAGACCAACCTGAGAACTTTTTTTTTGTTTGTTCTATCAAAAATGCCAGCTTCAATGTTATAAAAACCTCTTTTGTTTAATTGTTTTCAAAATGGCGATTTTAAAACTTCCGCATTTGTTATAATGATATATCTCCAACTTCCTGGCACAGAATCAAAGGAATAACACTCCCTTGAAGCTTTCAAAGACTCTTTGTTGTTATAGAGACATTCCAACGGGGTTTTGCTTTGTTTTTTACTTAAAGCAAAGATATAATGGCATCAAAATCGACCTCTGCGAAATTACCTCCGAGATCCACATCTCTCATACCTGGCATAAAGTTGCAGCCCCCACCTTCTATGCCCCCTAGTGGAGATGTACTAACGAAAGATTTTTTTTTGGAAATGTTCAGAGAATCCAGAGAACAGAACTTAGAAATGTTTAGAGAATCCAAAGAACAGAATTTAGAAATGCTTAGAGAGTTCAAAGATGAAATAAGGAATGAGATGGAAATCTTATATGATAAATTTGATACTAAGGTCACCAAAATGAATGAGGATATGATGGGAATTGTAAATGTAATGACGGAATATATTTCTGGAATGGAAGATAACTTAGAGATTCTCAATGAAGCTAAGACTAACTTAACATCTAAAACTGAAGTGGTGGAACAAAAAATTGAAAATGCTGAAAAACAAATTATGATACAGTATAAGCAAATGGAGCTTGCATTAAGAGTCAGGGGGCTGCGTGAAGAGAAACAGGAGAACTTAAAGCAAATGTTTTCTGAGGCTTTTGACTGCCTGGTGGGAAGACCGGGATCCAATTATGACTGGCAGATTGACAAAAATTTTCGCGTTAATTCTTGGGCGGCAAAACAAAGGCAACTCCCCCGAGATGTGGTAATATACTTTGTTACAAGAGAATCTAGAAATATGATATTACAAGAGTCCTATAATACCAAGCTTCAAATTGGCAGACAGGATCTGATTGTTTTGAAAGAAATACCACCTCAAATGCTAAGAGGCCAGAAGAGATTATGCTTTTCTGGTGGAAGAGCTCAGAAAGTGTCAGATACAGTACAGATGGGATGCCCCATTCGGTATCATAGTTACAATGGACAAGCAAAGATATTGTCTCAGCTCTGTATGGAAAGCTCGAGATTTCTATCATAAGATTCTGAAGATGGGACACCCTGAACCTTCCGGATATGGAGAAAAACCATGAGACGAACAAGATAAACAGCAAACTATACAACCATCAGATAAAATGCACCATCTCCCCCTCCCGGAAGGACAAGGGGTCAAGGAAAGAAGACCTAACCGTATGACCACCAGACAAATGGATAAACAAGCTACAATGCAACAATCTCAACAATCGTTGGCCATTGATCAAGGAGCTACAGCAACAAGCTCAGAAGCTGTGGGAGGAGCCAGACCAAAGGCGAGACAGGCCTTGCGGGAGGCTCTAAAAAAGCTTCAGGCAACCAAAAATGACAACTAAGATTTTGACATGGAATGTTAATGGACTGAACTCTCCACAGATAAGAAAGAAAATATGTCATTATCTCAAACAGTTTAAGAATGATATAATTTGTTTGCAAGAAACCCATATCAAATCAACGGATCAAAAATTTTTGTTTAACCCCAAACTTGGTCAACATTTTGCGACCTCAGCCACGGAAAAGAAAAACAGCATAGTAGTATACTTAAGAAAAGACATTAAAGCTGAGCTAATTGAAGCAGATCCCTTTGGAAGATATATTGCATTATATTTAATCTTAGAAGGGAAAAGGACATTACTTTTGGGAATTTATGCTCCTAATCAACAACAAGATGGATTTTATAGAAATCTCCATGCTAAATTAGTACAGTGGGACTTCAAGTCTTGTATACTATTGGGTGACTGGAATGGCGTGATTGATACCAAAAGAGATAAGAAGATATCTCGCCCGAACACCAAACTTCGAGCTAAGTTACCCAAATCTTTTTTTGACATGATGGATGACTTCGAATTGTGAGATGTTTGGCGTGAAAGGCATGCAGAAGAATATGACTTTACCTTCTTTTCCGATAGATATCAATCTCTTTCAAGGATTGATTTTATACTAATTACTAATGACTTACTTTCTAGGGTGAAGAAGACAAAGATCATGGCGAGAGTTCTTTCGGATCATAATCCAGTTTGGATGGAATTGGGAAGGGTAGTCCAGGCAAGAAGGTCTTGGAGGTTGAATGAAAATTTATTTAGATATGAAAAGTATATTAAGGATTGTAAAAAATTGTTATCTGAATATTTTGTTCTTAATATGAATAAGGGTACATCTATGGAATATGTATGGGATGCAAGCAAAGCATATATGAGAGGAGTACTAATGAACATAAACAAAATACATAGATATAAACAAGGGCAAAAATGAAAAGAATTGGAAGAGGAAATTAAAGGGAAAGAGTTGGAATTAACATTGAACCCAAGTGATACAAAGATTAAGGAAGCAATCTCTATATTAAAATCCCAGTTTGATATGCTGGTCTCTGACCAGGTAGCCACCAGTTTATTATATGCCAAACATAATACTTTTTGCAACGCAAATAAACCCGGTAGGTGGTTGGCTTACCAGATTAGGAAAAAAAGGAAAGCTCAAAATGTATCCAAATTGTGTTATAGAGGGAAGAGAGTTTTTCAACAGGAAGAGATCCAAAAGGCATTTCTAGAATTTTTTACAGAGTTGTACAAAGGGGATAAAATTAGGGACGTAGACATAGATAAATACTTAGATAAAGAGAAAATCCCCCTAGTTAGAGAAGAACATAGTCACAAGCTGAATCAACCAATAACCTCTGGGGAAATCCTGCAGGCAATTAAACAATTAAAGTTAGGGAAAGCACCAGGTACAGATGGTTTAACAGCTGTTTACTATAAAAATCTACAGTTAGAAATGGTAGAACCTCTCAGAGAATTATTCAATAAAATTCAATCGGGAGGGAAAGTGCCCCCTTCGTGGAAAGCGTTTATATCGTTGATACCCAAAGAAGACGAAGATCTTACTCAGCCCAAAAATTATAGACCCATTTCATTACTCAATGTAGATTATAAAATTTTCACTAAAATATTAGCAAATAGGCTAATGGTGGTTATTCAACAATTGATACATAGCGATCAAACTGGTTTTATACAGGGTAGACAGATGAAGAGCAA
This sequence comes from Thamnophis sirtalis, assembly GCF_051295495.1. NCBI lineage: Eukaryota > Metazoa > Chordata > Lepidosauria > Squamata > Natricidae > Thamnophis > Thamnophis sirtalis. The sequence continues at coordinate 128,170,507 of NW_028261384.1, forward strand.
TGTTAGATTAATCATTAACGCTTTAGAATACCTGGGGAAGAACAATCATTTATATTTTTGGATGCTGAGAAAGCCTTTGATCGAGTTAATTGGCAATTCCTGCTGAAGATATTGCAAAAAATGCAGATAGGAGATGGCTTTTTACGGTCAATTGGTGCAATATATCAGCAGCAAACAGCCCAGATTATAGTCAATGGAAGTCTAAAAGATGCCTTTCAAATTGAAAAAGGTACAAGACAGGGCTGCCCTCTGTCTCCATTATTGTTTATTATAACCTTGGAAGTATTGTTGAATAAGATACAGGGCTTGAGCGGTCTAAAAGGGATTAAGATTAGACAGCAAGAATACAGAGTCCGCGCATTTGCGGACGACCTGGTTATAATATTGGAACAACCGCAGGAATCCAGTAGGGTCTTAATGAATACGATTAATCAATATGGTCAGGTTTCGGGATTCAAAATAAATTTAGGAAAAACCAAAATATTAGCTATAAATATGAATATCAAGCAGAAGGAAGAACTGGGAGCGATGTTAAGATGTGAGGTAGTTAAAAAAGTAAAATATCTTGGAGTTAATATTTTAACCTCAAATGGGAAATTATATCAGCATAATTATGAACCACTTTGGCATAGTATACAGTTGGAGTTGAAAAGGTGGGAGAAACTGCATTTGTCCTTGCTGGGTAGGATAGCGGCAGTGAAAATGAACATTTTACCAAAAATTTTATTTCTTTTTCAAATGTTACCAATACTTAAAAGAGATGTGAATCTTTTAGAATGGCAGAAGGGTATTTGTATGGGCAGGAAAGAAGCCGAGGGCAAAGATGAAAATAATGCAAGATACACGTGAAAGAGGAGGATTGAAATTACCTAATTTAAAATTATACTATGATGCAGTGGCATTATCTGCAATTAGTGACTGGACTCATTTAACCAATGATAGAATATTGAATATCGAGGGACACGACTTGGTATATGGTTGGCATGCTTACTTGTTATTTAACAAAAAATTGGATAAGAATTTTAAAAATCATATTTTAAGAAATGCTTTATTGTGGGTCTGGAAAAAATACCAACACAAACTAAATGATAAATTGCCCATGTGGGCAATTCCTAGACATGCAATTGAAAATATGAATACAGAACAAAAACACGATAGAACCACCTATAGACAACTTCTTATTTTAGAAAGAGGGGTATTACAATTAAAATCTTTAGAGGTACTTAAAGAAGAGAAGGTAGTTCAAACGTGGTTTCAGTATGGTCAACTACAGGCCAGATGGAAAACAGATCAAAAAATTGGCTTTGTAAAAGTTGAGGATAATTTGTTTAAACAAATAAGAGATCAAAGCTCAATGCATATAAAGAGGATATACAATGTATTAATACAGATGGATTCTGAAACGGAACTGATTAAGGATTGTATGATAAAATGGGCTCAGAATATTGATGAACCAATAATGCTGGACACATGGGAAAGAATTTGGGTAAGAAATGTGAAATTTACACAAGCACACAATCTGAGAGAAATTTTTTATAAGATGTTTTATAGATGGCACTTAGATCCCAAAAAGCTTACTTCTATGTATCCGAATGTTCAACCTAAATGTTGGAGATGTGGTTCTCTTGATGCTACATATTTTCATATATGGTGGACATGTCGTAATGTTAAGGCATTTTGGATAAAAATATGGTGGATTCTGCAAAATATCTTCAAAAGAAGGATAAAATTCACCCCCCCAGCTGTTTTCACTAGGTATATGTATTGACTTTACGGCAGCAGAGATTAATTTGGTTCTGTATTTAATAACGGCAGCAAGACTCTTGGTGGCGCAATATTGGAAGAAGAAAGATTTGCCTACAATTCAAGAATGGACTTTAAAAGTTATAAACTTAGCCAAAATGGCAAAAATTTCAGCATAGCTCAAAGAACATTCAAACGAGAGATATAAACGAGACTGGAAAAAATGGATTGATTATATACAAAGTAAACATGGGATTAAGAAACTCCAGATAGCTTATGCTTAGCATCAGTAAGAACTTAAACTGTTTAAAATTTGGGTAACAGTAAGAAGCTGAGATCAATGTAGAGATATTCTAGACGGTGATTGTCAAAAAGTTATACCATGTATGGTCTCTGGGAAGTCGGGGGGAGGAAAGGGAGGTGGGGATCTAGGGGGAGGGGGGAGGGGGGAAACATAATATGTGTTAAACTTTAAGGTACATGATTGCACTTGTATACTGTGGCTTTTTAATGTTAGTGTCAAAACAGAACAAACTGAATATATTGGAAGGTAATAGAAGTATACCGAAGGGAGGAGCTGAGTGAAAGAAGAAGGAGGGTGGAGAGAGTGAGAGAGAGGAGGAGGAGAAGGAAGGGAGGGAATGGATTAAGAGAGGGAGTGATAGGGTCAGGGTTAGATAGAGGGGGAGGGGAAGTAGGTGTAGAGGGGTATGTGAGAAGGAAGAATGAAAGTTGGAGGGGGTTGAAAGGGTGTATGGTGGGTCAAGGTGGTATATTCGGTTTGTATTGTAGGGGATACTTTCTATATAAGTGAGGGTTGTGGTTATTACTCAATGTTATATGCCCTGGTTATGCACAGTAAACATGTGATTGTATAGAATGAAACAGAAATAAAAATATTTTGCAAAAAAAATATGAAAAGTAAAAATAAAAATAATAATAATAATAATAATAAAAAGATTCAATGTTATTGGAGGATTTTAGAAATATTAAAATGCCAGTATGTGGTTATGTATTAAATCTTGGTATATTTTATGATGAAGGACGTTTAAATAATTATAGTCAAATAAAAATGGAGGTATAAGGGTAACATGTATAAATATTTGAATTAAAATACTTGAGTTAATATGAATTATGCTTGATGACTGTGGAAGAGATGCACGAAAGCCTTTTGTAATCAACTGATACATTTTTTACAGTATGTAAAGAAGGAAGATTTTGTATGTTGTGTTTGTTTTGAAAATAAAAATAAATTATATTTTAAAAAAATAGTTATGTTACAGTTTCTTTTTCCTAATTCTATTTTGATTTCTTCTTCTGGGCATATAACCTCCATCATTTTCTACTTTGTGTATTAGTTCCAAAGGTTCGTAGCAATGTTGTGATGAGTAGTGAGATATGGTAAACATGTTTCCACCTGATATTCTTCAAAGACAGTACTTTTGGAAAAATAATACTACTGATTACTACTTAAGTATAGTCATTGTCCCTTCTACTCCATCTCTCAAGGGAATTTCAGTAGACACTGAAAAACTATGACCTTAGATTAAGATATTGCATAGCATTGACATCTTCTCAGAAATATTGATCTGCATGCAGTGATAAAAAGAAGAATTTGTGTTTGATTTGTGATAGATCCTTGTCTTAATTCCAGATAATCTTTATTGTATTAACTTTAGATAATTGAAAGGAGTGCCCAACCCAGGTCCTCACTTGAATGGTAACATAGAAGTTGCTCTTTAATGTCTCTAATAAATATATATTACAGGGATTTGGTTATATTTAGGACTCTAGTTTTATCTTTTTTTCCTACCATGTTAATTTCTCCTATTTACAATTGCAAGTTCAGTAGTCCTCTTCCAGTGGTTCACAAGTATTACCAGTCTGGGGACTTAATCGTTGCTGCAATTATTTATCAAGTATTCTTTGTTTCAAATGAGATCACTTTTAAAAGTCTTCCTGCTCATGAAGTACTTGATCAATATATGTAAGTATCCCCCTACTACTATTTCTCCAGTTCTTCCTTTTATTTTCCTTATTTCTACTTGAATTGTATTATCTATCATTCATTTTTCTGCTGAAATGTTTCAGTTTCTAGTTGGTCAGTATGCTAATTCCAATGTCTATGGTTCACCATTTTTAATTCCAGAACTGGGATAAAATCAGCTTGTCCAATCACTGGAGATTTACGTGTCTCTCTCATATATTTAACAGGTCTGTGGCATTATTCATACCGCTAGAATCAATATTTGATATATTATATACATTCTGTTTCCAAATGTTCTAACCCTATTTACATTTACATTTCTTATTTCTATTGTCTATCCATTCATATTATTTCTCCCATATCACATAGTATTCCGAGTCATCCTTTCCCTTTAACTCTAATGTGAGTTTGTCCATTTCTGTACAATCAAATATTTTTTGGATTGCTAGTCCTTCTGGCGGAATACTGTCTTTCTTCCAATATTGCATAAAAGCAATCCTTGCCACCGTTGTTATGTGTAACATCAAGTACTTTAACTTTCTGTTGTATTCCGCCCTAATTATCCCCAGAATAAATATTTCTGGTTTGAATTCTATTTGACATTTAGTTAAATCCTGCGGCCAATTCTGTATATTCAGCCAATATCTTTTCGCTTCGGGGCATGATCACCCTGAGTGAAAGAAGGTACCTTGTCCCTGTTTGCATTTCCAACATTTTGGGCTTAGATTTGGATATATTTGACCACTCTCGCTGGCCCAAATGCCAATGGTAAAACATCTTATATTGATTTTCCTTATAAGCCACAGATTTTGTAATTGTATAATTTTTGTTCCAATTTTTTTCCCAGTCTTCTATTCTATGTTATGTCCCACTTTCTATGACACTAAAAAGCTTAACAAATTTAAAATTTATCAGAGATGCTTTCAGTATAATTCTGAGCTTCTTCACATTTCATCTCAACCAGAAATTAAAACAGTAAACCCTTTAATGTGTTTGAGAAACTTTTTCAGTTTTTATAATTCTATGGTGGAAAAATGGAACTGACTTCCTACTCTTAGAAAAATACAGGCAAAATATAGACAAAACTGAAACAAAAAACTACCTTAGCATCCAAATTAATCCTGGAAGAGATATTTTACCATGAATTTTAAATCTTTAAGTACAGAAGAAGAATCCTAAATACAGAAAAAAACAGGCTGTAAATGATTTCTTGGTTCAATTTTAGCTTATTGCTCCACCTTATCAATGATTCCTTGTCCATATAATCAAGTTATGGTTTGCCAGACATTTGTTTTTGTCTGTATGTATAACTGTGTCCATGTATACATATATATGCACACGCTAAATATGTATGTATTGTGTGTATGTGTGTGTGTGACGCACAGTAGATACCTTCAGGCAGTAGATATTGCTTTAGACAGTAGACATGTCTTTGTCTTCAGACAGTAGACATTGTGTATGTACATAAACATTTAAAGTGTCTACTTTCTGTATCTAAAGCAGAAGTATATTCATGCAGTTTATAATTCTCACTCAAGGTTCCTCACTCATAATTACCAACATACCTTGGCTGTGGCATTTGCTGTAATGGACATCAATGAAAATTCTAAGATTTTGTCCAATGTTAGCCTCGGTTTCCACATTGCTACCAACTATCTTGAGGAATATACAACTTACCTTTTAGCAATGGAATTTCTCTCTACAAAGGATAAATTTATTCCAAACTACAAATGTAATGACGAGACGAATACAATAGTTGTCATTGGAGGACCCCATACTAAAACCTGTCAAAACATGGCAACCACTCTGTGCAACTACAAATTTCCCCAGGTGAGTTAAATGTGGAGCAAGATTGAAAGTTTATTATTTTCAGATATTGAGTCCTCAAATCACTCTTATGAAAAGGATTGCAGATTTAAAAAATATTGTCATTTAATGAGAAAGTTGTAAGATATGAAGTTTATCAACAAAGGGCTCTCCTTTTTGCTTGATGAGCAGTATTAAATTTGCATATATTAATTGGTAAAAAAATAGTTTTTAGGAACTTTCCTTCCATACCCATTCAAGCCCAGTTATTTAGTACGTATAGATATATATGCATTAGTCCTTTATTTTAATTTTTTTCCCTAGAAAACTCCCATTTAACTAGGTTCTTCTGTCTTTCCCCCACTTGCCGTAGATCACATTTGGATCACCACCGTTGATGTATAATGACAACTCAGCACTTTTTGTAAAATGGATGTTCCCTGATGATATCCACCAGCTTAAAGGAATACTGCACTTACTGTTGCATTTTGGATGGACCTGGGTTGGGATGATTTCTTTGTATGAAGAAGATATGGAGAGATTTGTTCAAAAGAGCATTTCCATGTTTTCAGAGAGAGGAATCTGCTTTGACTTTATAGAATGTCTACCCCAAATGATGTATGGTAGTGAGGCTGCTGAAATGGTGGAGAAAGCAGATAAAATATATAGAGTGATCATGGGGAGTACAGTCATTGCAGTCATCTTCAATGCAGAAACTACAAGCATAGTGACATTGAGGATGATGCTCTCTGTTTTAGATTCGGATGATATTCCAAAGGAGAGAAAAGCCAAAGTTTGGATCATGACAGCTCAAATGGAATTCACCTCTATTCTAATGCAAAGACCATTGCCCATTGATTTTTTCCATGGTGCAATTTCCTTTGCACTTCACTCAAAGGAGTTAAGAGGATTCCAACATTTTACGCAGAAGAAAAACCCAAATTTTGACAAAGAAGATGGTTTCATTAGGGATTTCTGGAAAGATGCATTTGAATGTTCATTCTCCAGTGATATTACAGATGGGAACGCTGAAAGGATCTGCACTGGAGAAGAGAAACTGGAGACTCTTCCTAATACTGTCTTTGAGACCACCATGGGTGCACAGAGTTACAGCATCTACAATGCAGTCTATGCTGTGGCACATGCCCTGAGGGCCTTACATGCCTCCAAACTCAAGTGGAGTCAAAAAATTGAAAAAAGGAGCTGGAAGTACTTCCTTCAATCACCATGGCAGGTAGTGTTTACTAATCCAAATCAGGAATCATGTGAAATTATGTAAATAAATGTAGGTTTATAGTTTTTTTTCCCTCCTTTCCTTTTGAAAGTATCATTATTTTTTATATTTAATAATTCTTAACTTCCTCCTCTCTTCCTTTACGAATAGATTTGAATGTTCATAGCATTCTCTTATGCTAAAACTATTATTTTTTTTCAAATATTATCTGAATAATCTAAACAATGAAAGTCAGTTATGCAAAATTGGATGCAATTTGAAAATAAACTTAAGATTTTGAAAAAGTTTGAAACCCCCCCCCCTAACATATGAACTTTATTTTATGTATGAAATGCTATGTAAATTATATTTATGATTCCTTTTCAAGGAATCCAGTTAATATTTATATTTCTTTGTTTTTTTCCCCCGTTCAGCTCCATCATTTTTTGCAGCAAGTCTCCTTTAACAACAGTGCTGGAGAACAGATTTATTTTGGTCCCAATGGAGAATTTGAAACTGGGCTTGATGTTTTCAGTTGGGTCACATTTCCAAACATGTCCTTTCTGAAAGTCCAAATTGGAAAGATTGACCCCATGGCTCCCCCAGAAAAGCTCCTTACCATTTCTGCCAAGGATGCTGTTTGGCCCCTCATATTTAACCAGGTTTGTCTTATTTTTCACTTTTTAGGAAATCATGCATTCATTGACCCACAGAAATAAATGATTAAATGACTGTCACAATCAAACTTTGATTTAACAACCTCATATTTTTTTGAGTAGGATATCTGAAGTAGTCAGGTGTCTTTAACTACATTAGAAAAAATGGAACAGTGAAGAAAGTGTTTCTCCAATCCAGTTTCTCTAACCCAGCAAGTTTATGAGGTGTGGATTTCAACTCTCAATCTCAGCATGCTGGTTGGGGTAATACCAGATTACCATTGGAGGTAATAGCAATAGCAGTAGACTTATATACCGCTTCATAGGCCTTTCAGGCCTCTCTAAGCGGTTTACAGAGAGTCAGCATATTGCCCCCAACAATCTGGGTCCTCATTTTACCCACCTCGGAAGGATGGAAGGCTGAGTCAACCCTGAGCCGGTGAGATTTGAACTGCTGACCTGCTGATCTAGCAGTAGCCTTCAGTGCTGCATTTAACCACTGCGCCACCTTGGCTCATGGTCTTCTAGTCCAACCCATTCTGCTCAGGAAACCCTACACTGTTTCAGACAAATGGTTGTCCAATCTCTTCTTTAAAATCTTTCTGTATTGGATGACTCAGAATTTCTGGAGGCAAGCTGTTCCACCAATTAATTGTTCCAACTCTTAGGAAATTTCTCCTCAGTTCTGGGTTGGTCCTTTCCTTGATTAGTTTCCATCCATTGCTTCTTCTCCTGCCTTCAGGTGTTTTGGGGAATAGGTTGACTCCCTCTACTCTGTGGCAGCTCCTGAGATATTGGAACACTACTATCTTGTCTCCCCTAGTCCTTTTTATTAAACTAGACATTCCCTAAACTAGACATACCTAATTCCTGCAACCATTCTTCAGATATTTTAGCCTCCAGACTTCTAATCATCTTTGTTGCTCTTTTCTTCACTCTTTCTAGATTCTCCACACTTGCAATATTCCATGTGTGGCTTTATCAAGGCATTATAAAGTAGTATTAATACTTCATGTGATATTGATTGTATATCTTTGTTTATGCAGCCTAGAACTTTGTTAGCTTTTTTGTCAGCTGCGGTACAGTCCTTGCTTTTATTTAAATGGTTGTTCACTAGAACTCCAAGATCCCTCTCACAGTTACTACTATTGAGCAAAGTACCAGATATACACTACCTGTGCATTTTGTTTTTGTTTTTCTTGACTAAATGTAGAACCTTACTTTTTTTCACCATTGAATTTCATTTTGTTAGATAGCGCCCAATGTTCAACTCTGACAAGATCCTACTGTATCTTAAGCCTATTGTCTGGAGTGTTGGTTATCCCTGCCAGCTTATTGTCATCTGCAAATTTCATGATTTCCCCATCTATCTCCTTAACCAAATCATTGAGGAAGATGTTGAAACATTCTGGGCCTAAAACAGAGCATTGGGGTACTCCAATGTATACTTCCCTCCATGTAGATGCAGTTCGATTGAGGACTACACATTGAGTGTGGTTGATCAGCCAGTTTTGAATCCAAATCTTGATTCTATCCCTTTGTTAATGCAGCCTATGACTGCACTGGCTTATTTTTGGCAGTTGCAGCATTCAGGGAGTTGATGCTCATACCTCTTTTGGTGGCTGAGGTTTGAGAAAGAAATGAATTAAAGAATTTTTTTAGGTGAATTTAAAACACTAAGTTTTGATGAACATGTGAAAAGTTTGGGCATATAACTAATGAAATGAATACATCCAATTTATAAGTTCTTTAAGTGAAAGTGTTCTGATTTTATTTATGAACAGACTTTGCCTCTTTCCATCTGTAATGAGAAATGTCCTTCTGGCTACAGCAAGGTAAAAATAGAAGGAAAATTATCCTGCTGCTATGACTGTAGACAGTGTCCAGAAGGGAAGATAGCTGACCAAATGGGTAAGCAAAGGAATATATTGAATATATCAGTAATTTAATAAATATAATTGGGGTTGAATTTTGGGGTTGTATAGATGAGTAATGAAAAATGTGAACCACTTGCTTATAATTCAAAGAGATATTTAATGTCTATGGAGATTCTGAATCATCCAAAGTCCTTTTTGTCCCAAGGTAGCTTTTTCAAAAGACAAGTGAAGTTCATTTTTTTTTCTTGAAGATGGTTTATTTCTCATCCAAGAAGATTTTTCAGTTCTGACTTGTTTCACTGAGAACTGTACAAGTTTCTTGGATGATAAACAAAATGTCTTCAAGGAAAAACAAAGAAAACCTAGTTGCTTTTTGAAACAGCATTTTGGGAAATTATTTAATGCTAGAATCTACCAGTTCACTTTAAATAGCATAATCTCTTTTAAGGATTAATAGATTTCCCAGATTTGAATTCTTCTTCTTATGGCTTGTAGACATTTGGCATGTAAAGCATGTCAGTAAACAATCCAAAAGTTTTTTTTTATTATTATTATAGATTTTTGATTGTAAGGTCAATTTAATCTGTACAACATTTTATCCTGCTATTTCAACTCTTTTCCCGTCCTATTTAATCTGGAGAGTAAGTGTCATATAAACATTTTGAGATAGCTGTATAACTTGATGAATATTGCAACTGAACACTTCGCTATATAATTTCATTGTAAATTATTTTGAGAAAAAATAATATGAACTCATAGAATCTTATTAAATCTAGTATGTTATTACTTTTTGCTTAAACCTTATAATGGTTCTGTGAAACAGTTTTATTTGTTCTTTTCCCCCAGACTTAGATGATTGTTTTCCATGTCAAAAGGATCAACATCCAAACAAAGGTCGAGATAATTGTCTTCCAAAAACAGTAACTTATTTGACTTTCCAAGAGCCGTTGGGTATTTCTTTGGCAATGATTGCAGTTTCCTTTTCTGTCATCTCAGTTGTGGTGTTGGGAATCTTCATTAAACACCAGGACACTCCCATTGTCAAAGCCAACAACAGGAATCTCACCTATATGCTTCTCCTTGCTCTCCTGCTCTCCTTCCTTTGCACTCTGCTCTTCATTGGGCAACCTGATCAAGTGAAATGTCTCATGCGGCAAATTACTTTTGGCATCACTTTCTCTGTAGCCCTTTCTTGCATTTTGGGTAAAACAACCATAGTAGTGCTTGCTTTCATGGCCACTAAGCCAGGCTCCAAAATGAGGAAATGGGTGGGGAGACGGATGGCTAACATGATCGTCCTATCTGTCTTCATGGTTCAGTTTACCATCTGTGTAGTGTGGTTGGCAATTTCTCCCCCATTTCCAGATTCAGACATGCACTCCATAGTTGAAGAAATAGTCTTGGAATGTAATGAAGGATCAACCACTATGTTTTATACTGTCCTTGGCTTTATGGGACTCTTGACCACTGTCACCTTCACGGTAGCTTTCTTGGCTAGGAATTTACCTGACAGCTTCAATGAAGCCAAATTCATCACCTTCAGCATGTTGGTCTTTTGCAGTGTCTGGGTGTCATTTGTTCCCACCTACCTGAGTACAAAGGGGAAATATGTGATTGCTGTGGAGATCTTCTCTATTTTGGCTTCAGCAGCTGGATTACTGGGCTGCATCTTTTCCCCCAAGTGCTATATCATTATTCTGAGACCTGATCTGAATACGAAGGAGCAACTAAAAAAGAAGTGAAACTGCTATTTATGCCAGAACCCTTGAATAAGGACAAATTGGTTATTTTCAATATAATATAAAGGGTTATTTTGTACTTTGGGAGTTCTGTATTATTCCCTCATATCAGCACATCAAAGTGACATACAAGGCAGTACCTTGACATATAGAGACACTGATATAAGTCCCTATTACATTCACTCTGCAAAATTATGACATATAATGTAGTAAGTCACTCATGCTTTGCATGATGATTCCAATGAAAATTAGTCAACCTAGGAAGTTTGACAATACTCGGAAAAGAAATATACAGAGAACCCATGTGCAAACTCTCATTTAATCTGCATATTCCCCCCACATAACTACTCTTTTCTATTTTCAGGATGTGTCCATTTGTAGAGATGTAGAGTCACACAAGAAGGTGATTTTCTAAGCATTAGCTGTAATTATTTTTTCCAAGTTCACTTAAGAACCTGGAGAGTTTCCCTGCATCTCTTCTTTGAACTGTTAGATCATTATTCTGAGCTCCAATATGAGGAAATGGTAATAGCTAATCAAGAACATAAAAAAATCTAAAAATCAGTTTTTAATATTACAATGTGCACTCTTCTCATACTTACTGGCTTTGTGGTCAGCTTCATCTTGGGGGAAATTATGTGTCCCCCGTATGAGGCCATGATATGTTCCAGTCTATAAAAAATGCCCAGGCATATAGGGTATTGGACCAACAACAGATTTTTCCTGCCTGACCTGCTGGGACAGATACTATAAATATAGAAGTAGCAAGATATAGATGTGAACTGAAATGATGTATATATAGAGACGTGTGTGTGCGTGTGTGTGTGTGTGTGTGTGTATGTGTGTGTGGGTGTGTATTTGGCAGTTCAAATCCCTAGCACCATAAAACAGAGTGAGTTCCTGTTACTTGTCCCAGCTCTGCCAACCTAGCAGTTCGAAAACATGTAAAAATGCAAGTAGAAAAATAGGAACCACCTTTGGTGTTTCATGCACCTTCGGCATTTAGTCATGGTGACCACATGACCATGGAGATGTTTTTGGACAGCGCTGGCTCTTCAGCTTTGAAACGGAGATGAGGACCGCCCCCTAGAGTTGAAAATGACTAACACATATGTGCAAGGAGAACCTTTACATACATACATACATACATACATACATACATACATACATACATTCACACACACACACACACACACACACACACACACACACACACACACATGCACACACCCATATAATGGCTGGGTAGGTGTGCCAAGTGGTCAACCTATGGATTTGATTGACTGGGGGATCGTAAATACCATCTACTGGAGGGAAGAGGGAACATCTGGCAATGAATAACAGTGGAAAAATTTAACCTTGAATACAGACTAGAGAAAAGATAACTGAAAAGCTTTTAAGGAATATACAGCTTGTCCCTGTTGCTTTGACTTCATTTTGCTATGGCTGAGAAATAAAGTTAAAAGTTTTGAAATAGACTGATCCACCCTGGGATTGGATACTACAGCTGGAAAAATTTGGAAATAAGAGAGATACTCAATTAAATGTAGTGGAATACAAAAAATATTAAAAACTTGTTAAATTTGAACATGGAATGTAAGATGTTTGAAGAAATACTTAAAATGTTAAACGATGCACGCTCAACATTAAAAGGTATTAGAGAACCAGAAAAAACATTGAAATGCATAGAACCTTGATGTTGGAGAGGAACTGGTAAAGGGAAGTGCAAAAGAGAGGCAGAAGACTAATGGGGGGTTCTGAAAATAAAAGCAAGCTAGGCAACTGTTCTTACCCCACACCGACACAAGATTACTGCTAGACAATTTATTCACAGTAAATTAACACACCAACAAAACTTTGGCAGCAGCCCAGACTTCCACAGATAAGAAATACATGCAAGAGCTTCTCCCGCTTTAATATAATAGTTGTGTCCTGCAAAAAGTCTCCTCCCAGAGTCTCTTCTTATATACTCTCTTGGGAGGAGCCTAATCACAACCACCTGGCCCCAATTATCTTCTGTATCTCCGTAGTTGCTGTCGGCGCTTATCTGCCCGTCTTTGCCTGGCATCTGGGACTAACTTCCTTAGCTCCCCCCCACTGCTCCAGGGCCTGATGTCAGGGACAAACTCCCTTTGGCTTTCACCACTGCTCCATGCCTCAGGCACCTCCTGATGTCCAACCAGCCTCTCTGATCCCTGCTCGGAGTCTGAACCCTGTCCAGGGTCCTCCACATCCCGTGTCCCATGGTCTGGAATGACCCAGTGCTGGATAAACATGTGGGCGGTGGCGCAGGCTGTCTGCAATCTCTGACAGAGGACAAAATGTGCCATCCTGGTGAGCATGTTCACTACCACGAGAACCGTGGTAAACCTCGAACACGGAGAAAGTTCCGGCAGAAAGTCCATGGACACGGCTCCCCAGAGTCTGTCCGGGATCGACAATGGCTGCAACAGGCCTGGAGGAGCTCCCGTTGCTGACTTGGCCTGTCAACACTGTACACATGACATGACATACATCTGCACGTTGTGTTGTAAGTGAGGCCACCAGAAAGTACAGGAGACCAGGTTCAAAGTCTTGAAAAGGCCAAAATGTCCCACCGCTGGATTGTCATGACACTGGGAGAGAATAAATCCACAGAGGAGCCCTGCAGGCACATCGATCTGGTACCTCAAAAGGTCATCATCGAAAGTCCACAGGGAAGCTGGCCCTACCTCCGCCCTCTGTTGCACCACCCACTCATTGCCCCACTGCGCATCCCATATCTGAGACCGTAAGCCCATGGGCTCATGAACTGCAGCGAAGGATTTCACAGGTAGAACTGTCCGGGGTGGAAGCGAGTTTGCAGTGTCAGAGTACTCCGGTTTCTGGGACAGGGCATCCGCCCTTTGGTTTTGCACACTAGGAATGTAGGTTACTTTGAAGTTGAACCGGGCAAAAAACAGAGACCATCGGATCTGGCGCTGGTTCACCTTGTGCACTGTTGTCAGGAACTCTAGATTCCTATGGTCCATCCAGACCTCAACTTGATTCCTGGCCCCCTCCAGGTGATGCCTCCAGGCCTCAAATGCCACTTGATAACCAGCAACTCCTTCTCCCAGATGGTGTAATTGTGCTTGGAAGGATTGAGTTTCCATGAGTAATAAGCGCAAGGGAAAAGGGTACTGCCAGGGATGTGAGCCTGCAGTAACATCACACCCACCATGATGTCAGATGTGTCCGCCGCCATCACAAATGGAAGATGGGAATCAGGGTGTTTCAGGATTGGCTCCTTCGTGAAGGTGTGCTTCAGGGCCACGAATGTCTGTTGCTCCATGGGCCCCCAGCGAAATGGCACTTTCTTCTGCAGGAGCCGAGGGAGGGGCGCAGTCAAGAATGCAAAGAGGGAATGAAGGTCCGGTAATAGTTGGCAAACCCGAGGAGTCTCTGAACATCCTTCATACGCCGAGGAGGTTGCCAACTGCACAACGCCTCTACCTTGCCTGGCTCCATCTCAGTTCCTTCAGGGGAGATACAGTACCCCAGGAACTTGATGGTAGTCTGCCAGAACTGACACTTCTCCAGTTTTGAGAACAAACGATGCTCTCGGAGTCGTTACAAGACCAGGCGTAGATGTTGCTGATGATCTTTCCAAGACGTCGAGTAGATCAAGATGTCATCCAGGTAAATGATGACAAACTGATCCAAGAGGTCCTGGAAGATATCATTCATGAAGTGCTGGAAGACTGCCAGGGCATTGGTCAACCCAAATGGCATGACCGTGTACTCGAAATGTCCGTACCGGGTACCAAAGGCCATCTTCCATTCATCCCCCGCCCTGAACCAGACCAGGTTATAAGCCCCACGCAAGTCCAGTTTCGTGAACACTGTCACTTCCCGAAGCCATTCCAACAACTCAGGAATCAGGGGTAGTGGTAACGGTTGTAATCCGTGATGGCATTCAGGCGACAGTAATCGCAACAAACTCAGATCCCCAGTCTTCTTTTTAATGAACAAGACCGGAGCAGACAGTGGCGAAGACGAGGGCCGGATAAAACCCTGGGCGAGGTTCTTGTCCAGAAAGTCCCACAATGCGACCAACTCTGGCTTGGACATGGAGTACAGGCGACCGGCAGGGAGCTTCGCATATGGTACCAAGTCAATGGGGCAGTCATAAGGCCTTTGCGGTGACAGTTGATCTACCACCTGTTTGCTGAAGACATCTGCGAACTCCCCTAAATCTGGCGGCATGGCCATCCTGGGCGAGCTGAACACCTGGCCTGCGCAAACGTGATGGGTGTGGTCGACACATTGCAGGGGCAGGAATATGATCAGGTTCTGTGACCAATAAATCTGAGGGTCATGCTGCCAAGCCAAGCCCAGGACCATGGGGAAATGCAGGCCCAAAGCAATATAAAATTGGATGGCCTCCTTGCGCAAGGACCAGGCGCAAGGGCTATGTGGCAGCCTTGATAGGCCCAGTCAGAAGCACCTGGCCATCAGTGGTCTTGACCCGCATCGGTGGGTCCACTGGACACAGAGGGACGTCGTGTTTTGTAGCAAATGCCGCATCCATAAAGTTCAGGGTAGCCCCAATATCGACCAAGGCATGGGCCAAAATTCCCTGCGGACTACCCAACAAGAGGATGTGTGCTGCTAAGATCATGTGCTGTGGAGGCCCGTCTACCTCTGTTTTCACGTGCACCTGACCTAAAGTTTCCCTCAGATCGGGCTCCACCCGTTTCCTGACACGTTGTTCTGGAGCTGAGGGGTAGCCCTCAGACCTTGCAACCCCCCTACTCTTGGGGCAAACTGTGGCCAGGTGTCCAAAATCCCCACAATAAAAACACATCCCCCCTGCATGCCATCTGTCCATCTCCATTCGCGACAAGTAGGGTTTGGCAGCACCCAACTCAATGGGCTCCTCCCATGCAACCGAGGTCTCCTGAGGGATCGGCACCCTACTGGTATTCGGGGGTGTGCGGTGGAGCCCTCGCCTCTGCAACTGGGCATCTATCCAGAGGCACAGGTGGATCAGCGTGTTGAATGTTGGTGGCCTGTCCACCCACACCAGCTCATCCTGCAGATCATCTGACATCCCATCCTGAAAAGTGTCCATGAGGGCTGGCTCATTCCAGGCTGAATCCTGACTAAGCAGCTGGAATTCGCTAACATAATCCTGCAAGGTGCCACGGCCCTGCTGCAGCATCTTGAGCAATCTGGTGGCTGTTTCCTCCTTAATGGGGTCCTCATACGTCAGCCTGAGATGGTCACAAAATCCCCTGAAATCATCCAGCAGAGGGCTAGCCTGGGATAACAATGGAGTAGTCCAACAAGCTGCTGTGCCTGAGAGCAAGCTGATAATAAATCCCACCTTAGCCCGGTTGGTGGGAAATTCCTCTGCTCTCAAGCTGATAAACAGCTGGCATTGTCCCAAGAAAGCTGGAAACATGGCTTGTCTGCTGTCAAACCTGTCTGGCACAGCCACCGGACATTTCCTCTGTGGCTGGGGGGAGGAATAGCAGATCCCTGCAACTGAGCTATCTGACCAGCAAGCAGAGCCAACTGCTGTGCCAACTGTGCATTCTCAGCATGTAATTGCTCCATTGTGGCTTAATGAAGTTTATTTTGTTTGGGGCAGGACACAATCTGTTCTGACCCCCCTCCGTACAGTGAGTCATGTCGACACAAGATTACTGCTAGACAATTTATTGACAGTAAATTAACACACCGACAAAACTTTGGCAGCAATTCAGACTTCCACAGATAAGAAATACCGACCAGAGCTTCTCCAGCTTTAGTATAATAGTTGAGTCCTGCAAACAGCCTCCTCCCAAAGTCTCTTCTTATATACTCTCTTGGGAGGAGCCTAATCACAACCACCTGGCCCCAATTATCTTCTGTATCTCCGTAGTTGCTGTCGGCGCTTATCTTTCTGTCTTTGCCTGGGGTCCGGGACTAACTCCCTTAGCTCCTCCCCACTGCTCCAGGGCCTGATGTCAGGGAAAAATTCCCTTTGGTTTTCACCGCTGCTCCATGCCTCCGGAGCCTCCTGGTGTCCAACCAGCCTCTTTGGTCCCTGCTCGGAGTCTGAACCCTGTCCAGGGTCCTCTACATCTTCCAGAGCCGACTCTTAGGGTCCCTTACTATCGGAGTCTGTTTGCAGCTCCAATGGCTCCTGCTGGGCCACAACAGGCAACCATACTGAGATTTATAGAGACACAAAAATAACAGAGAGAGGAAAAGGAAAATCTTATCCAAGAAAAGAACAGTCCACAAGGAAAGAGAAAAATAGTGGGAAGCAAAAAAGAGGAACTAAAGAGAGAGTTACTCAAATAAAGTATAGAAGAATGGTAGGCGGAAATCAGAACATATTCAAAAGGGGAAAAAAAGAAAAAAGGGAACTTAAGAATAGGAGATAGGAGGTGAAAAAGAAAACTAAAGAAAGATAGAACAAGAGAAAATGGTTAGGAAAGGAGGAAGGTAAAAAAAGAGAGAGATATTGGTAGAAAATAAAACATGTTGATACTGTTAATGATATATAGCTAAATAAGATAATATTGTTAAGTGTGGGTAGCCAATTAAGTAAAATTCTTGTTATATTAAAATGAATTTGATGATATATGCTGCATGTAGAAACTAGAAATAACAAATGGAAAATGAAATGATAAAGTTGTTATACTATTAACTGAAAGGGTCAAAAATGATTTTGTTTATTTGTTAAGAAAAATGTAAACTTAAGATGGAAATATGGTAAGAAAATGTGGGGCCGAAATTAGAAATGATAATGTGATGTAAAATTACTTAAGTATAAGAGAGAATGTAAAAAAGGGGGGGGGAACGGGATAACACTTTGTTTGTAAAGAGGTTTTAAACATTAGTAACAAAAATAAAAAAAACACTTTACACAAAAATAACCTTTAACTGTCTACTATTCACCTCACCCCATTCCTAAGAGGTCTGTAAGGGGCATGCATAAGTGCACCATTGTGCCTACCATCCCTGTCCTACTGTCCCCATTTATTAGTACCCATTTCACTCAAACTCATGTTTATTCTTTCACCTATTATCTTATAAATGATTGACAAATCAAATAAATAAGTGTTGCAATATCTACTGAGACACCATAAATATATTTCCTTCGGACGTTTTTCAAACACAGTACTATTGTAAGTAATAGTGCTGATTACTGATTAAGTATAGTCATTGTCCTATCTCTCAAGGGGATTTCAGGAGAAACTGACACATCTATGAATTCAGATCAAGACCTTGCATTCCTTTAATAGCTTCTCTGAAACACAGAACTGCATGAAGGGAGAAGATTTGTCTTTGTCTGAATTCCAGATAATGTTTATTGTATTGACTGTAGATAATGTTAATGAGTGGCCAATTGACTTGCTCAGTTGACATAGGAGATAATCTTTAATGTCTACAATGACTATATATTACAGTGAGTTGGTTATATTCAGGACCTTACTTTTTTTCCCTAACATGATGCTAATTTCTCCTATTTACAACTGCAAACTCAGTAGTCCTCTTCCAATTCCTCACAAGTATTATCAGTCTGGGGACTTAATCATTGCTGCAATTATTTATCAAGTCTTCTTTCTTTCAAATGACATCACTTTTGAAAGTCTTTCTTATCGTGAAGTACTTGACCAATACCTGTAAGTGTCCTTCTATTCCTTCCCCTCCTGTTCCTCCTCTTATTTCCCTTATTGCCACCTATCTTTCTTCAATTTTTCTGCTGAAACATCAAGTATTGTTTAGTTAGTATGCTAATTCCAGTGGGCATATTTGGCCATTCTTAATTCCACAACTCAGAGAAAATCAGCTTGCCCAAGCACAGAATGTTAAATTAAGACAATTTGAATCAATCTTACTTTGAAAGTAAAGAGCTTGATGATTTTAGAAGTTAAAGATGTCCTTGCTTTAATCCTGAACTGTTTCCCATTCCATTTAGCCAGAAATGAATCAGGGAGCCCTCAAGTGCATTTGAGAAACAAAAATGTCTTTACAAGTCTAGGATTGTAAAAAAAGAGGAACTTTTTTCTAATCCCTTAGAAAAGTACTGAAAAATTAATAACCAAGGTATTATTTTACCTTGAATTTAACAGCTTGCCAAGAGAAGAGTCTTAAATAAAATGGAAATCTGGCTACAAATGATTTCCCAGATTCTCGTCAATGACTCCCTATCCATACAAACTAGGACTGTAATTTGCTAACAGGACCCATAGTCTGTGTTTATAATTATATTAAAAATTTTACAATATCAACTGTCTAAATCTGAAGCAGAAATATATTGACATAGTTTATAACTCTTATTGAAGGTACCTCACTCATAATTACCAACACACTTTGGCTCTGGCATTTGCTGTAAAAGAGATTAATGAACAATCTGAAATTTTACCTAATGTGAGCCTCGGTTTCCACATCGCTACCAACTATCTTGAGGAATATACAACTTCTCTTTTAGCAATGGAATTCCTATCTACAAAAGATAAATTTATCCCCAACTACAAATGTAATGACCAGACCAATACGGTAGCTGTCATTGGAGGACCCCGTACGAAAACCTGTCTCAACATGGCAACAACTCTGTGCAACTACAAATTTCCCCAGGTGAGAAGAAATATTTATTATTTTATTTATTTATTTTGTCAAGCATGTATAAGATAACAGATATAGGTATAAACATGATTATGAATACAGGAAATGAATACGAATAAGTGGGGACAGTAGGCTAGGGACAGTAGGCACACTGGTGCGCTTATGCATGCTCCTTACAGACCTCTTAGGAATGAGGTGAGGTCAACAGTAGACAGTCTAAGGTTAAAGTTATGAGTGTTTGGGGATGAAACCACAGAGTCAGGTAGTGCCTTCCAGGTTTTGACCACTCTATTGCTAAACTCATGTTTTCTGCAATCGAGTTTGGAGTGATTTACCTTATGTTTTTATCTATTGTGGGCTTGTGTGTTGTTGTGGTTGAAGCTGAAGTAGTCATTGACAGGTAGGACATTGTTGTAGTTAATTTGGGTACTATGCTCAGATCAGACTGAAGGTGGTGTAGTTCTATGTAGTCTAAGCCCAAAATTTCAAACCTGGTAGTATAAGGTATTCTGTTGGGAGCAGAGGAGTGGAGGACTCTTGTGAAATATCTCTAGACTCACTCAATTGTATTAATATGATATGCAGTGAGGGTTCCAGACAGATGAGCAGTATTCGAGAATTGGTCTAGCAAAGTTTTTTTATGCCCTAGTTTACAATACTGTCAGACATGACTCTTTCAAAATCCAAGAAAGGAAATCCCTAACTCCTTTGTTTTAGAGAAAAGGTACTTTTACTGGATATGAACTGATAGCAACAAAAGTAAACCAAGATCTGAGGCTAAAGGCATGAAATTGTACATATCCAAAGTTTACCCAAATTCCTCCCCTCAACAACCCCAAGCTGAACGTCAAATCTCCAGCCCCCAAGGGTGTCATTTAAGTGCATCTTAAGGTGGCTTCATCCATCTTGTATGCAGAGACGGTTGACTTTGATCAGACCTAAACAAGTCCATTCAGCATGCACAGAAGATGGTGAGAACAAAACTCCCTCTTCATCTCCTCCAACATGCTTCCCCTTCCAATACAGAAACCCCTCCTCTGTGCATTACTATGGCACTGATAGCAAGAAAGTGATATAGAGACTGACAAATACAATATTACCAGAGAAGGAGCTTGACAAGATTAGGTTAACAACTCTTAATGCCTTTTGGCAATGCTGTTACAGTGAGCTCTATGCAAGATGATTCATGACCTACATATTATTTTCATAGTTTGATTCCTTGTCATAACTCTAACAGGTTAACTTCTTAGAGTAGCAAGAAATATTTGTCATATAATGATTGAGACATTTTATGAGCTATGAAGAATATTATCAAATGCTGTCCCTTTTGCTTGATGAGCAGTACTCAATTTGCAGATGTGATGTTATGAAGTAGATTTCAAGAACTCTCTTTCTGTCTAACCACAAATGCATTGTTCCTTTATTTTCCTACAAAACTCCATTTCTTTTTCCTTTGTTCCTCTGCTTCCCCCCACTTAGATCACATATGGATCAGCTCCTTTGATGAATAATGATGAAGCAGCCCTTTATGTTAAATGGATGTTCCCTGATGAGATCCACCAACTTAAAGGAGTGCTACGCTTACTATTGCATTTTGGATGGACATGGGTTGGGATGATTTCTCTGTATGAGGAAGATAAGGAGAGGTTCATTCAAAAGTGTCTGTCCATGTTTTCAGAGAGAGGAATCTGCTTTGACTTCATAGAATGTCTACCCCAAACGATGTATGGTAGTGCAGCTGCTGAAATGATGGAAGAGGCAGATAAAATATATAAAGTGATCACAGGGAGTACAGTCATTGCAGTGATCTTGAATGCTGAAATTACAAGCTTAGTGACCTTGAGAATAATGGTCTATGGTTTTGATTATGATGATGTTCCAAAGGGGATGAAAGTCAAGGTCTGGATCATGACAGCCCAAATGGAATTCACCTCTATTCTGATACAAAGAACATTGCCCATTGATTTTCTCCATGGTGCAATTTCCTTTGCACTTCACTCAAAAAAGCTAACAGGATTCCAACAATTTATGCAAAAGAGAAGCCCAAACTTTGACAAAGAAGATGGTTTCATTAGGGATTTCTGGAAAGATGCATTTGAATGCTCATTCTCCAGTGATATTACAGATGGAAATGTTCAAAGGATCTGTACTGGAGAAGAGAAGCTGGAGACTCTTCCTAATTCTGTCTTTGAGACCACCATGGGAGGACATAGTTACAGCATCTACAATGCAGTCTATGCTGTGGCACATGCTCTGAGGGACTTGCATGCCTCCAAACTCAAAGTAGGTCGAAAAATAGATGAGAGAAGATGGAAGTTTCAATCATCATGGCAGGTAATGTTCACAAATCCAAATTTAGGAAGATCATCTGATCATCTTAAAAATACTGGACTGTAGGTATTTTCTGTTTGTTTTAGCACTTATAAATGAAATATTGTTTAGGATAGATGTGAATATTGCTGATATTGTCATTGGAAAAGGAAAGGGAAAAAAAGCAAAAATCTATTTTTTTCGCAATATTATTTGAATTTTTAAGTCATTTGTGCTGTACTGAGTAGATTTTCAGAATTAAGTTTGTAGGACATTCAGAAAGTTACAAAAGCATGAGTAACATGCTCATTATTTTATGTATGAATGTTTATGCCAGAAAACTGAATTAATAATTCCTAAAATGCTCAGTTGATCAAAGCTAAGTTGTCTATCAATGTTTTTCTTTTCTCAATTTCGCACTGGAATTCGCATTGACAATTTTTCAGGTGAGAAGATTAATCAATTGAGTAAAAATCTATGTGATCAACATATCCTTTTCAATTACAAACATAGTAGATTGAACAGGGAAAAATCTCTACTGAGCATAAGCCAAACTCAAAAACTGTAATTTCTGCATATGATTCAAAGAATCCAGTTAATATTTATATTTTTCTGTTTCTTCATTCAGCTCCACCATTTTTTGCAGCGAGTCACATTTAACAACAGTGCTGGAGAACAGATTTCCTTTGGCCTCAATGGGGAATTTGAAACTGGATTTGATATTTTCAGTTGGGTCACATTCCCAAACAAGTCCTTTCTAAGACTCCAGATTGGAAGGATCAATCCCATGGCTCCCCCAGACAAGCTCCTCACCATTTCTGCCAAAGATGCTGTTTGGCCCCCCATGTTTAACCAGGTGTGTCTCATTTCTCACTTTTTAGGAAATTATGTATTTATTGGTCCACAGAAGTAAATGATAAAATGATTGTCATCACAACAACCCTTGGATTTATCAGCCTCAATTGTTTTATTTGTGATAGGAGCATAAACTGCTAAAATATAAATAGGTCTTAACATTTAAATACATATAACCTTTCTTTATCTCCAATGCAAAATCATCCCACTAATTGCAATAATAGATTTTATTGATTATTCAGTTGAGCATATCAAAGCACGAGCATCAAGCAATGTAAAATACATTAAAATGAGAGAAGCTAAGATAAAATAAGATAAAATGACATGTAGTAAAATAGAATTCAAAGATATAAAAATGAATCCATGAGATCAAAACCATCACCTCTGCATTCAGCATCAATATCTTCTATAAGTCTTCTTAGAAGAGAGCCCTGAATATTTGGGCGCTGAAAACAAATGTTATTTTTTTCCCAATTATAAAACCCAATTATATGGGTTTTTTTTGAAGTAGAATAGAATTCTTTACAGAATAGAATAGAATTCTTTATTGGCCAAGTGTGAGTGGACACACAAGGAATTTGTCTTTGGTGCATATACTCTCAGTGTACATAAAAAGACAAGATGCATTCATCACGAATCATAAGGTACAACACTTAATGATAGTCATAGGGTACAAATAAGCCATCAGGAAACAATATCAGTATAAATTGTAAGGATACAAGCAACAAAGTTACAGTCCTGCAGTCATAAGTAAGAGGAGATGGGTGATAGGAACATGAGAAGATTAGAAGTAGTGCAGATTTAGTAAATAGTTTGACAGTGGTGAGGGAATTATTTGTTTAGCAGAGTGATGGCGTTCGTAAAAAACCTTTCCTTGTGTCTAGTTGCCTTGGTGTGCAGTGCTCTGTAGCACTGTTTTGAGGGTAGGAGTTGAAACAATTTATGTCCAGGATGCAAGAGGTCTGTAAATATTTTCACGGCCCACATTTTGTAATATCTATAAGTACTGAGCCCTACCTGAACATCATAATGGACAACTGAATTTGAAGTAGGAGGAATGTTTTTAACTACAGTAATAAAACAATGACACTTTGGAAACATACATAGTGTAATCCCAAAGATGCTTTCTCAAGAGGCAACTGGACTTTCTGGTTTTTCTTTGAAGTTGTTTCACTTGTCATCCAAGAAGCTTCTTCAGCTTTAAGATCTGAAAATGCTTCTTGGATGAGAAGCGAAATGTCTTCAAAGAAAAAACACAAAGTCCAGTTGCCTCTTGTAAATGCAGCTTTGGGACAACCAAGACCTGTATGACTGAGAATCTCAATAGACAGACATAGCTTAATGGAAAAAAACTATTTATTGTAACAGAATGAAAATATTTTTTAAAGGCATACCGAGAGCTTTGTAATTTCATCTCTTTAGATTTAAATTTGTATATGCCACCCCTGAAAGTGATAAAATAGGGAGCAGATATTCTTTGTTAAAACAAAGACTTTCTATTAGAGACACAATCTATCTGTCTAACCAACTAACTAACTAGTTATGCTATTCCAAGTGAAGGGATTTGATTGCATACTAAGCATAAATATTATCCAGAGTTGCTGTCCATAGCAAGATAGGAGGCATACAATTTGATAAATAATATAAAATAAATAAAAATTGTTGAAGATAAGGTAGACACTTAAAAAAAATGTATACCAATCAACAAGGAAAACAGAAAACTGCTTTCTAAAATGGCAACAAACTTCCAAGAGGGAAATGGATTTACAAACAGCTTCATAGACAGTTCAGCTTAATAAATTTATAGCATATATTCCCCAAGTTATTAAATTCTGGACAAAAAGGGTTATGCATAGAGTTATGTTAAGATGACCAGATTTTCAGATTGGTAAAGAGGGACACCTTTGACAGGGGGGGTTGATTAAAAATTTTATACGGAGCAACAAAAATTTTCATACAACTCAAAAATAGTATTGTAATATTTTTTTTTATTTCAACATAACTACAATTTACAAATATAAATTGTAACTATTGGCAAATATCAAAATTTTGATCATGTGACCATGAGAATGCTGCAACAGTCACTAAATGTGAAAATGATAGCTAAGTGTGAAAAATGGTCATCAGTCACTTTTTTCAATGCCATTGTAACTTTGGTCACTGAGCCCATTATACCACCTTTCTTGCCACAGTTCTTAAGTGAATAACTGCAGCTGATAAGTTAGTAACATAAGTGAATCTGGTTTCCCCATTTGACTTTGTCAAAAGGTCACAAAAGCAATTACATGACCCCAGGACACTGAAACGATCATAAATATGAATCTGTGGCCAAACATCAAAATTTTGATCACATGACCATGAGGATGCTGCAATAGTCGCTAAGTGTGAAAATGGTCGCTAAGTGTGAAAAATGGTCATCAGTCAATTTTTTCAATGCCATTGTAACTTTGGTCACTAAACAGCCATGTTCCTGACTTAACAACCACCATGATTCACTTAACGTGGCAATAAAAGGTCGCAAAATGAGGTAAAAATCATTTAACAAACATTTCCCTTAGCAACAGAAATTGGGGGATCAATCCTGGTCATAAGTCGAGGATTACTGGTAGCCAATTGCAAAAGACAACTTTACTTGGAACAGGTGAGATTGTGCCCGGATCCCTTTCATGCCAACATCCCATCCTGTCCATGGGGAGAACTCCACAGGCGGACAAAAGCCCCCAATCTCCTCTCAACCTCCAGCTGACTCTGCCATCTGCCATAACCACACATGCCCCTCAAAGGCAAAACTCAGGGGGCTGAATTCTACAGGGGGAGGAGTAAAGAGGGGATTTGAGGGGCAGCCCAAAGCACCATCTGTCTAAATTTGCATCAGGCAGGCAGTAACATTTTCATAGACCCTGATCAGAGGAGCAGCTGATCCTATGGAGAGACTCCTCCTGCATTCAGTCCCAGGCCTACAAATGGAAGTACCCCTTCCTTCCTTCCTCCTTTCACCTTCCTTCCTTCCCTCCCTCCCTCTTTCTTCCTTCTAGCCTTCCTCCCTTTCCATTCTTTCTCCTTCCTTCCTTCCTCTTGCCTATCTACCTTCTGTCTTTCTGCTCTTTAGATCTCTCTTCCTCCTTCCTTCCTCCTTCCATCCTTTCACCAAAAATCAGGATGTTTTATTAGCACCAGCATCATTCTGCTGAAAATGCCAGATTCTGTGGTACTTCTGGATGAAATTTAGAAAATTACAGAGACATGCGGAACCATTATATAATTTCACTTGGCAAAACTCTGATTAAAATAATAGCAACAAAATGTAAGGTTTTTTAATTTTAAAACTCTGGCAAAACATAGATTTATTTCCAGTTTAGTTAATTAATGTCATTATAAAAAGGAATGTAATTGATTAAATAAAAATGACTTTCTTTTATTAAGAATACTTATTCTACATTAAACTAGAAAATATTTCATAGGCCCTTCAACAAGTTTGTTACAAGTTTTCAGGAATGCATGCATTCTTGAAATTGATACCATGTAATGTTAAAAAGCAGATGGCTAACTAAGTACACTAAAAACAATGTTTAATTATTTGCTACTTGAGGAGGCTAATAGCAATGATGAAGAAATTTATGTCATCCTCAGTGACAATATTTTTAGGGCCAAAAAATAAAACTCTGTATATTGGATCTGTTATCCATTTCTTAGCCTTCAATCAATCAATATAATTATTTCCGTCAAAGAAAGCTTAAAAGTAGTGATTAAACAATAGTACTATAAAGAAAACATCATTTTTAATGATTTTCTATGAATGTGTGCAGAGCATTTTAGCATACCGTTATTAATAAGCTAAAAACACTTAAAACCTGAGCTAAGAATATCCTAAAATAAAGGATAAAATCATGGCATTGTTGAAAGACTATGTCCCTAATGAAAACCAAACAGGAATCTGAAAACATTCTCTGATATCATTTTTTCAGTATTGTTGAGAATTATTGTTCATAATTCAGAATCATTGAGAATTATTGTTCATAATTCTCTGGTTCAGTAAAAGTTTACATTTAGAGCCTCAGGCAACACTACTTGTATCCCTTTAAATATTTGAGAGTCTCTAGCCTGTGTTAGCACCCCCATTAACTTTCTTTCATTCCAACCTACACTGCAGGGTGGTTGCTGCAGGGAAAATTAGAAGGGAGTTCAAAGTTCATTGCTTTGAGCTTTTGAATGAAGGGAGGATTAAAGCTCAAAGATTAAGTTCATTTCCTCACGAATGAATTATATGCCTTCAGGGCCATCCACCCAATTTTGAAGAAATATAAACCCATACTCATTACTGATCTTTCAAATTTATTATGGGATGACTTTAGAAGACATTATAAATTACCAGTGGGAAATATACTTAGTTGCATAACTAAATAAAACAATTCTAAACTTAATGTCATGTATTCCAATTCACAGGCATATAATACTGCCACGAACCTGCTGTTCATGCGATATGTTAAGACCACCTTATTATATTTGAGTTAAAAATGATCAGTAAGCACCAGCAATCTTTAGAAGAGTTTGCTGTATGCTGCCGCCTTGCCAACCTGGAATTTTCGCACCCTGCAAGTCTCTGTCTTCATAATTTGCTAGAGTTCATCGGAGGATTTTATTTCGACAATTCAGAGTTTCATTCCAATTATACCCACATTTTAATTGCCTGGGAGCTCCCCCACCCAATGTTCCCTCTAATTTTTTTTCAGTGTGTGCGGAAAAGTGTAGTGTTTGAGCAGCACATTTTCATGCCTGAGCACCTGAATTTTTTTCACAGATGTTTCACAGAGCAATTGATTTATAGGATCTGAATTGGAATGGAGAAAAATGGTTTTGTGCATGCGTGAGTGAGTGAGTGAGTGAGTGTGTGTGTGTGTGTGTGTGTGTGTGTGTGTGTGTTAGTGAGTGAGGGATCCGGTAAGGGAACTATGCCTATTTAGGAAAGAAGGTAAATTATTGCAAACATGATCAGTCAAAGATAAGTATGGGGACAGATTGGGCAGTAGAGAGAAATGATAAGAGTGGGAAAGAGGAACAAAAAAAGAGGGAAGAGAGACAGAAAGAGACAGAGAAGGAGAGAGAAAGTGACAGAAGAATGGAAAAGAAAGAGAAAGAGAAGAGAAACAAAGAGAAAGAGGATGAGAGAGACAGAGAGAGAAGAGAGGAAGAGGAAAGAGTAAGAGAGAACATCTCATTTCAACTCTGAGGTGCAAATATTCTCTTTGATTGACAATTTTATTTGTCCATTTACTATCCAATACTCTCATTTCTCCTTAAGTTCATCAAGAATTCCCTTCTTTTTATTGAATTTATCACAATACTGTGAGAATAACTTTCTCAGCATAGCTTTACAGCTATTTAAAAGACATAGTAATTTAGGTCAGCTTTTCAGAAGATTAGTCTATTTATAAGTCACTAAGTGCAAAGAAACAGAATTCAGAAAGTTGGCTTCCCTTTTTGTAATTGCCTATTGCTTGCTTAATTTTCTAACTACATTTTTGATAACTGATATTCACTGTTGACCCAAGAAGCCCATTGTAGAAAGAAACCCTCCCTATGATCTTTGTTGGGTTTCCATGGAATGAAGTTTGATCTTTCTCTCAACCATACAGTAGCATATTCTTTCTAAGGAGGCTATAATCAAGATAGTGCACAATTGCCTATCAATCTAACAGTATGGCAATTGACAATCTCTTTATATTTCAACTCTAACTCTTTCAGTCTTAAAGGTTTGGTGAGGAGAAATCCAAAAATTCTTTTAAAGAGGAAAAAAAAATGCTTGCACAATTGCATCCATGGAGACATGTATATATACAGAACACACAGAGAAACAAACTTAACAAAGTGCTCAGCCTGCCCACCAACTATCTCTCTCTCTCTCTCTTAATGAGAGAGAGAAGTGGGGAGAGGGAGTATCCCTCCTTCCTTCAGCCCAACACTCTTGCTGGCATCCTGGCCAGATGAGAGGGACTGCAGAGGGTCTAGGGCAGCGAGTCATTCGATGGGAAAGTTGCCTCTTGGAAGGAATGACCTGGCTTGGCTCCCGCTTCGTCTTTCCTGCCTCTTTGCTTCTCCGTTCGATTGTTGGGTGGCAGATTGAAAGCAGGAGCCAAGCCGGGTCATTCCTTCCAAGAAGCAAGTTTCCCATTGAATAACTCGCTGCCCTAGACCTTCTGCAGTCCCTCTCGTCTGGCCGGGATGCCAGCAAGAGTGTTGGGCTGAAGGAAGGAGGGATACACACACTCGCATTCTCCCCTCGCTCCCTCCCTCCCTCTCTCTCTCAAATGGCAAATCCGAGCAGCTGCTGCTGGGAGCCCATCCCATGCCTTCTCCCAACCCCCCAACCCCTTCTCTCAGCTACTTTATTCCTTGGGCAAGTCTGGGGGCCTTGCAAAGGCCTTGTGAGGTCCCCGAACATGTCAAAGATGCTGGCCACGCCACATAAGTTCCCGCCCCCACCCCCGCACCTGCGCCAGTTCTTAAAAAGAATCGGGACTTTTTAAGAACATCACGGGACGTGGGACAAATTGTAGAAAAGTGTGCCTACCCCGCTGAAAGCGGGACGTCTGGTCACCTTAAATTACGTTAATCAGCATGAGAGACTTCAAATTGCAGATCAATATTTTCTGCAAATCATTAAAGGAAAAGTTCAATTTAATTTATTTCCAGTCAGTTGCAAGCTTCAAAGAAACCAACAAAACCAAAAAAAGAAAACTTAATTATTCCCCTTGTTGCAGTCAGATTATGAATAGTTCACCTTTGAAAATCAGATTGCTGCCATGAAACATTCATAAAAGTTAAAATAAAATGTGGCCTTGAGTATCATATACACAAAGCATATATAAGTTCTGCAGCACTAGCTCAAATAATCACTTTATATGAGAAAACACAATAAAGGCAAGATAATTTAACCTTATTGATGACATGTGTAGTATATTCATTACATATGTATTTCACTACATTGTATGAAGCATGGAAAGAGCTCTTGGAATGAGTAGGAATCCATTCATCAACCCATGAAAAGACAGTGTGTTCCCCAAGCCCTAGAATTAAAAACTACCCCACACCAGATTCTGGTACTGGTTTCCTTGGAATATATTTTTAGAATATTATATTTGACACAATCATGCCATTAATGTAATAGGTGTAAGATAAGGAACAGTCAGTGAATCAGTTTGTTGTAGAGGTTAAGGCACGGGTGTCAACTTGCGGTCCACAGGCCGGATGTGTGACATGCTTGGCTCCACCCCCACCCAGTTTACTGAAAGGGAAAAAAGTCCCGATACGTCATGTGATGCCGCCATGATGATGCGAGTTTGATACCCCTGGATTAAGGCATCAGGCTAAAAACTGGGAGGCTATGGGTTCTATTCTATCTTATGGCCAAAGACAGCTGAGTGATTTTGGGCTAGTCACCCTCTCTCTTTAGAAGCAGGAAGGGGCAAGTCACATATGAAAAACCTTGCAACAAAATGCAAGAACATTTCCAGGTGTTTTCCAACATTCAGATGCAATTGAATACAAGAGAAAATGTGAGCAGTTAATATTTGTTGAAGAAGTGTGGACTTCAACTCTCAGCTTCAACAAGCTGGCTGGGGAATTCTGGTAGTTGAAGTTCATACTTCTTCATCACTGAGGTTTGAGAAAAACCTGAGTTAATAGCAATAGCAATAGCAGTTAGATTTATATACCACTTCATAGGGCTTTCAGCCCTCTCTAAGCGGTTTACAGAGTCAGCATATCGCCCACAACAATCTGGGTCCTCATTTCACCCACCTCGGAAAGATGGAAGGCTGAGTCAACCTTGAGCCGGTGAGATTTGAACCGCTGAACTGCAGATAACAGTCAACTGAAGTGGCCTGCAGTCCTGCACCCTAACCACTGCGCCACCTCGGCTCTTAATAAATTTCAAACAAAAGAAAATGGGGAAAGGGGACATAGAGGCTTGAATTAGGATGTGTATCTTTTGGGTATGTATAGACTGAACACTGCCAAAAGATAAATTCTTCATATGAAAGAATTCTGATTTTATTTATGAACAGACAATGCCCCTTTCCATCTGTAATGAGAAATGTCCTTCTGGCTACAGCAAGGTAAAAGTGGAAGGGAAATTATCTTGCTGCTATGACTGTAGACGCTGTCCAGAAGGCAAGATTGCTGACCAAATGGGTAAGCAAAGGAATACATTGAATATATCAATAATTTAATAAATAGAAATGGGACTGAATTTTTAATAAGTATTATTGTAGCTGAAAAGCTTGAGCTTTCCTTTAGTTTATATAGTTTAGCAATGAAAAACTTCTTCATATTTCAGTGAGCTATTTAATGCTGTTTGACAGGTATTTTATATAATGATAGACAGACAGACAGATCGCTAATGTAGCTGTATAAATTAAGGGTTATTCAAACTGAACTCTGCATTATATAATATATTGCACTGTACAATATTTTTTTAAAAAATGACTCAGCGATTTCAATGGACATTAGTAGAGTCAATTTCTTATTAATTATTCATGCTTAAAAACAATGGTGGTTCTACATCATTGTACTACAGTTTTATTTGTTCTTTTCCCCCAGACTTAGGTGATTGCTTTCCTTGTCCAGAGGATCAATATCCAAACAAGGGTCAAGATAATTGCCTTCAAAAAGATATAACTTACTTAACTTTCCAGGAGCCATTGGGAATTTCTTTGATAATGATTGCAGTCTCCTTTTCTTTCATATCGGCTGCAATACTGGGAATTTTCATTAAACACCAGGACACTCCCATTGTCAAAGCCAACAACAGGAACCTCACCTACATTCTTCTCATTGCTCTCATGCTCTCCTTCCTTTGTACTCTCCTCTTCGTTGGGCAACCTCATCAAGTGAAATGTCTCATGCGGCAAACTACTTTTGGGATCACTTTCTCGATAGCCCTTTCTTGTATTTTGGGTAAAACAACCATAGTAGTTCTTGCTTTCATGGCCACCAAGCCAGCCTCCAAAATGAGGAAATGGGTGGGGAGAAGGATGGCCAACATGATTGTGCTATCTGTTTTCATGGCTCAATTCACCATTTGTGCAGTGTGGTTGGCAATTTCTCCCCCATTTCCAGATTCAGACATGCACTCCATGGTTGAAGAAATTGTCCTGGAATGTAATGAAGGTTCAACCACAATGTTTTATACCATGCTTGGCTTTATGGGGTTCTTGACAGCTGTCACCTTCACAGTAGCCTTCTTGGCTAGGAATTTACCTGACAGCTTTAATGAAGCCAAATTCATCACCTTCAGCATGCTGGTCTTTTGCAGTGTCTGGCTAACGTTTATTCCCACCTACTTGAGTACAAAGGGGAAATATGTGGTTGCTGTGGAGATCTTCTCTATTTTGGCTTCAGCAGCTGGATTACTAGGTTGCATCTTTTCCCCCAAGTGCTATATCATTATTCTGAGACCTGATCTGAATACGAAGGAGCAACTAAAAAAGAAGTGAAACTGATATTTATGCCAGAACCCTTGAATAAAGGCATATTGGTTATTTTCAGAATATAGGGCTCCTTTCTTTCTATCTATGTATCTTTCTTTCTTTCTTTCTTTCTTTCTTTCTTTCTTTCTTCCCTCCCTCCCTCCCTCCTTCCTTCCTTCCTTCCTGCCTTCCTTCCTTCCTCCCTACTCTCTCTCCAATTTGGCTTTTCTGCATTATTCTATTGTATCATCACATCAAGTGACATACAAGGCAGCAACATGATAGATAGGTACATGGATATATAACTTACAGTCTCTCTATGAAACCATGACTGTAATTGGAACTTTATTGGACAATAGCAAGATGACCAAGGGAGAGGGCCCAAGAGAAGGGAAGATTATCGGCTTTACATGGGAATCTTCAGATCTGGCTTTTCCTATACTGTACCCATTTGGCTTTAGTAAAACTCTACTTTTCACTACAAATGGAGTCAAGTGTCTTTCTTTCCTAAACAAAAGAGTTAGATAGCCTAACACAGTAGCTATGATGATTTCTTCCAAGTTCATTTCAGAACCTAGAAACCTTCCTTCCACTTTTTAAAATTTTTTTGATAATTATTCTGAGCCCCAATCAGAATAAATGGGAAGAGCTAATCAAGAAGATAATTTTGTCTCAAAAACAATTTTTAATATTCTAATGTGAATTCTCTTTCAAATTGTTTGTTTCATGTCCTGTAACCATAAGACTTTATAATTCCCCTACCAAAAAAAAAAAAACAGCCCAGTCTCCCAATATTCTTCACAACCATTGAAAAATATGTAGAGGACAATTCGTACTAATATCCACTGCCCCAAATCTGAATGTTTGAAAATGACTTTGGTGTAGCAGATAAAATACTGGGCCAGAAACTGGGGAACCATTAATTGTAGTCTTCATTGAAAAACATGGTGTTGGAAAATTTCTTCTTAGCTTTCCTCATTTAATTCACCTTATTCATGATGATGTGTCTAATCTTGGTTAGCTTGTTTAATTTATGTGAATAGAATGGAATAGAATATTATAGAATAGAATATTATAGAATAGAATAGAACAGAACAGAACAGAACAGAATAGAGTAGAATAGAATAGAATAGAGACTAATGCTAACAGTAACCCCAACCCTGTACCATTTCAGATAAATGCTTGGCCAATATCTTAAAAAACTTCCAGTGTTTTCCTTCCATTCACAATTTCTGGAGGTAAGGTGTTCCACTGATTAATTGTTCTAAATGCCAGGAACTTTCTTCTTAGTTCTAGATTGCTTCTCTCCTTATTCATAAGCCTTGAATGATATTTCATTTTGCTTACTGAGATGGTTTCATAAAGCATTTTTTTTCTTTTGTTTCTTTTGTTTGAAATTGATGAGTGCAACTTTTTCACATCTTAAAGATATTGTTTTGTTATAAGATGCAAATACTAGACTATAGGATACAAATACAATAGCAGAATTGGAAGAGACTTTGGAGATCTTCTAGTCTAAGCCCCTGCCCAGGCAGGAAACCCTACATCGTTTCAGAAAAATGGCTATCCAACATCTTCTTAAAGACTTCAAGTGTTGGGACATTCACAACTTCTGGAGGCAAGCTGTTCCACTGATTAATTGTTCTAACAATCAGGAAATTTCTTCTGAGTTCTAGGTTGCTTCCCTCCTTGATTAGTTTCTACCCATTGCTTCTTGTTCTACACTCAGGTGTCTTGGAGAATAGTTTGACTCCCTCTTCTTTGTGGGAATCCCTGAGATATTCGAACAATGCCATCCCCTAGTCCTTCTTTCTATTAAACTAGATATACCCAGTTCCTGCAACCATTCTTCATATGTTTTAGTCTCCAGTCCCCTAATCATCTTTGTTGCTCTTCTCTGCACTCTTTCTAGAGTCTCCACATCTTTTCTACATCGTGGCGACCAAAATTGAACACAGTATTCCAAGTGTGGCCTTACCAAGGCATTATAAAATGGTATTAACACTTCACGTGATCTTGATTCTATCCCTCTGTTTATGTAGCCTAGAACTATGTTGGCTTTTTTTTGCACCTGCTGCACACTGCTGGCTCATATTTAAATGGTTGTCCACTAGGACTCCAAGATCCCTCTCACAGTTACTACTGTTGAGCAATGTACTACCTATACTGTACCTGTGCATTTCGTTTTTCTTGCCTAAATGTAGAACCTTACTCTTTTCATTTGATAGTGCCCAATGTTCAAGTTTGTCAAGATCCTTCTGTATCTTAAGCCTATATAAATACCTGATTATATCTAATAGGTCCAGTGGGATTAATACACTTGTAACTATAAATGATTTAGATAACTTAAAGTTTTACAGATAAGGAAAATATTATGGTTAATATTAACAATAATTTCTGAAATGTTAATTCAGATTGTTTAAATTGCATATTTAAAGCTATATGTCATTGATAGACCATGACAAAATGAATGAATGTATTTTGCAATGTAATAAATGTTTCTATCTTGCGCTAATAAAATTAATTGCATAATGCATATTGTTTCACTCTCCACTGACTATTATTTTTCGTTGTTTATAAAAAGTAGGAAAAAAATAAAAAAGAAAGAAGAAAATTAAAGGAAAGGGGTGAAACGTTAGTTGTAAAGGAACATTAGCATTTGTTTTGCAACTTCACTCTTGTTTATTTATTTATCTAATGTTTATTTATTTCATTTTATTTATTAAATTTTCATACCACCTATCTCGCCAGTGGCAACTCTAGGTAACCTACAGACATCCATTTAAAATGCACCATAAAACAATAAAACAAATAACAAACTTAAATGTAATTCAATTTAATTCAATTAAAAATTCAATTAAAATAAAACTAACCAAGATGGAGAAGAGAGGGAGCAATGTATGTTCAAGTTTAAGGTATTATCTACAACATTAGCCACCTCCAATATGTGACACCTCCATTGGGGCACAGAGCTAGTTGGCATAGCCATGTCTTCAATGTCTTTTCAAAGGCCAAAATGGTGAAGGCAGATCTCACCACAGGGCCAGCCTGAAAATATCAAAGGACTGGGCCATGGTGCCTCAACCAGCTAAAAAAGGCTGTGGGGAGGCCCATGTGCATCCCACTATGGACCATTTTCAGCCTCCACAGCCTCCTAAGAACTTTGCCAGCCAAAATGGACTGCAAGGGGCCCTCTATGTGGCCCATTTTGGGTCGAGTGCTGCTAGAGGCCAAGGAGGCCTAAAACAGGCCAAGCAGAGCCTCCACACATCCTAGTTTAATGAAAAGAAGGACTAGGAGAGACATGATAATAGTGTTCCAATATCTCAGGAGCTGCCACAAAGAAGAGGGAGTAAAGCAATCCTCCAGAGCACCTGAGGATAGAACAAGAATCAATGGGTAGAAGCAAAGAGACAAGCAACTTAGAACTAAGGATAAATTTCCTGACAATTAGAACGATTAATCAGTGGAACGTCTTTCCTTCAGAAGTTGTGGATGCTCCAACACTGGAAGTTTTTAAGAAGATGTTGGAAAAACATTTGCCTGAAGTGGTATAGGGTTTCCTGTCTGGGCAGGGGTTTGGACTAGAAGACCTCCAAGGTCTCTTCCAACTCTGTTATTCTATTCTATTCCATTTTGGCTGTCAGGGTGCTGCAGGAGGCACCCGTCTCATCTCCTCCATCTGCTCCCCCTACTGGCCTGCAGACAACTACAATGCTGGTCCGGCCCTCAAAGAAATCCAGTTTGACATCCCTGTTCTAAAGGATTTGAGCTGTGGCAGAAAATCTCTTCCTCTTGACCCTATCAGCTGAAATTCTTGGCCTAACAGAGTCCATAGGATGTCTCTTTTGGTGGTGTCAGTGAGTTGGGCTAATCTAAGGTGACCAGACGTCCTGCTTTTGGCGGGATAGTCATGCTTTTTCACAATTTTTCCCAGGTCCTGGTTTTTTTTAAAAAAGTCCCGATTTTTTTAAAAGTTACGAAAAAGCCTCCAGCCACCGAGGCTCTCCTAGCATTCCCGCCAGCGTATCCCTGGGAGCTGTTGCCAATGGCTGAGGGAGGAGAAGACTTACTCCATGTGGAGATCGCAGACTTCCCTCATGGATTTTTATTTTTTCTGTTGCTTTGAGCAGCCCCTCCCTCCCCCCTCTCTCTTCCTCTCCCTCTCGGAGCTAGCAGCTGCCTCCAAGGCTGTCCAAGCTCAGCCCCTACCCCTACCCCACCCCGGACTGCTGCTTCTCCTCGGCTGCTCGGGGCTTCTAAATTGGCATTGTGTGTTGTTGTTTGAGGAGGGAATTACTGTGCCATAGAAACACAGCGTGTGTCTCAAATGGCTGATAACCTGGTCTCTACAGAAGAGGTAATTTTAAAAACTTCGGAGCAAATCCAGAAAGAGGGGAGAAAGAGGCTGAAGGTGTGTGTGAGGAGGGGGGATTTCCTAAACCCCTTTGAATCCAGAGGAGGGAAGAGAGAGAGAGAGAGAGAGGGAGGGAGGGAGGGAGGGAGGGAGTGTGTGAGGAGGAGGGATTTCCTAAACCACATTGAATCCAGAGGAGGGAAGAGAGAGAGCGAGAGAGAGAGAGAGAGAGAGAGAGGAGGGGGGATTTCCTAAACCGCATTGAATCCAGAGGAAGAGAGAGAGAGAGAGAGAGAGAGAGAGAGAGGGAGGGAGGGAGGAGGGGGGATTTCCTAAACCCCATTGAATCCAGAGGAGGGAAGAGAGAGAGAGAGAGAGAGAGAGAGAGAGAGAGAGAGAGAGAGAGAGAGAGAGAGAGAGAGAGAGGGAGTGTGTGAGGAGGAGGGATTTCCCAAACCCCATTGAATCCAGAGGAGGGAAGAAAGAGAGAGAGAGAGAGAAAGAGGGAGTGTGTGAGGAGGGGGGATTTTGTAAACCCCATTGAATCCAGAGGAAGGAAGAGAGAGAGAGAGAAAGCGAGAGAAAGAGGGAGTGTGTGAGGAGGGGGGATTTCCTAAACCCCATTGAATCCAGAGAAGGAGAGAGAGAGAGAGAGAGAGAGAGAGAGAGAGGGAGGGAGAGGGAGAGGGAGAGAGAAAGAGGGAGTGTGTGAGGAGGGGGATTTCCTAAACCCCATTGAATCCAGAGAAGGGGAGAGAGAGAGAGAGAGAGAGAAAGAGGGAGTGTGTGCACAGGAGGGTGGATTTTCTAAAAGTCCCATTGATTCCAGAGGAGTGTGTGTGTGTGTGTGTGTGTGTGTGTGTGTTTGTGTGTGTGAGAGAGAGAGGGGGGAGACTATCACTAAGTGTTGTAGCTTATGATTCTTGATGAATGTATTCTAATTTTTTTTATGTACACCGAAGACAAATTCCTTGTGTGTCCAATCACACTTGGCTAATAAACTACTCTACTCTACTCTACTCTACTCTACTCTACTCTACTCTACTCTACTCTACTCTACTCTACTCTACTCTACTCTACTCTACTCTACTCATTTCTATTTCAATTGTAATAAGGAGTTTAGCTTCTCTCTCTTGAAAATGTCAGCTAGCATAATGCAAGCTAGCTTTAGCTTTCAAACAGTTCATTTAGTGACCAAAGTTACAATGGCATTGAAAAAGTGACTGATGACAATTTTTCACACTTAGCGACCATTTTTCACACTTAGCGACCGTTGAAGCATCCTCATGGTCACGTGATCAAAATTTTGATGTTTGGCAACAGATTCATATTTATGATGCTTTCAGTGTCCTGGGGTCATGTAATCGCCTTGTGTAACCTTTTGACAAAATATAAAATTTTTAATCAAGCCGCCCCCCCTCCCCCGCCCCCAGTCAATGGTGTCTCTCTTTACCAATCTGAAAATCTGGTCACCTTAAGCTAATCTCTAAGATCCGGTCAATAGGATTAGTTACATTTTCACTTTAAGGAGTGTATAGGTATATCTAAATTCAGTGATTCATATCATGACTTCAGCGTTATTTCTTTCTTTCAAATGATCCTTGAACTGAATCAGTCATGTTATACTGCCATTCCTCATAGCAGATCCTGCCTTAGTCAGAGGACTGACAAAATGATCACAGCAAATGAAGTTCAGTGCTTTTTACTCAGTGCTTGGAATTAGCAAATTTTGATACCTGACTGCAGATATGTATCTGCCCAACATGGTAGGAATAGAAAAGTTACCAAGGTTTCCTTTGTTTGGTGGATATAGTGTTCCCCATTTTCTGTTTCATGTCTAAATTTTAAACATTAATGACAGTGCAACTGATTTCCTTGGGGGGAAAAAATCATGTTCCCTTCTGATATTTTTCAAAGAAGCAAACAAAGTACTACAAAGTATTACAACTAAGCAATTATTTTCAAAGTAGTTATCAAATTAAGTATCATCATGATCCCTTCTACACCACATCTCAAGAGTCTGAACAGCCAATTCCTGCAACTTAAACCATTACATTACACTGTGTTAATATAATCCAAGCAATATAGAACCACATGTAAGGAAAACAAGAAGGATACATATTTTACATATGATACCTCATTGTCTTCACATTCATGAGAGGCTGGCTAATTCCAACTCAGTTTCTTTGTTAAATGGTAACATTGGAGCAGTTCTTTGATATATACAATGACAACATTATATACTGAATTGCTTCTAATCAGAACACTGGTTTACTTCTTTGTTCCTAAGACAATGTGCATTTGTTCAGTGTTCATCTGCAACCTCAGATATCCTCTTCCAATTGTTCATAAGTATTATCAATCAGGAGATTTAATCATTGCTGCTATCATTTATCAGGTGTTATTTCTTTCCAATGAGATCACTTTTCAAAATGTTCCTTCACGCAATGTCCTTGATCAGTATATGTAAGTATTCTCATGATCATTTAGAGGCATACATATCACCACTATAATGTTCCCTCCCTCCAACCCTCCCTCCCTTTCTTCCTTCTTTCCTTCCTTCCTTTTACACCTCAGAGATTTAAGCTCCCCAAATTCTGAAGTCTCAAATGAGGGAAATATTGTTGCTTTTAATTTTACTGTTTATTACCAAGGTTATTTCCCATAAAGAACATTTACTGTTTTATTAGGAGAAAGGTAATCTACACATCCTAGTGCTTTGTACATTTTCTTCCCTTGCATGTCACCATGGAATGAAGAAGATTGGTAGGCAATGGATTATTATGTTTTATAGAATACAAAGCCCAAATGACAAATTACTTGTAAGAATGTCATAAGAGCAGAACTGTTTATATCCCTCCTGCCATTAAATTGGAACATTACTGTGTACTGTACAGTTAATATATATCCCACAATGATTTTTTTTAGATGAATAGTCTTAAAAAGAGAAAAAAAAATCTATTTCTCAGTTCAATATTAGCCTATTCCTT
Source organism: Thamnophis sirtalis (assembly GCF_051295495.1). NCBI lineage: Eukaryota > Metazoa > Chordata > Lepidosauria > Squamata > Natricidae > Thamnophis > Thamnophis sirtalis. Next base: position 128,210,093 of record NW_028261384.1, read on the forward strand.
TCCCACATCATTGCCTCCAAAGCCATACAACCTAGGGCTATTGTTGCTAGAAATCATATGCCAGATATCCAGAGTAAATAATAAGAACCACATTTTCTGTATTTATAAATATGTATAATAATTAAAAATATCAGCTGTTTAATTCAGAAGCAAACATGATATTAACATAGTTCATAACTTTCACTGAAGGTTCCTCACTCATAATTACCAACACAATTTGGCTCTGGCATTTGCTGTAAAGGAGATCAATAAAAATTCTGGGATTTTACACAATATTACCCTGGGTTTCCACATCACTACCGATTATTTTGATGATATTATAACTTATCAATTAGCAATGGAATTTCTATCTACAAAAGATAAATTTATTCCCAACTACAAATGTAATGACCAGACCAATACACTAGCTGTCATCGGGGGACCCCGTACTAAGACCTGTGTCAACATGGCAACCGCTCTTTCTAACTACAAGTTTCCTCAGGTGAGATCAAAACTGGAACAAGATGAGAAGTCCAATAGTTATTTATTACTCTCAGATGTTGAATCCTCAAGATAGGTCTTTTAAAACCTTAAGACAACCAGTTCATGACCTGCAATGGAAATCACCACAGCTGTTCATAAATGCACTCTGAAACTTCCTGATGCCAATGTGTTAAACTGATAAGAAAGACTTTTTATTTCCTTTCTACGAAAGGAAAAGGTTGGGTTATGCCAAGACTTGGATACTGTCTCCAAAAATCAGAGCAAGGGTGACAATTAAGAAACATAGATATCATACACTTCTCTTTGGAAAACCATTTTTTTTGTCTGAATTCTTTTCATCACATTTAGATCACATATGATATGAAAGTGTAATACAAAGGAATACATTGTATATATCAGTGATTTAATAAATAAAAAATGAGAGTGGAGTTTTTAATAAATATTATCGTGACAGAAAATCTTGAGCTTTATGTGTGCTATTCAGCAATGAAATATTTGAACTGGAATTTCTTACCTCAGCAAAATATTTGACGATAATACTAATCCAGTCACTCTAACTAGAAGCTTCAATTTTCCAGTTTTGAACTGTTCCCTTTTAAGATTCCTTGAATACATTCTAAATATTTTCCAGAAAATGAAAGTTTCTCATTAGAGTATCCAGAATTCTTCTTTTGTATCTCTTTTTATTTTGAAGTAAAGGTAATAGTGATTATATTTAGCATTTTTACCACCATCTCACTATTATATAAATCACCAATGTACCTAACAGTCCATGGTTGCTCAAGTTGAGTCATGGTAGTGCAGTGGTTAGAATGCAGGACTGCAATCTACACCTGCTGACTGGCTGCAGTTTTGCAATTTAATTCTCACCGACTCAAGGTTGACTCAGTCTTCCATCCTTCTGAGTGGGTAAATTGAGGAGCCAAATTGTTGGAGAAAATTGCTGACTCTATAAACCACTCAGAGGGGGCTGTAAAAAAATGTGAAGTGATACATAAATGTAAGTGCTATTGCTATGATGAATTGTTTAAGAAAAAGCAATCAGAACCCTTTATGTAACTTTTTTTTGTCTCTGGTGCATTATTGATGATTGATGTTTTTTTAAAAAAAACATTTCTATGAATGGGTTTCTTTTTTGTTTCTTTTTCCACAGGCTTAGATGATTGTTTTCCATGTCCAGAAGATTGTTTTCCAAACAAAGATCAGGACAGTTGTCTTCAAAAAGCAATAACTTACTTGACTTATCAAGAGCCCTTGGGCATTTCTTTGGTGGTCACAGCCGTCTTCTTGTCTTTCACCTCAATTTTAGTACTAGGGACCTTCATTAAACACCAGGACACTCCAATGGTTAAGGCCAATAACAGGAACCTCACTTATAGCCTTCTCATTGCTCTCCTGCTCTCCTTCCTTTGCACTTTTCTCTTCATTGGACAACCTGACCAAGTCAAATGCCTCTTGCGACAAACTGCTTTTGGCATCCTCTTCTCTGTAGCTCTTTCTTGTATATTGGAGAAAACAGCCATTGTTGTTCTTGCCTGGTTCCAAAATGAGGAAATGGGTGGGGAAAAGGTTGGCTGTTTCAATTGTCCTACCTTGCTCCCTGGTACAATTTACTATTTGTGTAGTGTGGTTAACAAATTTCCCCCCTTTCTCCGATTTGGACATGCACTCCATGGCTGAAGAAATTGTCCTGCAATGTAATGAAGGTTCAACCACTATGTTTTATACTGTCTTTGGGTTTATGGGGTTCTTGACAGCTGTCAGCTTCACTGTGGCCTTCCTAGCTAGGAATTTGCCTGACAGCTTCAATGAAGTCAAATTTATCACCTTCAGCATGTTGGTCTTTTGTAGTGTTTGGGTGTCATTTGTTCCAACTTACCTGAGCACTAAGGGAAAATATATGGTGGCCGTGGAGATCTTTTCCATTTTGGCTTCAGCAGCTGGATTACTGGTTTGCATCTTTTCCCCCAAATGCTATATCATTATTCTGAGACCTGACCTGAACAAGAAGGAACAACTAATAAAGAAATGAAGCTTATTTTTTATATTAGACTGCTTGAAAGAATCCAAATTGGTTACTATCAACAAACAGGTTTTCCCCAGTTTGGTGATTCTGAATTATTCTCTGTACTAGCAAATCAAGGTGACATGCAAGGTGACAATCTATTCCAAGGGTTTTTTTGTGTGCAGAATCTAGACAGCTGCTCCTCACTTATTCCTTCAAACATTATTTTTTCTGGCCTTCTTCAGAGTAGAATAGAGAGTCTAAGACAACGTTGTGTGAAAATCAATACAACCTATAAGTTTCACGATATCCCTACTTCCCGCAAGAAGAAAAGCTCTTCCAATAGTTTCCATATTCAATTTTAAAATGTGGAAGAATCTCTACCCCAAGTCTAAAAATTTGATATCTACTTTGGTGTAGCATGCAAGGTTCTTGACTAGAGTTGGAAATAACAAGTACTAATCCTCCCTTATGCCTGAGGCCTCAGCTGATATATTATTATGGGAACCGAGAGGAAATGTTGGAAGAAAATGATGTTGGAGAATTTCTTCTCACCTTACCTGATGTAATTTAGCTTACTCCTGATGATAAGAGTTCCATCTTTGTCAATTTGCTTAAGTATGATATGATGGGTATTTGTTTATTAATTTTTATACCACCAGCCCTCATCCCTACCCTGACATTGGGTAGCATACATAACAGCATAACCCATACACAGTAGATTATAAAATGCAATTGATTTAAGTTAAATGAGTAAAAACAAAATGGTAAAAAAGATAACAGAGAATGAATTCCAATTAATGATGTAATAAACATCTAGTAGGCTGCACTCCATCATATGATCACCAGGCCAGTTGTTAAAACCATATTTTAAGGGTCATGTAGAAGCCCAAAAAATGAGCCTTACCTTCTTGGAAAATATTTTTTGATAGGGTGCACACCAGTGGTGGGATTCAATTTGTTTTTACTACCAGATCTGTGGGTGTGTCTTGGTGGGCATGATATGGCTTGGTGGGTGTGGCAGGGGAAGGATCCTGTAAAATCTCCATTCCCTCCCGATCAGGTGGGACTCAAGAGGCAGAGAATAGATGGGGGTGAGGTCAGTCATATGTGGTATTTACCAGTTCTCTGAACTACCCAAAATTTTCACTACTGGTTCTCCAGAACTGGTCAGAACCTGCTGAATACCACCTCTGGTGCACACCATTACCCATAAGTAAGGCAGAATATCAGCAGATAGCCAGAATATCCAAAGACGAAGTCAGGAAAACAAAGGCTGAGAATGAATAAAGACTTGCAAGAAAAGTTAAAGATAATTTAAAAAGTTTCTTCCAACATACAAAAAATAATAATACCAAGGAAACAGAGAAGACAGGAAGAATGTAACAGGCAACAGAGAGAAGGCAGGGCTGCTTAACTCATTCTTTCTATTGATCTTCACGCAAAAAGAAACTAAGTCCAACCTCACAGAAACATAACTGTAAAAAACAGACTAGAAATAAAAGTTAAAATAAGCAAAAAGTAATAAGAGAACACCTGTCTGATCTTGATGAATACAAATCACCAGAACCTGCCAGATTATATCACAGTGTTCTAAAGGAGCTGGCAGATGTCATCTTAGAAACATTGCACCACATCTTTCAAAAATCTTGGGACACTGGGGAACTACCGAGGACTGGAAAAGAGCTGATATGGTTCCCATCTTCAAAAAAGGAGGGAAAAAAACAGACCCAAGAAACTACAGACCAATCAGCCTAACATCAATACCCGGGAATATACTGGAAAAGATAACCCTAAAACCCAACATCTAGAAACACCTAGAAAGAAGTAAATTAATGACTAGCAGTCAGCACAGATCATGCCAAACCAATTTTATTCCATTCTTCAACATAGTGATTAAATTAGTAGACCAGCGAAATACTGTGGACATAATATACTTAGGCTTCAGCAAGGCATTTGACAAAGTAGACCACAACCTCCTTCTTCATAAGCTAGAAAAAAGTGGAATAGATAGCTTCACCAGCAGATGAATTCACAACTGGCTGACAAACTGTACTCAATGAGTAGTTCTTAATGGGTCTAAGTCTACATGGTCAGAAGTAAGTAGTAGGGTACCCCAAGGTTCTGTTTTAGGCCCAGTACTCTTAAATATACGACTTAGATGAGGGAATAAAAGGGGAATTTACCAATTTGCAGGTGATAATAAACTAGCAGAAATAGCTAACCCTTAGAAGATAGTCAGACTTGAAGACTGGGCCCTATCTAACAAAATGAAATTCAATGTAGAGAAATGTAAAGTCCTACACTTAGACAAGAAAAACCAAACTGGGTGAAACCAGGCTTAATAGCAGTGACTGTGAGAGGGATCTTGTGGAATAATGGATGGAAACTGAACAAGGAGAGATTCAACCTAGAAATAAGGAGAAACTTTCTGACAGTTAGAACAATCAAACAATGGAACAGCTTGCCTTCAGAAGTTGTGGGAGCTTCATCATTTGAGACTTTCAAGAAGTTGAGTTGAGTTAAGTTGAGTTTATTTGATTTCTATGCCGCCCAATCCCGAAGGACTCCAGGCGGTTTACAGAATAAAAAGAAATTAAAAAGAAAAAGACTTAAAAACAATAGGACACATGAAGTTAAAGAAGAGATTGCACTGTCATTTGTCAGAAATGGTGTAGGGTCTCCTACTTGGGTGGGGGTTGAACTAGATGATCTACAAGGTACCTTCCCACTCCGTTAATCTGTTAAATGGCAAAAAAGACTTTCCTTCCTTTAAAGTGAGATTATCCCAAACCCTCCTTATTTTCTCAAAATCTCTCAAGACTTGCCTTTGTCATCAAGCCTGCACATCTCAGTAACCAGTGGAATCTATTATAATAAATTTATAAATAAAAATATATATAAATAGCTACATCTTAATTCATTGATTTATATCATGAGTTCAGCATTATTTCCATGATTGCGCATGATCTGTTTTTAATAAACCCATGTTGGCTTTCAGTTATTATTTCATTTGCTTCTAGGTGTTTGCTGATTCACTGCTTGATTATCTTTTCAAGAATCTTCCCTGGATTTCTTCCAAGTTCACTTCAGAACCTAGAGACTTTCCTTGCATGCTTTTTTAAATATTAATTATTCTGAGCCCTAATCAGAATAAATGGGAATAGCTAATCAAAAAGATAATTTTGTCTGAAAATCAGTTTTTAATGTTCTAATGTGAACTCTTCCCTTAAATGGTTGGTTTCATGTCCTGTAGCCATACACTTTATAATTCCCCTACCAAAAAATAAAACAGCCAAGCCTCCCAATATTCTTCACATCTAGTTAAAAAAAATATGTAGAGGAAAATCCACACTAATATCCACTGCCCTAAATCTGAATGTTTGAAATTAACTTTGGGGTAACAGGTAAAATATCTGACTAGAACCTGGGAAACCATCAATTGTAGTCCTCATTGAAGATGATTGTATTGGAGAATTGCTTCTTAGCTTTCCTTATATAATTCATCTTATTCATGATGACAAGTGTCTAGTCTTGTTAGCTTGTTTAATTTATGTCAATAGAACAGAACAGAACAGAATGGCACGGAATAAGAGCAACGCTAACAGTAACTGTTACATATTGAGACTGGAGCAATAGGCTCCTCCAAGGTCCTCTATTCGAGCGGGAAAAGCTAATTGGCTGTGCTGTCTGATAGCTCCCTATAAAATGGCTAGTTGTCAGTCAGGCCAACGCTGGATCTGTACATAGTTATTGAATAAAGAGCTGTTGTTGTCACTGAAGCCTGAGTCCTGTCTCATCCATTCACCCTATCTAACACTGGCAATGAAGGTGGGATCGGAAGACAACTAGGCAGAAAGAGCTGACAATGCGATCCAGCATATGCCCAGTTGGAGTAATCACCATTGGGCAACAAGCAGCCATTTTGAGTGGCAAATTTAAGGTTGCCTCGGCTCATCAAAATGACTATGCATGCTACACCAGCTCCCTACAATCCAGCCATGGAACACTGGGATTCCTACATGATGAGGTTTGAGTGCTTTATGGAAGCCAACAACATTCTCGGTCTATTGGACAACAGGAAGAGGGCTCTTTTCCTGAGTTACTGTGGGCTTGAAGTCTTTGACACTGCCAAGGCATTGACCGAACTGTTGCCGGTCCAGACAGTCACTTGGTCTGCATTACAGAATATGCTAAAGACGCACTACATGCCGAAGCCTTCTAAGTTTGTGCGGCAGCACAAATTCAATTTGCACATTCAGAAAGAAGGGGAGACAATCACCCAGTATGTTGCCATGCTTCGCAAGGCCGCAACTTACTGTGAGTTCAGAGACCTGGACGAGTTGCTGTTCAATCAAATAATCTGTGGAGTGCAATACACTTACATGCAGCTGAGGCTGCTAGCAAAAACAAATATCATACTGCAAATCACACTAGACAAGGCCAGAGCAATTGAATCATCAACAAAGTCAACAGAGATGCTGTGGAAACATGGCAGCCCAAAAAGCATGTGCAGAGCTGTTATGGTTCATTGTGAGAACACCGAGCAAGATCTCTTATCTGACAATGAAGATGGAGTTTTCTGCCTTCAGTTTGAAAAAAAAGACAGCATTTGAGCCTGAAAGATGTTTCCCACTTTGGGAAATCCCCAGCTGCAGGGGCAATCATCAGAGAACAACCTGTCATTTTAGGGACACCATCTGCCAGAGGTGTTACTAGAGGGGACATCTGGCCTGAGTCTGCCACGCAAACCTTCTGTCCACTCAACAACCCAAACCAGTGCCAAGCCAGTCAGGACAACCAAGGCCACCCAGATCTGGAAGCCCTGGCAGAAGCAAGAAAGGGCAGAATCAATGGAAGCATTCCAGACCAAGATTTGGCAAACCAGCATGCCAAGAAGTAAATAGCTGTGAGTAACCATCCAAATCAAGGGGTCACTGTGCAGCATGGAAATCAAACCAGGTCATCCCTGACCATTGTATCCTGGGCAACCCTGAAAAAGGCTAGCCCTAACCTCCAGAGATGACAGTTGATGTGCCAACAACTACAGCTCAGTGATTATCAGGGAAATTGCATCCCTATCCTCGGCTGTGGCACGTTCTGTGTCCAATTTAAAATTTTTGACAAACCGCTTACACTGACGATGGTCAGCAGCTCCCTTCCAAGCCTGCTCAACTTGGACTGGTTCAAATCCCTGGGCATGTGGATAACTGGCATCAAAGCCATCAATGATGACAACGCTGACAAATTGATCCATGAGTTAAAGGACATCTTCAGCAGAGACATGGGCAAGTATGTGGAGACTCCTATATCATTGAACCTAGACCCCAATATTGCACCAATCAGATTAGAGCCCTGGAGGGTCCCTTTCACCCTCCAACTCAAGCCTGACCAAGAATTGGACAAATTAATTGGCCATGGGATCCTGGAGCCCGTCAAAAATGCCCAGTGGGAGTCCCCTATTGTGACCTCCATTAAATCCGATGGGTCAATACGCATCTGCCAAGATTATGAGTGCACCCTGAACAAGGCCCTTCAGCAAAGTGCCTACCCAGTGCCTATTGTTCAGCATTTATTACACTCCCTTGGGCTGGGGAAAATATTTGCCAAATTAGGTCTGTCACAGACCTACAAGCAATAAATAGTGCTACAATGGAGGCCCAAACCATTGTGGCACATAGTTGGTCATTCAAATGCACTAGATTGCAATTTGGTGTCAGCATAGCCCCCGGACTGTTCCAAAATGTCATGGAATGACTTTTGCAGGGGATACTGGGTGTAGTCCCTTATTTTGATGATGCTCTGGTTTCCACTGAAAATAAAGAGTAACTTTTCAAATGTCTGAGAATCAGAGAAAAGCGGCTCTGTTTGAAAAAAGAAAAGTGTCAAATCGTGGTGCCAAGGGTTGAATTCCTGGGGTATCTAGTAGACAGTTCTCGGATTCACCACACAAATTCCAAAATTAAGACTATTCACACCTAGCAACCAGATCAAGCTGTAGGCGTTCCTCAGCCTTTAAAATTTTTATAGCATTTTCTTGCAACAGAAGGCAATTGCCAAGGGTGACAGTATTGTTTGATTGGTCATGCGGCCAGCATGGCTATACACCAAAGACACACAGAATGGTGTTACATTCAAACTAAAATGGTACCTATTAATCTGCTCACATTTGCATGCTTTGGAACATGCTAGGTGGGTAGGGCCACGATGGCTCAGTGGCTAAGATGCTGAGCTTGTCGATCAGAAATGTAGGGAGTTCGGCAGTTTGAATCCCTAGTGCCACATAACAGAATGAGCTTCCGTTACTTGTCCCAGTTTCTGCAAACCTAGCAGTTCGAAAACATGTAAAAATGAAAGTAGAAAAATAGGAACTACCTTGGTGAGAAGGTAACAGTGTTCGGTGTGCTATCAGCATTTAGTCATGCTGACCACAAGACCACAAAGATGTCTTTAGACAGTGCTGGCTCTTTGGCCACCCTAGAGTTGGCAATGGCTAGCGCATATGTGCAATGGGAACCTTTACCTTATCTTAAGTGAGCAGGAGATAGGGCAAGTATTGAGTAATAATAGGAGTATCATGATAGACCATACATTAGTAATAGTATCATGATAGATGTTATATTAAGCAAAGAGTAAGAAAAATGAGTTTAATAAATGTATTTCCACTATTGTTTTCTCTAAAAAAAAATTCTTCTGTACGTATGACCTTTCACTCTCCCATTTTCCACTTAATGCCTTAGTTTCAAAAATTCATAACAATGCAGTAGTGTCTACTGCAGTGGTGGGTTCCTACCGGTCCACTCCGGTTCGTGCAAACCGGTTGGTCTGGTGGACCTGGAAGTAAGTAACTTCTGTGAATGCCGGCACTGGCCCTGTCACTCAATATCGCCCTTGCCGTCCCTTCGAGCTCACTCACTCCCCCGTCCATCTGCACTAAACTAGGCTAGCTCAGCCTGATGCTCACTGATTGGCTGGAGACTGGAGTCCAGCCAATCAGTGAGCAGGCTGGAGGCGACCTGTTTAAAAGTAAGCACCAACGGCCAACATTGCTCTCTCTCATTCCCGAGCTGATCGGTCCTCCCTTCGCTTTGCCTTCCAGGAGCTTGCTGCTTCCCTCAGGTAAGCAACTAAGCATGAGGGGGGGACTCAGGAGGGAGGCTAGCTTACACCAGCTCATGAAAACTGTGAGCTGGCATATACCGTGTAGCCAAAAGAGAGTGAGTGGCGGTGGTGGCCTAGCTTTTGTGAGGGAAGGCCTTCTGGTCTTCAGGCCTTCCCTAGTGAAAGCCGTGGGCTGGCATACGCCATGCAGCTGAAGGCGGGTGGGCGGTGGCCTAGCTTTCTCAAGGGAAGGCTTTCTGGCCTTCCCTAGCAAAAGCTGCGGGCTGGTGGCAGCGGCAGTAGCGGTGGTAGTGGCGGCCTAGCTTTCGCAAGGGAAGGCTTTAGGCCTTCCCTAGTGAAAGCTGCAGGCTGCAGTAGCATCAGCAGCAGCGGTAGCGGCGGCGGCAGCCTAGTTTTCACAAGGGAAGGTCTTCAGGCCTTCCCTAGCGAAAGCCACGGGCTGGCATATACCATGCAGCTGAAAGCCCCCTGCCTCCCTTTCCAGCCTCACCAGGTGACCTGCTTAAGCCTGGCCTTGTCCCTCCAGTCCAGTGTCTTACCTGTTCCTGCTGCCTCTCTGCCTGCCTGCTCCCTGTTGCTTCCATCCATCGTGACGAGGATCCATCGCATCGGAGTTAGGGTTAGGGAAAAACTGGTTTCATTTGCAGTCTTTTGGGGGGGGATTCTTATTTTTTGATCTTTTCCTGCCACTGTCATAGTTTGTGTGGGGTGGGTGTGTAATGTCCCACAGTTATCTACCCATTAATAATGATCTAGTAATATTTCCTTATACATTTTAGGGACCTTTCCTTACATTATTGGTGTTTTCTTTCATACTTTGGATTTCTAATTTCTGTTTCCCTTAGTTAGCAATTGCTAAAACAAATCCCACGTGAAAAAGTATTCAAAGCCTTCTTGATTTTAATTGTCAATTTATTTATTCCTGCACATTTTAATATTTATTCATTTTCATATCTCTGTTTTTCCACTGTTGTGCAAACACAATTCCAGCAGCTGATGATATGTGTAAAATTATATTACTCCCTTTCAAATAGCCAACAAAATATTTTTGGTTTTAATTCCATATCTTGCTTTACCATTGCTTCTAACCACTAACTTCTGAATAGCTACTAGGACCAACCTAAGTGGTGTGCAGAAGACCAGCAAACCAGTAATCCTTCCTCTGTAAGTAGCTGTCTTTATTGCTGGGTGTGCTCTGTGCTGGGTTCATCCTTGAGATAGTAAAGTCTTGCTTTCTGTGTCTCTCCTTTGTGCAGGTTATTGGAGCAAGGTGGTGAGGTGGTGGTGCAGAAGACCAGCAAGGCAGTAATCTTCCCTCTGTAAGTACCTGTCTTTATTGTTTTGTGTGCTAGTTTCATCCCAATGATGGCAATGAAGAGTTCATTTATGTGTCTCTTCTTTGTGTAGGCCATTCATTGGAGTCAGTGATACTGAAGACTGGCAAGAACAGTCATCTTCTTTTCTCTAGACTAGCCATGTCACGTTCCTTCAATCATTCTTCATGTTTTCCACAGCAACATATTAGCTGATGTCTAAAGCCTAAGGGAAGATTAGAACTAATTCAGGACCTTTCCTGCAACAGCAAAATGGCTGTCACATTTTCAGACTTGCATAGGAAATATTTATCTGTATTTTCTTCCACATTTAAAAATATTGTGATTGTTGACAATATTTGGAAGAGTTTTCTTTTTGGGGGAGGAAGGGATATTATGAAATTTATAAGCTGCAAGACATGAAGCATTTCATTTTGAGATTAGCATGCATTAAATGATTAAAGATTGATTCTCACACACCATTGTTTTAAGCTTTCTCTTTTACTCTGAATGAGCCTCAAAATAATTATCTAACATATGAAAGGAATGGTGAACAGGTACTATCCAGGTTTTGAAGAGAACTTGGAAGTGATTATCAGAGTCACTGCCTTGCATATCAATTTGATTTGCTGGTGGAGGAAAGAATGAAAAACTACCAAATTGCAAAACAAAAGGTGAAGGTAAGCAATTTGGCTGCATTCAAGAGGAATGGTATATAAAAACGTTTTATATCTTTATTAGTTGTCCCTTCTTATTTAGATCAGGTCTCAGAATAATGATATAGCATTTGGGGAAAAAGATGCAACCCAGTAATCCAGCTGCTGAAACCAAGATGGAGAAGATCTCCATGGCCACCATGTATTTTCCTTTGGTGCTCAGATAAGTTGGAACAAATGATACCCAAACACTGCAAAAGACCAACATGCTGAAGGTGATAAATTTGGCTTCGTTAAAGCTATCAGGTAAATTCCTAGCTAGGAAGGCCGCTGTGAAGCTGACAGCAGTCAAGAACCCCATATAGCCAAGCACAGTATAAAACATTATGGTTGAACCTTCATTACATTGCAGGACAATTTCTTCAGTTAGGGAGTATATGTCAGAATCAGGGAAAGGGGGGAAATTTGCTAACCACACTGCACAAATGGTGAATTGTACAATGGAGCAAGGTAGAACAATAGAGATAGCCATTCTTTTCCCCACCCATTTCCTCATTTTGGAACCAGGCTTGGTAGCCATGAAAGCAAGAACCACTACGGTTGTTTTCCCCAATATACAAGAAAGAGCTAGAGAGAAAATTATGCCAAAAACAGTTTGTCGCAAGAGACATTTGACTTGGTCAGGTTGCCCAATGAAAAGAAAAGTGCAAAGGAAGGAGAGGAGGAGAGCAATGAGAAGAATGTAGGTGAGGTTTATGTTGTTGGCTTTGACAATGGGGGTATTCTGGTGTTTAATAAAGATACCAAGTACTAAAATTGAGATGAAAGAAAAAGAGACTGCTGTTACCACCAAAGCAATCCCCAAAGGCTCTTGGTAAGTCAAGTAAGTTATGCTTTTTCTGATACAATTATTCTGATTTTTGTTTGGGTATTGATCTTCTGGACATGGGAAACAATCATCTAAGTCTAAAAGAAAAAAAAGAAAATCATTCATAGGAGCATTTTTTTCAGCATCACCTATCAGTAACATACAAGATGCTTTAAGATACTATGACTTACATACCAGATCTAGGTTTTTTTTGGTTAAAATAATTCATAATACAATTAACAATGTGCTACAGTGGTATCTCAGTTACACGCTGAGCTTAGTTCTTTGTTATATAGTGAGAAACCACATTTCCCCATCATTAGAAAGGGATGATAAGGAAAGACATAGACATAATAACTCTCCATTGATAACAACAACAACAACAACAACAACAACCATCATCATCATCATCATCATCATCATCATCATCATCATCATCATCATCATCATCATCATCATCATCATCTATGGAAGAAATAAAAATGAAGAACATTCTCAGAAATAGCCAATACCCACATAAGCCAAGTTTAAAACCAAATGTAAGATCAAAAATTATACTCAGAAAAAAAAACAACCATACCCACACTAAAAGTGTCAGGCAACCTAGATATTAACAGGGAGAAAACCCAACACTTACTGGTACTGAAGATGTTACCTATTTGATGATGAAATATCTGCAATCCAAATAATCTAGCTCTAGGAGTACCAGGAGCTCAACAGTACAAACCTAAAACCCCTATATTCTCTTCTGTTGTCTTATAGTATTTGTGTGTGTGTGTGTGTGTGTGTGTGTGTGTGTGTGTGTGCGTGTGTGTATGTATGTATGTATGTATATATGTGTGTGTGTGTGTGTGTGTGTGTGTGTGTGTGTGTGTGTATGTATGTATGTATGTATGTATGTATGTATGTATGTATGTATGTATGCATATGTTCTGACCCCCTCCTCCATCCAGTAACAAATGCCGAGACAAGCTTAACTGAAATGTCACAGTACTTTATTAGCAAGAAACCAAAATCTCGGTGGCTGAAAGCCAAGCATAACAAACAGATAAGGATCTTGGCAGCAACTCAGACAAGCCTTGGCAGCAATCCAGCCTGCCAAGCTAGTTACAAAAGTTCTCCAACTTTTAGTCAATGCGTTGACTTCTGCAAAAGGGGCATGTGCACAAGCATTCCTTTTATAGTCTGGAGAGGAGCCTAATTACCACCAGCTGAGTGCAATTACCTCCTGTAACTGCATAATTGTTCCTTATGCCTATTAGCTCTCCGGTGCTGGGCATCCAGGAACAACTCACTGCTGATGTCTGGATCACACTCCCTTGTCTCCTCCCCACTGGTCCAAGGCTCAGGTGCCTCCTGGTGGCCAACCAGCTTCTCTGTGCCCTGCTCAGAGTCGGAACCCTGTCCAGGGTCCTCCACATCCTCCAAAGCCGACTCATAGGGCCCCTCACTGTTGGAGTCTGGTGGCAGCTCCAAAGGCTCCTGCTGGGCCACAACAGTATGTATGTATGTATGTATGTATGTATGTATGTATGTATGTATGTATGTATGTATGTATGTATGCATGCATGTATCAGTGGTGGGTTCCAGATCCCGTTGCAATAGGTATGGTACAACGGGGCCCAGCGTCCCCCACATGCATGCCTTTGCAATGCTTCCGTGACTTCCAGCTGCTCAGTAGAGGGTTGCGCAGGCGCTGTATGCTCTGTGCGCGTGTGCGGAAGTGCTGAAGAGCTCAAATACAGGTAAGGAGCTCGGGCAGGTGGGTGGGCCCTCCAGAGCAATGTACCAGAACAGTACCCAGTGCTCCCATCAGGCACCAGTGTGCCCGTACCGGGGCATACCGCCTGCCCACCACTGGTATGTATGTTTTCTGCTTGCTCACAGCAACTCTAGGTGGTTTACAGATAATAAAAACACAATGTAGAAAAAATAAAAAAGTAAATAATAATAAAATATTGCTCATCCACCCATCCCCAGCGACAACACACCCTCAGATCAGCCAATGAGCTCTATCCCACTTTGGTTCCCCAGGCCCACTGGAAAAATTATGTCCTCAGGGCCTTAGTGTCAGAGCAGGAGCCAGTCTAATTTCTGGAGAAGTAATGTTCCAGAGGAAGGGAGCCACTACAGGGAAGTCCGTTCAGGCCCCACCAGATGTATCTCCTTAGTGGATGGGATCCACAATGTTCCTCACCTCCTCACTCTGGTGGGTCAGGTGGATGTGACCAGCAAGAGACGATCTCTCAGATAACCTGGTCCAAAGCCATGGAAGGATTTAAAGGTGCCAACCTGCACCTTGAATTGCTCCCAGAAGCAAATCAGCAACCAATAATCTCCTGCAGGAGAGGTGACACATGTGCACACTGAAGCCAGCATAAAACCACGTGGATCACTGTATTTAGAACCAATTGGAGCTCCTGGATGCTTTTCAAGGGCAGATATATATATAGTCAATAGTAAAGATGAGAGATGACTATGCATGAGTGACTATGAATAGGGGTTGTTGGTGCTGGAAGGGGTATAAGTGGCACACAACCCACAGTTCTGCAAAGGCCCTTAAATTTAAATATACTCTGATTCTTACAACCTTCCCTAGCTTTAATTATGTCCCAACCTGATTTCTTGAATGCCCTTATATGGGGCTTCCATTGAAGACCATTTGGAAACACTAACTGGTCCCCAATGAAGCAATTAATGAAGGTTTGCATGCATCATAATTTAGCTGAATTAAGTCTTGCTTTGTGGCTCCTAGTTGTTTCCAATACGCTTCTAAATGCTGGGTATCACCCAAGGGGAGAAATCCTCCTGGTTTGGACGAACCAGTAGGGACAATTGTCATTGGTTCTGTGAACCGGTTGTTAAAAAAAAGCATCTGGGGATTGCATGATTCAGCTGTGAGCCGCACGATCGTCTGAAGCTTTTCCCCACTTTTTAAAGCATTTTTCCCTGCCTGTTTGGCTGAACCAGCAAAAAAAAAAAAGCTTTAAAAAGTGAAAAAAGTTGGCCACGTCCACCCAGTCACATGACACCACCACCACTAAGCCATGCCCACAGAACTGGTGGCCAAAAAAAAAATTAGATTTCACCACTGGCATCACCTTTAAAGCCTTGAATGTCCCCAGGCCTAGTTGTTTGTGAGACAATCTCTCCCTCTCTCTCTCTCCCTCTTCCTCTCCCTCTTCCTCTCCCTCACCCTCTCCCTCCCTCCCTCCCTCCCTCCCTCCCTCTCTCTCTCTCTCTCTCTTACAGTTTCCATCTCTTTCAATTGTCAGCTGGGTGGGAATGTTCCAAGTCTCCTGCATTAAATGCTGCATTGTGATGGGAATTTGGAGGTTTCCCCTCCAAAACTCCCATCAAATGACAATGTCAAAATTCAATCTGAATCCATCTGAATTTTGAGGCATCCCTACTGTTTTATTCTTGTAGTAGACTAGAAAGACTTGTCTCTTCCTGAAAATGTTGGTTTAGGGCAGTGATGGTGAACCTTTTCATCACTGAGTACCAAAAACGGACCACATGGGTGGCACCTAGTGCCAAAAAGAGAGCCTGCACGCTCATCTGAGCCACAACCAGGAAGAGGAGCTGCCCAGGGGGCATGTGGATGCCACAAAATGTGCGCCAGCCAACAAGTCTTATCGTTGCTGCCACACATGCGCACATGCTGATCAGCTGGCTGGGGCACATGCTCATGCCAGAAAAGAGAAGACCAGCTCACACAAAGGCCAGCTGATCATTGTGTGTGCATGCACACCAGAAACCTGGAAGAGGAATGGGCAACACCATGCATGCCAGGTGACATGGCTCCATGTGCCACTTAGAGCACGAATGCCATAAGTTCACCATCACAGGTTTAGGGTGTGATGGAGGCAATTGGCTCATTCATTTGATACTGATGAAAAGACTATTTTTGTTTTTGTAATTTGCCCATAAGCGTTTGTTCCCTGAAAAATATTTAGAACATATTCAAAGAAACCCAAGAAGGGAAAATTCAAATCTAAGATATCTAACTTAGCACATTAGGGTAAATTTATCAGTAATTATCATCAAATATAAATAGCTGAGATGAGCAATGAAAATTCAGTTCAAATATTTCATTGCTTGACAGTACAATATGACGTGTAGCACAAGATTTTCAGTCCTTATAATACTGATTAAAAACTAGATCATTGATAAAGTCATTATATTCCTTTGCTTACCCGTTTGATCAGTTATTTTCCCTTCTGGACAGCGTCTACAGTCATAACAGCAAGATAATTTCCCTTCCAATTTTATCTTGCTATGGCCAAGAGGACATTTCTTGTTACAGATGGAAAGAGGTAATGCCTGTTCATAAATAAAATAAGATTTCTTTCAATTGAAAAAATACATATTTAAAGATTGTTCTTTTCATCAGTTAAAAATACACAAGTCCTTCATATGCAATCTAAACCTCGGCATTCTGTTCTCCAGATTTCTTTCTGGTTTAAATTCCTACACTGAATCCCTCAATTGCTCCTTATCACACATCTATTACATTAATTGACATATCATTCTCAATATTACTATTCCAGAGATCTGGAATCAGAAGAAGAAGCTGATGTGGAAGAAATCAGAAGTAGAAGCTGGTGTGGAATAACTTTTAAGTTCTTGGAATAGGCTTTCTGTAAGATTCCACATTTAGGGTTTGGGTCCCAACATTAGCTTGATTTTCCTCTGATACTGTAAGCCACCTTTTAGTGAGACTTTTGTCATCTTTCCATAATAGAAATCTTATTTTCAAAATTCAACTGTTTAAAGAGATTTTGGACTTTCTTTGTTTAATTGTTTGAAACATGAAGCAGATTGAAGACAAATGAAGTTTAATCTTCCCTTTAATGATTTGCAGATAATAATGAACATTACTTCACTGAACTGTTTCCAAAAGAGGTTTACTTTGAGGCATGTCCACCAAAGATTAAAATAATGCTTTTTTTTCCTGCAGACTAAATAAATCAAGGAGAGTATGTTTCTCTGAAATTATAAGACTGAACTGGGATATAATGTTTCTAGAGCAGCTTTTGAATTCTATTTTACACATGTAGAACGTTCTACAAAATAAATATCATCTATCTATCTATCTATCTATCTATCTATCTATCTATCTATCTATCTATCTATCATCTATCATCATCATCTATCAATTAAATTTATTTACTGCATCTCTTGCTGCAAGGTGATTTTTGTCAGTCATTACTCCCCTCATTGATTAGTTTGTTTTATTGCGACCCATTTAATGAATTTTATAGTCCAGTCTATATATGGAATTAGTGCTACATTTTGGAGAGATAGATAAGGGGTGTTTGTCTGTGTGTGTGTGTGTCTGTGTGTGTGTGTGTCTGTGTCTGTGTGTCTGTGTGTGTGTGTGAGAGAGAGAGAGAGATGAAATTCTTTGTTTTTGAATCATATATTTCAATATTTTTAATTTTGATATATATTCATAATTGAAATATATATCTAAAGCAGTTTCTTTAGTCAGTTTCATCTGTTGGAGACTGCTAAATAGCTCAATCCACATATTGTTGTTGTTTTTAAATCATTTATGTCTCTGAATCAGAGATGACTAAACGATTTCCTAAAAATTGAAAAATGTGATACACCTGGTTAAATATGAAAGGCCAAACAACATTCTTGGCAGAAATGGTGAGGAACTTGTCTGGAGCAGCCATGGGTTCGATTTTTCCAACCTGGGTTCTCAGAAAGGACTTGTTTGGGAATGTGATCCAATTGAGGATATCAATTCCAGTTACTAATTCTCCATTGGGACCAAATGAAATCTCTTCCCCGGCACTGTTGTTAAAAGAGACTTTCTGCAAAAAATGGTGGAGCTAAATGAAGAAGAAAAAGAAAAGAAACCAGTAAGTTAACAGGATTCTTTAAAAGATATGAGCAAAATGGTCCTTTCCATTTTAACCAGTAAATTGTTAATTTACACTGTTTAAAACTGGAAGGGAAATACATTTCTATGTCATGCGTTTTCTATTCTATTGCCTAACTTTTTTCAGTTGAAAAGTTTTCAGATAAAAAAGGCCATCACAAAATCTAGTAAGGGAGAAATCCAACAAATCATTTTGCTCTGATCAATAGAGTAATCCAAGTATTGTGAATTCACATTGCTTGCATAAAAGGTAAAGAATAGAAAATCCTCCAACACAGAAAATTATAGGCTAAGGTGGCTCTTCTGTCAAACCAGAGGTTTGCCTTGTAAAGATATTAAAAGGATAACTTCAAACAATTGTATATGTACATTTCCTTCATACAGTTTGAGGGGTGTGGTGGCCTAGAAATGGAGCTCTCACCTCACAATCAGGAGGCGAGAATTCAGTCCTAGATAGAGGCAAATGTTTCTCTCTCTGGGCACAATGAGAATATATCTGCTGTGAACTCCACATTGGCAACAGGAAGGGCATCCAGCCGGTAAATATTCAGCTTCATTCAGTTGCCCTGACTCCAGCCCAATGGAATGGATTACGAGGTCATTAAAAGACCAAAAAAAAAATCCTTCATACAATTTAACAGCAAATTTGCTATCTACTTGAGTATTTGCTATCTATGTAAATTTTAACATAATTTGTTAACTCTTTCCCCCTTGTCTTATGTTGACAATTTAAGTATAGAGGTATGGAATGGTGTTCAAGAATTCTTAACTGTTAAATAACTAGTTAAATAAAGAAAGGATAATTATAATAAATTATATACATGGAGGATTAGAAAATTTTGTTATTAAATATTATGGATGTTTAGCTAAAATAGGATATGAGGATTTAATGTTAATTGAGGATTTTATAAATAAGTAAATGAAATGCCAGTATGTGGTTATGTATTAAATCTTGGTATATTTTATGATGAAGGACATTTAAATAATTATAGTCAAATAAAAGTGGAGGTATGATGATGGTAATATAATAAATATCTGAGTTAAGATATTAGAATTAATATGAATTATATTTGATGACGGTGGAAGAGATGCAGAAAAGCCTTTTGTAACCAACTGATACACTTTCTACAGTACATAAAGAAGGAGGATTTGTATGTTTGTTTTGAACATAATTTTTTTTAAAAAAAGAATTCTTAACTGTCATAGAGACCTAGAAAACTAAAGTAGCTAAGAGATAATTGTCAGCCCTGAGAGCCATATTTTTTCTTTGGAGCTTCAGGGCTGCCACATTTAGAGCCTGGGAAAGTGGGGGGTGGGGAGAGATGGAAAAGAGCAGTGGAAGATTAGCCACAATAACATTCCTTTCTCTGGGAGTCAAGGACAACTTCCTTGTACCTGTATAGGAGTGACTGGGGATTATCTCCAGTTAAGGTGAAGAAGTGATTGGGCCATGTGATGGACACACGAGTGTAGGGGATGGATCTTTTGGGTAGGGAAAACCAAGAAGTCTCAGATTTGGATTTTCCCAGATGTGCCAATATGGCATTTCTAATAAAATGGAACTTGAGGAATCACTAGCCTTGGAGTCTTCTTTCGTTGGGGTTGTTACTTGGAACCCTGACAATGATATCACTCAGGAAAGCTCTACATTGGGTCCTGAAATTTAGCTTACATTTCTCTAGGAAATAACAGTGGATGGGCCCATTTATGATTGTCTAGAAAAGTTATTCTCTATGAGTCTCAGTCCTTCCAAAATTAAAACAGTGACATTGATTGTTGTAGTTGTTTTAACCATTTAATTGTGTCCGACTCTTGGCAAAGTTATAGCCAAGTGCTCTCCATGCTACCCTGTCAAGCACACCTTCTTCCAATTGTTGGATGTTCAACTTTCTATCAGATTTGATGTTCCTTGCTTGATCCTTCTTGTTCCACAAACCATTTCTAGCATCACTGCCTTTTCACTGCCTTGCATGCATGACATGGCCAAAGTTATTAATACAATTGAGGGAGTTCAGAGGTATTTCACAAAAAGAGTACTTCACTCCTCTACTCACAACAGAGTACCCTATGCCATCATGCTTGAAATTTTGAGCTTAGAGAACCTAGAACTCTGCTGCCTATGGTCTGACCTAAGTACTGTACAAAAAGTATCCACTATAATGTCCTACCTGTCAATGACTACCTCAGCTTCAACCACAATAATACATGAGAACACAATAGATACAATCTTAATGTAAACTGCTCCAAACTTGATTGCAGAAAATACGACTTCAGCAACAGAGTGATCAATGCCTGGAATGCTCTACCTGACTCTGTGGTTTTATCCCCAAACCCCCACAACTTTAACCTTAGATTGTCTAGTCTTGACCTCACACCATTCCTAAGAGGTCTGTAAAGGGGCATGTATAAGCGCACCAGCGAGCTTACAGTCCCTGTCCTTCTGTCTCCATTTCTTTGTAACCATTTACTATGTTCATATTTATGTTTATATTATACTGTTATCTTTTAAATGTTTGACAAACTAAATAAAGAAGTAAAGTAAAATAAATAAAGTAAATCAGACATAATCTTATGATTTTTGCTTCTAGTGATGTGTCTGTTTTAAATGATTTAACACCTCTCTGTTAGTTACTCTGCCTGTCCATGGCATATGCAATCATTTATGCCAGCACCTCAGTTCAAAGGTGCCAATTCTTAGTGAGCATAAGCATAATTAGTGAACCATATATGCATGGTAATTGAAGCAACAGCTTCCATTTCCTCTCAATAGGAAGGAACAGGAAAGTTAATAAGATTCCTTGAAGGGCACCAACAAATCTTGTTTTTTTTTTTTTAATTTGGCTTTGCTTAATGAAATTTGGCTTTGCTTAATGAAAAGGTTAAACTTTACATCCGCCTATACTATTTAAAACTGGCAGAGAATTGTGTTCTTGATCACATGCATTTTCTCCCCAAGTGCTTAACTAAACTAAACTAATGCAGTTGAAAAATTTACAGATTTGAATTTCATAAAAATATTAACAAAGGGAGAAATCGAACAGATCACTCTGTTTTTACACAAACTTCCTGGAATTTGCATTAGTCAACATTACCTTCCATGGTGATTGAAGGAAGAGCTTCCATCTCCTTTCATCAATAATTTGATCTTCTTTGAGTTTGGAGGTGCGCATGGCCCTCAGAGCGTGTGCCACAGCATAGACAGCATTGTAGATACTGTAACTTTGTCCACCCATGGTGGTTTCAAACACAGTTTGAGAAAGAGTCTCCAGCTTCTCTTCTCCAGTGCAAATCCTTTCAGCATTACCATCGGTAATATCACTGGAGAATGAGCATTCAAATGCATCTTTCCAGAAATCCCTAATGAACCCATCTTCTTTTTCTAAATTTGGGCTTCTCTTCTGTGTAAATTGTTGGAATCCAGTCAGATCCTTTGAATGAATTGCAAAGGAAAGAGCACCATGGAGAAAATCAATGGGAAACTGTCTTTGGAACAGAATGGAGGTGAATTCCATCTGGGCTGTCATGATCCAAACTTTCGCCTTTTTTTCCTTTGCAATGTCATCAGAATCAAAACCATAGATCATGACTCTCAAAGTTACAATGACTATACTTTCAGCATTTAAGATCACTGTGATGACTGTACTCTTCATAATGACATGGTACAATTTACGTGCTTCCTCCACCATCTCAGGAGCTAAATTGCCATACATCATTTGGGGGATACTTTCTATAAAGTCAAAGCAGATTCCTCTCTCTGAAAACCTGGAAAGACTTTTTTGAATGAACCTCTCCCTATCTTCCTCATACAGAGAAATCAACCCAACCCAGGTCCATCCAAAATACAACAGTAAATGAAGTATTCCCTTAAGCTGGTGCTTCTCATCTGGGAACATCCATTTAACAAAATGTGCTGCTATTTCCTGATTCATCATTGGAACTGATCCATATGTGATCTAAATGGAAAAAAAGAAGAATAAAAGAAGAATAAAAACAAGATTTTTCCAAAAATTGTGTGATGTTATGTTTCTTACTTGATTATTTCATTTTATTTTTATTTCATCAAGCATGCATTAGATAACATATATAAGTAAAACATTACTTTGAATACATGAAATGGATATGAATAAAAGGGAACAATAGGACAGGTATGGAAGGCATGTTGGTGTGCTTATGTATGTCTCTTACAGACCTCTTAGGAATGGGATGAGATTGACAGTAGATGATCTAAGGTTAAAGTCACTCTTGTTTAATTTTTGAAGACAACAATGCAGCTTAGCACAAGCTTCTGGCTTGGCTAGGAAGGACATACATGCCTTCCTTATCAGTTTAACAATATCAGTTGGATTTCAGCAAGATTCACAATGCATTTAAGAACAGCAAGTATGGTGATTTTGATTGCAGATTATGAATGGATTGCCTTCTTGTCTGATGTTTTGGGGTACCTCTTACAAGAGTTTTCATGAGAACTCAACATCTGAAAGTAATAAATCCTGAACTTCCCATTTTGCACCATTTTTTTAAAAAAAATCTCACCTGAGGAAATTTGTAGGTGCACAGAGTAGCTGCCATGTTGAGACAGGTTTTAGAGCGGGGTCCTCCAATGACAGCTACCGTACTGGTCTGGTCCTTACATTTGTAGTTAGGGGTAAATTTATCTTTTGTAGATAGAAATTCCATTGCTAAATGGTAAGTTGAAATGTCATCAAAATAATCAGAAGCAATGTGGAAACCAAGGGTAACATTGGGTAGAATCTCAGAGTTTTCATTAATCTCCTTTACAGCAAATGCCAGAGCCAGAGCGTGTTGGTAATTATGGGTGAGGAACCTTTAGTGGAAATTATAAACTGTGTCAATATATTTCTGCTTCAGAATAAAAAATTTACATATAATCAAAAATACAGAAAACATGGTGCTAATTGTTTATTCTGGACAACTGCAATACAGTCTTTAGCCAATTATAAGCTATTGTATGCATTGGGAAATACTAATGGGGAAACGGTAGGTTAATATTATCCTGAGAAAGCATTTGTAGCCTGCTTTTTCTCTACTGAAGTCTCTTCATCTAGGAAATTGTCAAATTCATGATGAGATGTTTCTTCCAGGATTTGCGATAACATTCAATTCAGAATTAATGAAAGGGGAGAATACATACATATAATTCCAAGCTTATGCTGATAACATTATTAAAAGTAACATGTTTGAGGGGTGCTTTTTCAGAAGGCAACTGGATTGTTTTTTGAGGAAGAAGACCCAAACTTCTTGGATGAGAAATAAAATAACAACAACTACAACTACAACTACAACAACTACTACTACTACTACTATACTACTACTACTACTACTACTACTACTACTACTACTACTTTTCTTCTTCTTTCTTCTTTCTCTCCTCCTTCTCTTCCCCTCCTTCTTTCTTCTTTCTTCTTCCTCTCCTCCTCCTCCTCCTTTCTTCCTCTTCCTCTATTCTATATTCTCTTCCTCCTTCAAAAAACAGCCTAGTGGCCTTTTGAAAAAGCAACAAAAAGACAACTATGACCTGGATGACCAAGAATTTCCATAGACTTTGGGCTTTCTTTTCTCTAAAAATTGTCATTCTCACACTACAGACTGTTTCATTCCATAGTGAGATGCAAAGGAAGAAAATTCAGACGGTACAAGATATAGGTAGACTATTTTCAGGGCAAGGTTGCAGCCTAATTAGTTATGCTTTTCTCCTCAATGAAACATTTTTTTGGGGAAATAACCAATCTAGTATTAAAATTAAAAGTAATTGTATTGGCCTCATTAGACACTTCAGTATTTGGGGAGCTCAAGTCTCTCTGTGTCCATATTTTAGACATAGCTAAGGGCCATTGCCAGCAATATGGTAATCAAAAGAAGGAAGGAAGGAAAGAAAGCACTTGGATGGTGATGAGAATGAGTTTAGGATTGAGGTTACTTACATGTATTGATCAAACACATCACGAGAGGGGGCACTTTGAAAGGTAATCTCATTTGAAAGAAATAATACCTGATATATAATACCAGCAATGATTAAGTCTCCTGATAGATAATACTTGTGAATAATTGGAAGAGGAACTCTGAAGTTACAGCTTAAGACAGGAGAAATGCACATTGTTTTAGGAGAAAAGAAGATATGCCAAAGTAGAGAATAGAACCAATGTAGTATGTAATATGTTCAGTGAACAGATAAAAATGTAGCTCCAGTGTTACCATTCAACAGAGAAGCTGAGTGAAATTGCCTCTGATGAATGTGAGGGCAATGAGATATCATACCTAAAACACATATTCTTCTTGTCCTCCCTACATACAGGCCTACAATTATATTAACATACAGTAATTAAATGTTTTAGCCTGCAGTCTTCAGGTTTTTCAGTGTCTGTTGGGATTCTCTTGAGACATGGAGAAGACAGAATCCTGCTGATACTGAGTTTGATAATTACTTTGGAGATAGTGGCTTACTTTCAATAGTACTTTCTTTGCTTGTTTGCAGAATGTCAAAAGGAAGCATTTATAATTTATCTCACTAGAACAGCTAAACTGCTGTAAAATTTTATAGCTTAAACATGAAATTCATGACACATACAAAAGAAAACTTTGGGATGAACTTTATTCCAAAGTTTCTTGATCCAAAGTACAATTTTTTTTTGAAAACCTGAAGTTTATTTTCTGTGGTCATTTTGTCAGTCTTCTGCTTATTTCAAAAGGCAACTGGACTTTGTTTTTCACTGAAAACATTTTGCTTCTCATTCAAGAAGCTTGTTCTGCTGCTGCTGCTACTTAGTACAGGAACCAATTTCGTTGTATTTAAGTACAATGACAATAAAGATTATACTTATCTGCTATGAAGAATGGCAGTGTAATGCCAAGGTCAAGGATGGTTTGAAACACAGAAACAATGATGACATTGTGATATGTGGCCTTACCAAGACATTATAAAGTGGCATTATTACGTGAAGTAAGGCCACACTTGGTAAGGCCACACTTGGAATACTGTCTTCAGTTTTGGTTGCCATGATGTAAAAAATATGTTGAGACTCTTGAAAGAGTGCAGAGAAGAGCAACAAAGATGATTAGGAGACTGGAGGCTAAAACATGTGAAGAATGGTTGCAGGAACTGGATATGTCTAGTTTAATGAAAAGAAGGACTAGAGGAGACAGTGTTCTAATATCTCACTGACTGCCACGAAGAAGAGGGAGTCAAGCTATTCTCCAAGGCACATGAGGGTGGAACAAGAAGCAATAGGTGGAAACTAATCAAGGAGAGAAGCAACTTAAGAGAAATTTCCTGAAAGAACAATTAATCAGTGGAAAAACTTGCCTCCAGAAGTTGTGAATGCTCCAACACTGTAAATTTTTAAGATGTTGGATAGCCATTTGTCTGAAGTGGTGTAGGGTTTCCTGGAAGACCTCCACGGTCCCTTCTAACTCTGTCATTGTATTCTATTCTATATAACTCAATAAATTATGACATACTTATGGTTTCCTTAAGGAGAAGGCCTAGATTATCCATCTCCCTCCCTCCCCCTCCCCCCTTTTCTCTCATCTACTTACCATATATTACCCACCATCATGTAGATTTTTTTATGGATCTCTAGCTATCTACATGTCTTTATCATTAGGGACAGGAAGGAAAAAAAACTTTCTGAATTTTGAAAGAGAGATTATTTCAATCATATGGGTCTCTATATATTTACATTCTTGGTACTGTCTGACATGCCATAGTATGTGTCATGTTGTCACAGAGCAAGAGTAATTTTTCTACATATATCCTTTTCCATCATGCCATAACTTAAATTTTAATAAAGTTTGCAGCATTTTCAGAATGGTGTAACATCATATCCAATGGCCACTGGATATCTAAAGACCATGACTTAATTTGATGTCATCCAAGATTCGGCAATAACAGTGGCATTATAATTAAGCAACCTGACAAAGGCATGACAGTTGTCATCATAAGTAAGATAAATTACATCACAGAAGCTGAGAAAACTATCTTCTTCCAGTGTCTTTGTTCAATTCTCACAAAAACATATCACTAGGACAGGAAATTATCATATCCCAGTTTCACACCAAGTGTACTTTATCAGCTACACCAAAGTGGCTGTCCAATTTTCAGAATTTAGATAGGCAACATTAGTGGGAATGGTCCTGTACAAAGATTTTATGTCCCAGAAAAAATGCTAGGGTTAAGTAGAAGTCTGAGACCTTCACCACTCTCAACCAGCTGCTACCACCCCAAGGCCTCAACTTTGGTCCTAGTGCTACCTCTGCCATAAAGAAATGTAGCCATTCAATGCTGACAGATTCATGAAAAACAGGAATGCAATAGAGACAGAAGAGAAAGAAGTAGACAGTGGTAATAGAGGAAAGCAAAAGATCTCTGTGTTGGCTCTGTTCCATTTTCCCCTCCCAACATCAGAAGAATCAAATATAATGAAGCATATTGGAAGCAATTCTGAATGACCAGAATGAGGCTTTCCAAGGAAGTTCACACAGTAGCATGCAACATTGTCTTTTTCCAAAAGTGTTTGCATTAGTTGTAATGAGGTGCTGTTGCAGTGTGGTTGCTCCTTTGCTAATTGCTGTGGAACTCCTAGCAAAGGGCATGGTCAGGTAGGACCCTTACCAAGGTTTGCTGCTTAACATAGCTTAAGGTCCTGGTGGTTGTGTAATAATCCTCTTATATTCTTGTAATTGCTGCCAATCACCAGATGTCACTTTCATTTCCCTGTCTGTAGATTTATTATCACCTTTCCTCTATAATTCTCCTCATTTTATTTTAGCATTTGTTTTTGTAAGCTAACACACTGGATGTGGTTGAATTGAATTGAATTTATTGGTCTTGTATGCCGCCCACTCCCGAAGGACTCCGGGCGGCTTACAATAAAGTTTGGCTGCTCTGGATGTCAGCACATCTTGAAAATGGCAGGGTATGGCTCATTTATCACAGAAAGATGAACCACCTACTTGGATTCCTGGGAGTAAAGTTATGCAGAGTGTTTGAATGTGTGAGATAAATAGAGGTGGGAAGCCTTTTTTCAAGGTACACCTGAATGCAAATAGAAACCCCAGATTACTTCCCTCATAGAGGTATAAAGTTCATGTGCTGGAGAATACCAATAACATAGTTTTCACATTATAAAACTACCCAGATATTTTAATTCTCCATTGATTTTCCTTTATTCATATGAGTGTTCAGCAATATTATATAATTTTTGAAAGAGCAGATTCAGAGTAGATATCTAGGTTCATGAGATTACTCAGAAGACAGATCACAGCTACCATCATGTATATTAATTTTGTGTTCCAATATGACACAGTACAGAAGACCAAAACACTACAAAAAAATGAAAAGATGGAGGTCACAAACTGGACTTCATTCACACTGTTAGCTAAAAATCAATTTTATTTCTTTGTTAGTTGCTCCTTTGTATTCAAATCAGGCCTCAGAATAATGATATAGCACTTGGGAAAAAAGATGCAGACCAGTAATCCAACTGCTGAAGCCAAAATGGAGAAGATCTCCATGGCCACCATGTATTTCCCTTTGGTGCTCAGATAGGTAGGAACAAATAATATCCAGACACTGCAAAAAACCAACATGCTGAAAGTGATAAATTTGGCTTCGTTAAAACTGTCAGGTAAATTCCTAGCTAGAAAGGCCACTGTGAAGCTGACTGCAGTCAAGAACCCCATAAAGCCGAGGACAGTATAAAACATTGTGTTTGAACCTTCATTACATTGCAGGACAATTTCTTCAGTCATGGAGTGCATGTCAGAATCAGGAAAAGGAGGAGATAGTGCCAGCCACATCACACAAATGGAGAATTGTATCAGGGAGCAAGACAGAACAATAGAGATAGCTGGCCCTTTCCCGACCCATTTCCTCATTTTGGAGCCTGGCTTGGTGGCCATGAATGCAAGAACAACAATGGTTGTTTTCCCCAATATACAAGAAAGAGCTATAGAGAACATGATGCTAAAGGCAGTTTGCCGCATGAGACATTTCACTTGGTCAGGTTGCCCAATGAAGAGCAGAGTGCAAAGGAAGGAGAGCAGGAGAGCAGTGAGAAGAATATATGTGAGGTTTCTGTTGTTGGCTTTGACAATGGGAGTGTCCTGATGTTTAATGAAGATCCCCAGCACCAAAGCTGACATCACAGAAAAGAGGAATGCAATAATTGCCAAAGAACTGCCCATAGGCTCTTGGTAGGACAAATAAATTACAATTTTTTGAAGGCAACTATCCTGTTCTTTGTTTGGATATTGAACTTCTGGACATGCAAAACAATCGTCTATGTCTAAAAAAAAAGAAAGAAAAACAAAATAGGTCATGAAAACATTATTGTTTTTAAGCATGAATATCACAGACTGGTTACATGACTGACATGGGGATTTGGATATTTTTTCTTAAAATAATTTATAATATAATCTATAATCTATTTCAATGCTCATTTTCAATAAATCCTGAGTTTTACAGCTACCTCTGCTCTTAATTACTCAAGCCCTTGGACAGAAGGATTGACCTTGAGGGGCAAGAGGAAGAGTCACTGCCAGATAAAAGAAAGCTGAATCTGGGTTTATACTATAAACCCTCTTTAGTTCTCATGCAAATAAATTGAGGAATCAGAGAAGCACATTCAGTTGGCAGGAGTCCATTACTATAACCTTATAATAAATGTAGTATGTCCTGCATGAGTTTGGTTTCCTAATATGCCCTATCTTGAAGGACTGACCAAAATCTGACGGTCTGTCTTGGACACAGCTTTCTTTTATCTGATCATTGCCTTGGTAGAGACCTTTTCCTCACTCTCTCAAGTTCTACTCATCTTCTCATCTTACCTCCCAATTGAATTATTGCAATGAAGCTGCCCTTGAAAAGTATCTGGTATATGCAACTAGTCCAGAATATAGCAGCAAAGCATTTCTAGGTCATTCACCTGAGTTACCTTAGTGCTGTGTGAGCTGTTCTGGCCCCAGTTGCTTTCTGGGTACACTTTAAGGTGGCTATTGTCACATTTAATGTTCTTTATTGTAGCCAAGGTATTTGTGAAACCTGGCTCTTCTCCAAACATTGGTATTAAATATTGTCATTAGAAGACCCTCAAGGTCCCTTCCAACTCTGCTATTGTATTGTATTATTGTATTGTATAGGATGGAGATTGGTTTGGTGCCTAGTAGGGACAATATTGTTTTTATTCCTATTTTTATTGGTGGTTGTCAGTCATCTAAAGTCATTATATGATAATGTCAATGATATATGTTCTATAAGTTTCTCAATCAAATCAATCAATCATTGCATCTGGATAGAATAGAATGTAAAACCGTCCAAGCCTTCCGCATAGCCTTGAAGAACTGGCTCGCCCGTCAGGCCTGGGGATAAGGATAGTTACCCCTCCCGAATGATGAATGTATGTTGCTTATTATTTTATTATATGTTTCTATCTTAATGTCTGTATTCCCCCTTCCCGGTTTTGTGTGAGCCGCCCTGAGTCCCCTCAGGGAAAAGGGCGGCCTACAAATACTAATAAAATTCTAAAAAATTCTAAAATTCTAAAAAAAACCAACCAGAAACCTGTTGGAAAAGAATTATCATTGTCAATTTACCTTTACTATTAAAAGAAGATAAAAAGGAAGAATCCTGGATAGTCTATCAATAATACTAGTTTCTTCAATATTGTTCATAATTTTTCCAAGGAGACATGAAAAGGCACAACTGAAATTTGGGAAACTTACAGGTACTTAAGAAACATTACATTACATTCAATTTAAACATTAAATTGAACTGATTTTGTGGTTTTGATTTTTGTGATCAATATTTCACTGAACCGTGAGCAATTAGTTCACATTTTCCATTCTTATATTAATTTAGTTAAGAATTATTATAATATATCTGGATATAAGGGATGCAGTGGCTCAGTGGTTAAGATGCTGAGCTTGTTGATCAGAAAGGTCGGCAGTTTGAATCCTTAGTGCCACGTAATGGAGTGAGCTCCCGCTACTTGTCCCAGCTTCTGCCAACCTAGCAGTTTGAAAGGACATAAAAATGCAAGTAGAAAAATAGGGACCACCCTTGGTGAGAAGGTAACATTATTCGGTGTACCTTTGGCATTTTGTCAGCCACATGACCACGGAGACATCTTCAGATAGTGCTGGCTCTTCGGCTTTGAAATAGAGATGAGCACAGATCCCTAGAGTTAGGAATGACTAGCACATATGTGTGAGGGGAATATGTACCTTTACCTTTTATCTAAAAGTGATTAAAAAGGAAGTTTGCATATTTAGTGACCCTTCTAAAGTGCCAACCAGTGTCTGAGCAAGATGGGTTTTCCCTTGTCTGCCAGAGCACTAAATCTTTGGGAGACCACTGTTTTGTGGTCTCCTCACATGGAACAGCTGTCTGGAGACCTTCTGTGGGAGATCTCAAGAGGAATTGCCTGAAGTAAAATTATTGAGGAGTCAGTCTGCTTGTTGACTTCCATTCTGCCACAGTCATTTCTGTATTCGTGGAGCCATCTTCAGTTCACAATTTCTTCCCCGGAAGCCCCAACAATTAGGTCAACATTTTTATTGCTAAACTATACAACCTGAAGTAAAGTGCAAGATTTTCAGGCACTACAATATTATTAAAATTCCCCTGCCCCCATTTGCACTTATCGAATTATTGATATATGAGCTATGAGCTTTATATAGGGACACCCAAGATGGACAGGTCATAGCAGAGAACTCTGACAAAACGTGATCCACTGTAGAAGAAAATGGCAACCCACCCCAGTATCTTTGCCATGAAAATGCCATGGACAGTACCAAAAGGCAAAAAGAGGCCTGGAGGAACGTTGCCCATGGAGTCCCGATGGGTAGGACATGATTTCACAACTAACAACAACACATATTTAATATATTTCTTTGCTTACCCATTTGGTCAGCAATCTTGCCTTCTGGACAGCGTCTACAGTCATAGCAGCAGGATAATTTCCCTTCCACTTTGATCTTGCTATGACCAGGGGGGCATTTCTTGTTACAGATGGAAAGAGGTAATGTCTGTTGATAAATAAAATCAGAATTCTTTCACATAAAAAAGTTTATGAGCTGAAGAAGCTTCTTGGGTGAGACACAAAATGTCTTCAAAGAGAAACCAGAAAGTACAGTTGCCTCTTGAATTAAAAAAAAAAGGAAAAGAAAAGAAAAAGAAAGCACCTTTGGTATAAAGAAATTATGTTTCATGATTTATAACTTTTTGTTATAAATTGTATTTTTGGGTAAAGATAAAGGTTCCATTCACATATACCAGATATGCTACTTTATCCTGAACGTGTTAACTTTTTTGTGGATATAATATATATAAATTATATATTTTAGTTTAACAATTGTGGATTTGATGGCAGGAATCAGAATTCAAAATTGAGTAAATATGGCTAATATTACCAGTTATGTGGAGATCACATTTTTGTTTGAAGCTTGCACCAGATTAAAAAAATGTTTTTTTTAATTCTCTAATAATGCTTTGCTAATAATATTGATCATAGATTTTTCTTCTCCTGTGTCCCAATTTTTCCCCCCTTTGGATACATCCACCAATGATTAAAGAGTTCCCTTTTGCTGACATCTGGATTAGTTTGGGGGATATGATTCTCTGATTTATTAAGATAAATTAGCATATTATATCATTTTTAAAACAAATTCAGCATTCTAACAAATGTAGAGAAAGACCACAAACCAATTGTTTTCTATCATGTTCCTTCCCTTCCCTAACTGATTAGTGTGTTATTTTTTAATATTTCCTTTCCCCTGTTTTTTAAATGACTTTTATCGATAGCATGCAATCCTACTAGCATATTCGAATTAGAAAGGATAGTGTTTCCAGCCAAAGAAAATATGTTCTAGTATAAACTTTATGCTAAATGATCAATTTAAGGGTGGTAATTAAAAATTTAGTTTTAATGAGTTGAAATCATGAGCAATATATGTATAATCCCATTTAAAAAATATTATTTCTCTTTCAATAAAAGGATTATTTCCAATGTAGAAATCTGAAGCTGTATAAATTTCTAGATTTCCATACTTTTATTAAAATAGTTAGAAGCACATCCTATATATTCGGATAGTAGTGCATTGGAACTTCACTTGTAATTCAGATCTTTTCAGATTTAACAAATTGTCAAAAAAAACAACAACCAACAATCTAAAAAAATTATGTTAATTTATGCTGATATCCCTTTATATCAATAAGCATTTAGACCACTTAACAATGCTTTCCAGCCCTCTCTAAGCAGTTTACAGAGTCAGCCTATTGCTCCCAACAATCTGGGTCCTCATTTTATCCACCTTGAAAGGGTAGAAGGCTGAGTCAACCTTGAGCCTGGTGAGATTTGAAGTGCCAAATTGCAGGCAGCCGACAGGCAGCAGAAGTAGCCTGCAGTACTGCACTCCAATCACTGTGCTTCTGGTCTAAAAACTCAAAACTCTGCTGCTTGACCTGGGGCACCAACAAGAAATTGCTACGGTGTGTGTGTGTGTGTGCGCGCGCGTGTGTGTGTGTGTGTGTGTGTGACTGACAGTACAAAAAAATTCTCTCCTCCGGGAAAATACTCACCACTCCCACCACATTGGTTCTTAACTTTTAATCTTTATATTCCAGTTTTATTTTTTTAGTATTCTCTAACATTTTATTATACTATAAACTACCTAAAGTCACTGTATTGGTGAGATGGGTGATACAGACATTTTTTTAAAAAAATAGATAAACATCATACTCCAAAGCGGGGGGGAAATAGACTGATACATGCTGACTTCATAATAGTGAAAATTGAGAGATACCTGATTAAACCTGTGGGGCCAAATAATGTCCTTGGTAGAAATGGCAAGAGGGCTGCCTGGAGTAGTCCTGGGCTCAACTTTTCCCACTTTAACTCTTAGAAATGACTTGTTTGGGAATGTCAGCCAATTGGATATATCAAATCCAGTTATCAATTCCCCATTGGATCCAAAAGAAATATGTTCCCCAACAGTGTTATTAAAGGAGATCTGCTGCAAAAAATGGTGGAGCTAGGAAAGAAAGAAAGAAAGAAAGAAAGAAAGAAAGAAAGAAAGAAAGAAAGAAAGAAAGAAAGAAAGGAAGGAAGGAAGGAAGGAAGGAAGGAAAGAAGGAACGAAGGAACGAAGGAACGAAGGAATGAAGGAACGAAGGAACGAAGGAACGAAGGATTAATATCATTCTTTGAAGTGGTTAAACAAATCTCAGTTGCTTCCTTATTATTTCAGTTATCATGAATCCCACTGAGAGGAACAAAAGAAGGAAGGAAGGAAGGAAGGAAGGAAGGAAGGAAGGAAGGAAGGAAGGAAGGGAGGGAGGGAGGGAGGGAGGGAGGGAGGGAGGGAGGGAGGTAACAGAATTCTTTGAAGGAGATTGGCAGCTTCTTCTTTTCAATTTGGCCAAAGAACTTCAACAACTAGAAGAGAAATGTGTTCTCCATCACATATTTTTTACTACCTTTCCCCCTAATTTTTGTTTTCATTAAAAAATATATCAGATGAACATTCCATTACAAAATCAAAAAAGATGACTAGATAAATTGATTAATTGAACAGCCCAGGAATAATGAATTGACATTGCTTTCATAAAATATACATAAAATAAATTCTATCATAGAAACTTTTAAGCCTTTTCTTCCAAATATGGATGGCCTTTAAAAATTGAAAATATAATATTTTTTAAGAAAATGAATTTTATATTGTTGACCAGCAAATGTGCTATTACTGTAATTAATATTATTCTCATTTCTACAAGATTTATCCTTCCTCTCTTTCCATTTTGCCTTAGGATGAGAATTTTATGATGGAGGAAGCAAATCAGTCCACCAGACCGATTAGATCCCACAGATTAGGCCTCCTCCGAATTCCATCCGCCGGCCAGTGTCGACTGGCGACTAACCAGAGGAGAGCCTTCTCTGTGGCTGCTCTGACCCTCTGGAACAAACTCCCCGTGGAGATTCGAACCCTCACCACCCTCCAGGCCTTCCGCAAAGCCCTTAAAATCTGGCTGTTCTGACAGGCCTGGGGCTAAGAGCTGTTGCCCCCCTCTCGAATGGTATGACTGTTGTGTTTTTTTAAATTATGCATTGTCATGTGTGTTTTTAATTTTTGTCTGTATCCCCCTTCCCTGGTTTGAGTTGTGAGCCGCCCTGAGTCCCCTTCGGGGGAAAAGGGCAGCATATAAATATAATAAACAAACAAACAAACAAACAAACAAACAAACAAATGTTCATGGATACTTGGAAAATCATAGTAGCTAAGAGATTGTACTCTACTAAAAATCAGGAAAGCCATCCAATGGATCCAGGCATATAATTTACATTTCTCTGGGAATACAATGCATGTGCCCATCTATAACTGCTTGGAAAGGTTTTCTCCTTTAAATCTTAAAACAAGAAAAATGCTAATGCTACTCAAGTAGCTGAGAAGGTTTAACACATCAATTTGTCAAATGTGCATGAAATACACATGCATACATAATACTAATCTTGTGTAGCTTCTTCAGTAATATTGAACTGTAAATTAGGGCATACAAAACTTTTGCTAGACCAATTCTTGAATACAGCTCATCTGTCCGGAACCCTCACTGCATATATCAGACACAAATACAATCAAACAAGTCCAGAGATATTTCAGGAGAAGAGTCCTCCTCCCTTCTGCTCACAATGGACGGAATGCATTATACCACCAGATTTGAAATTTTGGGCTTAGACAATTTAGAACTTCACTGTCTTTGATCCCACCTAAGTGTAGTACATAAAACTGTCTGCTACAATGTCCTGCCTGTCAATGAATACTTCAGCTTCAACCACAACAAAACATGAGCACACTATAGATACAAACTCAAGGTAAACCGCTCCAAACTTGATTGCGTAAAATACTACTTCAGCAACAGAGTGGTCAATGCCTGAAATCTACTACCTGACACTATGGTGTCTTCCCCAAACCCCCAAAACTTTAACCTTAGACTGTCTACTGTCGACCTCACCCCATTCCTAAAAAGTCTTTAAGAGGTGTGCATAAGTGCACCAACATGCCTACCATCCCTAATAGTCCCTTGTATTCATATTCATTTCATGTATTCATAATCATGTCTATACCTATATCTGTTATCTAATTCATGCTTGACAAAATAAAATAAATAAATACGTTCCTACATTCAAGGTTGGCTCAGCCTGCCATGCTTCCAAGGTGGGTAAAATGAGGAGCCAGATTGTTGGGAGCAATATTCTGACTCTGTAAACCACTTAGAGAGGGCTGTAAAACAGTATATAAGTCTATGTGCTATTGCTATTGCTATGAACACACAAACTCATACCATTTTTAATTATGGTAGACAAGCCTTCAACTACTTTAAGAAAGCAAATTATTCACTATTGTCTCTCTGGTATTAAGCAAATTACTTGGTAAACTTCCTGAATTTTGCTTTAGCCAAAATTACCTGCCATGGTGACTGAAGGAAGAGCTTCCATCTCCTCTCATCAATTCTTTGCCCATATTTGAATTTAGAAGAATATAATTGTCTTAGAGTGTGTGCCACAGCATAGACTGCATTGTAGATGCTGTAGCTGTGACCGCTCATGCTCATTTCAAATATAGATTGAGAAAGAGTCTCCAGCTTCTCTTCCCCAGTGCAGGTCCTGTCAGTGTTCCCATTTGTAATTTCATTGGAGAATGAGCATTCAAATGCATCTTTCCAAAAATCTCTAATAAAGCCATCTCCATTTTCTAAGTTTGGGTTCCTCTTCTGTATAAATTCTTGGAACCCTGTCAGCTCCTTTGACTGAATTGCAAATGAAAGAGCACCATGGAGAAAATCAATGGGCAATTCTCTTTGCACAAGAAGGGAGGTAAATTCCATTTGGGCTGTCATGATCCAGACTTTGGTACTTCTCTCCTTTGGAATAGTGTCAGAATCTAAAGCATAGATCATTAGTCTCAAAGCCACCAGGCCTGTTATTTCAGCATTCAAGATCACTGAAATGACTGTACTCCTCATGATGACTTTGTATAATTTATCTGCCTCATCTACCATCTCACCTACTTCGTTACCATACATTATATGTGGGATACTGTCTATAAAGTCAAAACAGATCCCTCTCTCTGTAAACATGGAAAGGCTATTCTGAATGAACCTCTCTTTATCTTCCTCAACAAAGCAAACTTTCCCAACCCAGGTCCATCCAAAATGCAACAGTAAGTGTAGTATTCCATTAAACTGGTGAACCTCATTGGGGAACATCCATTTGACAAACAATGATGCTATTTCATCGTTCATGAATGGGGCTGATCCATATGTGATCTAAATGGGAGTAAGAAAACAATAAAAGCAACAAGGAAGTGTTCTGAAGAACAATGTGCAGTGCTCGTGTGTTTGTTTAATCAAAAATTATGTGCTTGACTACAACACAGGAAAAAAAAGCTTTAATGCTACAGTTTCACAGCTTAACATCTGGAAGTATAGGGCTATTCACTGAACAAAATAGTATAGCAATTTTGATGATTTCCTTTTCATAAGAATAGAATAGAATAAAAGAGGTGGAAGGGACCTTGGAGGTCTTCTAGTCCAACCCCCTGCCTAGGCAGGAAACCCTATACTGTTCCAGACAAATGGCTATCCAACATCTTCTTAAAGACTTCCAGTGTTGGGGCATTCACTACTTCTGGAGGCAAGTTGTTCCACTGATTAATTGTTCTAACTGTCAGGAAATTTCTCTTCAGTTCTAAGTTGCTTCTCTCCTTGATTAGTTTCCACCCATTGCTTCTTTTTCTATCCTCAGGTGCTTTGGAGAATAGCTTGGCTCCCTTTTCTTTGTGGCAATCCCTGAGATATTGGAACACTGCTATCATGTCTCTCTAGTCCTTCTTTTCATTAAACGAGACATACTTCATTCCTAAAACCATTCTTCATATATTTTATGTAGCCTCTAGTCCCCTAATTATCTTTCTAGAGTCTCCACATCTTTTTTACATTGTAAATTTATGTCATAAATTTGACTTCTTCTTGCCTCAAATGTTTCAGGTTTCTGGGATCTTTGTAAAGAGAGTTATCATGAAGATCTGATACCTGCACTCATTAAAGAGCAAGTGAATTTACCATCTTGCTCCATATTTTTGTCTCACCTGTGGAAACTTGTAGTTGCACAGACTGGTTGCCATGTTCAGACAGGTCCTAGAACGGGGTCCTCCAATGACAGCTACTGTGTGGGTCTGGTCATTACATTTGTAGTTGGGGATAAATTTATTTTTTGTAGAAATAAATTCCATTGCTAATTGATAAGTTGTAGTTTCCTCATGATTGTCAGTAGCAATGTGGAAACCCAGGGTAATGTTGGGTAAAATTCCAGCATGTTCATTGATTTCTTTTACAGCAAATGCCAGAGCCAAAGTGTGTTGGTAATTATGAGTAAGGTACCTTCAATAAGAGTTATAAATTATGTCAATATATTTCTTATTCAAATTCGAGCAGGTGCTACATATATATGCTGGTCTTGATGTATTCGGGTCTTTTCCTGTGTAAGATTGAGATTGTCTTGGCAATGTTTCAGCAAGGTCTTATTACGTTGCCAAGACAATCTCAATCTTACATGGGAAAAGACCCGAATACAACAAGACCAGCATACTTACACCCATGAAAATCTACAGGAATAGATGATAGATAGATAGATAGATAGATAGATAGATAGATAGATAGATAGATGGATGGATGGATGGATGGATGGATGGATGGATGGATGGATGGATGGATGGATGGATGGATAAGGATAAGGATAAGGATAAGGATAAGGATAAGGATAAGGATAAGGATAAGGATAAGGATAAGGATAAGGATAAGGATAAGGATAAGGATAAGGATAAGGATAAGGATAAGGATAAGGATAAGGATAAGGATAAGGATAAGGATAAGGATAAGGAGATGGAGATGGAGATGGAGATGGAGATGGAGATGGAGATGGAGATGGAGATGGAGATGAATGGAGATGGAGATGGGTATGGGTATGTGTGTATCTATCTATCTATCTATCTATCTATCTATCTATCTATCTATCTATCTATCTATCTATCTATCTATCTATCTATCTATCTATCTATCTATCTATCATCTCCCTAAAATGCAGTGCTTATCATTTGTCCTTGACAAATGTGGTCTTTAGCAAGCTATACCCCTTTTATGATCTGGAATGCATTGATGTACAAGATGGGTATCTAACATCCAGCTGAAACATTTGTAGATTGGTTCCTGGTATGCTTAAGTTTCCTCTTCTTAAAAATCTGTCAACATTATGGGCATTCTGCACTGTTAGTGAAAGATAGGTTTCTTTGAGCTCTGGAATATAGACATTCATGGGAACTATTGCAATGGGGTAACCATTTTACATTTGAGCAGGAAAAGTGAAAAAAAGAAAAGCAAGAAGGAAAACACAGTATTTAGGTGATAATGTGGTGGAGTTTGAAGGTGAGGGAAACTTATTTCTTGCATACTTACAAATATTGATCAAGCACATCGTGAGAAGGAACACTTTGAAAAATGATCTGATTTGAAAGAAAGAAGACCTGATATATAATAGCAGCAATGATTAAGTCTCCGGACTGATAATACTTGTGAACAATTGGAGGAGCACCTCTGAGGTTGCAGTTTTGAATAGGAGAGTTCCACATTGTCTTAGGAAACAAGAATAAAACCAGTATTCTGAACAGGAACAACTCAGTATAAAATGCAGTCATTGTTAAGTGTCAAAGTGTTGCTCCAATTTCACCATGCAATGGGTGGGCTGTGTCATAATCCATCAGACTCTTAGGAACTTTATCTAAAATGAATTATCACAAATTAAATGGGCATCTTTCTTATTCTCCCTACTTGCAATTATGTATTTCTGAGCTCGTATTAATGCAATGCAATTTTTTTTAACCTGCTGTTTTTTCATGTATACTGGGATTCCCTTGAGACATGAAGGAAAATACCCAGTAATGATACTTAATTTGGTAATTACTTAGACCATAATAGCTTACTTGCAATAGTAAGAAAAATGTGATTTTATGTCTGCAGGATTGCTGTAATGTTTTGCACTTTTAAAACTTAATCATGAAGCATGAGACATTTTTGGTGCATTTTTTTTTTTTTTTGCTTTCACACAAATCCACCACAGAAGGTATTATGTGATAGAAGAAATGATAAATTAACATTGGCAACTTCATATAAAGAAAACTTATACAAAATGTTTTATAGATGGCAATAGCAATAGCAATAGCAATAGCAATAGCAGTTAGACTTATATACTGCTTCATAGGGCTTTCAGCCCTCTCTAAGCGGTTTACAGAGTCAGCATATTGCCCCCAACAACAATCCAGGTCCTCATTTTACCCACCTCGGAAGGATGGAAGGCTGAGTCAACCTTGAGCCGGTGAGATTAGAACTGCTGAACTGCAGATAACAGTCAGCTGAAGTGGCCTGCAGTACTGCACCCTAACCACTGTGCCGC
Organism: Thamnophis sirtalis; assembly: GCF_051295495.1. Classification (NCBI taxonomy): domain Eukaryota; kingdom Metazoa; phylum Chordata; class Lepidosauria; order Squamata; family Natricidae; genus Thamnophis; species Thamnophis sirtalis. The sequence continues at coordinate 128,249,951 of NW_028261384.1, forward strand.
CTCGGCTCTTAACCTAGTTAATGTTTTGGCTAACCTAGTAGATGGCACCTACCATCTACTAGGTTAGCCAAAACATTCAAAAATATGTCTAGTGTCAGACCTGGATGCCATTCTTTTACATTGGACCTTCAGGCCTGCCACATTTTCTACTGTGGGAAAATGAGAGGGGGGATTATATGGAGTATGGGTGATATATAGTCTAAATAACATTCCTTTCTCAGAGAGTCAAGGACATCTTGCCCTGCACCTGGAATGGTGTGACTGGGAGGCATCTCCTTTTTTGGATGGTGCCTGATTGGACCATGTGATGGACATGTGGGTGCTGGGCAGGGACTTGAACTTTCATTTGGGTGGGGAAAACCTGGAGGCTTTCTGATTCAGGTTTCCCAGATCTGCTAATATGACATCTCTAATAAAAGGAAACTTTGAGGAAACTGAAGCCTTGGAATCTTCTTTCATGGGAGATGTTACTATGTTTCCCTGAAAATACAACCTGCCTGAAACTAACCCTTGTCACATTTTTCATGTGAGCAAAAATATAAGCCCCCCTGAAAATAAGCCCCCTGGACAACCCCCCCTCTGGAAGGTGCCATGTCACAGGAGCCGGGGGGGGAATGGTGCTCACATTGCTTGGTGCCTTCAGGATACCGCTAGTTTGGGGAGTGGCGTTCTAGCCTGGCCGGAGGGGGGAGTTGCCGGGCAGCTGCTCCCTTGTGAGAGGACTCTCAAATGGAAGCCCTATGGTAGCTGGCCCACAATCATAGAGTGCACTCCTAGAGCGGCTGCTGCTGGAAGAATCGGAAGCCAAGTTCCAGAATTTGGAAGCCAGAGAAGAAATTATGCTCAGAGCGTGGCGGCGGCGGTGCCCTGGCCCTGCAGGGAGAGCTGGGCCAGGGCATGGTGAGGCTGGGAGGCATGTGAGCTGGGGGCATAACCAGCGCTCACACAACCACCCTCTCCAGCTGGGTAGAGCTCCAAGCACTGACCTAGGGGGTATTCCAAATGTGCCAAGCCATGGGAGTTTGGGGGCGGGCAGAGCACCACATGGCTTGGCACCTTAGGGATACTCCTTAGGTCAGCAAATGGCACTCTGCCTGGCTGGAGAGGGGGTTTGCTGGGTGGCTGCTCGTGAGTATGGTCACCTCATGGCTGCTTCACCCCTGAGGATGTGCCCAGCTCTTCGGGAGCCTGGTCGCAAGGGAGCAGCCTCCGGCAACCCCAAAACAATAAGCCCTCCTCTGATAGTAAGGCCCAAGCCATATTTTCTGGGTCAAAAGAAAATAAGACCCTGTCTTATTTTTGGGGAAATATGGTACTTGGAACCCTGACATCTAGTAAATGTTGGAATTGTAACCAAATATCTGAGACTTTTTTAAAAAAAAATACGCTACCACATTGGGCAGATATATAACTATAACCAGTTTCCAAACATAGATTGATTTAAAACATAGTTTAAGAAGAGCAGGAGTTCATTGGCTGCAATCATTTTGCCATTCCTCTGCTTAATGCAGTTTCTGCTCTGAAGAATGGCAGTATAATGTGAGTATTTGAGATAACAAATGATTTCAAAGAGGAAAGTTATGCTGAAGTCAGACTATGAGTCAATGAGATAAGATGTACATTCCACAAAAAATAGCATATTTACAATAAACATATAAACCACAGTCATATAAAACCCACCACATACAATAGATTGCATCAGCAACAGAGCCATCACAAGACATCACAGCTGGTCAGAGACCTCTAGGTCTGATGACAAAGCCAGGCCTGAGAGACCTCCAGAAAATAAGGATGGATGGAGCTGAGCCTCACTTTAGAGGGGGAAGGCTTTTACAAGGCAGGTACTATGGCAGAGAAGACCCACTTCTCTGAGTATACCATATGTAATTACCAGAGAGGCAGGACATGTAGTAGACATGCCTTTTTCTTAGGGTCTGATGGAGTCGTCGAGTCAAGTCAAGTCAAGTCAAATCAAGTTGAGTCAAGTCAAGTCAAGTCAATTCGAATAGAATAGAACAGAACAGAACAGAACAGAATAGAAGCTGGATGTAACTTTGAAGTCTTCTAGTCCAGCCCCCTGATCAAGCAGGGGACCTTATACCCGTGGGGGTGAACCTATGGCACACGTGCTGTAACCCCAGCTAAGCTCCACTGTGCATACACATGTGCCTCCCAATGGCCAGCTGATTTTTGGGTCTCTGCCACGTATGTGCGGGAGAAAGGCGTATGCAGGAGATGCGTGGGGGAAGTGGGGAGTGCAGGGACGTGCACCTCCCCTGCACCTTGTTTTTGGTCCTAGGAAGTTTCAGGGAGGCCTGCTAAGCCCAAAGCAGGCTGTGGGGGGTGTGGTGCATCCCTGCACCCCATTTTTTGACCCAGGAGGCTTCAGGGAAGCCTGTTAGGGCCAAAATGGGGGGTGCAGGGGGGTCATGTGCACACATGCAGGGGAAGCACAGGGGGGGTCATGTGCACATGCTCATAGCGTGGGGGAGCACGGGGGGTGTCATAGGACATTGCATTATGGGTGTAAGCACACACATGTGCACTGTCATGCACGCGTGCATGCTTTTCGCACATGATGACAAAAAGCTTAGCCATCACTGCCCTATATCAGTGGTGTCAAACTCAACCCCTGTGAGCCGGATCCATGTGCAGCCCTCCTAAGCTCAGTTTTTGCTGGCAGAGGGTTGCGGGAAGCCATCACAGCCAAAAACAAAGCTCGGGAGCCCATTTTCACTAGCAGAGCACTTGAGCCACCACAGGTGCCCCCAACAAGAGTGCTGTTGACCTGGCCATACCCAACCTAGCCATGCTCCCTGCCGCCCCTGATGCAGCCCTCAATGAAATCAAGTTTCACACCCCTGCCCTATTCCATTTCAGACAAGTGGCTGTCCAGTTTCTTCTTAAAAACCTCTATGATGAAGTACCATAATTTCTGAAGGCAAGCCATTCCACTGATTAATTGTTTTCACTGTTAGGACGTTTCTCCTTAATTTCAGGTTGATTCACTCCTTGATTAGTTTCCATCCACTGTTTCTTCTCCTGCCCTCTGATGCTTTGGAAAATAAGTTGACCCCCTCTTCTTTGTGACAGCCCCCAAATACTGGAATACTGCTATCATGTCACCCCTTGTCCTTCTTTTCTGTAGACTAACCAAATCCAAAGCCTGCAACCGTTCTTCATATGTTTTAGTTTCGCGGGCTTTAATCGTCTTAGTTGCTCTGTTCTGCAATTTTTCCAATATCTCAGCATCTTTTTTGTAGTGTGGTGACCAAAACCAGAGGCAGTATTCCAGGTGTGTTCCTGCTAAGGTTTTATAAAGTGGTACTAATACTTCATGTTATTTTTGATTCTATGCTTCTGTTTATATAGCCAAGGTTTATATTAGCTTTTTTTTGGCCACTGCCACACACTACTGGCTCATATTTAAGCGATGATCCACTAAGACCTCAAGGACCCTCTCACAGTTACTGTTTTTGAGCCAGGTTTCACCTAAAAATTTCTACCTTGGTTTTTCCTGCCTAAATACAAAATTTTACTTTTCTCCACATTAAAATTCATTTTGTTAGATTGGGTCCATTGTTAAAGTCAGTGTAGATCCCTTTGGATCTTATGTTCTGGGGTGTTGGCTACTCCTACCAGCTTAGTGTCATCAGCAAATTTGATAATGCCAAATTTGACATCATCAAATGATATAAAATTATGCAGTTATTTCATATCTCTCTCTCCCCTCCTCTCCCAATCTGTCTGTCTGTCTGTCTTTTATCATATATCTATCATCTCTATCTATCTGTCCATCTATCTTCTATTTGTCATCATTGTCGTCGTCGTCATCATCATCATCATCATCATCATCATCATCATCATCATCATCATCATCATCATCTATAGTTTAGTTAGTTCTCTAAATATTGAAAGGACTCTTTAGTCACAATGGTTGTTTCTATATTCTCTTGTTACTCTCTAACTTCCTGATTTCTCTCTCTCTCTCTATTGGGATTCTTCATTTATAGAAAAAAAAAAGACAAGTTACAATATCTGTCATGGTGTCAGAGTAAGAATAAGAAATGTACCTAGGTCCTTTCCCATCAAATTTAACTCAGAGTGACCAATTTTTGCAGCATTAGTACAGTGTTGCCAATTCAAGATATTTTATATATAGCCAGCAGGAGAGACATATTATTAGTCCTGTTGCCTATGGGATTTTGTCACTAGGACCTAGGATCTAACCTGGTCTCCAACTAGTTGGGTCTTTCAGAAACTCCTTAAAAGGTGGTTTTGACAATAGTCTTGGTCACTTATGGAGATAAATAGCTTATTGAAAGAGGAAGCCAACTATCTAGATGGCTCCAGTCATAAGCAAAGCAAATACCGCCGGCAGAAGTCCATTTAAGACAAGATATTTCAAAATTCCTTGTGGCAGCTAATAAAAGCAGAATTGTAGGATTAGACCTAGCAGCCCCTCACCCAAGATTCAGCACAGGATAAAAGCCATTAGCCACAATAGGAACTGCTCAATATCCCTTTAGAAACACAAACCCCATATATCATAAATCCCAAATTTCAAAGTTTACAGAAACTACAAAAATCCATCCACCTACTCAGCCATTTATTCGGCTGACCCAGAACTGCATGCTGTCTTTGTGTGTATTTCTATTCATCAATAAACTCTCCTTCCAATCAGCCTCCATGTTGTTTCCAGCGTCTTTCTCCCAGCTTGGAATTGAACCAGATGGATTTTCCTTTCAACAGGGGTCTGCTAGATAGTTATATCATAGTTAACTAAAATGCACTCTCTTGTATCCTTTTTCACCATTTTTTATCATTTCACTTATTAAATTTGGTTACAAATTTATTTTGTATACAAATTTTTAATGTATATGGACTTTAATGTATATGTACATTGCATGGAATAATTAAATGAAGTGGAGAGGGATACAAGACTTTTATCAATAAATAATGGCTCACCAAAGCAAGCAAGGAAGCTGACAAAGATAGGACAATTTTCATCATGAATAAGGTGAATTATATCAGGGTAGCTAAGAAGCAATTTGACAACATCATCTTTTTCCAAGATCTCTCCTCAATCCCCACAACAAAAAAGGTACAACACCAAAGTACAAGAAATGGTAAAAATAATCAATTCTGCATCATGCAAAGCTTTGTGCATAAAAATTAGTTTATCTCTTTTTTAGTTGCTTTTTCTTATTGAGATCAGGTCTCAGTATAATGATATAGCATTTGGGGGAAAATATGCAGAGCAATAATCCAGCTGCTGAAGCCAAAATGGAGAAGATCTCCACAGCCACCATATATTTTCCCTTGGTGCTCAAATAGGTAGGAACAAACGTTAGCCAGACACTACAAAAGACCAACATGCTGAAGGTGATGAATTTGGCTTCATTGAAGCTGTCAGGTAAATTCCTAGCTAGGAAGGCCACCATGAAACTGACAGCAGTCAAGAACCCCATGAAGCCAAGGACAGCATAAAACATTGTGGTTGAACCCTCATTACATTGCAAGAGAATTTCTTTAGCCATGGAGTGCATGTCGGAATCAGAGAAAGGGGGAAAAATTGCTAACCACACTGCACAAATGGTGAATTGCATCAGGCAGCATGGTAGGACAATAGAAAGAGCCATCCTTTTCCCCACCCATTTCTTCATTTTTGAGCCTGGCTTAGTAGCCATGAAAGCAAGAACAACAATGGTTGTTTTACCCAATATACAAGAGAGAGCCAGAGAGAAAATTATGCCAAAAGCTGTTTGTCGCAAGAGACATTTCACTTGGTTAGGTTGCCCAATGAAGAGAAAAGTGCAAAGGAAAGAGAGCAGGAGAGCAATGAGAAGAGTATAGGTGAGGTTCCTGTTGTTGGCTTTGACAATGGGGGTGTCCCAGTGTTTAATGAAGATCCCTAGTATTAAAGCTGACATTAAAGATAAGGAGACGGCTATGGCTACCAAAGAAATCCCCAAAGGCTCTTGATAAGTCAAGTAAGTCATGTTTTTTTGAAGACAACAATCCTGATTTTTGTTTGGATATTGATCTTCTGGGCATGGGAAACAATAATCTGAGTCTGGAAAGAAAGAAAGAAAAACAAAAAAGAAAACCAGTCATGGAAACAGTAACTTTTTTTAACATCAATTATTAATTACACACTCGATCCAGTAATATGCTAATCCAAGAACCACCAAGGGGGAACTCATACACGCACCAAAAGTGGCAGGGAAATCATGGTATATAGACATGGAGAAATGCATAACTAATATGTTATCAATTCAGTAGTGAAACATTTGCAAATAAAACAACCAAGCTAAGAGACCAGCAAAGATTCCACGAATGAAACCTGAGACGCTTCTTCTATTTTGTTACAGCACTTCAAATTCACCACACCTTGATGTTTTGGAATTCTCTAGCTTTTGAGACATCCTATTTGAGTTGCTAAAATGTCCTTTATCTGAATACTATTTGGAAACAGCACCTGGTCCACAATGCATGACACTTGCAGGTCTGGTTGTGTCATGTCCCCATAGAGCCCTATCAGGACATTTCCATTCTGGAGGGGAGGGCCAGGATTCTCCTTTACAAACTTTACAACCTTTTCCCATCTCTGATCTTTCTGTCACTTGTAGCTTCTTGGGAATGGAGGCGGGAGGGATAGGCCTTGGGCTATCTGTTTTGTATCAGTTCTGAAGGAATGCCTGAGAACAGCTTCTTATCACCTTCTCAGTTCAAGTTCCCACAACAGCTTCACACCTGTGGTTAGATCACCTTGGACTGGATAGAGGGGAAGGGTTTCTGCAACCTTTAATCTAATGGTTCTGAGCAGGAATTTCAGATCCTGCCTTACTCTTCTTGCTATCACTATCTCCCAATAAAAGTTTCCCTTTGAAATGTTGCTTGTTTCAAGATTTCTGCTTTCTAGAAGAGAGAGGAGAGGCAAGTCCTTACAGTTTGTCTCATGGCACACCTGAGTTACTCCTGCATGAACTGTACTAACTCCTAGGTGCTCTCCAGGTGCAATTCATTTTTTTGGTTCTCTCCTTTTAAAGGCCTGCATGTAACAGAGACAAGCTATAGGTGGATTATCTGCCATCAGAGAAGTGGGCACTCCCAGGTTGCCTCTGTTAAATGTTATTATCTAATGAATTTGGAGACACGCTTTCTGTTTAGTTGCCCCGGTCTTTTGCATCACCCTCTCATTTGAGTTTTGAGGAATTCCTGTACTTTTAGCCTTGGAGTAATCTAGGAAGATGGCTTTTCCCCAAAGTGTAGTTCTAGCATGGCCGTTGAGTCATAAGGTTGATTTGTCTGGCACTTGTGGCAAAGGTGGTTTTGTTTTTATAATCTTTTTTATGGTTTGTTTCAAGCCACCTAGGCAGCCATATTTACTGTAATGCTTAAGAATATATTCTGTATGGACTAGGAAGTAAAAATAAGTATAAATCTAGGGAAAGACATTTCTGTTGTATTAAATTCAAATGCTATTAGAGCCGTGGTGGCACAGTGGTTAGAATGCACAACTGCAGGCTACTTCTCCTGACTGCCAGCTGACTTGCAATTCAACAGTTCAAATCTCACCAGGCTCAAGGTTGACTCAGCCTTTCATCCTTCCCAGGTGAGCAAAATGAGGGTCCAGATTGTTGGGGGCAATAGGCTGACTCTATAAACCACTTAGAGAGTGCTGTAAAGCACTATGAAGCCATATATGTCTAACTGCTATTGCCATTGCTATCTGTATGGAATATGAAGTAAAAATAAGTATAAATCTAGGGAAGACATTACAGTTGTATTAAATGCAGATGCTATTGTCAGCATTTCAGATAGTCTACTAATAAACTTTGGTTTCCTGCAAAAATATTTAAAGTATATTCAAGGAACCTGAAGAAGGAACAACTCAAATCTAGGAAATCCATTGATTCAGCTTGTTAGAATGTACTGATTAGTGTTATCATCAAATAGCTTATTGAATTATGAAAATTCAATTCAATTACTTCATTGCTGAATCGTACAATGATAATGGGAAGGTCAAGATTTTCAGTCACCATAATATTAAAAATTCAGGTCCCAGATTTATGGGCCATGGTGACACAGTGGTTAGAATGCAGTACTGCAGGCTACTTCTGCTGATCACTGGCTACCAGAAGTTCAGCAGTTCGAATCTCACCCAGGCTCAGGGCTGACTCAGCCTTCCATCCTTCCAAGGTGGGTAAAATGAGGAGCCAGATTGTTGGGGGCAATATGCTGACTCTGTAAACTGCTTAGAAAAGATTGTAAAGTACTGTGAAGTGGTATATAAGTCTAAGTGCTATCACTATTATATTTATATAGTCACTGATATATTCAATACATTTCTTTGCTTACCCATTTGGTCAGCTATCTTCCCTTCTGGACACCGTTGACAGTCGTAGCAGCAAGATAACTTCCCTTCCACTTTTATCTTGCTATGACCAACAGGACATTTCTCATTACAGAGAGAAAGAGGCAATGTCTATTCACCAACAAAATGACAAAATCAACTGAAGAATTTATATATTAGGATTGTTCTTTTCATCAGTTAAACATACCCCAAATCTTCATATCTAACTCAAAACTGTTTTTTTAAAATCTTCAGTTGTATCTTGTTTCATAGCTATTGCACTGATAAACTGATCATTCTCAGGAATAGCATTCTAAACATATCTTCTGAGGAAATCACAGCCAAGAGCTGTTTTGGGAGAGTTTTCATATCTGGACCTCTTGGAACACACTTTCCTTGAGATCCAATTTTAAATTCTACATTTGCTATATCTCTTTCAAAACTAGACTGATCAGATCTATAATATTCCTAAATCAGCTTTAGAATTCTTTTTTACAAACATAGAAAGAAGTAAAAAAGATGTTTATTGTGTCATATCCCTTTGCTCATAGATTAGTTTATGTTAGAAGAAGAATGTGTTCCTTCATCACTAATGAATCTCATAGATACTGTGCAATTGTGTTTTGATTGATTCTACTCTTTCAATGGAAATACAGAGACAGAGGTACAGAATACTATAGCATAAATTCTTCATTTTTGAATCATATATTTCAATACAAGGAATGTTGATATATTGTTATTAGCTGAGGAATCATGTCTGACCCCATGGCCAATGTTTCTCCAGGCCTTCCTGTCCTCTACCATCCTCTGGAGTTCATTTAAGCTCATGCCTACTGCTTCAGTGACTCCATCCAGCCACTTTCTTCTCTGTCATCCCTTTCTTCTTTTGCCCTCAATTTTTCCCAGCCTTAGGCTCTTCTCCAGTTAGCCCTTCCTTCTCAATAGGTGACCAAAGTACTTGAGTTTCCTCTTCAGGATGTGGTCTTCTAAAGAGCAGTCAGGGTTGATCTCCTCTAGGACTGACTGGTTGGATCACCTTGCAGTTCAAGGGACTTGCAGGAGTCTTCTCCAGCACCATAGTTCAAAGGCCTCAATTCTTTGGCGCTCAGCCTTTCTTATGGTCCAACCTTCACAGCCATACATTGTAAATGGAAAAACCATAGCATTGACTATACACATTTTTATTGGCAGGGTGATGTCTCTGCTTTTTAGTATGCTGTCTAGATTTGCCATTGCTTTCCTCCCCAGGAGCAAGTGTATTTTAATTTCTTGGCTTTGATATATAGTCAGTATATTTAAAATATATTTCAAAAACAGTGTTTCTTTAGACTATTTCTTCTAATTGTGGCTGCTAAGAATTTAACCCAACTATTGTAGTTGTATTTAGATCATTTAATGATATGAGGCAATGACTAATTGATTTACCTTAAAGTGGAAAATGTGACACACCTGGTTAAATATGAGTGGCCAAACAGCATCCTTGGCAGAAATGGTGAGGTGCTTATCTGGGGGAGCCATGGGGTCAATCTTTCCAATTTGAACTCTCAGAAAGGACATGTTTGGGAATGTCACCCAATTTAGAATATCAAATCCAGTTACTAATTCCCCATTGGGGCCAAAAGAAATATCTTCCCCAGCACTGTTGTTAAAGGAGACTTTCTGCAAAAAACGATGGACCTAAAAGAAAAAGATCAGCAAGAAAAAAAAAGAGATCAGAAAGTTAGCAGGTTTCCATAAAGGGTGTGAGTAATTCTGTTTCTTCATTTCAATTTGAATTATGCTCCGTGAAAAGTAAGCTGTTAAATTTTGCATCAATCTTATACTATTTAGAACTGGAATAAAATTATGTTCTCTGCATTATGCATTATCTATCATATCTCAAAATAAGATATGATAATTGAACATGTTTTAAATGATATTGGACATTAATACAATTGAGCGAGTCCAGGGTTATTTCTCTGCTTGCAACAGAATCGCTTATGCCACCAGACTCAAAATTTTGGGCTTGGACAACCTGGAACTATACCACCTACAGTCTGACCTAAGCATAGTACACAAAATTGTCTGCTACGATGTCCTACCTGTCAATGACTACTTCAGTTTCAACCTCAGTAATACATGGGCAAACACCAGATACAAACTGAAGGTTAACCGCTACAAACTAGATTGCAGAAAATATGACTTCAGCAATAGAGTGGTCAATGCCTGGAATGCTCTGCCTGATTCCATTGTTACATCCTCAGACCCCCACAACTTCAACCTCAAACTGTCCACTGTGGACCTCACCACATTCCTAAGAGGTCCACAAAGGGGGCGTGCATAAGCACACCAGCATGCCTACTGTCTGTGTCCTACTGTCTGCATTTATTTGTACTCTTTCCCTTGGTTCATGTCCATGTTGATATTATACCTGTTATCTTTTACATGTTTGACAAAGTAATAAATAAATCAATAAAAATAAAAATAAAATAATTGAGAAAGTTAGAAACCCAACAGATAAATTTGCTCTGATCAAATGAGCAATTCAATACACTTTACATGACCTGATGATATTTCTGAATTTCGTATCAGCTAACATTACCTGCCATGGTGATTGGAAGAAAAGATTCCATCTGTTCTCATCAATTATTCTACCATTTTTGGAGGCACACATGGCTGTCAAAGCATGTGCCACAGCATACACCGCATTATAGATGCTGTAGCTGTTGCCAGTCATGCTCATTTCAAACACAGATTGAGAAAGAGTCTCCAGCTTCTCCTCTCCAGTGCAGATCCTGTTAGAATTCCCATCTGTAATATCACTGGAGAAGGAGCATTCAAATGCATCTTTCCAGAAATCCCTAATGAAACCATCTTCTTTGTCAAAGTTTGGGTTTCTCTTCTGCAAAAATTGCTGGAATCCTGTTAGCTCTTTTGAGTGAATTGCAAAGGAAAGTGCACCATGGAGAAAACCAAGAGGCAACTTTCTTTGCATAAGAATGGAGGTGAACTCCACTTGGGCTGTCATAATCCACACTTTGGTTTTTCTCTCTTTCAGAATATCATCAGAATCTAAACCATAGATAATAACTCTCAAAGTCACCACAGATGTAATTTCAGCATTCACGACCACTGCAATGGCTGCACTCCCCATGATGACTTTGTATAATTTATCCGCCTCCTCCACCATCTCAGCAGCTTCATTACCATACATTACTTGGGGGATATTTTCTATAAAGTCAAAGCAGATTCCTCTCTCTGAAAATATAGGAAGCCTCTTTTCAATGAATCTCTCTTTGTCCTCCTCGTACAGAGAAATCAACCCAACCCAGATCCATCCAAAATGCAACAGTAAATGTAGTATTCCTTTAAACTGGTGCGTCTCATCTGGGAACATCCAGTTGACAAAATGTCCTTCTGTTTCCTTGTTCATCAGTGGAGCACATCCATATGTGATCTAAGTAGAAGAAAACAATACAGGAAAAAGGGCATTTTTCCAAGATAGACTATGCAATATGTATGTTGGCTCATTGGCATCCTTGCTTATTTTTTTTTAAGGCAGTTCCCACACCAAGTGTAAGCCAATCTTCTTGTTTTAGTAGAAAGAGCATAAGAGACTGATTGATTGATTGATTGATTGATTGATTGATTGATTGACTGACTGACTGACTGACTGACTGACTGACTGACTGACTGACTGACTTTAACAAGTTGGTATCAGGAAGTTTCATACTATATTAAAAACAAAGATGCGTCTGATCTCCATTATAGATCATTAACTGGCTTATTCTTGCTGATGCTTTAGTATATTTTTGGGGAAGCTACCATAAGGACTCAATATCTGAAAATGATAAATAGCTACTGGACCTTCCAATCTTGCTCCATTTCTGTTCTCACCTGAGGAAACTTGTAGTTGCACAGTGTGATTGCCATATTGAGACAGGTTTTAGTACGGGGTCCTCCAATGACTGCTAATGTATTGGTCTGGTCATTACATTTGTAGTTGGGGATAAATTTATCTTTTGTAGATAGAAATTCCATTGCTAAATGATAAGTGGTAATTTCCTCAAGATAGTCAGTAGCCATGTGGAAACCAAGACTAACATTGGGTAAGACAGAGGGATTTTCATTGATCTCCTTTACAGCAAATGCCAAAGCCAAAGCATGTTGGTAATTATGAGTGAGGAACCTTCAATGAGAGTTATAAATTATGTCAGTATATTTCCAACTCAGAATCAGACAGTTGCAATGTTTTGATTATTACGCATATTCTTATTCACACGATATGTAACACTCATTATTTGCTCTTGACACTTGAAATGTCTATGGAGATTCTCAGCCATCTATGTCATGGTTGTCCCAAAGGTACATTTTCAAGAGGCAACTGGACTTTCTGGTTTTTCTTTGAAGACGTTTTGCTTCTCATCTAAGAAGCTTCTTCTGTTCCGAGTTGAAGAAGGGATGAAGAAAAACATCTTCAAAGAAAAACTACAAAGCCCAGTTGCCTCTTGAAAAAATACCTTTGGGACACTTGGAATGTGGTCTTTAACAAACAACAGCCCTGGATTTTATGACTGAGAAAGAACTGATATGGGGAAGAGTAAATCAATATTTATCTTTGACTACCTTTGTAGCCTGACTTATTCTCTCTTTAAGATATGTCATCTAGAAATCTGTCAAAATCATGGTGAGATGTCTCTTCCAGGATTAATTTGGATGCTTGCAATAACATTCCAATTCAGAGCGAATGGTACAGGAGAGGATTCATCTCTTTTCATTTTTATGGATGAACATTCTGGAATTAACTTGTCATTTGGGTTTTGTATTCTATAAAAATGGCTATCCACTTCCATTGTCCCACAACTTTTCATTATTTGGTTGGATGCAAGGAAAATTTTTTAGAGAGTACTACTATACATGTAGTTTATTTTCCATGACATCTCCATAGCCTAAAGTAATCATGTTTTTTCCCCTCAAGAAGCAAAGGAATGTGAACTTCTTGAGGAAAATGTCATTTTTCCTCAGGAATGCCACGTTGTGATAAAAAGCAATAATACTTGCTTCATCTGAGACAGCAGTATTAGGAGAAACTAGGTTTCTCTGAAGTGCAGAATTTCATCATGGCTAAGGTCAAATGGAATTAGTAATAGAGTAACTATTTTTCATTTGAGGAAAGATTAAGAGAGAGGGAGGGGGAGAAAGAGAGGACAAGAGAAGATGCATAAAGAAAGAATGAATGAAAGAAAGAAAGAAAGAAAGAAAGAAAGAAAGAAAGAGAAAGGAAGGAAGGAAGGAAGGAAGGAAGATATACTGAAGGATGGAAGGAAAAGAAATAAAATTAGAAGGAAAGAAGGGAAAGAAATAAGGAAGGGAAAGAAAGAAAGAAAGAAAGGAAGAAGGAATGAAGAAAGGAAGGGAAAGAAAGAAGAGAGAGAAAGAAAGAAAGAGAGAGAGAAAAGAAAGAAAGAAAAAAGAAAGAAAAAAGAAAGAAAGAAAGAAAAAAGAAAGAAAGAAAGAAAGAAAGAAAGAAAGAAAGAAAGAAAGAAAGAAAGAAAGAAAAAGAAATCAGGAAGAAAATTAGAAGGAAGGAAGGAAGAAAGGAAGGAAGGAAGGAAAGAAAGAAGGAAACAGAGAAAGAGCATTTAAATGGTACTGGGGATGAGTCTGAGAATGTGGGTGAGGATACTCACATGTACTGATCAAGCACATCACAAGAAGGAACACTTTGAAAGGTGATCTCATTTGAAAGAAATAAGACCTGATAAATAATTGCAGCAATGATTACATCCCCAGACTGATAATACTTATGAACAATTGGAAGAGGACTTCTGAGGTTGCAGAGAGAAGAAATGCATAGTGTCTCAGAAAAAAGGAATAAAACCAATGTTCTGAATAGAAGCAATTCAGTGTATAATATAGTCATTCTACAAATCAAAGTGTAATTCCAATGTCACCATTCCACTGATGAGCTGAAGCATAATGAATCAGCCTCTCATGAATAGTATCTAAAATAATATTTCAGATTAAATGTGCATCTTTCTTATTCTTTCTACTTTTAATTCTGTACTTCTGAGCTGATATTAATGTAAGAGGATTTTTCAAACCTGGGTTAATAGTTATCACTTGTTTATTAAGATTCCCTTGATACATGGAAAAAAGAACAATAATTCTTAATTTGATAATTACCTGGGAGATAATAGCTTACTTGCAGTTCTCCCTTTCTTACATCTTTGTAAACTGTCAAAGGGAAACATGTTGATTTTATGTTAGAATAACTCTATTGCTGAAAACTTTTAAAATTTAGACAACAAGAAGCAAAAAAAATGGGGGAAGGAAATTTGGGGACATATTGTTCTAAAGATGCTCTCATGTTAGCCAGATACAGAAGCCTAATCAGGTCCCAAATTTTCATGATTTAAAACTTAGTTTAAAAAAAGAACATAAATTCATTTACTGCAGTCATTTTGTCAATCTGCTCGCTGCAGAATCTGCTATGAAGAGTGGGAATGTGACAGGATTCCTGAGGTCAAGGATGGTTTGAAAGGGGGAAATAATGTCGAACTAAAGGTATAAGTAAATGAAATAAGATGTACTTTTTATTTATCCAATTTGGATTGCTGCCCCTCTCACAATAACTCAGGGCCGAGTATCATAACAAAGTGTAAAAACAATAAACAGAACAGATAACAGAACAGAGATAACAAAACAGCAGAGTTGGAAGGGACTTGGGGGGTTTTCTATTCCAACCCCCTTATCAGGCATTAAATCTATACCAGTGATGGTGGGATTTTTTGGCAGTGAGTGCCCAAACTGGAATGTCCATGCATGCATGTGCATGTGTGCGCACCAGAGCACAAGAAACCCAAAGACTAGCTGGCAAGTGCGCATGAGCATGCCGGCCAGTTGGTGTTCAGGTTTCCAGCACGTGCATTGGTGCCAGCCAGCTGGTCTTTGCATGTGCAGGAGAACCGAAAATCCGAAGACCACCTGGCCGGCGCATGTGTGCATGTTTTCTGGCTATTTTGGGGGTTGTTTTCTGGCCATTTTTTGCGCCGTTTTCAGGCTGTTTTCCAGGACTCCAGCAGACCTGCTGGCTGGCGCACATGTGCTGGAAGCTAGAGAGCAGATGGCAATGGGGCATATGCCCACAGAGAGAGCTCTTTATGCCACCTCTGGCACACGTGCCATAGGTTCACCACCACGGACCTATACCATTGCAGACAAATGGTTGTTCAATCTCTTCTTAAAAAATTCCAGTGTTGGAGCACCACAACCTCTGGATGAAGCCGTTCCACTGATTAATTGTTCTCACTGTCAGGAAATTCCTCCTTAGTTCTTTTTTTAAAAATGCATAAACAAAACAAGACATGCATTAAAACAATAGCAAACTATTTTTTCCCTCATACAGCAGTCCCATATCAGTATATCTTTACAATTGGTGCTTTCCCCTCTATATGTTCATATCTTACATTTGTGGTCCCCTTGTACTTATTTGTGTATACTGCTCCATACTTTTTTTATATTTGGCTGTTTGTATCCAAATATCACTTTATGTATATTGTACATTATATACTTGCACTCTTTTAGCTACTATATCTTAACACCATGATGGCGAACCTAGAAGTTCGCCATCATGCATAGAAGTTTTTGTTTCTGTCAAAACAATTTGTGTATGATATTTATCATTATTAAGATTTATTATAATTGCCCATTCCAAAAAACGTGAAATGGAACAGGTCATTTGAACGTTCATGTGTGATCCTGTCCTCTCCTCTTTTTCTAGAGAGTCAACATCTTTTTTATAGTGTGGTTACAGTACTCTAGGTGTGATCTTGCTAAGGCCTTATAGAGTGATATTAGTATCTCACTTGATGTTGAATTTTATGGTATCAGGGAAGATATTTTCTGGATTGGTCTGGGGTCTTTGAAATATTAATGTTATAGAGTTTTTGATATATATATATATATATATATATATATATATATATATATATATATATATATATATATATATATATATATATATATATATATATATATATATATATATATATATATATATATATATATATTTCAAGAGCTGAGGTGGCGCAGTGGTTAGGGTGCGATATTGCAGGCCACTTCAGCTGACTGTTATCTGCAGTTCAGCGGTTCTAATCTCACTGGCTCAAGGTTGACTCAGCCTTCCATCCTTCCGAGATGGGTGAAATGAGGACCCAGACTGTAGGGGCGATATGCTGATTCTGTAAACTGCTTAGAGAGGGCTGAAAGCCCTATGAAACGGTATATAAGTCTAACTGCTATTGCTATTGCTATTTTAAATCATGCTCACTCTCTAGTCATCTACCTATTTCCACTGTAATCCATTCTTTTAATAATAAAAAAAGAATCAGAGAAGGGAAATGAAATGTATTCTTCCTTCCATCTTATCCTTTACTTGCAGCATATGCTAGGCAGTAAGTCTAATAAAGAGTGATTTGATTTCATCTTTTTCTGTTTTAGCTTTATATTTTTTGATTATTTTAAATAATTGTTATAAAATGATTTTAACTAATGATTATATCACGTGTATTGGATTTTTGAATGCTGTCAAGAGTCACTTTCTGCAAGATGGAAAGCGACATAAAATTGATAAATTAATACATTTGTTATTAAAAGATATTAGATATTATTGTGGCCTTTGGCAACTGCATGAAGAGACACCTGGCAATATTTTGTTTTGTTTGTTTTGTTTTGCCTTTATTTGTATGCCGCCCTTTTCCCTGGGGGGACTCAGGGCGGCTCACAATTCAAAAGAGGGGGGGGGAGAAGACAAACAATAGAAAATACAGCATGTTAAAAAGAAAATACAACAGTCGCACAATTCGAGTGGGGCTACAATCTTAACCCCAGGCCAGCCGGGACAGCCAGATCTTTAAAGCAGCGCGGAAGGACTGGAGGGTGGTGAGGGTCCGAATCTCCACGGGGAGTTCGTTCCAAAGGGTCGCAGCAGCCACCGAGAAGGCTCTCCTCCGGGTGGTTGCCAGTTTGCACTGGCTAGAAGATGGAATTCGGAGGAGGCCTAATCGATGCGATCGTATCGGTCTAGTGGAGGTAATTGGCAGTAGGCAGTCTCTCAAGTACCCAGGCCCACTACCATGAAGGGCTTTATAGGTGATAAGTAGCACCTTGAAGCTCACCCGGAAATCAACAGGTAGCCAGTGCAGCTCGCGGAGGATAGGTGTTACGTGGGTGAAACGAGGTGCACCCACAATTGCTCGCGCGGCAGCATTCTGGACTAGCTGGAGTCGCCGAATGCTCTTCAAGGGCAGCCCCATGTAGAGCACATTGCAGTATTCCAGCCTGGAGGTCACAAGGGCACGAGTGACTGTTGTGAGGGCCTCCCGGTTCAGGTAGGGACGCAACTGGTGTACCAGGCGAACCTGGGCAAATGCCCCCCTGGTCACAGCTGACAAATGATGTTCAAAGGTCAGCTGTGGGTCCAGGAGGACTCCCAAGTTGCGAACCCTGTCTGAGGGGCGTATAATTTGACCCCCCACCCTGAGAGATAGAGTACTTGGCCAATTCGTGGGAGGGAAACACAGCAGCCACTCGGTCTTTTCTGGATTGAGCACAAGCTTGTTGACCCCCATCCAGTCTTTAACAGCATCCAGCCCCTGGCTCATCACATCCATCGCTTCGTTGAGTTGGCACGGGGTGGACAGATACAACTGAGTATCGTCCGCATATTGATGGTACTTTATCCCGTGCCGTCAAATGATCTCACCCAGAAGGGGGGACAGGACCGAACCCTGCGGCACCCCACACATTAGAGGCCTAGGGGTCGATCTCTGCTCCCCAACTAACACCGACTGCGACCTGTCCGAGAGGTAAGAGGAGAACCACTGTAAGACAGCGCCTCCCACCCCCACCTACCGCAGTCATCGCAGAAGGATACCATGGTTGATGGTATCGAAAGCTGCTGAGAGGTCAAGGAGCACCAGGATGGAGGCATGGCCTCCATCCCTGGCTCTCCAGAGATCATCGGTCAACGCGACCAAAGCGGTTTCTGTGCTGCAGCCAGGTCTGAAGCCAGACTGGAATGGATCGAGATAACTGGCTTCCTCCAAGGACCTCTGGAGCTGAAAGGCCACCACCTTCTCAACAACCTTCCCCACAAAGGGGAGGTTGGAGACTGGACGATAGTTATTTAAAACAGCTGGATCCAAGGATGGTTTCTTCAGGAGGGGTCTCACCACCGCCGCCTTTAAAGCGGGGGGAAAGACCCCCTCCCGAAGAGAGGCGGTAACAACTGCCTGGATCCAGCCTCGTGTCACCTCCCTGCTGTTTACAACCAGCCAGGAGGGGCACGGGTCCAGCACACATGTGGAGGCACCTACAGCTCTCATGGCCTTGTCCACATCCTCAGGGGTAACAGCTTGAAACTCAATCCAGCGATGGCTTATCAGATCATCCCTTAGTGCCTCGGCTGGTTCTGCAGAATTGGAGTCCAGGTCCGCCCGGAGCTGAGCAACCTTGTCTGCAAGAAATTGGATGTAGTCCTCAGCCCTGCCCTGCAGCGGATCACCCGTATCCCTCCTATTTAGGAGGGAATGGGTTATCCTAAACAGGGCGACTGGGCGCGACTCAGCAGATGCAACCAGAGAGGCAATGTGTGTTCTCTTAGCCATCCTAATTGCCCGAACGTAATCTCTGGTGTAGGTTGTCAAAAATGCTCGTCTCGATTCGGATTTGCTGGACCTCCATAGGTGCTCTAGGCGTCTCCTTTGGCGCTTCATCTCCCGAAGTTCTTCAGTGAACCAAGGAGCCTTCCAGGATCCACTGCCTCGGAGCGGCCGTAGCGGCGCAATCCGGTTAAGAGACTTCGTCGCTGCCAAATCCCAGGCAGCAACCAGGGTCTCCGCCGGACTGCGGGCGAGAGTATCAGGAATAACCCCAAGCTCCGTCTGGAACCCCAAAGGGTCCATAAGTCGCCTGGGGCGGAACCACCTGGTCGGTTCCTCCTCCCTACAGTGGGGGTTTGGTCTCCAAAAGTCAAGCCTCAATAGGTAGTGGTCTGACCATGACAGGGGCAAGGTCTCGCTACCCCTCAGACCAAGATCACAATTCCACTGCTCCGAGAGGAATACGAGGTCAAGCGTGTGACCCGCTGAGTGGGTTGGTCTATGTCAGGGTTTCAAATAGCATCCAAAAGTAAATCAGAGTCCAAGGCAAAGTATTTCTCAAAATTCCAATTTATTAAGAGACTCATGTTGGCACATCTGGGAAAACCCAAATCTGAAAGCTTCCCAGTTTTCCCAACCTAGTTGAAAGTTCAAGATCTTGCCCTCACACCCACATGTCCATCACATGGTCCAATCTCTCACTGCCATACTGGCAGTTCCACCCGTCCAATTCTGGTCTCTGCAAAAGTGCAGAGACAAAAGATAACCTTGGCTTTCTAGAAGCCAAGGTTATCTTGGCTTCCTGGGTGGGACCTTGCTGTTAGTGGTAGCTTAATAGAGCTGCCCCCGGGTTTCTGGTGGTGTTATCTGCCTAGACATCTGGTAGATACCTCATTCTTCAGGCAAAGAAGAGTGAGAGAGAGATCCAGCTGGTAAGAGCTTTTCCTTTGAAGTTCGCAGCCAAAAAAGAGAAGGGGGGCCAGCTGAGGCTGAATCATATCTCTGTGCCGGAAATCCCTAGCTGTTTTTATCACGACTCAAAGTAAGGCACCTCCACTTAGGACAATATTTGAACTATTTATCTGAAATTAATACAAGCAGAGTCCGTATCTGAGAACCTTATCTGCTTTTTTTTAAAAAAATCCTAGCTTCATTTTTTACAAGAGCTTCCTTTGTGTACTTGGTTTTTTTTTCCTTAAAAAATAAACTCCTAAAATGGTGATTGTGCATTCTCCGTAACAATGCCACATTCCTAATTCTTCTGCAAAGAACAGTGATAAAAAAGATCAAAGGAACAGCCAGCCAGCAGTTTCTTACTAATTAGTTTCACTTCTCTGAAGAGTTTACAAGACTTTTTTTCTTATCAACTTTGTTAATATATATTTCTGATACAGAGAAGTCAAAATAGCGCTGAATATGCCGAGCTGCTTCGTTACAAGGTCTTTTTTGAAATCCTTTGAAAAACTCTAAAGAGCTAATAAAGTGGGGACTTAATACCTTTTTTTTTTCGTAAGCTGGATAGTGTGCTAGTAGAGCTTGATTAATTGCTTGGAGATAAGACTAATAATGGCATCAAAATTAAATCCGAGGGGAAACTTCCTCCCCCTCCTAGAAGCACATCCCTGATACCTGGCACAAAGTTGCCCCCTACTGGAGATGTGCTAATGAAAGAACTTTTTTTGGAAATCTTCAGACAATTCAAAAAGGAGATAAGGGACGATTTGAAAAAGTTTAAGATGGCTTTATATGATAAACTTGATACTAGGATTGCCAAAATAAATGATGATATGCTGGGACTTGTGACTGTATTGACAGAACATGTTTCTGGAATTGAAGATAACCTAGAGGTTTTTAATGAAGCTAATACCAAT
Organism: Thamnophis sirtalis; assembly: GCF_051295495.1. Classification (NCBI taxonomy): domain Eukaryota; kingdom Metazoa; phylum Chordata; class Lepidosauria; order Squamata; family Natricidae; genus Thamnophis; species Thamnophis sirtalis. The sequence continues at coordinate 128,270,824 of NW_028261384.1, forward strand.
TTGACATCCAAAACAGAGGTGGTGCAACAAAAAGTTGAAAATGCTGAAAAACAAATTATTATGATACAGTACAGGCAGATGGAGCTCTCATTAAGAGTCAGGGGGTTGCATGAGGATAAACAGGAGAACTTGAAACAGATTTTTTCAGAGGCTTTTGACCATCTGGTGGGAAGACTGGGGTCCAACTTTGACTGGCAGATTGATAAAATTTATCATGTTAACTCTTGGGGGGCAAAGCAGAAGCAACTCCCCCGAGATGTAGTCATATACTTAGCCACAAGAGAGCTCAGAAATATGATATTACAAGAGTCCTATAACACCAGGCTTCAAATTGGCGGTCAGGATTTGATTGTCTTGAAAGAAATACCACCTCAAATGCTAAGAGCCAGGAGAGACTATGCTTTTTTAGTGGAAGAGCTCAGAAACCGTCAGATACAGTATAGATGGGATGTGCCATTTGGTATTACAATTACATTTGACAAGCAAAGATATTGTCTCAACTCTGTATGGAAAGCTTGAGATTTCTATCACAATATTCTGAAGGTGGGACAACTTGCATCATCTGGATCTGGAGAAAGACCATGAGAAGGACAAGATAGACATCAAACCACACAACTACCAGACAAGACGCACCATTTCCCCCTCCCGGAAGGGCAAGGTGTCATGGAACAAAGACCTAGCCGTATGACTACCAGACGAATGGAAAAACAAGCTACAATGCAATAACCTCAACAATCACCGGCCATTGATCAAGGAGTTACAGCAACAAGCTCAGAAGCCATGGGAGGAGCTAGGCCAAAGGTTAAACAGGCCATGCAGGAGGCTCTAAAAAAGCTTCAGGCAACCAAAAATGACAACTAAGATTTTGACATGGAATGTCAATGGACTGAACTCTCCACAGAAGAGAAAGAAAATATTTCACTATCTTAAACAGTTCAAGAATGATATATTTTGTCTGCAAGAAACTCATATCAAATCAACTGATCAAAAATATTTGTTTAACCCCAAACTTGGTCAACATTTTGTGACCTCTGCTACAGAAAAGAAAAATGGTATAGTTGTATACTTAAGAAAAGACATTAAGGCTGAACTAATTGAAGCAGATCCCTTTGGAAGATATATCACGCTAGACTTAATCTTAGAAGGGAAAAAGACATTACTTTTGGGAATTTATGCTCCTAATCAACAGCAAGACAGATTCTATAGAAATCTTCATGCTAAATTAGTACAGTGGGACTTTAAGTCTTGTATACTATTGGGTGACTGGAACGGCGTGATTGACACTAAAAGAGATAAGAAGACCTCTCGCCCAAATACTAAAATCCGAGCTAAGTTACCCAAACCTTTTTTTGACATGATGGATGACTTCGAATTGAGAGATGTTTGGCGAGAAAGAAATGCAGAGGAATATGACTTCACCTTCTTTTCTGATTGAAATCAATCCCTTTCAAGGATTGATTTTATACTAATCACTAATGATTTACTTTCTAGGGTGAAGAAGACAAAGATTGCAGTGAGGGTCCTTTCAGATCATAATCTAGTTTGGATGGAATTGGGAAGGGTAGTGCAGGCAAGAAGGTCTTGGAGGCTGAATGAAAAGTTATTCAGATATGAAAAGTACATTAATGATTGTAAAAAATTGTTATCTGAATACTTTGTTCTGAATATGAATAAGGGTACACCTATGGAATTTGTATGGGATGTAAGCAAAGCGTATATGAGAGGAGTACTGATGAATATAAACAAAATACATAGACATAAACAAGGGCAAAAATGAAAAGAATTGGAAGAGGAAATTAAAGGGAAAGAGTTGGAGTTAACATTGAATCCAGGCGATACAAAGGTTAAGGAAGCAATCACCATATTAAAATCCCAATTTGATATGTTGATCTCTGACCAGGTAGCCACTAGTTTATTATATGCAAAACACAATACTTTTTGTAAACCAGGCACCTGGTTAGCTTATCAGATTAGGGAAAAAAAGGAAAATTCAAAATGTAACCAAATTGAGTTATAGAGGGAAGGAGCTGTTTCAATAGGAGGAGATTCAAAAGGCATTTCGGGAAATTTTTACAGAATTGTATAAAGGGGACAAAATTAAGGGTTTAGATATAGACAAATACTTAGATAAAGAGAAAATAGCCCTAGTTAGAGAAGAGTACAGGCAAAAGTTGAACCAACCAATAACCTCAGGGGAAATCTTGCAGGTAATCAAACAACTAAAGTTAGGGAAAGTGCCAGGCACAGATGGCTTGACAGTGGTTTACTATAAAAACTTACCGTTAGAAATGGTAGAACCTCTTAGAGAACTATTTAATAAAATTCAAACGGAAGGTAAAGTGCCCCCATCTTGGAAGACAGTGTTTATATCTTTGATACCCAAAGAAGATCAAGATACTATCCAACCAAAAAATTATAGCCCTTTCTCATTACTTAATGTAGATTATAATTTTTTTACTAAAATACTAGCAAATAGGTTAATGCTGGTTATTCAACAATTGATACACACTGACCAAACAGGTTTTATACAGGGGAGACAGATGAAGAGTAATGTTAGACTAATCATTAATGCATTAGAATATTTGGGAAAGAACAACCAAATCCCTGCTGCGTTCATATTCCTGGATGCTGAGAAGGCCTTCGATCGAGTTAATGGGCAATTTCTGTTGAAGATATTGCAAAAAATGCAGATAGGAGATAATTTTTTACAGTCAATTAAAGCAATATACCAACAGCAAACAGCTCAAATCATAGTCAACGGAAGTTTAACAGACCCTTTTCAAATCGGAAAAGGTACAAGACAGGGCTGTCCTTTGTCCCCACTATTGTTCATTATAACTTTGGAAGTATTGTTGAATAAAATATGGGGCTTGAATGGTCTAAAAGGGATCAAGATTAGGCAGCAAGAATACAGAGTCTGCGCTTTTGCGGATGATTTGGTCATAATATTGGAACAACCGCAGGAATCTAGTATGGTTTTAATGAACACGATTAATCAATATGGTCAAGTGTCTGGTTTTAAAATAAATTTAGGAAAAACCAAAATATTAGCTATAAATATGAATACTAAACAAAAGGAAGAACTAGGAGGGATGCTAGGATGTGAGGTAGTTAAAATGTCAAATATCTTGGGGTCAATATTTTAGCCTCAAACGGGAAATTATATAAGCATAATTATGAACCATTTTGGCGGAGTATACAGATAGAGATGAAAAATGGGAGAAATTGCACTTATCTTTGCTGGGTAGGATAGCGGCAGTGAAAATGAACATTTTACCAAAATTTTTATTTCTTTTTCAAATGCTACCTATACTTTAAAAAGATGTGAATCTTTTCGAATGGCAGAAGGATATCAACAAATTTGTATGGGCCGGAAAAAAGCCGAGGGTAAAGATGAAAATAATGCAAGATGTATGCGAGAAAGGAGGCTTGAAATTACCTAACCTAAAATTATATTATGATGCAGTGGCGCTATCCGCAATTAGTGATTGGACCCATTTAACCAATGATAGAATACTGAATATCAAGGGACATGATCTGGTATATGGTTGGCATGCTTACTTATTATTCAACAAAAAATTGGATAAGAATTTTAAAAGTCATATCTTAAGAAATGCTTTACTGCGTGTCTGGAAAAAATATCAATATAAATTAAATGATAAGCTACCCATGTGGGCAATTCCTAGACATGCAATTGAAAATATGGATATAGAACAAAAATACGATAGAACCACTTACAGACAACTTCTCACTTTGGAAAGCGGGGTTCTACAACTAAAATCTTTAGAGGTATTGAAAGAGGAGAAGATAGTTCAAACATGGTTCCAGTATGGCCAATTACAGGCCAGGTGGAAAATAGACCAAAAAACTGGTTTTATCCAAGTTGAGGATAATTTGTTTAAACAAATAAGAGATCAAAGCTTAATGCATATAAAGAGGATATATAATGTACTAATACAGATGGATTCGGAAATGGAATTGGTTAAAGATTGTATGATAAAGTGGGCTCAGAATATTGAAGAACCAATAATGTTGGACACGTGGGAAAGAATATGGGTAAGAAATGTGAAATTTACACAAGCACAAAACCTGAGAGAAAATTTTTATAAGATGTTTTATAGATGGCATTTAGATCCTAAAAAGCTGGCTTCTATGTTTCCGAATGTACAGCCTAAATGTTGGAGATGTGGTTCTCTCGATGCTACATATTTTCATATATGGTGGACTTGTCAAAAGATTAAGTCATTTTGGATAAAAATGTGGTGGATCATGCAAAATATCTTTAAAAGAAGGATAAAGTTTACTCCTCAGTTATTTTTACTAGGTATATGTACTGACTTTACAGCGGTAGAGACCAACTTGGTTCTAATAACGGCAGCAAGACTGTTGGTGGTGCCATACTGGAAGAAGCAAGACTTGCCTACAACTCAAGAATGGACATTGAAAGTTACAAACCTAGCCGAGATGGCTAAACTATTGACATATCTTAAAGACCACTCAAATGAGAGATACAAACGAGACTGGAAAAAATGGATTGACTATACACAAAACAAATATGGGACTAAGAAATTCCAGATAGCCTATGCTTAAGATTAGGAATAATCTAAACTGCTCAAAGTTTGTGCAACAGGAAGAAGCTGAGTTCAACACAGGGATGTTATTGACTTTCTTTTTTAATTTCCTTTGTCTTAATATATTTTAGACTGTGTTTGTTAAAAATCTACACCGTGTACGGGCTCTGGGAAGTCGGGGGGGAAGGGAGGTGGGGATCTTAGGGGGGAGGGGGGATATATAGTATGTGTTAGATTTTAAAGTAACGCGATTGCACTTGTATACTGTTGCTCTTTAATTCCAGTGTAAAAATAGGACAAGCTGAATATATTAATAGACAGTAGAAATACACCGAAGGGAGGAGTAGAGGGATAGAAGAAAGAGGGGTAGAGAGGGTGGGAGAGAGGATTGGAGGGAGGGTGAGAAGGAAGGGAGGGAGTGTATCGGGAGAGAGGTGTGGTAGAGGGGGAGGAGAAGTAGGGTAGAGGGGAATGATGGAGGGAAGATGGAAAGTTGAAGGGGGGCGAAAGAAAGGGTGTATGGAGAGTCGAAGAGGTATATTGGGTTTCTATTTTGGGGGGTATTATTGACAAGAGGAATGGCTGTGTTTATTGTTTAATGTTATATGGCCCCAGTTCTGCACAGTATATATGTGACTGTACGAAAATGAAAATGGAAAATAAAAACACATTTACGTCAAAAAAAAAATAGAAAGAATTTTGTTGCGGCTACATAGCATGTGACTCCTTACAATCCCCCCTCCCATTTTCCCACAATAGAAAATGCATATAAGAATAATAGAAAGTGTGGCAAGCCAAAGACACAAAAGAAAAGATGGCTGCAGGCCTGACAATTCATTAGAAATGGGGATATGATTAAACATAATTTTATAAAACTGGATTAACATGCAGCAACCATCCTTGATAAACAAGATCCTGATATTTATGTATATTTTGGATCTCAGATGAACAACCAACAATAAATATCTTTGGAGATTCCTAGTCATCCAGGTCATGGTTGTCCCAAAGATGATTTTTGAAAAGGCAACTGGACTTTCTTGTTTTTTCCTTGAATATGTTTTGCTTCTCATCGAAGAAACTTCTTCAGTTCTGAATCTTACCAAGAAGATTCTTGGTAAGATTCTTATATGAGAAGTAAAATGCCTTTGAGCAAAACCAAATAAATTTCAGTTGCTTTTGAAAAGTCACCTTTGGGACAACCGAACAATAAAAAAACCAGCACTCAGGAAATATGGTATGTTGTAGACTAAAATTTGGTAAGGGAGCAATGAAAGTTTCAGAGAAGACATTCAAGTGTCCTTGTATGACATTACACATGAAGATAAGGATTCAATGGAACAACACACAACCTACTGAAACAGAGCCATGGAAATTGTGACAGTCGCAGGCAAAAATCACCATTTTTCTATTCTTTGCTTATCAGTTCTTTATTTTCTACTCTGGTTTGTGGCTTTGGGATTCCCTGCAGAAAAAAAGATTGCTGCATTCACTCATAAGTGAAATTTTTGATTTGAGAACCACTTTTAGATTTGGTAGTCAATTTGGTCTAGTGATTTAGGCATCAGGTTAGAAAGTGGAAGGTGATGAGTTCAAGTCCCACCTTAGCCATGAAAACCCTCTGGGTAACACTTTCTTGTTTTTGTGAGGAAAATAGTAATAACAGAGTTGGAAAGACCTTGGAGGTCTTATAGTCCCACCACAAAACCCCACACCATTTCAGACAAAAGGTTGTCCAATCTCTTCTTGAATGATGGAGCACCCACAACTTCTGGAGGCAAGTTGTTCCACTGATTAATTGTTCCCACTGTCAGGAAATTTCTCCTTAGTTCTAGGTTCAGACACTGCTTTCTTTCTTTCTTTCTTTTGCTTAAAGATGTTTCACTGGTTAATTCTCACATTCCATCAGAAAATTTCTCCTTAGTTCTAGGTTGCTTTTCTCCTTGATTATTTTCCATCCATTGCTTCTTATTCTGCCTTCAACTGCTTTGGAGAATAGATTAAACCCCCAACTCTTCTTTGTAACAGCCCCTTAGATATTGAAACCCTGCTATAATAGATAAATAATATCTATTGTATCCTATCCTATTATATCTATCATATCATATTATACCATATCATATATCACATCACATCTATCATATACTACCATAGGAGAAGGAAGGTGTTTTAGATATCATCTCTCCCTTCAGTTATTTTTAAGAAATAATGCAAATAAAATAAGTAAATAAATAACTAAAGATTTGGAGGGGTAGATTATTAAACTCAAGGCAATGGCTAATGTAACTTCTGAAATATCTGTAATAATATTGTTATTGTTTCATTCTTCAACATTCTTTGATTGAAAATGCGGATAAAACATCCAAAGAAATTATTGGCTTATTTATCCTGTAAAAAATATTTCCTCTTCTCTACTAAACAATGCAGTTCATTTTATATGGAAAATGGGGGCCCTGCTCCATTGTAAGGAATGAACATGCATTTCAATATTTGAGGGTATTTTTTAATTGCCAATGTCCCTTAGATTACTTTCATTGTTCATTGGGGAAAAAAAGTTGAACCTTCAGCTGAACTCCTTATTCTCTCAGCAAAAACAAAATAATTATTTCCTACAGGAATCACTGTATTTCATTTAACTAGCCCAAAACCTCAAGGATTGTACATAAAGGTATTTAAATTCAGCAACACATAAGGTATCTATTTGGTTATAAAGTAACTCTTGAACCCCAGGGAGTTTGGCACAAAGGGATAATAATGGCTCCATCAGATTCATTGCTACATGTCTCCTTCATACTTTCTTCTTTTCCAGAACATCTGTTCAATCCTAGTGATAGTCAGTATACAGATTTGCTACACACATGGAACTTCAGATAGAAAATGATGGGATTTCTGATTAGGTGCATTGTCAGATATAAACCTTGGCTCAATCATTGAAAGAACCACTGAAACACAAACTTCCTTATGGACAGGAGGCACAAATATTTTCCCTATGACAAATGCCTGAAGATGTTGTTCCTTCTGATTCTCTGGGTGCAGAAAGCAGTTACTCTGAGCTGCCCTGCGAGCGATGCTTTCCCTGTTCCCCATGAGTGGTACCAGCCTGGTGACCTCATCGTAGGTGGGATGGTGTCTCAGATAATTCGCCACTTTTTTGAAATTGAATTTAAGGAACATCCTTCTCTAAAACCTTATGATTTACCACTGTAAGATTTTTTTTCTTTTCATTCATTTTCTAATCTTAGCCAGATCTCCCAAAATTGCTTTTATGACTAAACCTCTTTGAGAAGAATAGAATAGAATAGAACAGAATAGAATAAAACAGTGAATTAGAATGGAATGGAATGGAATGGAATAGAATAGAATAGAATAGAATTCTTTATTGGCCAAGTGTGATTGGACACACAAGGAATTTATCTTTGGTGCATTTGCTCTCAGTGTACATAAGGAAAATAAAAATACATTCATCAAGAATAAAAAGATACAACACTTAGTGTTACTCAAGGTTACTGATAAGCTATCAAATCATACAAGGAAACAATAAAAACAATATAAATTGAAAGATACAACCAACATGGTTATAGTCATAAGTGGGGAGAGATAGATACTAGGAAGGAAGAGAAGAATAATAGTAATACATTCTTGGTAAATTATTGAAAGTGTTGTGGGAATTACTTGTTAAGCAGAGTGATGGCATTCAAAAAAAACCCTGTCTTTGTGTCTAGATGTTATGGTGTGCAATGCTTTATATTGTTGTTTGGAGGGTAGAAGTTGAAATAATTTATGTCCAGGATGCAAGGTGTCTGTAGATATTTTCAAAGCCCACTTTTTGACTCAACAATATACAGGTCCTCAAAGGAAGGCAGGTTGGTGGCAATTGTTTTTTTCTGCAGTTCTAATTATCTAAGTCTGTGTTTGTCTTGTTTGGTTGCAGAGTCAAACCAGACAGTTACGAGATACATATGACAGACTCAATAATTCCTCAGCAGTTGATAAATACATAAACATAAATGCATTGTTACTCTCAAAATAAGATAATTAAAATTATCCAGTCTGTGCAGTCACTCCCCGCATACTTTACATATATTAAAAGAGTGATACTTGCTGGTTCTGTTCTATTTTGTGCCAAACTGGTAGAAATAAATGAGAGAGCTTGGGGGGGGGGGGAATCAAGACTTTCTTCCTAAACTTATTTATTGCAAATCAGGGAAATATTTTACATTGTTGAAAACTATACAAATTATTTAGTGTTTTACCAAAAAAAACCTCATCTTCTCACTTATAACAGAGACAGGAATGGTGGTTACTCATGTATAAATGCTTTCAACATAAAATAATTGTCCACTTATTTTGCTCAATGCGGGTGTTTAAACTATTTGCAGTGTAATAACCAAATTCTACCAGCACGTCCTTGCCTTGGCCTTTGCTGTGAAGGAGATCAATGAGGACTCCCAGATCTTACCTAATATCACTCTCGGGTTCCATATCTATGACAGTTACAACAACCCAAGGATGACCTATCGTACCACTCTAGACCTGCTTTTCAAATCCCAGGAATTTGTCCCCAACTACAAATGTGATAGCCAGAAGAATCTCATGGCCATCATTGGAGGGTTAGGTCCTGATACATCATCCTTTATGGCAGAAAGTATAAATGTCTACAAAATTCCACAGGTAGTTTACGATGGAGTGAGAGAGAAAAACTGTTTTGTAATTAATAGTAGATACTAGTTGCATACCTTTCTGCAGGAATTCAATTAAACACACTTTTATCCCCCTTCTTTTGTTTTTCTGACAACTCAATAGACTGGCTCAAGGTAATCCAACTAAATCAAAATATTTTATTACAATCATACATGTGTTTTCACTGCCAGCCAGCAATAGGTCACAACTCTTCTTACTACGATTTGCTTGGTGTGTAATAGAAGTAGTTTAGTGTAAAACTCAACTGTTTTTCTTAGCCGTTGTTGAAGATTGTGCTGTAGGATTAGTTAGTATTTTGCCCTGCCTTTCTGCAGGACTTCAATTTTGCTCTCTTTGCTCTCCCTTCTGTGATTGGCTCAAAATAATCAGTCAAGAAAATTTAAATCTTTTATTACAATCATAGATTAGAAAATTAAAATTAAAATCACAAATTACAGTACATTAATCTTACTTGAAACACTGCAGTTTGATCACTATCTATGGGAAAATCTGGAGTTGTGTCAAGAGGAGGATAGAAAAGGCTGGCTATCACATAGGACATAGAATAATAGAGTTGGAAGGAGGCCTTCTAGTCCAAACCCCTCTTCAAGCAGGAAACCCTATACTATTACAGATAAATCACTGCCCAGTCTCTTTTTGAAAGCCTCCAGTGATGGAGCACCCACAACATCTGAAGACAAGTTGTTCCATTGGTTAATTGTTTTCACCGTTAGGAAATTTCTCCCTAGTTCTAGGTTGCTTCTTTCCTTGGCTAGTTTCCATCCATGGCTTCTCACGTTGCATTTTAGTGCTTTGGAAAATAGTGTAAACCCACCCACCCCTGTAGGAGTAGCCCAAATATTGGAACGCTGCTATCATGTCTCATGGTTTTAGGGAGGATCTCCTTTCAGCCACTTTCTGAAATCAAAGCTATCAGCATTTTCACTGCTGCCCTCAACTCAGCTCCAGATTCCACCAAGCTACCTGACAACAGGTGACAACTCCACTTGCTACGTCTTGGTTGGGTCTGAAAATAAGAACTGAATTTAAAACTCAACTGATTTGGCTGGAAATTGTTGAAGTATTGGGGCTACCTGGTACTTTTGAAGATCTCTATAATAATTGTAGTAAATGAAGAGCTGATTAATTCTACTCCTCCAAAAACTCATGGGCATAGTCTTCCACATATAATTATTTTATTTTATTTGCTGCAAATAAGGGAAGAAGGTAATCCAGTAAAACTAGTTCTTAAGAATCCTTTCCTTAGGCTGAGAAGAGCTCAAAAACTCAGATGGCTAGCAAATTTCCAGATGTTCTAAGGGGATGAACATACTGGAACTCTGTATTAGGAAACTGAGTGTGATTGTAATCTAGTTATATTTCAGATGAGAAAATATTGTGTCAATAAATTATAGTTGCTTCTCTTTTCCAGCAAATGTCATACTTTACATAGAATTGGACGAATGTTCAATGTATAGAAAGCTTCAATAAATGGCTAACTGGCAGTCAGATACTGAGCAAGTTTTCAGATGTTCTAAAGGAATGAACATACTGGACCTCTATATTAGGAAAGTGAGTGTGATCATAATCTCGTTATATTTCAGATGAGAAAATATTTCATCAAGGAATTTTGCTTGCTTCTCTTTTCCAGCAAATATCATAATCTACAAAGAATTGGACAAATGTTCAATGTAGGGAGAGCTTCATTGAGTTTCTATCCCACAGTCTTCTTCATATTTTCCCCATGATTTTCACAAATAATGAATTTCCCTTTTCCGTTCATTTAGTTGACTTATGGTTCCTTTGCCCAAGAAGACTTTCATATTACTGAGTTATTTCCACTTTATTGCATGGTCCCCAAAGAGGAGCATCAGTACACTGGACTTATACAACTTCTTCTCCATTTTGGATGGACGTGGATTGGACTCTTTGCTTTTGAAAATAAGGAAGAGTGTTTTTTGCAGAAACTGCAGCCGTTGCTTTCACAGAATGGGGTCTGTTTAGCTTTTACGCAAAACATTCCACAACACCTCCACTTAGAAGATTTGTCAGAATTGTTTGACTCAATCTCAATTATTTCTAATAAATTAATGGATCAAAAAGCAAATGTTTTTCTTGTCCATGGAGAATCCATCATAATCGTGTGGCTGAGAACTGTCATGTTTCTACGGGATCCTGAAAATAAAGAGAGTATGTTATTTAGAAAGGTTTGGATCCTGATGAATTCAATTGATTTCATTCTGACGGGAATTCAAAGGAGTTGGGATTTCCAGTTGTTCCATGGGGCTCTTTCCTTTACTGTTTATTCCAGGGATGTTTATGGGTTCAAAGAATTTCTTCAAGTCATCAAACCTTCAACCCACAAAGATGGATTTCTTCAAGAGGTTTGGGAGCAATTGTTCGATTGTTCATTTTCAAAGGCAGAATTATATTTATCTACGATTAGTGAAACCTGTACTGGAGAAGAGAAGTTGGAGACTCTACCTGGTCCTCTGTTTGAATTTCATATGACTGGCCAAAGCTACAGTATCTACAATGCTGTTTATGCAGTGGCACATTCTTTGCATCAGGCAGTGAGATCAAAATCCCAAACGAGAGAGATTCAAAGGGTTGAATTTACAAATCTGCTGCCTTGGCAGGTAATCTCAATAATTCACAATCTAATATAGCTTCTTTACCTTTAGCAATAGCAATAATAGTTAGACTTATATACTGCTTCATAGGGCTTTCAGCCCTCTCTAAGCGGTTTACAGAGTCAGCATATTGCCCCCAACAATCCGGGTCCTCATTTTACCCACCTCGGAAGGATGAAAGGCTGAGTCAACCTTGAGCTGGTGAGATTTGAACAGGCAAACTGCCGAACTGCAGTCAACTGAAGTAGCCTGCAGTGCTGCATTTAACCACTGCACCACCTCGGACCTTTGTCTATGGCTACAACTCAATAGAGAGACCAAGGCAACAAAGCTATTAGGTTTTTAAAAAAATAAGAGGATGAACTTAAACCAAGTCTTTCCTAATATCAGTATAGTCAAGGGGATTTACTGCATGCATCAATTTTCATTGAATAAATGCCTTTTCACCTCCACATAAAATTGTCATGTCTTGTGAATTTATCCAACCTGGTTCCAAGAAGAATTTAATTGCATTATGCCTGAAGGCACTCTTTCTACTTTTGTGCCCAAAAAACATTTCTGAAATGTAGACCTTTCACTTTTGTTATTAGCTTGTGAATATTCTCATCAGAGTGCAGTGGTTAGAAAGCAGTACTAATGGCTATTGTACTGGCTGCTAGTTGCCAGCAATTTGGCAGTAGGATGCCCACCAACTCAAGGAAGATCAGCCTTCCATCCTTCTGAGATCAGTAAAATGAGGAGACAGATTATTGGGGGCAATATGCTGACTCTGTAAACCACTTAGAGAGGATTGCAAAGTTCTGTGAAGCAGTATATAAATTTAAGTGCTATTGTTATCCAAAATTATCCTCAGCCAGTTCTCTAATCTACTTCTCCTTGGCTCATGAACATTTCAGAGTTGGGATGCAAAGCACTCACTCTCTATCAACGTTCAAGAGGAATGACCCAAATGTCAGTCCTTTTCAGCTGTGTCCTCCACCCTTTGTAAAAAACTCTACTGTATGTTTGAGAGGATCTCTCTGTCTCTCTTTGTCTCTCTCATTCTCTCATTCTCTCTCTCTCTTTTTCAAAACAATTGAGTCTCAGATGATAAAATCTGGATAAAGGAAATTTGTCAGGTCTCCGGATGTCAAAAACCTTTCTACTAACAAAGAACAATGTAGGATGTGTTTAGATCTGGTCCAATTTTGATTATTTAGTTGTTTAAAAAGTGAATATAAATCATATCTGAATCAAGTTGTATCATATCAATACCTTGGTTTGATTTTGATTTGTTAGCAGCTGTTGTTTCATCCCCCCCTCCGGAAATAACATTAAATTAATACTAGATCAGACCTGTGTCTTTCTTTGAAATATAGATTATTTGATACTTGTTAGAGCAACGGGAAGAATGTCGAAGTGAAAATTAAATATATTGGCCACTTCTTCATTATTCCAACTCTCTTTCATTCCCTTTTAAATAGCTCCATTCATTTCTTCAAGGCATTTCTTTTAACAATTCAGCCGGGGAGAGAATATTCCTGAATGAGAAAGGGGAAGCAACAGGTGGATTCGACATCACCAACTTGATCACTTTTCCAAATAGATCCTTTCAGAGAGTAAGAGTTGGAAAAATGGATCCTCATATTCCCAAAGGGAAGAAATTATTCATTAATGAAGAGGTGATTGTCTGGCACTCAGGTTTTAACCAGGTGTGGATTCATTGAATCATTGAATTCCTTGATGCATTATGATGCAATATTGAACATAGTTTCTTTAGAAATCTAGTTTGTGATTTTTGAAATGGCATATTCTGTACAAATATCATCAAATTGACAAAATGACATTACAATTTAAAAGACAGGTATTTACATTTGGATTGTATTTCCATTTGAAATCATAAGATATTATTCCCATAATATTGCAGTCACAGATATTTCTTCATTCACCTTGCCGTCTCCAAACGTGCCCTTTTCACATCCTTATAATGTCAACATTTTAATGGATAGTATAAATACGTGATGGCTTAGTGGTTAAAGACACTGAGCTTGTCAGCTGGATAGCCCACTTTGAGACCTGAGCACCATGCAATAGGGTGAGTTCCCTGTCCTGCCTCAGCTCCTTCCCACCTTGGAATTCAAAAGCATGCTAATGTGAGTAGATTTATAGGTACCACTTTTGTGGGAAAGTAACAGTGTTCCTGGTACCTTTGGCGAACTGCCCTGCTGGTCACATATTCATGGAAAATGTCTCTGGATAATGCTGGCTTCTTCAGCCAAGAAACGGAGTTGAGCATGGGCCCTAGAGCAGTAATGGTATCCTCTTTTCTTCACTATCAGTTCAGTAGCAGGAGCGCACATCTGGGCATGTGCAGGACCTTTTGCATATGTGCAGAAGGGCTGTGATGACATCTTGGTGGGTGGGCAGAGCTTTGCACCACCGCCACTACTGGTTCGCCTGTACCACTGCGAACCGGAAGAATACCACATCTCCCATTGAGTCAAACACAACTGGACATGGACACCTTTACCTTATTAATACACCTGGAGTAACCATTTATGAATTCAACCATCCTTCCTCCCACCATAAAGGAGAACAATACAAATTGATTATAAATTCCCCTTTGCAAAATCTTTTATGTTTATTACCAGGTTGTTCCATTTTCTCAGTGTAGTGACCATTGCTACCCTGGATACTGGAAGAAAAGTTTGGAAGGAAAACAATTCTGTTGCTACAACTGTGTTCCTTGTCCAGAAGGGAAGATTTCAAATGAAAAGGGTAGGTTATACATCCAGCAAGTGTTCATTAGATACCATGTTTCCCTAAAAGTAAGAGAGTCTTATTTTCTTTTGACCCCCAAAATAAGTGTTTGGCCTTATTTTCAGGGAGTCTTATTATTTTTGAGGTGCAGGAGGCAGCGAGTGTGGTCACCTCATGACTGCTGCTGTGTTGCAATATTTTTGGAGAGGGCTTATTTTTGGGAAGGGCTTATTTTAGTGCATGCGCTCAAGAGCTCAATTGGGCTTATTATCCAGGGAGGTCTTGTTTTCGGTAAAACAGGGTAGACTTAAGCAAACTGTAATACACTACTTTAGTTGCACCCACAAGCAATTCCATCAATTGACACATTGACCTACAACCAGCATACGAATCCCTTAGAATCCAAAACAACCACACAGCCAACCAGAGACAGCACTGACCTTCCAGCAACTCATGCCATTCCCCCCACACTCCCACTCACCAGCAGTTCACTTCTGAAAGAGCCTGATCTGAGCTAAACTCCTTATCACAAGACCAATCTCAAGACTCACAGATAACTCACAACTGATTCATCACAAGACCTGTCAGAAGACCCTCAGTTGACATACCCACACCTAAGCCCTTATAAACAGAACACTGACATCCCCTAAAATCTGCTGAAGATGTTATGTAGCTGTTCTGACCCCCACCTTGTTCGTTCAGAAACGACAGCCAAACAAAGCTCGCAAAGGAATGTTTTTATCAGTCCTGGCTCGGGCTGGCTGCAAGCCCAAAATAAACACAGATAAAAGGCTGTGGCAAAAGTTTTCATTGGAACTAATACAAAACAGAATTACATAAATCAAGACACTTATCCCAAATGCTTTTCTTAATGGTTACACACAAATGGAAAACGAACGTTGACTTCTGCAACTAGAGCATGGCACTATCAGTCTTTTATCCGCAGGAGGAGATCCTTAACGAGCCACAGCTGCTTGTTATCCTCTCCTGTGAACATCCTGAAACCACTCACAGGAGGTTTCTGTGTCAGAGTCTGATAGCAGCTCCAAAGGCTCCTAACGAGCCACAACAGTAGCCTGGTAATGAAACAATACAATACAATAGCAGAGATGGAAGGGACCTTGGAGGTCTTATAGTCTTATAGTCTCTGGAGAGCCAGAGATGGAGGACATCCCTCCATCCTGGTTCTCCTTGACCTCTCAGCGGCTTTCGATACCATCGACCATGGTATTCTTCTGCGACGACTGCGGGAGGTGGGAGTGGGAGGCACCGTGTTGCGGTGGTTCTCCTCCTACCTCTCGGACAGGTCGCAGTCGGTGTTAGTGGGGGGGCAGAGATCGACCCCTAGGCCCCTAACATATGGGGTGCCTCAGGGTTCGGTCTTATCCCCCCTACTATTCAACATCTACATGAAATCGCTGGGAGAGATCATTCGCAGGCACGGGATAAGATACCATCAATATGCGGACGATACCCAGTTGTATCTGTCCGCCCCGTGCCAACTCAATGAAGCGGCGGACGTGATGAACCGAGGCCTTGAGGCCGTTATGGACTGGATGAGGGCTAACAAGCTTGTACTCAACCCGGAAAAGACCGAGTGGCTGTTGTGCTTCCCTCCCAACAATTCGACCAGTACTCCATCGCTCAGGCTGGGGGGTCAAATTCTATACCCCTCAGAGAGGGTTCGCAACTTGGGAGTCCTCCTGGATCCACAGCTGTCCTTTGACCACCATCTGACGGCTGTGACAAGGGGGGCATTTGCCCAGGTCCGCCTGGTGCGCCAGTTGCGACCCTACCTGAATCGGGAGGCTCTCACAACAGTCACTCGGGCCCTTGTGACCTCTAGGCTGGAATACTGCAATGTGCTCTACATGGGGCTGCCCTTGAAGAGCATCCGGCGACTTCAGCTAGTCCAGAACGCGGCCGCGCGAGTGATTGTGGGTGCACCTCGGTTCACCCACATAACACCTATCCTCCGCGAGCTGCGCTGGCTACCTGTCGATCTCCGGGTGTGCTTCAAGGTGCTACTAGTCACCCATAAAGCCCTCCATGGTAGTGGATCTGCATACTTGAGAGACCGCCTTCTGCCAATTACCTCCCTGCGACCAATTAGATCTCACAGATTGGGCCTCCTCCGAGTTCCATCTGCCAGCCAGTGCCGGCTGGCAACTACAAGGAGGAGAGCCTTTTCAGTAGTAGCTCCGACCCTTTGGAATGATCTCCCTATGGAGATTCGTACTCTCACCACCGTCCAGGCATTCCGCATAGCCCTTAAGACCTGGCTAGCCCGTCAGGCCTGGGGACAAAGATAATTGCCCCTCCCGAATGATGAATGAATGTTGCTCATTATTTTACTCTGTTTGTCTACGTTATTGTTTGTATTTCCCTCCCTTGATTTTATGTAAGCCGCCCTGAGTCCCCTCAGGGAAAAGAGCGGCCTATAAATGTTAATAAACCTATAAACCTATAAACCTATAAACCTAACCCCCTGCCTAGGCAGGAAACCCTATACCGTTTGGTTACCAACCCACCAGGTCGGAGAACTACTTTAGTGTAGCAAATAGTTTTGTGACTTCTTCAAGGTCTCTCTATTCATCTCTATATTGTGAATCACAACCTGTTATTCGTCATATAAAGAGTGAAACTCATGCCCCCCCCTCACAGATTTCTTCTCTGTGTTTTGGAAAAATGGAAAAAGTCAAAATGGTCTAAATTTTAATAAATTTGAATAAGACAGGCATGCATTTCATAGAATAATGGCCCTTCCCATTGTGTTTCTTTTATGCTGATCCCAGAAGACACAATGGTGGGAAAACTGCATTTCGATAGAAACATGATCCAACTGGTAGCCAATAGGAAAACAAAAACTTGAGAGGGATATGGTTGGTACCCATAAAGAATATTATTTTCAATAATATGTAATGTATTAAAAAATGCCTTGACTTTTTTTTTTAGATATGGATGACTGTTTTCAATGTTCAGAAGATCAATATCCAAATGAAGAAAAGAATGGCTGTATACTGAAACTGCTGGTCTTTCTAACTTTTGAAGAAACCTTAGGAATTGCCTTATCCTCAGCAGTTCTTTGTTTCTTCTTCTTGACCTCTTGGGTACTTGGAACTTTTATTAAGCACAGGGATACTCCCATTGTGAGAGCCAACAACCAGTCCCTCACCTACACCCTGCTTGTTGCACTTCAGCTCTGTTTCCTCTCCTCTTTGCTCTTCCTAAGTCAACCTGGCAAAGTGACCTGCCTTCTCAGGCAACCAACTTTCGGCATCACCTTCTCAGTGGCCATTTCTTGTGTACTGGCTAAAACCATCACTGTGGTTGTGGCCTTCATGGCCACTAAACCAGGATCTCACCTGAGGAAATGGGTGGGGAAGAGATTGGCCTTTTCTATTGTCCTCTCATGCTCTCTCTTGCAAGTATTTCTTTGTATTCTTTGGTTGTTGACATCTCTCCCATTTCCTGAGTTGGACATGCACTCAGAGCTCCAAGAAATGATTTTACAATGCAATGAGGGGTCAGATTTCTTTTTCTACTGTGTCTTGGGCTACATGGGTATCTTGGCCATTGCCAGCTTCATTGTGGCTTTCCTTGCTCGTAAATTACCTGACAGCTTTAATGAAGCCAAGTTCATCACCTTCAGTATGTTGGCCTTCTGCAGTGTGTGGTTCTCCTTCTTTCCAGCCTATCTGAGCACAAAAGGAAAAGCCATGGTAGCTGTGGAGGTCTTCTCCATCCTGTCCTCCAGTGCTGCATTACTGGGATGCATATTCCTCCCAAAATGCTACATCATTGTTTTGCGGCCTGACCTTAACCACAGGGAGCAACTCATAAAGAGAAATTAACATTTTGTGTAATATTTCTGGCTTTGAGAAATTGTTGAGAAAAAAAAAAGAGAAATAATGTTTGCTATCTATAGGAGACATATTGAAATCATTACTTCTGACAACAGATGACTAATGGAGAAATTATCCTGATCACTAAGATTTATTATAGTTGCCAATTGGAAAAGAAATGGACATGCTGTGGCATTTGTAATCATTCTCCAAGATTCTTTAATTAAACACCTTCTGTCTCAAATTAAACACCTTCTGAAGGTGTTGTTAGGGATGTAATCTTAATCTTGTGTTGGCTATATATGTCTATATGTCTATATCTATCTATCTATCTATCTATCTATCTATCTATCTATCTATCTATCTATCTATCTATCTATCTACCTACCTACCTACCTACCTACCTACCTACCTACCTACCTACCTACCTACCTACCTATCTATCTATCTATCTATCTATCTATCTATCTATCTATCTATCTATCTATCTATGCCATAATTGAAATAATGTATGTCACTTTAAATGCTCAAGTGAGATATGATTGGATGTTGTTGCTTTAATCAGCCATAAGATGGAGTAGGAACTACTACTGTTTGTTCCTGGTTGTTCCTGTATGTTCTCCATTCTTGTTATTGGAGTTGAATATGGTATATTGGATGGTGGCTACTCTGTATGTTAGTTACCTGTCTACATGGTGAATCATGAGTTGAGCATCTGTAAACCAACGTCTTGTATCCTAGATGGTGTATATAATTCAAAGCCAACTTATTGCTTCTTTTGGAGAACGTTTATCCAACTTTATTTTTGTTAACGCAAGTAAATTAATCCTTGTTTTAACTTTGGTGGCTGTGATTGGTAGTGTGACTATTCAGCGGCACATTCTTTGCTACTTTCTGCTACTCAACTCTAGTCTCCAAAAGGAGATATACTTAACAGGTGTGAACCATAGCTCTAGTTCATTTTCATTTTCAGCAGCAGGTAATGTTTATTGGTACTCTAGAGATATAAATGAAATGTGTGTGTTTGTGCTTGTGTTTGTATGTGTGTTGATGTCTATCCTCTATCTCATAAACAAGAGCAAGGATACAGTAAAAAACATTTATTTAAGATACACTTTTGCAAAAGGATTCTCAATCATGAAAGAGAGAATGTCTGATAGTTCCATATACAGCGTTTAAATACAGTTTTGGGGGTACATGTCATTTCCTTAAATGTCTGTAACATAAAGGCATGTTGCACAATACATGTTATATAATGACATTTAGCTACTATTCAACCAGTTTCCTCATAAACATTCCCTTGAATGGAAATTCCCCATTATTTCAGTCCCCATTACATGGAGATAATAGAATCATATCAGAGTGATCAATCTACTTCAGCCTCTTGAGACTGACACCAGCACTTTCTTGGTTGACCCATCCAATTTCTCCTCAGTTAACCTTCCCTTTCTGGAAATCCCCTAAAGGTTTGCTCTATATATGGTATCAGCTGAATGTGTTACAGAAGTCATTATGAGACTGCTGTCTTTTGCATTTTAGAGTGTAGAGCTATAGTGTAAAATGGAGTCTGTCAGGTTCTTGCTTCTTACATGAATCACCTTATTTCTTTCAAAACCATTTTGATGCCCTCCAAGCAATTCAGTTTCCATGTCAGCAAATTTCAGATAAAATTAAAATTATCTCAGCTGTGAAAGGAGCTAAGGTGGTTTGTGACAAACTCTCTTGGGGACTCCAACTCTCAAAGGCCTGGAAATGGTCTTCTTCTCAACACTGAATCTGAGGTAACATCTAAAGCCTAATTGCAGAGTCATTATTCTGAAAATTAAACACTGGCATAATAAGATGTCTGCCAAATTGTGCATTAGTTATCCTACTGTGTGTAGCTTATGGCCAGCAGATACGAACATTCATATTTTTAGTTTCCGATTCAACCCAAGAATTAACACAAGCCCTGGCAGGACTGGTGTCAGTCATCCAGCCGGACTGTGTTGTAATTACACACCAGAACATCACTTAATCATGCCTATGGAGATTCTCAGTCATCCAGGTCACGGTTGTCCCAAAAGTGCTTTTTCAAAAAGGCAACTGGATTTGCTTTTCCATGAGGAAAATTGTCTCCCTTGAAAAAGCATTTTTAGAATCATTTAATGATAGAGTTATCAGCCTTTGCAGAAGAATGGCTGAGGGAGAAAAGCTGAAATATCCTCTTGGTAGTTCTCTTAATCTCCCCGCTCTTCATATATAACTTTTCTGATGAGGCAATTAGTGAGCTTTTTCTGCTTTTTAGGAAAATATGTCCTCTGTGACTATATTGCCGGAATTTAGGCCCTGTGGGTTTTTTTTTTTTTTAGTGCATGTTCCAGTATTAAAAAAATAGACATTTCAAAATGCAAATCAAGTTCAAACCAATGCACACAGGCTAGGTGAAGCTACACTGAAACTATTTGGGATTTGATTCCTGGATTGTTAAATGATAGTTTTTGAACCTTAGACTGACAAATCCATACAGCTCCTCTCCATTCCATAGTATGTAACGATATGTATTTTTTTTATTAAAATAAAATCTAAACTGGAATGAAAAATAAAAAAGATAATATGATAAAATAAAAAGCGAAACATCAGCACATGCACAAGCAACACCCCCCTCCCCTGGGCAAGTGTGAGCGACCCCCATGTGGGGGGTGATTTTCTCCCTCCCAAGCTCCAAAAGCGCTGAGGTGGTGCAGTGGTTAGGGTGCAGTACTGAAGGCCACTACAGCTGACTGTTATCTGCAGTTCAGCAGTTCTAATCTCACTGGCTCAAGATTAACTCAACCTTCCATCCTTCCGAGGTGAGTGAAATGAGGACCCAGACTGTGGGGGCAATATGCTGACTCTGTAAACCGCTTAGAGTGGGCTGAAAGCCCTATGAAGCGGTATATAAGTCTAACTGCTATTGCTATTGCTATTGCTTTCCTGAAGCCTGAGGAGGGAGAAAATGGCCTCCTCGGCCCTCTGAGGCTGGCGATGCTATTTTTGCCCTCCCCAGGCTTCAGGAAAGTCTCCGGACTCTGGGGAGGGAGAAAACAGCCCAATGGCACAACTGGAAGTTCAGGAATGAACTTCTGGTTTGCCCATTGGGTTGTTTTTCACCCTCCTCGGGCTTTAGGAAAGTCTCTGGAGCCTGGGGAGGGCGAAAAACAGGTCCAACAGGCAAACCAAGTTCATTCCCAAACTTCTGGTAGGGCTGTTGAGCCTGTTTTTCACCCTCTCTAGGCTCCAGAGGCTTTTCTAAAGCCTTGGAAGGATAAAAGCAGCCTCCCCTGGCCCTCTGGAAGGCCAAACACCAGCTGGCTGGCATGCACATGCACAATGGATCTGAGGGCTGCCAAAGGCTGCAGTGCCCTGCTGTGCCCACAAATATGGCTCTGCATGTCACCTGTGGCACACATACCATAGGTTCACCATCACGGGTCTATAGCATAGTATGGTATGGTATGGTATGGTATGGTATGGTATGGTATGGTATGGTATAGTATATCCTCGACTTGCGACTGGTCTAAAGTCCTCAACTTATCACCAGCCACAGGTTCTCAACTTACGACAGACAGCCCGGCAACCAAAGGTCCGTGCCGTTGATGTGCCTGGCTGGAAGCGGCTTTTTACTCTGTTGCCATTAGCCAGTCTGCTTGACAGCTCTGGTATAAATAGCTGTCAAGCAGAGCGGGATGCTGTTGCTTGCTGTTCTATTCTAATAAAGTTGTTAAAGTTATCTCAACGAGTCCAACACCTCTCCAGTTTTCAATAAGTATGGTATGGTATGGTATGGTATGGTATGGTATGGTATGGTATGGTATGGTATGGTATGGTATGGTATGGTATGGTATAGTATAGTATAGTATAGTATAGTATAGTATAGTATAGTATAGTATAGTATAGTATAGTATAGTATAGTATAACCTTTATTGTCATTGTACATCATGTCCTTGAGAGACCGCCTGCTGCCAATTACCTCCACTAGACCAATAAGATCCCACAGACTAGGCCTCCTCCGAATTCCATCAGCCGCCCAGTGCCGACTGGCAACTACCCAGAAGAGGGCCTTCTCTGTGGCTGCTCTGACCCTGTGGAACAAACTCCCCGTGGAGATTCGTACCCTCACCACTCTCCAGGCCTTCCGCACAGCCCTTAAAACCTGGCTGTTCCGACAGGCTTGGGGCTAAAGACTTGCAGCCCCACTCCGAATGGTATGATTGTTGTGTTTTTAGTAGTGTATGGTCTTTTTGTTCTGTAAATTGTTTGTTTTTCCCCCTCCCTTGAATTGTGAGCTGCCCTGAGTCCCCTCAGGGAAAAGGGCGGCATACAAATAAAGCAAATTCCAATTCCAATTCCAATTCCAATACTACAAAATTGGTTATTTTATCTTTATTTTTAAGAATATTATGTGTGTCTGTTATGTAGGCTCCCCGTTGGGAGAGTGAGTACGTTCAGAGAAGCGTTGTTAGAGTTGTATTGGAGAACACACAAACCAGCATACAGAGACACTGCAGTTTAAATGGGCTTTTACTTTCATGGAAATAGAGGTATCAGAGTCCATCAAACAGTCCAAGTCATACATGGATAATTCAGTCAGTCATCAATGTCTTTCAGTTAAGGGATAATCCAAATAACATAGTCCAGTATCATATAATCAGTTCAGAACACAAAGTTTGCTAACAGTTGCAAAACTTACAATAGCTCACAGCACTCATATCAGATCAGCCCAGCATCTAACGAAACAGAGAGAGAACTAACAGTCGTTCTGGCTTCCTCTTATGGCCGATTGAGGAAAACAGCAACCAATCATATTTTACAGTATGCTTTAAAGAAACAGGTCTATAGCATTGTTACGTGATTCATATATTGCCAACCCAACCGTTAGATTCTATTCCTAACAGGGTCCTCTTTGAGCTCTCATTCCAATTTGTGATAAACCTGTTAATAAATAAAAACCTTGTCCAGGCATTTTCTATGAGTTAATACTACTTTGAATGTACAAACGATTCTGATTTTAAAGATCAGAAATTGGATTGCAATGGATATAAAGTCAAAGTTAATTTCATGTGTAGGATGAAATCATAAGATACATACAAGGAACGTTGTTGGAAGTTGGGAGGGCCTCGGAGGTTTCTAGTCCAACCCCCCCTCCCCCCGCTCAAGCAGGAAACTCTATATCATTTCAGACAAATGGTTTTATGTCATTTGATGCCAAAAGATTTAAGGATGAAAGGCTGAGTCAACTTGAGCCTGGTGAGATTTGAACTGCGAAACTCCAGGCATCTGGAAGCAAGCAGTGGTGGGATTCACATAATTTAACACCTGACTCTCTGCCCTAACGATATTTTCTAATAACCAGTTCACCAAACTCCTCAGAAAGTATAGATCTTGGAACAGAACAACTATGAGTTGAGGCCACAATATTGAAAGTTTTGCACAGAAGGGAATAGAAATTCAAAAATAATCTATATAAATATTTCAAGAGCCACACGGAAGGAGGTAGGTAGGTAGGGAGGGAGGGAAGGAGGGAGGGAGGGAAGGAGGGAGGGAGGAAAGAAGGAAGGAAGGAAGGAAGGGGTAATGCTGACCCTCTGCGATTCATTTCCACAAAGTTCTCTTCCTTCTTTTTTATCTGCCAGAAGTTCTCCTTGAAGATAGTCTCAGACATTTTCTACATACAGAGGGAATCATAAAATCAATCCTCCTGGTGTCCAGATGCACAAAGCAGTTACTCTGAGCTGCCCTGTGAGTGATGCTTTCCCTATTCCACATGAGTGGTATCAACCTGGTGACATCATCATCAGTGGGATGATGTCTCACTTGATTTACCATTTCTATCAAACTCTATTCAAACAGCATCCTTTTGTCAACCTTTATGATTCACCAATGTAAATATTTT
Organism: Thamnophis sirtalis; assembly: GCF_051295495.1. Taxonomy (NCBI): domain Eukaryota; kingdom Metazoa; phylum Chordata; class Lepidosauria; order Squamata; family Natricidae; genus Thamnophis; species Thamnophis sirtalis. The sequence continues at coordinate 128,295,203 of NW_028261384.1, forward strand.
CCTTTGAATCACCTGACTTATGCCCACAATAGCAAAGAATCATTTATATGACTGTTTATATAGAGTTTTTCATGTATATGTAAGAATTCTTTGTGCTTTGAAAGTGGTGACAGAAGAGGGAACGTTATTTGTGTTTGTTTCATTAACAACATTCTCATGTCAATCATATTTGATTGCATGGGAATTATCAAAAATAAAAAGGCTAAAAAAAATTCAGCTTTGCCACATTTCACATGACAAAAAAAGGTGCTTTTTCAAAAGGCAACTGGATATTCTTGGTTTTTGGTTTGAAAAGATTTCGCTTCTCTTCCAAGAAGCTTCTTGTTCTGGTTCAGTTCTGGTTTAGTTCTGAAGCTTCTTGGATGAGAAGCGAAATCTTTTCAAAGAAAAAAAAATCCCCAAGAAAGTCCAGTTGTTTTTTGGAAATGCACTTTTGGGACAGCCATGACCTGGATGACTGAGAATCTCCATAGACATAAATATTGGAACTTAGTTAAATCTATTGGCATTCTATTTTACTGAACAGGTAAAGAATGGTAGGATAGAGTAAAGATGTTTTAGTATCTCTACCTGCTGCAGCCTATAGTGGACACACATCTTAAATAATGATTCTGGGGGAGCTAAGAATTATGAAATTCCTTCAGAACTGGAAAGATTCAGCTGAGCAAGAAGTATGAGTTTAGAGAGAATTTCACCCTTAATCTATAAATCATTCTAATTCTAGTTCCTAGAAAACTGAGAGAAATTGAATTATTCTTATAAAGGAAACTGAGTGATTCCATATTTACACTTTTCATAACCCTAGAAGCACATCTGTAACACATTAAGATAAGAGATTATGTAAAGGGTTCATTTTTTGGGAAAAACAAGGCTATTCAATGCTAAGTCAGCCTGACATTACTGGAAACTGCCATGGCAGTGTCAGGAAGCTGTCATGATTAGATTGATTGTCTTGTTATGGGGAAAATGACAGGGGATTTCTGGTCTGAGTAGGCAAAAAGTTTATAAAACAGAGTTATGTAAGGGTATGAATGTTACTCCAAATGTATTTTAGCCATGTATTCGGACATATCCAACATTTTTTCTTTCATGATTGAGAATCCTTTTGCAAGTGACTATATACAAATACATTTTAAATAAATATGCTTTGTATTGTTCATGGTCTCCTTGTGCTGAAATGAGAGGTTATTTTTTCTCACAAAAACTAAATCAACTGAGAAAACAACAAGCCATGGCATTCTAGTTTAAACTGAACACTGAAGTTACAATTTCAGAAATTAACATAGTGTGTCTTATGCTGATTAATTTTCAGGAAAAATATTAAAGGAAATAAATTGTGTGCAAAGTATATTTGGACTGATTAGAAAATTAATTAATACTTTACTCAGAAACAGGTTTTTCAATGACCATCTTAATATAATTTGCAAAATGATGAATTATTATTTTTATTTTGAAAAGGTGTGCTCAATCTATTTTCAGTGTAATAACCGAATTCTACCAACATGTCCTTGCCTTGGCCTTTGCTGTGAAAGAGATCAATGCCCCAGATCTTACCCAACATCACTCTTGGGTTCTACATCTATGACAGTTACCTCAATGCAAGGATGACCTATCGTAGCACTCTGGACCTGCTTTTCAAATCCCAGGAATTTGTCCCTAACTACAAGTGTGACAGCCAAAATAATCTCATGGTCATCATTGGAGGATTATGTTCTGATACAACATCTAATTTAGCTGAAGTTGTAAGTTTCTTCAAGATTCCCCAGGTAAGTATGGAGGAGAGACTGTTTGCTAAATCTTGCTGACTGTGAATGAAAGGAATTCACAGTTTTGTAAATAAAAGAGGTTTTTTTTCGGGACCAAGATTCTGCTTCATGCTTTTTAAGGAAGCTTAGGTCAGAATATCAGGAGACTCATATAAACTGAAATAATGCTGTTCCCCCCCCCCCTTGTTGGTAAGTTGAAAAAAAATGAGAGTCCAGAGAAAAATCCTTCAGGGAGCCCCAGGGATCTTTCCCTGAGCATAACAATAGAACTTAGCACTTAGACTTATATACTGCTTTACTGTGCTTTACAGCCCTCTCTTTTTTAACTTTTTATTTTGTTTATACAAACTTCACATCTTTGCAGCACATTACATTTTTTTATCATATCTGTTCTGATTCTTTCATCTATACAAATAAATCTTTTATAGCTATAACTATATACAATATATATATATATATGTGTGTGTGTGTGTGTCTGTCTGTGTGTGTCTGTGTGTGTGTCTGTCTCTCTCTCTCTCTCTCTGTGTGTGTGTCTGTATGTGTGTGTGTCCATTTATATTATTTCATACATTTTTTTTCATTCTATATATAATATTCTATATATACTATGTACAACAGCCTTTACTACAGTTGAGCCATTTTCTATAATATTTATTTGCTACAGTTATCTCGTATTTCTATCTTTTAATCATTTCCAGTTTTGTAGTTGTTTATTAATTTGTTGATCTTTCTTCCTTTCTTTTTTGCTTTCCTGCTTCCCCACGCCCCCTTTCCTCTAGCCAATTATACCATAAATACCATATGGAGTAATATTCAGATTCTTCTTTCTCTTTTAGTTCTTTTAGTTCCGTGAGCCTATCCATCTCTGCACATTCCAATATTTTTTTTATTAATTTTTCTTCTGTTGGTGTATAAATATTTTTCCAGTTTTGTGCAAATGTAATTCTCACTAATGTGATTTTGTGTAGAAGCACTCTCGAAAGGGTTTTACAGAAGTCAGCATATTGTCCCCAACAATCTGGGTCCTCATTTTACCCACCTCAGAAGGATGGAAGGCTGAGTCAACCTTGAACCTGGTGAGATTCGAACTGCCAAATTGCAGCTAGCAGTCAGCTGAAGTAGCCTGCATTACTGCACTGTAACCGCTGTGCCACCTCGGCTCTATATGAATTCAGTAAATAAATAAATAAACTAGACTGTCATGAATGTGAGTTTATTGAAGTCTGGAATTCCACAAACAATTCCATCAACCAAGACATTGACCTACAAGCAGCCTATGAACCCCTGAGATTCAAATCAACCCCACAGCCAACCAGCGATGGCAATGACCCTCAAACAACCCCTCCAACCCCTCCAACCAGCAAAAAAAATCTAGCCTGATGTGACCCACACCTGACCCATCACAACACCTGTCACAAGAGCCTCATCTGACATCACACTTACCTAATGTGACCTTCCTATCACAAGACCTACTGACCATTATTAAATTTGATAAAAGCAATTTAAAATGGAATTGGAATAAAATACAATAATTTAAGATATAGATAAAATATGATAACATTATATTTCAGTGTCACCCCTGCAATATACCCCAACCAGTCCCACATATGCAGATCTCAACCAAACTATTTTGCTTAAGTACTGTGCTGTGTTAAATTTTCAGGTTCTGGTCGAACATAAGATAAGTTGCTTTGATATGGGGATCCCAATGGGTCATTCATTTGGTATATAGACCAAGGCACCTGTCTCCACCCCCTTATATAAGCAACAATCAAATAGAATCAAATAGCTTTGTTCCAGTGATGGGTTCCGGATCCCATTGCAACCGATACAGTGCAATGGGGCCCGGGCCCCCCACATGTACACACACACACACACACACACACACACACACACACACACACATGTGCACACACACACACATGCGTCCTTAACTCTGCAATGCCTCCATGATGCTCCAGCTGCTCGGCGGAGCATCACGCATGTGCCATATGCTCCGTGCGTGGGAGCGCCAAAGAGCTCAAATACAGGTAAGGAGCTCAGGTGGGCAGGTAGGACCTCTGGAGCACCATACCAGAATGGTACCCGGTGCTGCCGGCAGGCACCGGTAGAGTTGTACCGGGGCGTACCGCCTGCAACCCACCACTGCTTTGTCCATTTCAACACTACTCCAAGCGACTTAGAGAAAATTGATTTCCCATGTCCTGTTAGGACTTTTAAGTTATTGACTCAAAGCACATCCAATGTTTCCCATCCTACTTTCATGATATTTGGAGACTCTAGAAAGAGTGCAGAGAAGACCAACAAAGTTTAATAGAAAGAAGGACTAGGGGAGACATGATAGCAGTGTTCCAATATATCAGGGGTTGCCACATAGAAGAGGCAGTCAAACTATTTTCCAAGGCAACTGAGGGTAGAACAAGAAGCAATGGGTGGAAACTAATCAAGGGGAGAAGCAACTTAGAACTGAGGAGAAATTTCCTGACAGTTAGAACAATTAATCAGTGGAACAGTTTGCCTCCAGAAGTTGTGAAAGCCCCAACACTGGAAGTCTTTAAGAAGATGTTGGGTAGCCACTTGTCTAAACAGTATAGAGTTTCCTGTCTAGGCAGCGGGTTGGATTAGAAGAACTCCAAGGTCCCTTCCAACTCTGCTATTGTATTGTATTGTAGTTTGTTTTTGAGCTTTCTGTGACTCTGTGAGGTTCCTGCTTGTTGTCCGACCGGTCACATGTCAACCAAACCACGCCCACCAAACCACACCCTCTTTCACTACTGAAAGAGACCCCAAGGAAGTAAGAGAAATAAATATTAGAATCCACACAGACTTTAAAAATCACAGTGTCACATTTTGGTATGGCAGAGAAAGAAAATCAGCAAGAATTTCAAAGTGTGTCTTTAAATGAATTTCCTGCAACTTGGCATATCCAATTTGAAAATCTTCAGCAAGGCTTAAACTCTCTTAGCATAATTTTGAAACTACAAAGCCAAATACAGGAAGTAAGTATTCATAGGCATTCCACATTGGAGGGAAGATATGAACTCTTTGCTTCTATGAAAACAATTGATTAGTTGAGTTTATATCATCATATGTGTTTGAAATAATTCAAATAAATTCCTTTTCATTTTAATACTTAGAAGAATTTCAGGAAAATAAATCCTTCCTTGGATATATTTAATATGAAAACAAGATAGGAAAATTAAATGTGATTAAAGACTCAATAGAATGCTCCTGGACCTTCTTTTAGCTCACATAAAAATATTGGGTTCTACATTTATGGAAAGCAAAACGAAATGCACAGATACAGTATAGGTGGTACCTTGCTCAACAGTAGTAACTGTGAGAGGGATCTTGGAGTCCTACTTGACAACCATTTAAATAGGAGCCAGTCATGTGCAGCATCTGCCAAAAAAGCCAACACAGATCTAGGCTGCATAAACAGAGGGATACAATCAAGATCAAGTGAAATGTTAATACCACTCATAATGCCTTGGTAAGGCCACACTTGGAATATGGCATCCAGTTTTGGTCACCACAATGTAAAAAAGATGTGTAGAAAGAGTGTAGAGAACAGAAAGATGATTAGAGGACTGGAGTTTAAAACATATAAAGAATGGTTGCAGGAACTGGGTATGTCTAGTTTAATGAAAAGAAGGACTAGGGAAGACATGATAGCAGTGTTCCAATATCTCAGGGGCTGTCACAAAGAAAAGGGAGTCAGACTATTCTCCAGGGCACCTGAGTGTAGAACAAGAAGCAATGGGTGGAAACTAATAAAGGAGAGGAGCAATTTAGAACTAAGGAGAAATTTCCTGACAGTTAGAACAGTTAATCAGTGGAACAACTTGCCCCCAGAAGTTGTAAATGCTCCAACACTGGCAGTTTTTAAGAAGATTGGATAACCATTTGTTTGAAGTGGTGTAGGGATTCCTGCCTGAGCAGGGGGTTGGACTAGAAGATCTCCAAGGTCCCTTCCAACTCTGTTATTTTATTCTATTATAAATATGGCTCATTAGCCCAAGAGGAATTTCAGACCACTAACTCTCTTCAGTTTATTTCATGGTTCCAAAAGAGGACCATTGATGTATTGGGATTACTTCATTAGTTCAAGAAGACATGGAATGGGATTTTTGCTGTTGATAATAACTGAAAATTTCTTAAAATAAGGGAATGTCAAAATATCAATGAATCTCAGTGCTATGCAAAGGAAAGTGAACTGCATTTATTATTCATTATAAAAATAACTTACATTTCAAAAAATGAAGTAATTTTGTATTGCAAATTCCCCTCTGTGCATTTTGTTAGCAAGTGTGCATTTAAACATCGGCCACTTATTCTCTTCATCAAAAACAAAGTAATCATCTCCTACAGGAATCACAATATTTTCTGAACTAGGCAGAAGCATCAAAGACTGCACAGAAGGCTTATTTCAATTCATCAGCAATCAATGTTTCTTGAACCCCAGGGAGATTGGCACAGGGATAATAATGGCTGTGTGTCAGACATTGCTACAGGTTTCCTCTCTCTGTTCCACTCTGCCAGAGTAACTGTTCAAACCCTGATGCTATTCAAGATATGAATTTGTACTCTGGTGAATCTCCTAATACCCAATGGTGGATTTTCTGATTAGTTGCATGCTCAGATATAAACCTTGTATTAGCTATTGGAACAACACAATCTTTATTGTAGAATAGGATGAAAAAGAGATACTTTTTCAAGAATAAAGATGTTACTTCTTCAGATGTTCCTGGTGAAGAAAATAATGACTCTGAGCTGCCCTGCAAGTGATGCTTTCCTTGTTCCACATGAGTGGTACCTACCTGGGGACCTAATCATGGGTGGGATAGTGTCCCACACTTATTACAATCTTTATGAAATTAATTTTAAGGAACATCCTGATATAACATCTGATGACACACCAAAGTAAGGATTATTTTTTAAAAATTTTATATCAGTTCCCCCAAAATTGCTTGAGCCTTGGTGTCACAGTGATTAGAGTGCAGTATTGCAGGCTACTTCTGCTGACTGCCGGCTGCCTAGAATTTGGCAGTTCAAATCTCACCAGGATCAAGATTGACTCAGCTTTCCATCCTTCTGAGGTGGGTAAAATGAGGACCCAGATTGTTGGGGCAATAGGCTGACTCTGTAAATCACTTAGAGAGGACTGCAAAGCAATGTGAAGCAGTATATATGTCTAAGTGCTTATGTGGGGCGGGGAGTGCGAGACCTGGCTGCAACTATCTGAAAGATTAGTCACACAGTCAGATGGATTTGGCATTTTTATCTATCTGTCGAGTCTTTTACAAGGACCTGGATGATGAGGATGAAGATGAGGATAATGATAATGATGATCCAAAAAAAGCAAATGCAAGCTTGGAAGAGAACAGCATGTGGCCACACATTAACTGATGTCAGAAGACGAATATCAAAAAAATATAATGGGATATCAGAAAAACATAAAGGGATATCAGAAAAATATAAAGGGAGAGAAAATAACGTTTGTTAGGTAAGCTCCCCATTTGGAGAGCGAGTACATTCAGCGAAGAGTTGTGAAGGTTGTGCTAGAGAACACACAAACCAGCATACAGAGACACTGCAGTTTAAATAGGCTTTTACTTTCATGGAAATAGAGGTATCAGAATCCATCAAACAGTCCAAGTCATATATAGTTAAGACAGTCAGTCATCAACGTCTTTCAGTTAAGGGATAATCCAAATAACATAGTCCATAATCATACAAACAGTCTGGTACTCAAAGTTTGCTAGCAGTTGCAAAACTTACAATAGCTCACAGCACTTTCAGCTTCCAAAAAACACTCAGATCAGATCAGCCCAGCATCTAACAAACAGAGAGAGCTAACAGTCATTCTGGCTACTTCTTATGGCTGATTGAGGAAAACAGCAACCAATCACATTTTACAGTATGGTTTAAAGAAACAGGTATAGCATTTTTACATGATTTATATATTGCCAATCCAACCATTAGATTATATTCCTAACAACTTTCCACAAGAAAGTGAAACAAAGTAGTTAGCAGATAAGATACAGAATTGTACAGAATCTATAGGTCTAGAATCAACATTCTAACACACCAAAATGTTCCTGCACTTCAGTTTCCACTTGAAATTAATACAAACTGGCATGCCAAGATCATAGTACATTAAGGAAATTGTATAACAGCCTCACTTGTAATGAGTGCTTGGAATATAGCCCTCAGATACAGCAAGCAATGGCTAAATGTGCCTGTATTCATCTTATGTTCTACATAACATCATAACAAAGTTTATGTGCCATTAAGTAGAGAGGGCATTACATTTGAAATGTTTCACCCATAATGGAAGCGTTCATGTATCTTGAAATTCTGTTCTTTGTTATGACCGTAGATGTGATTCAGTAGTTGATTTAGCCCAATTCATTACTGATGTTTTATCCAGTTTCAAATTATAGATCACTGTTCCATTAAAATGACACAATTTTTGTTGGCAGCAGCTAGTTATGACATTGGAAGTATGGTTGGATGTGTAGTGTGTGACTGGACTGCAACTTTTTGTCATTTTATTCTCTTTGGATTGTTGTAGTGCTCTTTTTTCAATATATTTTTTATTATTTTTACATTTAAAACAATGCAGTACCGCGAAATCGGAGATGACTATACATTCATATTATATACAGCTAGTCACAACAATTAACAATTAGCCTACTAAATACATTATCATTCCTTCTATCCAATCATATTAGATCATATCTAACCTTGACCAGGATTCATGTCTATTCGAGTAGAAGGTATATTGCTTTCCCTCTGGGCATCTTTCTCGCCATACATCATAGATATTAAGTTCTTCAGCAAAGTTCTCCTAGCTCCTTTTTTCTTCTTTCCACTTTTGTAGTCCCATTTCTGGTCAACTATAGTATTGTTGTAGTGCTCTTGTGTTTTCACTTTGCATTTAATATGTTTGATACTATATTTTTTTCTATTTAAGCCACTGAAAAGCATACCCATTTCGACTGTGAAGGCATAGAAATATGTTTAATAATGAAGACAATAAAATATCTTTGTTCTAAAGAAATGTCTAAGTGCTATTGTGATTTAAGAGTAAATGGTTCTCAGTATAAATGTAGGCTTTATATCTAATCTATCTTTCAAAAGTTTTTAGTTGTGGGAGAATAAACATTTTATTTACATCAGGGTGAAGTGTTTGTCATATAAGGTATGAAACTTTTGTCTTGTTGTGGCCCACCAGCGGCCAGCAGAGCTGGCAGCAGATTCGGACAGTGAGGAGGTTGGGAAGGAACATGGGCCAGTCCTCGAATCTGGGGAAGGCTCTGATGAGAGCTCTGTGTCAGAGGTGGAGAGTGGTGGCAAAGCCATATGCCAGTTATCAGTTGCCTTCAGAGTCAGACATCAGTGAGGCAGATGAACACTTGGAGCTTGTTCTTAGTGTGCGCATATGCAGAGTTGCCAGACAAAGGGATCAGCTAAAGAACAGAGATCAACTTGGGAGTAAGGCGAGAGGTGGACAATGAATGACCACTCCCAGAGGAAATAAAAGAGGAGCAAATGGGGAGTGGAGTTTGCAGGAGACAATTAGTTCGCTTCATTGGTTTGTGACTCTTTGAGATTCTTTGCCAAGTTTTCCAAACATTGGTTTGTCAGTTTTCCAAGCCAGAGGTCTGTGACAGTAAATCCTCTCTCAAAAGACTTTGCTACATTGAAAGAGCAGAATTCACAGTACATTAATAAAAGGGGCTTTTTCTGGGACCAGGAGTTTACTTCATGCTCTTGGGAAGCCTAGGTCAGAACAGTGCAAAACATCTTTTGAAGGACACTTAGTAAGCATAAAGTAATATTCTTTTTTTAAAAATCTGTATTGTCACACTTAAAAATACATCCATATAGTAAATGACTGATACATGCTGGATTTGTTTATATTCCATTTTTGGGGGGGAAATTTAGAAGCTAAATGGAGTTCCATGAAAAAAAGCACTATTTTTATTTCTTGTAATAGATCTTTATTGCAAATCATGCAAATAATGTAGAAAAGCAAATATGAATTGTGTACAAATTATTCGGTATTTTAGAAAACCTATTACTTTCCTACCTTCATCAGAGAAAGAAATGTTTGTTCTTTCATATAAAAATGATGCCACCTTAGGAGAATTTGACAACTTCCTTTTTCAACTGGGGTATTTAAATCATTTGCAGTGTATTAATCAAATTCTACCAGCACATCCTCGCCTTGGCTTTTGCTGTCAAGGAGATCAATGAAGACTCCCAGATGTTACCTAATGTCACTCTTGGGTTCCACATTTATGACAGTTATTATGATTCAAGGATGACCTATCGTAGCACTCTGGACCTGCTTTTCAAATCTCAGGAATTTGTCCCTAACTACAATTGTGACAGCCAGAAGAATCTCATGGCCATCATTGGAGGATTGGACTTTGTCACATCCTCTTACATAGCTGACATTGTAGGATTCTTCAAGATTCCACAAGTAAGTTCTGAAAGAGTTGAGAAGAAAATTCTTAATCTTATAGTTGTTATGGAATAATTAATGGGCATCAAAGATTAGGCATAGGTTTGTGTTAATATGTTCTGCATGGATTGAGGTCTACTACTAGCATTCTTTCTTGAAAGTAGATTGCCAGTTATAGGAAGTAAGTATCAGGGGTGATTCCATAACTGGGGGAAGATTTGAATGGCTTCAATTAAAACAATTGATCATGTGTTTGAAATATATTCACACAATGAGAACATCCTCAGAATAACAGAATAACATAGTTGGAGGGAGTTTGGTGGTCTTCTAATACAATGTTGTTGCTATGTTCTTAAAAGAATGCTAGGACAACAATGTTCCTTGGATATATTTTATATGAAAACAAGAGAGAAAAATTAAATTGAAACTAAAGACTCAAAAAAATATTACTGGACTTTCTTTCAGCTGACATATGGCACATTACCTCAGGAAAAATTTCAGACCAGTAAGCTCTCTTCATTTTATTTCATGGTCCCAAAAGGGGACCATCAGTACATTGGGATTATCCAACTGCTTCATCATTTCAGGTGGACATGGATTGGGATATTTACTACTGATAACAACAATGGAGATAATTTCTTACAAAAAATGCAGCCCTTACTTTCCCAGAATGGAATCTGCTCAGCATTTATAGAAAGGCTTGCTCCACAACTCCACTTGGAAAGATTCCCAGAATTTTATCAAACAATCAACATTATTTCCATTAATATGATGAATAGCAAAGCCAATGCATTTCTTGTCTATGGAGAACCCACGACAATTATATGGCTAAGATTTGTAACATTTCTGGTTGATCCTGAAAGCAAGGAACTTGCCTTACTTAGAAAGGTTTGGATCATGAGTGCACAGATTGATTTTATACTATCAGGCATTCAAATCACATGGGATCTCCAGATGTTCGATGGGGCTCTTTCCTTCACTGTTCATTCAACAGATGTTGTAGGTTTCAAAGAATTTCTTCAGACCCTCAATCCTCTTTCAGACTACAGAGATGGGTTTCGGCAGAATGTCTGGGAACAGTCATTTGATTGTTCATTTCCAAAACCAGACTTACAAGAAACACACAGTAGGCAGTGCACTGGGGAGATGAAGCTGGAGGATCTTCCTGCACCTATATTTGAAATGAAAATGACTGGGCAGAGCTACAGCATCTACAATGCTGTTCATGCTGTGGCTCATGCTTTACAGGCTCTACACATGCTGGGTTTCAATAGGAAGAAAACTATGGTGAGGAAAAAACCTGATCTTCCAAATCTGCAGCCTTGGCAGGTATTCCCTTTGAATTGGAGTCTCCTTTTATTTCAATGAGCAGTGTAATGAAGAATTATGTTTTGAACCTTTCATGGAAAGTCTTAATATTTTATGTATGTGGAATCAACTTAAGTATGAGAAAAACATAGAAATAAGGTACAATTTATTAACGGAACAAACATGCCTTTAGAAATCCTGGTGCTACATAACTAGAGATTTTTATGAGAAGATAGGAGAATCATATGTTTAAATTGTTGTAGAGTTTCTCCTTGAGCTTCTGGTGGACTAGAAGACCTCCAATGTCCCTTCTAATTCTGTGATGTTGTGTTGTTTAAAACAGATGCAGAAAAACCAGTTTGTGTTGTTATTTTGTCATTTAGGTATTCTGCTATTATGATCATCCAGAAGCTGCTACAAAAATCGTGGTTTTTTTGTGCAATCTATGGTGATTTATCATAGATTGCACAATAAGAGTGAGTTAAAATGATAGTTTACATTGCTTTTTATTGTTGCTTCCAAAAATGATGAATTCTCTAAGAACTTTTTATGTGGTTCATGAACTTTTCAGAATGACAAGCTGAGCTTTCTCTCTTTATCAGAGATTTAGAGGAAAGAAGTGCAGTCCTTCTTAGATGTGGCATGCATAGTTTGAAACAACTCCGGGTTTCCAATAGTCTCTTCTTCTCATTCATCTATCAGAGAATGCTTAAGCCTCATATTCTAAAATCTGACTAAAAGAAATTAATCAGACTCTCAAATAGTGTTCTACCAATGAGGAAAGATTAGATTTGATCTATCTTGAATGAGTGGTTTAAGCAGTAGACATAAAACAGAAATGATGGATTTTACATAAGTCCAAAAGCCTATTTTCATTTAGCTATATTATCCTATATTTACTTAAAATAATAACAAAGCCATAATGAGGTTGACATGTAAATTTCTATGCAACTTTGATTATTAAATTTCTAAATATAGATATTTAATAATAGTTGTTGGAATATGACAAATGAGTGAATGAACTTGATTATGATATTCTCTTTTCTATTATATTGCTATCGATTCTCTCTCTCTCCTATTCTCTTTCAATTAGGTCCATTCATTTCTTCAAGGCATTTCTTTTAACAATTCAGCTGGGGAGAGAGTCTTCCTGAATGAGAAAGGGGAAGCAACTGGTGGCTTTGACTTCACAAACTTGGTCACTTTTCCAAACAGATCCTTTAAGAGAGTAAGAGTGGGAAAGCTGGATCTGGAGGCTCCAAAAGGGAAGGAATTATGGATTGCTGATGATCGGATTGTCTGGAGTCCAGCTTTTAACCAGGTATCAAATTAGTGAATTGACCAAGTCTTAATCCATTAGAATGCCCTATTGAGCTTAGTCTCTTTCAAAATCTGATTTTAAAGAAAAATTGAATATTGTTATCAAATGTTGTTGGTGATCAAGCACTCATCAATTTGACAAAATGAGATTACAATACAAAAGCCATCTTTGCATATTTGGTTTACATTTCCATTTGTAATCACAAGAATAGCCATGTTTCCGTGAGTTAGTCACTAAGGGTTATTATTTTCCCACCCTGACCTTCAAATAGGACCTTTTCTACATCATTGTAGTTTCTACATATTTTTAAGTTGGTGATGAAGTTGATAAATTCAGTATTCTTTTGGGAAGTCAAAAATAATTTCTCTATATAAAGGGTAAATATGATGAAGTGTTCTAAATATCTCCCCTTCAAAACCTTTTTATGATTATCACCAGGTTCCTCCACTTTCTCGATGCAATGATCCCTGTTTACCTGGATCTTGGAAGAAAGGGATTGAGGGGGATCAGTTCTGCTGCTATGACTGTGTTCCATGCCCAGAAGGGAAGATTTCAAATCAAAATGGTAGAGTAGGCATTCTACCATTTTTCATTAGACTTAAACAAAAAATAATAAACTACTGTATTTTTGGAGTATAAGATGCACCTTTCCCTCCTAAAAGAGGGTGACAATTGGGGTGCATCATACACCGAATTTAGCCCCACCCACCCACCAACCCCAACCCTTTGGCCTCTGCCTCCAAGAAATTTACCTCTTTGTAGCAAACAGGGGCTTGCAGAGGCTTAAATAAACTATAGCAATCCATGCAGCCTCTAACAGCTGATGATCGGGAGAAATCGAAAGTGTAACTAGTGTAAGGTGACTAGGTTTTCATATTGGTAAAGAAGGACACCTTTGACCGGGGGGGGGGGTGATTAAAAATTTTATACGGAGCAACAAAAATTTTCATACAACGCAAAAATAGTATTGTAATATTTTTTTTATTTCAACATAACTACAATTTGCAAATATAAATTGTAACTGTTGCCAAACATCAAAATTTTGATCACGTGACCATGAGGATGCTGCAATGGTTGCTAAGTGTGAAAATGGTCGTTAAGTGTGAAAAATGGTCATCAGTCACTTTTTTCAATGCCATTGTAACTTTGGTCACTAAACACATTATACCACCTTTCTTGCCACAGTTCTTAAGTGAATAACTGTAGCTGATAAGTTAGTAACATAAGTGACTCTGGTTTCCCCATTTGACTTTGTCAAAAAGTCACAAAAGGCGATTACATGAGCCCAGGACACTGAAACCATCATAAATATGAATCTGTTGCCAAACATCAAAATTTTGATCACGTGACCATGAGGATGCTGCAATGGTCGCTAAGTGTGAAAATGGTCGCTAAGTGTGAAAAATGGTAATCAGTCACTTTTTTCAATGCCATTGTAACTTTGGTCACTAAACATATTATACCACCTTTCTTGCCACAGTTCTTAAGTGAATAACTGCAGCTGGTATTTTGTATTTTGGATAGAATCTTTTTTTAAATAGTCTAAGACAATTAAAAAAAAAAGAATCCACAAAGAATAAATTGAAGTAAAACATTTCAAACTATTCCACACAGAATAAATTGAAGTAAAACTATTTTTAAAAATTCTATGCAAATACATTTCAAAGTATTGTGCATAGAATTTTTAAAATGATTTATTTCAATTTATTTTGGATAGAATCTTTTTTTAAATAGTCTAAGACAATTTAAAAAAAGAATCCACACAGAATAAAACTATTTAAAAAAATCTTATGCACAATAAATAAAATATTATTTTAAAATACATTAAAAAAATAAAAGAAAATAAACCCGGCTCACTTACCAGCAGGCAGGCACTCCAAGTCAATCCAGAATAATGTAGATGTTAATACAAAGAACTGAGCAAATTAAAATGGTGAAATTAGTCCCAGGGAAATATTGTTCAAAGAAACCTTGCCATCATTTTTCCCACACGAGCTGACACCTCCAACCTCCAGTTCAGTTCAGTTCAGTTGTGTTTATTTATAGGCCGCCCTTTTCCCTGGGGGGACTCAGGGCGGCTAACAACTTATGGGAGGGGAAGACATACAATAACATAAAAATACAGTGTGTAGTTAAGATCAAACAACATTCATTCAACATTCGGGCGGGGGCAAACTATGATCTTTACCCCCAGGCCTGGCGGGATAGCCAGATCTTGAGGGCTGTGCAGAAGGTCTGAAGGGTGGTGAGGGTACGAATCCCCACGGGGAGATCGTTCCAGAGGGTCGGAGCTGCTACAGAAAAGGCTCTCCTCCGCGTAGTTGCCAGCCGACACTGGCTGGCAGATGGCACTCGGAGGAGGCCTAATCTGTGGGATCTTATGGGTCGGGAGGAGGTAATTGGCAGAAGGCGGTCTCCCAAGTACGCAGATCCACTACCATGAAGGGCTTTATAGGTAGTAAGAAGCACCTTGAAGTGCACACGGAGGCCAACAGGTAGCCAGTGCAGCTCGCGGAGGATAGGTGTTATGTGGGCGAACCGAGGTGCACCCACGATCACTCGCGCGGCCGCATTCTGGACTAGCTGAAGCCGCCGAGTGCTCTTCAAGGGCAGCCCCATGTAGAGCACGTTGCAGTATTCCAGCCTAGAGGTCACGAGGGTGCGAGTGACTGTTGTGAGAGCCTCCCGATTCAGGTAGGGCCGCAACTGGCGCACCAGGCGAACCTGGGCAAATGCCCCCCTGGTCACAGCCGACAGGTGGTGATCAAAAGTCAGCTGTGGATCCAGGAGGACTCCCAAGTTGCGAACCCTGTCTGAGGGGTGTAAATTTTGACCCCCCAGCCTGATCGTTGGAACACTAGCCAAATTTTTGGGAGGGAAACACAACAGCCACTCGGTCTTTTCTGGGTTGAGTACAAGCTTGTTAGCCCGCATCCAGTCCCTAACGGCTTCAAGGCCCCGGTTCATCACGTCCACCGCTTCATTGAGTTGGCACGGGGCGGACAGATACAGCTGCGTATCGTCCGCATATTGGTGGTATCTTATCCCGTGCCTCCGAATGATCTCGCCCAGCGGTTTCATGTAGATGTTAAATAGTACGGGGGACAGGACCGACCCCTGCGGCACCCCATATGATAGGGGCCTCGTGGTCGATCTCTGACCCCCGACCAACACCGACTGCGACCTGTCCGAGAGGTAGGAGGAGAACCACTGTAAAACAGTGCCTCCCACCCCCACCTCCCGCAGTCGTCGCAGAAGGATACCATGGTCGATGGTATCGAAAGCCGCCGAGAGGTCGAGGAGAACCAAGATGGAGGCATGGCCTCCATCCCTGGCTCTCCAGAGATCATCGGTCAATGCGACCAAAGCGGTTTCTGTGCTGTAACCAGGTCTGAAGCCGGACTGGAAGGGGTCCAGGTAATCGGCTTCCTCCAAGGACCGCTGGAGCTGGTAGGCCACCACCTTCTCAACAACCTTCCCAATAAAGGGGAGGTTGGAGACTGGACGATAGTTGTAAGTACGGCTGGATCCAAAGATGGTTTCTTCAGGAGGGGTCTCACCACCACCGTTTTAAGTGCGGCGGGGAAGTGCCCCTCCCGAAGCGAGGCGGTAATAACCGCTTGGATCCAGCCCCGTGTCACCTCCCTGCTGTTAGCAACCAGCCAGGAGGGACACGGGTCCAGTACGCAGGTGGAGGCACTCACAGCCCTCATGGCCTTGTCCACGTCCCCGGAAGTAACATCCTGAAACTCAACCCAGCAATGGTCAACCAAATCATCCTCTCGTGCCTCTGCTGGCTCTGCAAAGGTGGAGTCCAAATCCGACCGAAACCGAGCAACTTTGTCCGCCAAGAACTGGGCATAATCCTCAGCCCTACCCTGCAAGGGGTCCCCCGTATCCCTCTTATTTAAGAGGGAGCGGGTTATCCTAAACAGGGCGGCTGGACGAGACTCGGCGGACGCAACCAAGGTGGCAATATAAGATCTCTTTGCTGCCCTAAGTGCCCTGATGTAATCTTTGGTGCAGGTTGTTAAGAGTGCTCGGTTCGGTTCGGATTTATCGGACCTCCACAAGTGCTCTAGGCGTCTCCTCCGGCGCTTCCTCTCCCGGAGCTCCTCGGTGAACCAAGGAGGCCTCCGGGATCCGCCGCCTCGGAGGGGCCGTAGTGGCGCAATCCGGTCGAGGGTCTCCGATGCTGCCGAATGCCAGGCGGCAGCCAGAGTCTCTACCGGACTGTGTGCGAGAGCATCAGGAATAACCCCAAGCTCCGTCTGGAACCTCAAAGGGTCCATAAGTCGCCTGGGGCGGAACCACTTGGTCGGTTCCTCCTCCCTACAGTGGGGGTTTGGTCTTCGGAAGTCAAGCCTCAGTAGGCAGTGGTCTGACCACGACAGGGGTATGATCTCATTACCCCTCAGACCAAGATCACAAGTCCACTGCTCCGAGAGGAATACGAGGTCGAGCGTGTGACCCGCAGAGTGAGTTGGGCCTCGAATTATCTGGGTCAAGCCCATGGCTGTCATGGAAGCCATGAACTCCTGCACCCCATCCGAGTGTTCACCGAGCGTAGGCAAATTGAAATCCCCCAGGACCATAAGCCTGGGGAACTCAACTGCCAGCTCGGCTACCAACTCGAGGAGCGAGGGGAGGGCTGCTGCAACGCTGTTGGGAGGCAGGTACGTTAGCAGCAGACCCACTTGACCCTTGAGGTCCAGCTTCACCAGCAGGCACTCACACCCGACAAGCTCCGGAGCAGGGATCCTACGAGGAACCAAAGACTCCCGAATAACAATAGCCACACCCCCACCCCTTCCCTGAGCTCTCGGCTGATGAAGCACCTGAAATCCTTCTGGGCACATCTCTACGAGGGGGACTCCTCCCTCCAGGCCCAGCCAGGTTTCAGTAATACATGCCAGGTCTGCCCCCTCGTCTAAAATTAAGTCCCGGACGAGGGGAGCCTTGTGAACAACAGACCTGGCATTTAGCGACAACAGCCGGAGACCAGGGTCCTGACTACTCGCGCCATCTGGCCTCGGAGTGGGACCCATAGGGCCGGAAGGAGGGATCGCTGTAACATAGCGAACCCTCCTTCCCCGGTAATGGCCAGCCCTAAAGTCCCCGCCATATCTGCCCCTCCCCGTTATGACCGTAATGCTCCGACCCACTCCCGTGTCCGTGGTTCCCCCAACCACACCTATAGCTCCCGCGTTCCCGGTCAGGCCCTCCGAATCAGACACACTCATTCGTTCACTCAGACAGTCCCCACGTAATAATTAAAAACACACAAATACAACAATATAGGATAATAAAAGTGGGCGCTTTCACTCAATCACATGCAGTCTCATACACTCAACATACCAAAAATAAAAAATTTTAATTTAAAAATTAAAAATTGCGCAATGTGCAAAAAGCGTATAAGGCTTATATAAGGTCTTAATTGTCTTAATCTTCTCTTCTACAAATCTGGTGGGAGTTCTGGCAAGAGTTCATTGAGTTCAATGGGGGGGAGCAGTCCAGAGAGGGGTATTCCGTCCCTCTCCCTTCCTCCACGTCCCAGAAACTGTGCCCTAAGCTGGAAGGGTTTCCTCTGAAAGGGCTGAGATGACATCTCTGGGCCTCCATAGATAATAATAAACCCACAAGGTGGCCAGATTGCAAGTCCAGGCATCCAGCTGCTGTAAATAAATAAAGGGGGCCAGGTGGCAGAGAGGCCCCGAAGCCGTGGAAAAATTCACACAGGACAGGCCACACCAAAGGGAAGGCCAGTTCAAATGGGGCGAAGGGGGGGGCATCCAATAGGGGCCACGAAGGCAGCAAAGACAACTCCCCAATCTCGCCCAGTATTCTGCCAAGGCAGCCCCTTATCTGGGATAGTCTAGAGTTCGTATAGTCTATAGTTCGTATGGCATAGGAGAGCAAACAAAGATTGTTAAAAGGAGCCGAGGGCGCCACGTTTCGCAAGCCAGTAGAGCCGATAGAACAGGGGGGGGGGCGCTTAAAGAGGCAGCGGTCACAGCAAGCAAGCCGACCGCCCAGCTTCGTCCAGCGCCGTTTCAAATCACCTACCGCCTCCCCAGAATTAGAGTTACAGCTGCCAAGCACCTTCCAAGGCTCCTCATAGTCGACGGAGGGAACGAGGCTAAGATTGTAAGAAGAAGCCTCCAAAGACGGCGCCGTCAGCGCGCCGCCGCCATGATCTTGGTTTATGCCGCCGAACGTTGTCAGAAATTCTGCGGGTAATTTCCTTGTCAGAAATGCTGCGGGTAATTTCCTGGCCCCAAGGCTGCTCAGTCGCGACAACTCTCCAAATAAACGATGGTTCAGGTACCCCAAATGTCGCTCTCCCGCTGGGGCTCCCTCCTGCATAATTTCGAGCCAGGTCGTTAGTGTTTTTTGGGTGTTTTCCGCTCACCCAGACCGGAGAGAAGAAGATAGCGGCCATTCGCCTCGCACATGCGCCATAAGGATGCCCCCCCCCTGGGAAATCCAGGAAGGAACAGTCACTACTACTCTAGCCAAAGTGTTTCCTGGAGCTCTATGGTACTGGGTCATCTTTTCTTATAAAAGTAAGTAAAGGGGACGGGGGTGGGGGTTTCTATTTTCTTGCTTTAACGTTTTAATATCTTCAATGAAAGTACTGAGACAGAGAGAGAGGTTAGACAGAGTGTCTTTTGTCTTGCCCCGGTTAGGATTTCTTAAGCAAAACCACTGCGCTTTCAACCTGAAGCCAGAAAATCGGGACTTTTTAAAAATGCAGTGGGACACAGGACAAATTGTTAGAAATCGTGACTGTCCTGCCAAAATTGGGATGTCTGGTCACCTTAAACTAGCCGTTTGCTCCACATGGCAAATTGCTGGGAGGCAGATTTTTTTTTCTTGTGCTAATCAGGCTGTTTGCTGCAAGGAGGTAAGTCAACAACTCTAAATGCCTGTAGAATGTTCAAATTGTTAGACATTTTTTTAAACACTGCTTTATTATTGTTCTAGACAACTTAACAAAATGAAGAAGGTTTTTAAAATAAATGCTTGATCTGAAGAGGCCCATTGCTATTGTTTTAAAAAGTGCTATACTTTTAAATAGCAGAGAATAACTATACTTTCAGAAAGCACATCAATTTTAACAGCATCTGTACAAGTATAGTCAGAAATATAACACTACAAACAGTATTGTTCGTACTGTTTGTTGCAAGGAGGCAAATTGCTGGGAGTTAGAGGCAGAAGCAGATATTTTTCCCTTGTTTTCCTCCCCAAAATCTAGGTGTGTCTTATACTTTGGAGCATCTTATACTCCAAAAAATATGGTGCTTGTTAGTAATTTAATACTTGCATAAAATTAATGAGCTGACTTTGAGTATTTTAGAATGCAACTAGATATATAAAAATGTGTGTGTGTGTGTGTGTGTGTGTGTGTGTGTGTGTGTGTGTGTGTTCCAGCATAACTCTGGAATGTCTCCAGCAATTTCAGCCAAACCTGGTACACAGGTGACTTACTCTTTGGAAACAAAATCTGTGGTGGTAAGACACCCCTAATACCACTTTGTATGTGTGCTGTTCAGGCTTATACTGCTGGTTTGGTCAAGGATGCAATTCGTGCACACACACGCTTGATGCGCACTATGAACACATGTGCAGTACTAAAAAAGCTTCTGTGCATGTGCAGAACCAAAGAACAAATGGCACTGCTTATGGCATCGCTGAGAGAACCAGTTTGGGGCATGGCAGGCCAGGTTACTACCTTCTCGGCCGAACCAGTCCGAACTGGCAGGAACCCACCTCTGGTTCTGTTACAATACAGCTAGTTGTGCGTTCAAATGACTTCTACAGAACTGCCATAAACTGGCTTCTACTGTACAGCTTCACAGTACTCCACAAGGGGCTCCCTCTTGTAAGGGGGAAAATTCAACATTAGAAATTATGTTTCATCCTGACATTTCCCTCCTATAAATAAATGCCAGGGCAACAGCAGGTTATTAGCTAGTAGATGGTAAAACTCCTTTACTTTTCTTCCAGATATGAAAGATTGCTTTGAGTGTTCAGAAGATCATTATCCAAATAAAGAAAAGAAAGGATGTATCTTGAAACTGGTAGTCTTTCTAACTTTTGAAGAAACCTTAGGAATTGGTTTATCCACAGCAGTTCTTTGTTTCTTCCTCTTGACTTCTTGGGTACTTGGAACTTTTATTAAGTATAGGGATACTCCCATTGTTAAAGCCAACAACAGGTCCCTCACCTACATCCTGCTTAACTCTCTTCTGCTCTGTTTTCTCTCCTCTTTCTTCTTTGTCAGCCAGCCTGGAAAAGTGACCTGCCTGCTCCGACAACCAACTTTTGGCATCACTTTTTCAGTGGCCATTTCTAGTGTACTGGCCAAAACCATCACTGTGGTTGTGGCTTTCATGGCCACTAAACCAGGATCTCAGATGAGGAAATGGGTGGGGAAAAGATTGGCCTTTTCTATTGTCCTCTCATGCTCTCTCTTACAATTATGTATTTGTATCTTTTGGTTGTCAACATTTCCCCCATTCCCTGAATTGGACATGCACTCAGAGCTCCAAGAAATGATTTTACAGTGCAATGAGGGTTCATCTTCCTTTTTCTACTGTGTCTTGGGCTACATGGGTATCTTGGCCATTGCCAGCTTTATTGTGGCTTTCCTTGCCCGTAAATTACCTAACAGCTTTAACGAAGCCAAGTTCATCACCTTCAGCATGTTGGCCTTTTGTAGTGTGTGGATCTCCTTCTTTCCAGCCTATCTGAGCACAAAAGGAAAAACCATGGTGGCTGTGGAGGTCTTCTCCATCTTGTCCTCCAGTGCTGCATTACTGGGATGCATATTCCTCCCAAAATGCTATATCATTGTTTTGCGGCCCGACCTCAACCACAAGGAGCAACTCACAAAGAAGTATTAGTTCATCATGTGATATTTCTGGCTCAGAGAAATTGCCTAAAAAAAAGAAATGGAAAGAATGATGTCTATAGGACATCATGTATATAAAGTTATAGGAAAAGTTATTTTTTATTAAATATAGAAGTATTTGTGTATGATATTAGTGTATAATATTAGTGATTATTAAGATTTATAATGATTGTCGATTCCAAAAGAAATGCTCCTGTTGGTATGTTTACACCATTTTCCTAGATTCTTTAATCAAGTCCTTTCTTCTTTTTAACACATCCATTGAATTTGAGATTGGTCATCTAGCTTTCTTGTTCCCTGTTAGGATCTTTCAGATATTGGCTCAAATGATGTCTAATGTTTGCAGAGATATGTTCCTCGTTTGTATACTATCCATTCCCAAAGTGTTATATAAAAATCAGTAAAAAGCTGATTACCATTTTATGAACATATATTTAACACAGTATCATAGGATATCAATTTTAGATTTGTTAGGGTTCTTTCAAGTGTAAAATGTTTTGAGTTTGTGAATCTTTAAAAAAAGGCTGAGCATTATTTTAGGACATTCCTCTGTTTGGACTTAAGCAATAGATCAGATTAGTTGAAGTTTATTATGAGTGGATCTGTTTTTTTTCCCCTGTTTTACATTGATTTCCACTATAAAATATATATCTAATATAAGCAATGTAAATAACCAGCATTGCATCTGACCTACAAGCAGAAGCAGTGTCTGACCACACAACTCTCTTGCAAATTGTGCCCAATTTGTGCAACTTTGCAGCAGTCCAACTATATATATATATTGCCAGCCAAGAAGTGGAAATTCTTCTCAAAGGGAGGTTGAAACCAAATATCCTCCTGACCAATTGATCCATGTGGCTGAGTCTTCTCCAAAGGATTTACGCTGCTAATTCAAGCCAATTTTAATAAACATAGCAGTAAACAGAAAGATCTGTGATTTGTCTGGCAATGAATTCCAACCTCCCGCCCCCCAAGTCTGCCAACCCAGAAATGAGAAAATGGCTCCTGCAAGGTTTGATTTTGTATTATTTGGAGCACTGTCAAAGAGCACACATTGCATAGATTGTGCAGTATAGCATCCACTGTTGCATAGTCAGCTTCTAGATCAGATGGCATTCTGGTGTTTTCCCCTTGTTCCCCAGTAATCAATTTTAAATTTTAAAAGCAGAGATTATTATCAGACAGAAAAGCAGCTCCACAAATCAAGGTTCAACCAATCTAATTTATTGCTTAATGTCAATGCAGAGGAATATACTCAAATAATGTATATTGTAAATAATATACTCAGACATGATTTCACAACGAACAACAATAGATGTTGTTAGTGCATTGATGGGTGATTTTTGAGAGTGCTAGGTGTCTAGAAATTCCCTAGCATTTCTGGACTTTGCCTGGTCTAAGATTGTTACATTTTCCCAATTGAAACTATCAATAAATATTTTGTGAAATTAAAGAATTTTCTTCATGTCTTCTGACTGCATTCTTCCAGTCTTCTGCCTCTTTGTCCTACATAGTGGCTGTTGCAGTTCTCACATTATATGCTCACATCAGAGTGGTATTCAGCCATTTCTGAGAGATAGTTTGGAGAAGCAGCAAATAGGCCTTTATCCTGCCTTCACTGCATATAATGATGGTTTCATTTGAACCTGGGCTATATTACATACTAGGCAGAGATCTTAGCCATTAGGCCACAGGCTCTTATCCATTATCAGCGAAGCCAGGGTGAAAGGTATCTATTAGATTTTTTTTTACAACCCCCGGTATGCCCAAATATGGGAGGAAGATCACTACTTCCATTCTCTGTCCTTCGGCTCGTCACAAGAGACCATTCAGGCAGAAACCCAATTTTTATATATATACACACCATATATATATACACACACCATATATATATACACACCATATATATATATATACACACCATATATATATACACACCATATATATATACACACCATATATATATATATACCATGATTGAAATAATGTATCTGTCACTTTAAATGCTCAAGTGAGTTGTGATTGGATGCTGTTGCTTTAATCGTCCATAAGATGGAGTAGGAACTACTAATGGTTGTTCCTGGTTGTTCCTGTATGTTCTCCGTGCTTGTTATTGGAGTTGAATACTGTATATTGGATGGTGGCTACTCTGTATGTTAGTTACCTGTCTACATGGTGAATCGTGAGATGAGCATCTGTAAACCAATGTGTTGTATCATAGAATGGTTCCTCCTAATGAGCCCAAGCAAATCAGAACTCCAAGGCTGGAATCTTCCTCAATATTCATAAATATTTCCCAGGGTTTTAACATAGTTAAAATACAAAATGTTTCTCTCTTGAAGTGTAAATGATCTCATTGTCCAATAAAATGAATTAGCTGGCTCCTTAGGCACTCCCTTTCTTGTTATACTGACACTTATGGAAATGACCTCAGTTCCAAAGAGAAAGACTCGTGCTTTGCCTGGCAAGGCATTCCAACCTCTCCCCCCACCACCACCAGTGTCTGCCAACCAAGAAATGAGAAAATGGCTCCTGCCATGTTTTGGTTTGAAGTTGACATATATAGGATGCACCAAATTCTGCATCTTTTGTATTATTTGGAACATTGTCAAAGGGAACAAACTGCATAAATTGTGCAGCATAACATCCACTGTTGCATGGTCAGCTGCTACTTCTGCTTCTAGATCAGATAGCATTCTGATGTTTCCCTTTGTTCCCCCAGTAAACAATTTTGGAGGGGAGATTAATATCAGACAGGAAAAAAAACAGCTCCACACATCAAAGCTAAAATAATCTAATTTATTGCTGAAAGTCTATGTAAAGGAATGTATTCAAATAATGGTCACCCATTTCTAAACTGCAGTTAAGCTTACAAAAATTACAAACTCAATGCATTTTACCTTTCAAAGAACAGTAACAAATCCATTATACTGTGTTGAATATATGTTTTTTTTAAATGGAAATAAGATTTTTTCTCTATTTATGTAATGCTTTAGGAATTCAAAGTATAAAAACAATGAAATGTCTCTGTAAACATTAAACACCATTTGAGGTTCATCAATATCTGAAATATCCTAACAGGGAATAAGAAATTTAGATGCCCCTATCACATATACATTTTGTATAGGTATTAGTCATTCTAGTAATTTTTTCAGCATTTTTTCTGAACCAGAAATTAATTTCTCTTTGTGAGTTTCTCCCTGTGGTTGAGGTCAGGACGGAAAACAATGATGTAGCATTTTGGGAGGAATATGCATCCCAGCAAAGCAGCGCTGGAGGCCAAGATGGAGAAGATCTCCACAGCTACCATGGCTTTTCCTTTTGTGCTCAGATAGGCTGGAAAGAAGGAGATCCACACACTGCAAAAGGCCAACATGCTGAAGGTGATGAACTTGGCTTCATTAAAGCTGTCAGGTAATTTACGGGCAAGGAAAGCCACAATAAAGCTGGCAATGGCCAACATACCCATGTAGCCCAATATACAGTAGAAGAAGAAATCTGACCCCTCGTTGCATTGCAAAATCATTTTTTGGGGCTGTGCATGCATGTCCAACTCAGGAAATGGGGGAGATGTCAACAACCAAACAACAGAAATGCATACTTGGAAGAGAGAGCAGGAAAGTATAATAGAAAAGGCCAATCTTCTCCCTATCCATTTCCTCATAAGAGATCCTGGTTTAGTGGCCATGAAAGCCACAACCACAGTGATGGTTTTGGCCAGTACACTAGAAATGGCCACTGAGAAGGTGATGCCAAACATTGATTGTCGGAGAAGGCAGGTCACTTTGCCTGGCTGGCTGAGGAAGAGCAAAGAGGTGAGAAAACAGAGCAGAAGAGAGACAAGGAGGGTGTAGGTTAAGGATCGGTTGTTGGCTTTGACAATGGGAGTATCTTTGTTCTTAATAAAAATTCCAAGAATCCAAGAGGTCCAGAAGAAGAAACCAAGAGCTGCTGAGGCTGAACCAATTCCTAAGGATTCTTCAAAAGTTAGGAAAACCAGCATTTTCAGTTTACATCCATTCTTTTCTTTATTTGGATAATGATCCTCTGAACATTCAAAGCAATCTTCCATATCTAGAAGGAAAATCAAGGTATTTTGTTTCATCTAGGCATTCCATTTTATTGAGTGGTGCTTGGTGCTCTCTGAGCTTGCTTGTTTCCTTGTGAATGTTTCATCGACCCAAACTAGCAGTGACATGCAGTCAGGGGAGGCAGGGGAGGCAGGGCCTCACCACTGCCATCATGAAAAGAAAAAAAAATTAAAAGGAAAAAGGCTGAGGTAGTTGCTGCCAGAGTCACAGTGGATGACTCTGCTTAGTGCTTAACTGTTTAAAAAAGCCTCTTAAAAAAGTGCCCTCTACAGGAGGAGGCGGGAGAACCACATGCCACATTTAGTCTAACTTTATGATTACTCAAGCAGAGTTAAGCAAGGGTTAAAAGCCGAAAAATTCCTTATGTAAATGTGGCACATGGTTCTCTCGCCTCCTCCTGTAGAGAGCATTTTTTTTAGAGGCTTTTTTAAAAAGTTAAGCAGAGTCATCCATTGGGGACTCTGGCAGCAGCTAACCCAGCCTGACCTCAACAGCTCTTGCCTTTTTCCTTTTACATTGTTACATTTTCATCATGGCTGACAAGAGCAGAGTTGAAACAGCTGCAAAAGGTATGTGGGTCGGAGGGAGGGGGAGGAATTCAAAATTAATGTAATTTGTAAGCAATTGTATTATTGTAAGTAATGTGTGTGCGTGTGTGTGTGTTTGTGTGTGTGTGTGTGTGTGTGTGTGTGTGTGTGTTTTACCCGCCTCTGCTGGCCCATGGGCCGGCACTTTTTTTATGTTGGACATAGGGGCAGGGCTTTGGGACATAGCGGCAGGGCTTTTGGACATAGCGGCAGGACTTTTGTATGCCCCGGAGCTGTGTCCGCCATAGAGGCGAGAGGCCTCTATGTCGAACATAGCGGCAGAGTGGCTTTTCCTCTAGCGCCAGGGGCGGCAGGGTGTTTTTTTCAAAAGCCGCCCTGCCACCCCAGCGCTAGAGGCAAAAGCTGCCCTGCCACTATATCCAACATAGAGGTGTCCCGCCTCTATGGCGGACACAGTGCTGGGGCTTATGGACACCCCAGTGCTGTTTCCACCATAGAGGTTGGATGCCTCTATGTCGGACACAGCAGCAGGACTTTTGGACGCCCTGGCGCTCTGTCCGCCATAGAGGTGGGATGCCTCTATGTCAGACATAGCAGCAGGGTGACTTTTGCCTGTAGCGCTGGGGTGGCAGGGTGGCAGGGTGTCCTGCCTCTATGTCAGACACAAGCATGGGGCTTTCTGAAATGTCGGACACAGTGGCAGGGCTTTCAGAAAGCCCCAGTGTTGTGTCCGACATAGGGCGGCTTTTGCCCACTTGCCTCACCAGCCATAAACCTCACCGCACATCACTGCAAATTAGATACCATCAAAATGCCTTACAAGTCTATGTGGATGGAGAGATGCTGGAGTCTTTTTTGTTCTCTTTTGGTCTGATTGATTGCCTCTTTTGCATAATCTGTAGATGCTGTTAATGTCTATGGTTGATTGATGGCTGACTTGTGAGAGTGCCAGATATCTAGATATTCCCTGGCATTTTTGGACTTGGTGTGGTCTGGCATTGCCACATTTTCCCAATTGGAACTATAATTAAATCTGTCTATAGGTTGTGAAATTAAAGAATTTTGTTCATGTCTTCTGACCCCCCATTTGGTATTCATGGATGCATTCTGACAGTCTTCCACCTGTTTCTTTCACTTAGTGGTGGTTGCAGTCTTTACATTGTATCTTTACATGACTCTTGTTTTTCTTCTGCGCTTGCTCCATCTTTTGGTTTGCTTGGGAAATTTTGATGGGCTTTAGTTGGCTCATGTGCTACACTGATTTTATATGGTTGTCCAGTTTGTTTGGTGGCTTTTGAGATATTCTTGATGTATAGCAGTGTAATGCTGTTTAGGGTTTGGGCTCGTTGTGCTGTATAGGGTTGAGTAGTTAGGGACGTTTTGATAAAGATGTGTGGGAATGCATTTTGTTGGAATGTGTTGCATAGATGCTCTATTTCCTTTTTCTGTTTTTCTGGGTTGCAGAACTGTATTTGGGCTACTTTAAATAAAGATACCCAGACAACTGAAAGCAAACAGCATTCCTTACTAGCAGTGATTATGTTACCTAGTTAGGGTAATGAAACATCTGCAAGAAAACAAGTAATCTCAGAGAGCCCCGAGGACCCCTCATTTCAACCCTGGGCTAAAAATATTCTTCTTTATTGGTATTCCATATTATTGAAAATCACCTTATTAACTTTATGCATAGAAGTATTTCATTAAAGTTTGCTTAAGTCTAATGAAAAATGGAAGAATTCCTACGATACCATTATGGTTTGAAATCTTCCCTTCTGGGCATGGAACACAGTCATAGCAGCAGAACTGATCCCCCTCAATTCCTTTCTTCCAGGATCCAGGTAAACAGGGGTCATTGCATCGAGAAAGTGGAGGAACCTGGCGATAAGCACAAAAGATTTTGAAATTGGACGTAGTTAGAGTTAGGTTATGTAATTTTTCTCCTTTATGGAGGGGAATTATTTTTGACTTCCCAAAGAATTGATAAAAGATGCAGGTATTCAAAAAAGTAGAAATTGTAATGATGTACAAAATTTCCTGCTTGAAGGACAGGGCGAACAAATCATAACACTTTGTAACTATCCCATGGAAAGGAATACTGAACTTATTAATTTCCTCTACAACTTAAAAAGATGTGAAAACCACAATGATGTAGAAAAGGTCCTGCTTGAAGAGCAGGAGGAGTAAATAATTGCACAGGGGAGCAATTTCATATAAAAATGGCTACTCTTGTGATTTCAAATGGATGTGGAAATCAAACATGCCAACATGTATTGTAATGTCATTTTGCCAATTTAATGAATGCTTGATCACCAACAACATTTGAAAAGAATATTCCATTCTTTCTGTAAAATCCAGGAATCAGATTTTAAATGAGATTAGGTTCAATATGGCATCATAATGGATTAAGACATGGTCAATTCACTAATTTGATACCTGATTAAAACCTGGACTCCAGACAATCACATCTTCATCAACCCATAATTCCTTCCCTTTTGGAGCCTCTAGATCCAGCTTTCCAACTCTAACTCTCTGAAAGGATCTATTTGGAAAAGTGATCAAGTTGGTGATGTCGAATACACCAGTTGCTTCCCTTTTATCATTCAGAAACACTGTCTCCCCAGCTGAATTGTTAAAAGAAATGCCTTGAAGAAATGAATGGAGCTAATAGAAAGGGAATTAAAGAGAGAGGGAATTAAAAGCAACATAATAGAGAAAACAAAAAGATATCCAAGTTACATTCACTCATTCTCCCATTTCCAATAACTATTATCAAATATATAAGCTTAGAAATTTTATAATCAATATAATCAATATTGTCTGAATATATATATATATATATATATATATATATATATATATATATAGATAGATAGATAGATAGATAGATAGATAGATAGATAGATAGATAGATAGATAGATAGATAGATAGATAGATAGATATAGAGATATAGATATAGATATATATATATATATATATATATATATATATATATATATATAGATATAGATATAGATATAGATATAGATATAGATATAGATATAGATATAGATATAGATATAGATATAGATATAGATATAGATATAGATATAGATATAGATATAGATATAGATATAGATATAGATATAGATATAGATATAGATATAGATATAGATATAGATATAGATATAGATATAGATATATATCAACTCTTTATTTATTTGATATTATTTTAAGGAAATATAACAATGCACAGAATCGGAATGAAAATAGGCTTTTGGAATTATAGCACTTTATCCATTTACTAAAATAAAAAAAAACTAATTCAGGATAGATAATGTATAATATTTACTCAATGGTACAAAGCTATTTGAGAGTCTAAGATCTGGTTAATTTCCAGATTTTAGAATTTGAGACAGAAGCTTTCTTTAATAGATAAATGAGAGTTAGAGACTGATAGAGACTGTTGCAAATATAAGGTTGTTTCATACTATGCATGCCACATTTAAAAAGGGCCTGCTATGCCTCTAAATATCCCAAAGAGACAGAAAACTTAGTCAGATAGCTGGAAAATTGATTAGTTTTTGGAGAGATAACAAAAAGTAATATAAATTATCCTTTTAACTATTATTGTTCAAGCTATGCTGATTTATTAAATATTTTTTTATCATTTTTGGTATCTATTTCATACAGAACAACATAACACAGATGCAAGATACCTTGAATGTTTTCTAGTAAAACAGCCAGCTCAATGAGAAGATCTTACAGCATTTCAAACAAATGGCTGTCTAATAAGCAGCTTGTGACCAAAAAAGCTTCTTCCAATATGTTAAAAACAAGAAAAAAGACAAGGAAACAATTGGTCCATTGCTGGGAGAAAGTGGCAAGAAGGTACAATCAACAGGGAGAAAGCAAAACTAATCAATTTGTTTCTTGCCACTGTCTTTAGACAAAGGGGAAAAAAAAACCAATCCAACCTATCAAAAACACCACCACAAAAAACAGATTAGGAACACAAGTTAAAATAGGGAAGAAAATGGTATGTGAGCACCTTTCTACCCTAACTGAGTTCAAATCACCAGGACTGGATAGATTAAACCAGAAGGTTCTGAAGGAACTGGCAGATGAGATAGCAGAACCACTGAACTATATATTTCAAAGATCCTGGAGCACCATGGAACAGTGAGAGGACCAGAAAAGAGCTGATGTAGTTCCTATCTTCAAAAAAGGAAAAATATAGATTCAGGAAACTGCAGACCTATCAGCCTGACCTCAATATCAGGGAAGATTCTGGAAAAGATAATCAAGCAATGAATCAGCAAAAACCTAGAACCCCACAAAGTAAAAACCAAAAGCCAACATGGTTTTGTCAAAAGAGATCATGCCAGACTAATCTTGTCGCATTGTTTGGCAAAGTGACAAAATTAGTGGACCAGAGGAATGCTATCAATATAATTTAATTGAAGTTCAGTAAGGTATTTGATAAAATAGACCATAACCTGCTACTAGATAAAGTAGAAAAATGTGGGTTAGACAGCATCACCATCAGATGGATTCATAACTGACAGACCAACTGCACTCAAAGTGTAGTCCTCAATGGAATTTCATCTACATGAAGAGAAGTATACAGTGGGCTACTCAAAAGCTCTGTTTTAGGCCCAGTACTTTTCAACATCTTCATCAAAGACTTGGAGGAGGGAACAGACGTGGAACTCATCAATTTTGCAGATGACACCAAACTGGCAGGAGTAGCTAATAATCCAGAAGATTGGCTCAAGATACTGAAAGATCTTGACAGACTTGAACATTGGGCGCTATCTAATAAAATGAAATTCAATGGTGAA
The DNA here is from genome assembly GCF_051295495.1 of Thamnophis sirtalis. Classification (NCBI taxonomy): domain Eukaryota; kingdom Metazoa; phylum Chordata; class Lepidosauria; order Squamata; family Natricidae; genus Thamnophis; species Thamnophis sirtalis. The sequence continues at coordinate 128,326,451 of NW_028261384.1, forward strand.
AAAAGTAAGGTTCTACATTTAGGCATGAAAAAAAAAATACAGGTACTGTATATGTGGCACCTTGCTCAGTAGTAGTAATTGTTAGAGGGATTTTGGGGTGCTAGTGGACAACCTTTAAATATGAGCCAGCAGTGTGCAGCAGTTGCCAAAAAAATCCAACCCAGTGCTAGGCTGCATAAACAGAGGGATAAAATCAGGATCACTTGAATAGTTAATACCACTTTAAATTGCCTTGGTAACACCACACATGGAATACTGCATTCAATTTTGGTTGCCACAATTTTTTTTAAAAAAGATGCTGAAACTCTAGAAAGAGTGCAGAGAATAACAATAAAGATGATTAGGGGACTGGAAACTAAAAGATATGAAGAACGGTTGCAGGAATTGGGTAGATTAGAGATTAGATAACCATTTGGCTGAAGTGGTGTAGGTTTCCTGTATAAGGAGTGGGTTGGACTAGAAGAACTCCAAGGTCCCTTCCAACTCTGTTATTCTATTCTATTCTATTCTATTCTATTCTATTCTATTCTATTCTATTCTATTCTATTCTATTCTATTCTATTCTATTCTATTCTATTCTATTCTATTCTAACTGCATTGCAAATATCTGCCATTATGGAGCACCCAGAATTTCTGAAGGCAATTCCCCCCCCCACTAATTACTGTTAGGAAAGGGTTCTATTCCTATTTTTTTCACACACGCAGAATATATTAAGACTTTCCACAATGGGTTCCAAAGGTAATTCTATTTCAAACTGCAGATTGAAATAAAAGAAGCCTTCAGTGCAAATGGAATACCTGCCAAGGCTGCAGCTGTGGAAGATCAGGGTTTTTACTCATCATGGTTTTCCTCCTATTGAACCTCAACATGTCTAGAGCCTGCAAAGCATGAGCCACAGCATAAACAGCATTGTAGACACTGTAGCTTTGGCCAACCATTTCCATTTCAAACAGAGGTGCAGGAAGATCCTCCAGCTTCATCTCTTCAGTGCATCTCCTACTGTGTATTTCTTGTAACTCTGACTTTGGAAATGAACAGTCAAATGTCTGTTCCCAAATATCCTGTCGAAACCCATCTCTGGAGTCTGAAAGAGGTTTGATGGCCTGAACAAATTCCCTGAAACCTACAACTTCTCTCGAATGAACACTGAAGGAAATAGCCCCATGGAACATCTTGAGATCCAAATTGATTTGAATGCCTGATAGTACAAAGTCAATCATTGCAGTCACAATCCACACCTTTCCAAATAGTGCAGTTTCCTTACTTTCAGGATCTGACAGAAATATTACAGCTCTTAGCCAAATACTTGTCAGGGATTCTCCATAGAGAAGAAATGCATTGGATTTGCTATTCAACATTTTACTTGCAGTAATGAAGATACTTAGATAAGTTTCTTCCAAGTTTTCCAAGTGGACTATTGGATGAAGCCTTTCTATGAATGCTGAACATATTCCATTCTGTGAAAGCAAGGGCTGCATTTTCTGTAAGAATTTTTCTCCATTGTTGTTATCAATAGTAAATATCCCAATCCATGTCCACTTGAAATGGCGAAGCAGTTGGATGATCCCAATGTACTGCTGGTCCTCTTTGGGGACCATGAAATAAAGTGAAGAGAGCTTACTGGTCTGAAATTCCTCCTGAGGTAATGCACCACAAGTCAGCTAAAAGAAAGTCCAGTAGAATTCTGATGAGACTTTTGTTCAATTTTTTCTATTTTTTTCATTCAAAATATAGCCAAGGAAAATTATTGTCCCAGCATTTCCTAAAGAATATAGACACAATTTTGGTGGAAATATTTCAATCATAGGCACTAGATCAGGGGTGTCAAACTCAAGGCCCAGGGGCTGGATCGAGCCTGGGGAATTCTTAGATCTGGCCCACAGGGCTTCCCTGGAAACAGTGAAGGACTAGCCCTGGTGCCTCAGCCTGGCTCTCCCAACCTCCATTTTATCTTTCAGCATGCTGGAGCATGTTCTCGAAGCCAAAAATAGAGCTCACGAGGGCCACCTGTGCCCCTTTGATCAGACCTAAGTGTAGTACATAAAATTATCTGCTACAATGTCCTAACCTGTCAATGACTACTTCAGCTTCAAACACAAAAACACATGAGCACACAATAGAGGCAAACTTAAGGTAAACCGCTCCAAACTCAATTTCAGAAAATATGACTTAAGCAACAGAACTGTCCATGCCTGGAATGCACTACCTGACTCTGTGGTTTCTTCCCCAAATCCTCAAAACTTTAAACTTAGACTGTCTACTATCAACCTGGACCCATTCCTAAGAGGTCTGAAAGGGTACTGCATAAATGCACCAGTGAGCCTACTGTCCGTGTCCTAATGATCCTTTTTTATTCATATCCATTTCATGTACTAAAATCATGTTTATACTTACATATGTTATCTAATACATGCTTCACAAAATAAATAGAATAAATAATAAAATCAATTATTTTAGCAAAGCAATTCAAATATTCCTTCAGCTACTCCTGATATTCACTTTGTGTAACTGGCATGGTAGTTTCAGATAACAATGCTAAGTATTTGACATTAAGCCATGCAGAACATTCTAACACTTATTAACACAAACATAAGCCTAATTTTTATGTGCATTAATTATTCCATAACAACAATAAGATTAAGAATTTTCTTCTAAACCCCTTTAATACGTACTTGTGGAATCTTTAAGAATCCTATAATTTCAGCTATATAAGATGATGTGACAAAATCCAGTCCCCCAATGATAGCCATGAGATTCTTCTGGCTATCACATTTGTAGTTAGGGACAAATTCCTGGGATTTAAAAAGCAGGTCCAGAGTGGTACGATAGGTCATCCTTGGGTTGTTGTAACTGTCATAGATATGGAACCCGAGAGTGACATTGGGTAAGATCTGGGAGTCTTCATTGATCTTCTTCACAGCAAAGGCCAAGGCAAGGATGTGCTGGTAGAACTTCATTATTACACTGCAAAGGATTTAAATACCCCATTTGAAAAAGGAAGTTTATTATTCTCATAAGCAAGATTGCATCATTTCTGTATGAATAACTAACATTTCTTTCTCTGATGAAAGTAGGAAAGTAATGGGTTTTCTAACATGCTGAATAGTTTGTACAACAATATATGTACAACAAAATCAATTCCATCATATATCAGTCATTTATTGTATATATTTTGTTAAGAATGAAGATACAGATTTAAAACAAATATTACAAATGTCATTCAGAAGATGTTTTCCACTGAAGCTTTATACATTATATTACAAGTACTTTAAAATCAAGTAAAAAAACAAAAAGTGTACTCTCTCATAACTAGAAGGACTATATATAACACCTATATTGATACTCTCATAGGCAAATTTGAGGAAACGGATTAAGATTAGGAAAAGAAGAAAAAATCCTTACTTTAGTATGTCATAATGTGTTATAGAAGGATATTCCTTAAAATCAATACCAAAAAGGTTGTAAAAGATGTAGGATGTCATCCCTCCAATGATGAGGTCACCAGGTTGGTACCACTCATGAGGAATAAGGAAAGCATCTCTCACAGGGCAGCTCAGTGTCCCTATTTTCATCATCAAGAATACTAGGAGCAGCAACATCCACACTCTTGAAAATGTCTCTGTCTTTCATCATGATTCCTTCAAATTTATATCTGAGAGTGCACCTAATCAGAAAACCTATCATTGGGTATTGGGATGCCCTTGAGATTGCCAATTCATTTCTTGAATTGCATCAGGATTTGAGAAGGCTTTCTGACAGAGAAGAATAAAGGCGAGGAATCCTGTAGCAAGAACTCTGAAACAAAGCCCTTATTATCATTGTGCCAATCCCCCTGGGGTTCAAGATGCATTGTTGTTGAATTGAAATATCCTCCTGTGCAATCTTTGATGTTTTTGCCTAGTTCAGAAAATATGGTGATTCCTGTAGGAGATAATTGTTGTTGATAAGAGAAAAGATAGATGATATTTAAATGCTTTTTGAAATGCACAGTTGCTAATAAAATGTACAGAGGGGAATTTGCTATACCAAATACACCTGATTTTTGGAATTTATATTCTGTTTTACAGTAAATAGTAGGTGCAGTTCACTCTCCTTTGCATAGGATTAAGATGCCTAGCAGTGGTGGGATTCAAATTATTTTACTACCGATTCTATGGGCATGGCTTGGTGGGTGTGGCTTGGTGGGTGTAGCAGGGGAAGGATACTGTAAAATTTCTATTCCCACACCACTCTATTGGAAGGTTAATGTAAAATCCCCATTTCATCCTGATCAGCTGTGACTCGGGAGGCAGAGAATAGATGGGGACAGGGACAGTCATAAGTAGTAGATTCCCAAACTACTCAAAATTTCCGCTACTGGTTCATCATAAACTGCTGAATATCACCTCCAATACCTAAATATTTTGCCAGTCTGTCAAATAATTATTTCCATGGTTTCCTCCCAGATCTCCCTAGATGGGAGGTGATGCCTCTATTTTTTCTACAATGGTAGGTTGGGTGACACTTTTACTTATGTTAGCCATGAGGAAGTAGCATTTTCCCTAGCATTCCCCAAATTTAAATTATCACTTGATTAACAATATACTTAAGAATTGGGAGAAGATTATGAAATAGGACTCAAGCAAATGATGAAAGCAGCGGCAGAGGAAACTGCTGGAGGGGCTTTAGTATTTGAATTGTTACAGCATTTAAGAACAGTTTTAGAAATCATCCATAATACTTGCTGAGATCTTGGTAGCATCTTTCCTTTGACATCTTTGTCTGTCCCTCAGTTTAATTTTCCCTATTACAAAAAGAGGCAATGTCTGTGCTTCTGTGAAAAAAAAATAAGGTGATTGGTAGTACATTCAGGGCTTGGTTACATAGACATGATGGAGTCAATTCTGGAACAAATGAGGAAGCCAGTCATGTATCATGTGCAAGAGCAAAATTTCAGTTAGACCAAATTTTCACCTGGTTCCCTAAACTTGACTAATCTTATGCGGAGCTAAAGTACCAATGAAACAGCAAAATTCAGAGAGGAATCCCAACAGGGGAAGGAAGCCATCTTGTGTAATACCATATCTTCTCCCAAAGTATGATTGTGGGCTCAAAAGGTGAACTTCAAAGTGATTGATGCTGATATATAATGAGGTTTGAGAATTTCCTCAGAGATTCAGATGGAGCTGTGAGAAAGCTGTGGCAACATTATTTTTTATTGCATTCATTAGTGTTGTGCAGTGAATTATCAGCTATCAAGGAGGAAAGGAGGGAGGAACAAAGGAAGGGGGGGAGATAAGGAGAGAAAGAAGAACCCTCTAAAATCAGTACAGGTTCTCTACTTGCAAGAACTCTCGGGGATCATGCTAAAACCAGATGACTCCAAAGAAAATTTGATCTTGCCAACCATTTCTCCATCATATCAGAACTAATCCCTTCATAGTTCAAGCATCCTGCCAGAACCAATTAATTTTCCTCTATGAGAAGCAAAATTTCGCCTTCCTCAAAGAAAAAAAACCAGTCCAGTTGCTTTTAAAAAAAGCATATTTGTGGCTACTGTGACTCCTCTGCCACAGAAACTGTAGCACCAAAGCTTCCAGCTGTGCAAGGGATACTTTCCAGGTTCCAAATAATGAGCTCAAGCAAATCAGAACTCCAAGGCTGGAATCTTCCTCAATATTCCTAAATATTTCCCAGGGTTTCTGCATAATTAAAATAGAAAATGATTCCCTTCCCAAGTGTAACTGGCCACATTGTTCAATTAAATGATTTGGTGGGCTACTTAGATACCCCCATTCTTCTTATTCTAACATCTATGGAGATGACCTTGGTTCTACAGAGAAAGATTGGTGCTTTATCTGGCAATGCCCCCCCCAAACGCACATCTCCACAGTATGTGGCTACTGAGAAATGAGAAATGGCTCCTGCCAGGTTCGGTTTGAAATTGACAGATATTGGATGCACCAAATTCTGCAACTTTTGTATTATTTGGAACATTATCAAAGGGAATAAAATGCATAAATTGTGGAGCAGAACATCTACTGTTGCATGGTCAGCTGCTGTTTCTGCTTCTGCTTTTACATCATATGGCATTCTAATGTTTCCCATTGTTCCCCAGAAAACAATTGTAGGAGTGGAGATTAATATCAGACAGGGAAAAAAAACTGCTGCACACACCAAGGTTCAAATAATCTAATTTATTCCTTAAAGTCTTTGCAGAGGAATATACTCAAATATGGTCATCCTTTTCTAAAATGCAGTGAAGCTTACAAGAAGTACAAACTCAATAAATTTTACATTTGAAAGAACACTGACAAATACAAAGTTAATGATACTGTGATAAATTTATATTTTTAAAATGGAAATATACTTCTTACTGTATTTATGTAATGCTTTAGGAATTCATGTAATGTCTTTGCAAACAACAGACATAATTTGATGTTCATCAATATCTGAAAAATCCTAAGAGGAAATAAGAAACTTAGATGACCAAAATAAAGTTCAATGCACATGATGAAAAGGAGAAAGCATTAGGTTAAAGAATCTTGGGAAATGGGGAAAGTGAAGAAGCATGAGCACATATTTTGAAATGGGCAAAAATAATAAATCTAAATAATCATAAACATCCTACACAAATCTTTCTTTGACAGAAATGCCCCACTGCCCCTACCATTTATATGTTTCATATAGCTATTAGTCATTCTAGTATTTTTTTCAGCAATTTTTCTGAGCCAGAAATTAATTTCTCTTTGTGAGTTGCTCCCTGTGGTTGAGGTCAGGCCGAAAAAAATGATGTAGCATTTCAGCAGGAATATGCATCCCAGTAAAGCAGCGCTGGAGGACAAGATGGAGAAGACCTCCACAGCTACCATGGCTTTTCCTTTTGTGCTCAGATAGGCTGGAAAGAATGAGATCCACACACTGCAAAAGGCCAACATGCTGAAGGTGATGAACTTGGCTTCGTTAAAGCTGTTAGGTAATTTACGGGCAAGAAAAGCCACAATAAAGCTGGCAATGGCCAAGATACCCATGTAGCCCAAGACACAGTAGAAGAATGGAGCTGAACCCTCGTTGCATTGTAAAATCATTTCTTGGGGCTGTGAATGCATGTCCAACTCAGGGAACGGGGGAGATGTCGACATCCAAAGTATACAAGTACATACTTGTAAGAGAGAGCATGAGAGGACAATAGAAAAGGCCAATCTTTTCCCCACCCATTTCCTCATCTGAGATCCTGGTTTAGTGGCCATGAAAGCCACAACCACAGTGATGGTTTTGGCCAGTACACTAGAAATGGCCACTGAGAAGGTGATGCCAAAAGTTGGTTGCTGGAGAAAGCAGGTCACTTTGCCAGGTTGGCGGAGGAAGAAAAAAGAGGAGAGAAAACAGAGCAGAAGAGAGATAAGGAGGGTGTAGGTGAGGGACCGGTTGTTAGCTTTCACAATAGGAGTATCCTGGTGCTTAATAAAGATTCCTAGTACCCAAGATGTCAAGAAGGAGAAACCAAGAGCTGCTGAGGCTAAACCAATTCCTAAGGTTTCTTCAAAAGTTAGAAAGACCAGCAGTTTCAGGATACAATCTTTCTTTTCTTTATTTGGATAATGATCTTATGAACATTCAAAACTGTCATCCATGTTTTGAAGGAAAATCAAGGATATTTTTCCATCAAGGTATTGCATATTACTGAAAATTACCTTATTAATTTTATTAAATAGTTACACTTATACATTTGTTTATTAAAGTTTGGTTAAGTCTAATGAAAAATGGTAGAATTCCTACCCTACCATTTTGATTTGAATATTGAATATTGAAGATTGAAGATTTGGATAATGATCTTGTGAACATTCAAAACAGTCATCCATATCTGGAAAGAAAATGAAGGATATTTTTTCATCAAGGTATTGCATATTACTGAAAATCACTTAATTAATTTTATTCATTCAAGTAGTTTATTAAAGTTTGCTTAAGTCTAATGAAAAATGGACCCTACCATTGAAATCTTCCCTTCTGCACATGGAACACAGTCATAGCAGCAGAACTGATCCCCCTCAATTCCTTTCTTCCAGAATCCAGGGAAACAAGGTTCATTGCATTGAGAAAGTGGAAGAACCTGATGATAAAGATAAAATATTTTGAAATTGGAGATATTTCAAACAGTTTGTAATTTATTTCCTTTATCGAGAATTACTTTTGACCTCCCAAAGAGTTTTGATTTTATCAGTAAATAAAATCACCCCATTTGACAATCTTTTGTAAATGCAAGCCAAGTATGCAAACAATGCTTTTACACTGTAATATCCTTTTTTCAATTTAATGAGTGCTTGATCATCAACAGCATTTGAAAAGAATATGTCTTCGTTTCTTTTAAAAATGAGAAATCAGATTTTGAAAGAGACTAGGATCAAAATGGAATCATCATGGATTAAGGCATGGTTGATTCACTAATTAGGTACCTGGTTAAAAGCTGGATGCCTAACAATCACATCTTCATCAATGAATAATTCCTTCCCTTTTGGAGCCTCTAGATCCAGCTTTCCAACGCTATCTCTCTGAAAGGATCTATTTGGAAAAGTGATCAAATTGGTGATGTCGAATCCACCAGTTGCTTCCCCTTGCTCATTCAGGAACACTCTCTCCCCAGCTGAATTGTTAAAAGAAATGCCTTGAAGAAATGAATGGAGCTAATTGAAAGGGAATAAAAGAGAAAAGTTATTGAAATTGTAATAATGTAGAAGAAAACATTATATTCAATGTTTTCATCATTCTTTGCATTCCAATAACAATAATTATATATGTAAAAATTTATAGTGATATTTTATGGAAATATACAAGTCCACTATTTGATTAATTGTATATTAATTTAAAGAAAGGTAAAAATGCATTGAAGGTCAATGAAAATAGGCTCTAGGATTTATGTAATTTCCTTCAATTATGATCGGGTTCCCTACTTAAAAAACTAATTCTAGATATATCATATCTAATGGGTCCCCTTTGATACAAAGCTATTCATTAATTTAAGATTTGTCTAATTTCCCTTCACAAAATTTTAGAAACTAAGACTCAATATTCTTTGATAAATAGTTGTGGAGATTATGGTAAACATAAATTTGTTTCATACTATGAATGCCACATGTAAAAAGGACCACTTTTATTTTATTCCCCTAAAACTCTTATAAAGACAGAAAGTTCAGTTTGTTAGAGAGGAATATTCCAAGACAGACACAGAAAAATCTTGGAGAGTTGATTATTGTTGGAGGAGATGATGAAAAATAATTTAGATTATCATTTTAACTATTTATTATTGTATAAACTCAGGTGATTTACTAAATAACTCCTGCCAACATGATAAGTTATAGAGTAGTTTCTTGATTAATAGAATCTATCCATATATAAGCCAAATACCACTCACTCATACGAAATCTCCCGAACTGTAAAGCCTACAAACTTGAAATTCAGCATGTATCTTCCTCTAGGCTTCTAGGTGATTGCTAAGAAAGGATTTTTTTCAAATGACCATCAGATCATCAGTAATTCTTATACAATAATTAACACACTCTGATGCTAAGGAGTTAAACATTCTACTCCCCCTCCCCACCTGAAAATAACTTTGTTCAAACGGCCAGTTGCCTCACATTCCATTACCTCAGTTCAAACTGGCAGATGTTCCACTCAGAACACAGGAGCGTTCTGGGGCTCCTTACAGTATTATACATCGGTATCTCACCAAAATGTCTATGCCATCCACCTATGAAACTGCTTCTGAACTCACATTGGTGGGAGAGATGTTTCCTTATGAGTTTCAAGCAACAACCACTGCTGAGCCAATGAATTGTGAACCAAATTTCTCCTGCATAGTGTCCCAGCCCCAACTCTCCTCTTATTTGACCTCCTCAGTTCAGATGAATCTGTTCTTTCTACTGTAACACCAGTTAAAGGAAGATTTTCAGCTGACCGGAAGTAAAATGGATGCTTCAAAGTGACATATTTTGGAACCAGAGAGGTGAAGGAGGGAAATTGTATGTCAACATTCAAAGTGCAGGGGCAGGTCTACCACAGGATAAGGTATATCATAGCAGAGCCTCAGCAGCAGCCTTCATTTTTCCAGATATAATTTTTGGTGATGATGACAATGAGAGGGACATCTGGTGTACAATCTACATGGGCGTTAATCCAGAACTGGTTAGCCAACTGCAAAAGTTGCTGCATGAACACAACAAATATATTCTGGAACTTAAGGCTGCTGTTAATTGTGTTTGTAAGGGCCACAAGGACTTCCAAGTGGGTGATTAACACCAATAGGAAGACTTCTAGAAAGAACCGAGATCGTTTCAATGCCCCCACGAATACAGAAGTAGCTGTTCTCATTGTCAACCAGGATTTGTCAATTTATTAAGCTCGATCACACAGTTTTGTAGCCAAGCACGGGTATCCAGCTAGTGATAGATTAAAAAGAAAAAAATGTGTTTTCTGTATCTATTTTAGGCAGAATAGTAGAATGGTTTCTAAGAGGACTTTGGAGGTCTTTTAACCAAACTCCCTGCTCAAGGTGGAGACCTATGCCCTATGCAATTTAAGCTGATTATTCTTGGGAATTTTAATAAAGCATAACAGTTAATCTTGATGGCAAGGAAATGTCATCCTTTACCGTAGCTCATTATGCAGTTATAAATTTACATCATAATGTCATTGCACATGTTTTATCCTATAATTCATCTCACTTGCCACATCATATTAATTTTATTTTACTTTACTTTATTTTACTTGATTTTTATTTAGGGTTGGTAGGGACTTCTGAGGTCTTTTAGTCAAACACCCTAGGAGAAGATCCTAGGACATTTCAGACAAATCACTACCCTTCTTTTCATTAAAATCTATAGTGTTGGAGTATCGACATTTCTGAAGACAAGTTGTTCCACTAATTAAATGTTAATTATTCTCACCATCAGAAATGGTTTCCTCATTTCTACTTTGTTTATTATAATTGTTTCTGCATACAAAAAAAAAAACCATTAAGAGATTCTACATGATATTGTACATGAAAGTGCTCATTTAAAAAAAGAAGGAGGAGAAGGAGAGGGAGAGGGAGAGGAAGAGGAAGAGGAAGAATTGCCCAATGAAGAGAGAATACCTGCCAAGCCTTCAGATTTAGAAGATCAGTTCTTTTATGCATCCTAGTTGTCTTCCTATTGAACCCTAAAATGTACAGAGCCTGCAAAGCATGAGCCACAGTGTAAACAGCATTGTAGATGTTGTAGCTTTGGCCAGTCATTTCCATTTCAAAGACAGACCCAGGAAGATTCTCTAGCTTCATCTCTCCAGTGCACTGTCTATTGTGTGTGTCTGCTAACTCTGGTTTAGGAAGTGAACAATCAAATGCTTGTTCCCAAACATCCTGCAGATACCCATCTCTGTTGTCTGAAAGAGGATTTATGGTGTGAAGAAATTCCTTGAAACCTACAATGGCTGTTGAATGAACAGTGAAGGAAACAGACCCATGGAACATCTGGAGATCCATTCTGATTTGAATGCCTGATAATACAAAATCAATCTGTGCAGTCATGATCCACACCTTTCTAATTAATGCAGTTTCCTTGCTTTCAGGATCTAACATAAATGCGACAATTCTTAGCCACATAATTGCCCAGGATTCTCCATAGACAAGAAATGCATTGGCTTTGTTATTCATCAAATTAATGGAAATCATTGAGATTATTTGATAAAGTTCAGGAAAGTCTTCCAAGTCGACTTGTTGGGGAAGCCTTTCTATGAACGACGAGCAGATTGCATTCTCGGCAAGCAAGGGCAGCATTTCCTGTAAGAAATTTTCTCCATGGTTGTTATCAACAGCAAAAATCCCGATCCACGTCCAACCAAAATAGCGAAGCAGTTGGATAATCCCAGTGTATTGATGGTCTTCTTTTGGGACCATGAAATAAAGTGAAGAGTGCCTACTGGTCTGAAATTTCTCTTGGGCTAATGAGCCATAGGTCAGCTTAAACAAAATAGAATAAAATTATCCAATTATTGAAATTAAGCTAACTTTTCTATTCTGGTTTTTTTTAATAAAATATATCCAAGCAGGATTTTTAAAAATTCTTCTAAATATTAATATGGAAAGGAATCTCTTGGAGTTACTTCAAACACTTATAAGACATCAATTGTTTTAATAGGGGCAAAGAGTACTACATTCAAATCTTCCTTTAGGTATGAAATATCTCTGGAGACATGCAAAACATCTTAACAAACCTAAGACAAATCTTTGATGTTAATTGTTCCACAACAACAACAAAATACATATTTTTTCCTCCTGAACCCCATCACAGCTTACTTGTGGAAACTTGAAAAACCCCATAAGTTCACTTATACAAAATGATGTATCGAAATCGAGTCCTCCAATGATAGCCATGAGATTCTTCTGGCTATCACATATGTAATTAGGGACAAATTCCTGGGATTTGAAAAGCAGGTCCAGAATGGTACGATAGGTCATCTTCGCATTCATGTAACTATCATAGATGTGGAACCCAAGAGTGATATTAGGTAAAATCTGGGAGTCCTCATTGATCTCCTTCACAGCAAAGGACAAGGCGAGGGCATGCTGGTAGAATTTGGTGATTACACTGCAAATAATTTAAATACCCCAGTTGAAAAGCTAAGCTGACAATTCTCATAAGGTTGCACCATTTCTTAAGAGTAAAAGCCATTTCTTTCTTTGATAGTAATAAAAACATAATATCCTTTTTAAAATTCTTAATAACAATCCCTGATGATATCATCTAATTTGTCTGCAAAAAAACAACCAAACATACAGAACATCAAGAACCCCCCATTTCAACCCTGAGCTAAAATATTCTCCTTTATTAGTAATTTCCACAGAGTTCCAATTTACTTTTTATACAGTATTTCCAGAAATGTATACTGCATCAAATACAAGCAGTGACTTTTTTCAAAGTACTATATTTATTTTCTATGAGATTTTAAGAAAATGGCATATGAACAGATTTATCAGGTGTCATTCATTTACTGTATGTGTATTTTGTGAGGATAGATAATGCCAAACATTTTTAAAAATTACCTCAGGAAATGTTTAAATAGAGACTTCTTGATCTGAAATTTTGTACATTTCATGTGAAACTTTTAAAAATAATATAAGAAGATTATTTCTTCTCTCATAACCAGATAGAGTTGAAAGAAAAACAAGACATAGACTACATTAAAAATGCTACATTTATCCCCTAACAGCTTTGATTCATATAAAAGATTTTTAGAAAATGATATATGAACAGATTCCACAGGCATCCCTCATTTACTGTATATACATTTTATGAGGAGAGATCATGCCAAACCTTTTTAAAAATTACCTTAATCTCAGTATCTGTTCAATAAGATGTGTGGAGATCTTTAAAAATGTATATACAATTGTTTCTTCTGCCAGAACCAGATGGAATTGAAATACACAAAAATAGATTACATAAAAGAATCCTGCATTTTTGCACAAACAACTTTTATTCATATAAGGGATTTTTGGACATCTGGATAAGATTAGATAACAAAGAAAAATTCTTACAGTGGGCTGCCATAAGGTGTTTTGGCAGGATGTTCACTGAATTTCATTTCACAAAATTGGTAAAGGAGATGAGACACCATCCCACCAATGATGAGGTCTCCAGGCTGGTACCACTCTTGTGGAACAAGGAAAGCATCACTTGCAGGGCAGCTCAGAGTAACTACTTTGTGCACCAAAAGCACCAGAAAAAGCATATTGATATTCTTGTTATTGTGAAAATGTTTTGCCTTTCATCCTACCCATTGGAAAGTACATATAAACCAATGCTTCATCTAAGGTTTAATGCAAGGGTTATATCTCAGAATTCACCTGATGAGAAAATGTAAAATTTTCCATTTGAAGATTCACAAGAGTACAATTTTATATCTTGAATATCACAATAATTTGAACAGATACTCTTCCGGAAGTGAACAGAGGGTAGAAACTTGAAGAATTTAATCTGCCAGAGACATTATTACCTCTTGTACTAAACACCCTGTGGTTGAAGATTTACTTTATACCCAAACAGATGCCTAGATTGTTGTTGAATTTAAATCCCCCTTCATCTAGCATTTTCGGCCTAGCTAAGAAAATATGGTGTTTCCACCAGGAGATAATTATTGTTTTGATGAGATAATAAGTAGCTGATGGTTCATCTGCTTTTTTCAAATGATCAATTGCAAATGAAAGTAATAGAAATGATGACTTCTGGTGAAGATGGCTAATTGAGGAGCTGCGGTGACACCGTGGTTAGAATGCAGTACTGCAGGCTATTTCTGCTGACTGCCAATGACTGGGATTTCACATTTTGAATCTCACCAGGTTAACTGGTGACTCAGCCTTCCATCCTTCTGAGGTGACCAAAAGAGGGAAGAAGGGAAATAAGGAACATGTTAGTAGATTAAAGGGAATTGTATAAATAATATTAATGGTGGGTAGTTAATTGTGATGTAAGGGAATTATATCAACCTTATTAAATGTGGATAATTAATTAAGTTAAATGTTCTTTAAGTAAAATTTGATTTTGATGATGGGTGTTGCTTACAGCAAACAGGCCAACAGATCAAATGTGAAATGATAATTTGGTTTAATTTTGAGAATAATATGGCTGAAATTGGAAACAGATGATGTAAAATGGATTATGCCTATGAGAGGATGTAAAAGAAAAGATCTGGACAACACTTTGTTCATAAAAATATATAAAAAATTGTAATAAAAAACAAAAACCTTGATCACTCAAATGAGAGATATAAACGAGACTGGAAAAAATGGATTGACTATATACAAAATAAATACGGGACCAAGAAATTCCAGTTAGCCTATGCTTAAGATCAGAAATGATTTAAATTGTTTAAAGTTAGCTCAGCAAGAAGAAGCTAAGATCAATGTAGAGATGTCATTAATTTCTTTATTTCTTTTTTCTCAATAGATTTTAGACTGTGTTTGTTAAAAATCCATACCATGTATGGGTTCTGGGAAGTCAGGGGGGAGGAGGAGGAGGGGGGTTGGTGGGAGGGTGGAGGGTGGGAGGGGTATACATTAGGCTAGACAAGAATTTGGTGGTAAACTAGAACTATTTTGACACACAAAAAAAATTGTACTCCGATGTCTCACTGATTGAGGAATGATGAAATGTTTGTTTTAAAAGAAAATAAAACTTTTGAACCCCCCCCCCCAAAAAAAACCTTGAAAAAATAAAAAGGTATTCCTTCCCTTTCTTAATCATCTTTAAGGACTTTTAATATTTATTAAACTGGGAGAGGCTCTCTTTAGCTGCAGCCTGTTATTACTTTTTGAAGATCTGGACCATTTCTTGCATAGTTGGAATGCTGCAAATTTGCACAAATTGCACACATTGTTTACTGTTTTTATGTAACACCTTAGGAATGGATAGTACAAAAATGATGAACATGTCTCTCCAAACACTGGGCATCATTTCAGCCAATATCCAAAAGATCCTAACCGGGAACAAGACAACTAGATCACCAAAATCAAATTCAATAGATGTGTTGCAAAGAAGAAAGGATTTGGTTCAGGAATCTTAGAAAATGGTGATAACACAACATCATGATCACTTCTTTTGGAACCGACAATTGTTATAAATCTTAATAATCATAAATATCATACACAAATACTTCTTTGACAAAAATGAAGAAGAATTGTTCTTATAACTTTATATACAATATTTTTCTTATAGATGGCATTCTTTTTATTTCTTTTTTAAGCAATTTTTCGGAGCCAGTAAGATGACATGATAATCTAATTTCTCTTTGTGAGTTGCTCCCTATGGTTGAGGTTAGGCCGCAAAACAATGATGTAGCATTTTGGCAGGAATATGCATCCCAGTAAAGCAGCGCTGGAGGCCAAGATGGAGAAGACCACCACAGCCACTATGGTTTTTCCTTTTGCGCTCAGATATGCTGGAAAGAAGGAGATCCACACACTACAAAAGGCCAACATGCTGAAGGTGATGAACTTGGCTTCATTAAAGCTGTCCAGTAATTTATGAGCAAGAAAAGCCACAATAAAGCTGGCAATGGCCAAGATACCCATGTAGCCCAAGATACAGTAGAATTGGAATTGGAAAGTTTATTTATAGGCTGCCCTTTTCCCTGGGGGGACTCAGGGCGGCGTACAATTCATGGGGAGGGGAATACAAACAGTAGAAGAATGAAGCTGAACCCTCATTGCATTGTAAAATCATTTTTTGGGACTCTCGGTGCATGTCCAACTCAGGGAATGGAGGAGATGTTGACAACAAAAATATACAAATCCATACTTGTAAGAGAGCATGAGAGGATAATAGCAAAAGCCAAACTTTTCCCCACCTATTTCCTCATCTGAGATCCAGGTTTAGTGGCCATGAAAGCAACAGCTACAGTGGTGGTTTTGGCCAGTACACTAGAAATGGCAACTGAGAAGGTGATGCCAAAAGTTGGTTGCCAGAGAAGGCAGGTCACTTTGCCAGGTTGGCTGAGAAAGAAGAAAGAAGAGAGAAAACAGAGCAGAAGAGAGACAAGGAAGGTTGTTGGCTTTGACAATGGGAGTATCCTGGTGCTTAACAAAGGTTCCAAGTACCCAAGAGGTCAAGAAGAAGAAACCAAGAGCTGCTGAGGCTAAACCAATTCCTGAGGTTTCTTCAAAAGTTAGAAAGACCAGCAGTTTCAGGATGCATCCATTATTGTCTTTATTTGGATAATGATCTTGTGAACATTCAAAACTGTCATCCATATTTTGAAGGAAAATCAAGGATATTTTTCCATCAAGGTATTGCATATTACTGAAAATTACCTTATTAATTTTATTCATCCAAGTAGTTTATTAAAGTTTGCTTAAGTCTAATGAAAAATGGTAGAATTCCTACCCTACCTAGATTGATTTGAAATCTTCCCTTTTGCGCATGGAACACAGTCATAGGAGCAGAACTGATTTCCCTCAATCCCTTTCTTCCAGGATCCAGGGAAACAACATTGCATCGAGAAAGTGGAAGAACCTGATGATAAAGGTAAAATATTTTGAAATTTGAGATATTTCAAAGAGTTTGTAATTTATCTCTTTTATGGAGGAGAATTACTTTTGACTTCCCAAAGGGTTCTGATTTCATCAGTAAATAAAATCACCCCAGTTGACCATCTTTTGTAAAGGCAAGCCAAATATGCAAACAATGCTTTTACACTGCAATATCATTTTTTTTTCAATTCAATGAGTGCTTGATCATCAACAGCATTTGAAAAGAATATGCCTTCGTTTCTTTTAAAAATGAGAAATCAGATAAATGGAATCATCATGGATTAAGGCATGGTCAATTCACTAATTAGGTACCTGGTTAAAAGCTGGATTCTAAACAATCACATCTTCATCAATCCATAATTCTTTCCCTTTTGGAGCCTCTAGATCAGGGGTAGTCAACCTCTTTATACCTACCACCCACTTTTATATCTCTGTTAGTAGTAAAATTTTCTAACTGCCCACCGGTTCCACAGTAATGGTGATTTAAAAAGTAGGGAAGTAACTTTACTTTATAAAATTTATAAAGCAGAGTTACAGCAAACCCCTACTGCCCACCATGAAAGCTGGAATGCCCACTAGTGGGTAGTAGCGACCAGTTTGACTACCAACTTTAACTCTCTGAAGGATCTGTTTGGAAAAGTGATCAAGTTGGTGATGTCGAATGCACCAATTGCTTCCCATTTCTCATTCAGGAACACTCTCTACCCAGCTGAATTGTTAAAAATAATGCCTTGAAGAAATGAATGGAGCTAATTGAAAGAGAATAGGAGAGAGAGGGAATCAATAGCAATAAAATAGAAAAGAGACCATCATAATCAAGTTTCATTCACTCATTCTTCATATTCCAATAACTATTATTAAATATTTACACTTATAAATTTGATAATAAATATTGCATAGAAATTTACATGTCGACCTCATTATGGCTTTGTTATTATTTTAAGTAAATATAGAATAATATAGCTAAATGAAAATAGCCTTTTGGACTTATGTAAAATCCATCATATCTGTTTTATGTCTACTGCTTAAACCACTCATTCAAGATAGATCAAATCTAATCTTTCCTCATTGGGAGAATGCTATTTGAGAGTCTGATTAATTTCTTTTAGCCAGATTTTAGAATCTGAGGCTTAAGCATTCTCTGATAGCTAAATGAGAAGAAGAGACTATTGGAAACCTGGAGTTGTTTCAAACTATGCATGTCACATCTGAAACAGCATGGGTTGCACAGGTAAACCCACCAGTGGCTGGCCAGGTTAGGTGGTCTTAATAGAATGGACCTTATAAATTCATTTTAGTTTGGCTTTTACTCCAGTGCCCTAGAGTCCCAAAGGTGACTTTTAGCTGCAGTGAACCTTCTCCCCCACATCCTCATAAGTATTACAAATAGGGCTGAACTGTGTGGCAAGACCCTGTAAAGTGGAGCCACAGGAAGCCAGACGTGGATGAGAGATAGAACAGAGAAGTTGGTATGAATATCTGCTTTTGTATTTTTCCAAGATGTACTTCCCTGTTCTGAACAGGGGTTTTTACGTTTTGTATGAATACGCCTCTTTAAACGCCCTCTGATTGACGAAGTTTGATTAAAGGTATAAAATCACTGCCCTGGGCATAGCTCAGGTCAGTTCAGATTTTGGTGTGTGAACACGCTGAACTCGATGCATCCAATAAACCTGTTTCTCTTCCTTCGTGGTCTCAAGTCCTGATCTTTCGTAAGTAGATTACAAACCACAATCTGCTGCAACATTTTTGGCGAGCCAGCCAGGAGTTGAGGGGTCTTTGGGACCCTCTGGAATGTCCACCCCGGTGTCAGAGCTCATCTTGTCAGGGGGAACCTCCCTGGCGCCAACGGACCCGTTTGATCCGAGGGACTTCCCAGCAACAGAGGGCTCTGGCAGCAGCGTTTGGCAATTCCAAGAACCACCAGAGAAGGACCAGAGACCAGGCATCTAAAGGCATCAAAAGGCTGGCCAGCATCGCAGGAGGGAAGCCAAGTACATGAGGCAAGTACTGTGGGAACCCTATTTAGGCCCGGACTCCTTGTTGAGCCGGAGGTGAGGCCTGATCTCCCTCACTAGGTGAAAGGTTTTGGGGAGGATTGTCTAGTGTATGTGTATGTATGTGTGTGTGATTGAGGGGGGCTACTGCATTTCCCTACGATAGCCGTGTCCATCCGGTATCCTGGGTCAGAAGCCTGTGTGGGGTGATTGCTACATTTTTGTTGTCTGGTACCCTGGGAGGACCATGGGGGGAGGGCAGCAGTGTTCCCTAGACCCCATTACATTGTATGTAAAATCATTTTAAAGAAGGATATGTGACTCAGGATTATGGCATTGAGTGGAGCAGGCATGAGCTTAAAAAGTTTTGTGAATCTGAATGGCCCACTTTTGGTTTTGGGTGGCCCAACAAAGGCACTTTTGATCTCAACATAGCTTTGAATGTCCATAGGTTAGTGTTTGATCCTGATCAAACAGGATCCATATATTGACGTGTAGTACAATTTGTTGAGGAGACAGCTTGGCTAAAAAAAACAAATGCAAAAGGCCAACAGTGTATTCTTATGGCTGTTCGAGTTGCACACCCCAAATGTCCCAAGCAGAGACCACCAATCCTAGCTAGTGCCCCAGAAGACTTGCCAGAACAGGAAGAGGATCACCACGACCCTCACCACGACCATGCCAAAGGGGGGCCACACTTAGTAGCTCAAGAGACTTGAGGGCATCAACAAGCCGAGCATCTGTGGAGTGGATAGAGTGAGGGCTGGACGGTGTGACCTCTATGATGTCAGAAGAAAGTCCTGTCAGAGGGACAGGGGATGGGGACCCTCTGAGCTCACCAGAATTTTGGGAGAAGAAGGAAGAGGAGATAGAGCAGTCTGAAGAGAGGGAGAAGATTAGAATTGCAGTGTCTGACATTCTAGAACCTGATGTTCCTGCTCACACCAATCTAGCTGACTTTATTGAGCAACGCTTCCCTTCAAGGGACCCGAGATGGAGCCCCTATGACCCCCACCAGTTGACTCTGCTACGTAATCATCAACAGTTAATTGTAAGGGCTGTCTGGCTGGGAGGAAAGCCAGCCACTAAAATGTCTGAACTCTGCCGAAAGCCCCGAGTTTTTTTTTTTTATGGTAACCACTAACCTTCCTGAAAATGCTCGGATGCTAGCTATGACCTTTATTTCTCAGTCATCCGACACAAGCTGTAGAAGCTGGAAGGGGCACTGGGGAAGCCCCTCAATGAGCTTATGGAAGTAGCTAGAAAAACTTTTGTCAATAGAGACTTGTTGGAGGAAAAGAAAAAACAAATCAAAAGATGCAGAAAAAAAGCAGAAGTGCTCGCGGCAGCAATTAGGGAGGGGAACAGGGCCCCACCCTTGGGACGGAACCGATGTGCCATCTGTTATGAACATGGCCACTGGGGAGGGGACTGCCCCAACCGGGACTGGGCTCCACCCCCTGAGGAAAGGGAAGATGACCGCCCTAGGATGCCAAGGGATCCCTCCCCTACCAAGCTGCCCTAGGAGACGTGAATCTCACAGGAGGCCCTTCAATGGCATGCAGAGGAAAATGGTTTTCAGTCATTGATTCAAAAGATGCTTTCTTGTTTGCCTTCGAATGCCCAGTCACAGGCAGAAAGCAGCAATATGCTTGGACACGTTTGCATCAAGGCTTTGAAAAAAACTCCCCCACCTTATTTGGAGCTGCATTAGCCATGGATTTGAAACTTTTAGACATTGCCCCACCTGATGTGGTTTTGCAAGATGTAGCTGACTTGTTGGTCACAGGCCAGACGGAGGAAGCTTGTCATGCCAATGCAGCAGCCCTACTGCTCCTGCTACGAGGCCTCTCGGACCAAAGCCCAATTAGTCCAATTGGAAGTTAGGTATTTGGGCTACAACATCCAGCAGGGACAAAGAACTTTGGGCCATAAGAGGAAGGAAGCCATTTGCCAATTGCCGGCCCCACGAAATAGGAAGGAATTAAGGAGCTTTTTGGGGGCAGCAGAATTTTGTCGCATTTGGATTCTCAATTTCACATTGTTAGCAAAGCCACTCTATGAAGCTACCAAGGGGACCGGAAAAGGAGCCCTTGAGGTGGGAGGAAGAGGAACAGAACAGCTTTTTGGAATTGAAGCATGCTGTGACTCAGGCTCCTAGTTTTCTGACTTGACAGCCTTTTCAGTTGTTTGTGGACATTAAGCAGAATATGGCCATTGGGATACTGACCCAACAGTTGGGAACATGGTATCGTCCGGTTGCATATTTGTCCAAACAGCTGGATCAGGTGGCCAAAGGGTGGCCAGCCTGTCTCAAGGCTGTGACAGGAACTGCCCTACTTACCCAGGAAGCCATTAAGCTCACCTTTGGACAGCAATTAAATATCTACACCCCCCATGCTCTTTGGGCTGTCCTAGACCAGAAAGGTCATTTGTGGCTTACCAATCCATGAATGTTGAAATACCAGGGGCTTATTACACATAACCCCCTCATCAAGCTTGTCCAGTCATATGCTTTGAATCCAGCAACCTTGTTGCCTGAACCAGACTCTGAAATCACTCATGATTGTTTGCAAACTATTGAAGAGACCTATGCCAGCCGCCCAACCCAGATGCAACCCTTTTTACAGATGGAACCAGCTTTCTACATTAGGGCATGCGAAAAGCAGCTTATGCTGTAGTCACCCTTGATGATGTGTGGGAAGCCATGCCCCTACCACCAGAAACCAGTGCCCACTTGGCAGAACTACATGCCCTCACAAAGCTTTGGAATTGGCATGAGATCTACGAGTCAACATTTACACAGAGTCCAAATAGGCCTTCCTAACCGTCCAAGTCCATGGAGTTTTAGGAAAAAGCTCTTCACAGGAAAGAGGCCTCATCACAGCTGGAGAAAAGGACATCAAATATGGCCCAAATTGTGCATTTGTTGGACAGTGTATGGGCCCCCAAACAAGTTGCCATTATGCGTGTATGGGTCATCAGAAAGGGGTTTCGACAACTGAAAGAGGAAACAACAAAGCTGATCAAGTTGCCAGAGCAGCAGCCTTGGATCCCCCTTCTTTACAGGCCACATGCCTTACTCTGTGGACCCCGGCTCAGGAAGAACAACCCCCATCGTATAGTCACTCAGGAACCCAGCAAGCTGAAGCAATAGGGGTGGAACTACTAGATGGGTGGTAGGTTCTGCCGGACACAAAGGTGTTTGTTTCCCAGCAGTTGGCATGGGATGCTGTCTCCTCCCTGCATAAGCATTTGCACTTAGGAAAAACGGCTTTGAAAAAAGCCTTGGCTCAGGGAGGTCTAGCCTGGCAGCTGCTGTTTGCTCTCAATGTTAGGTATGTGCTGCTAATAACCTATGTCAAGGCCCAGTTCAAGTGGGAGAGTCAAGAGGGCAGATCACACCATAGAGGATAAGTTGGCCAAAATTTGTCAGGAAACCCATCTCAAATGGCCGGATGATGCCCACAGCATGGCGTTGCTGGCAAAGAGGTGCGCTCTCACTGAGGAGTTGGGTGTCTCGCCATTTGAGTTGTTGTATGGGAGGGTTCCTAATTTGCGTGGCCCACAGGTGTTGCCCAACCCCAAGTTACAGACATGGTGAAGCTCAAACAGTTGCCAGCCCTGAATGCCATAGTCCACAAATTGCAAAAATATGTTCTGTCTTGTCATTCTCATGGAATTGTAACTCCAGTCCACAACTTCCACCCAGGACAAGAAGTCTGGGTGAAGGACTGGTAGAAGGAACTATTGGGCCCCAAATGGTGGGGGCCATATACGGTTGTTGTTTTTTCTCCCCTTGTTGTTAAAGTAGCTGAAATTAAACCTTGGATTCACTGGACTCGTTTTAAATCCTCTGCGAAAGCTTACTGAAAGGCCTCCAGTGACCCTGCCAAGCCTCTATACCTCACGTTTCGGAAATACCAGGAGGAACGCCACCTCTTCTGCGGATACACGGGAAGCTGTCGCTTTATGAACAGGTGGTGAAGAACCAACACCCTCTGCAGGTATCGCTCCAGGTGCCGTCGACACCCATCGCACAGGCAACATACCGCGTCTACCATGGAAACTCCGCCCCGTCCAATGCCCAGGCACAGCCATGGAGACTGACTGGCGCCTACGCCAAGCTGCGTGCATTAGGAGAGGCCTGATGCCGGCAGTTCTGATAGTGGTTTTTCTCCTATTCATTTCTATTCTCATTGACTCTCTTTATCTCTATCAGGCAATCTTGGCCAGAGCAAAGGATGAGGCCTCACTGGGGGTGTGGGAGGTTCCGACTGATTACGAGGACCCAACCCCCTCTCCTGCTCCATCCTTTCCTATAGGGGGGAATGAGGATAATGAGGGTATTCCCCAACAACCGGAAGCTAGGCCCCTCACCTCTACAAATGACTCCCCTCCGCAGGTAACTTCTGAGCCAATGCTAGAAGAAATGGGTTCAGGGCCTTTCCCCATTTACAAGGACTGCTTTTATCAGGGTGAACATTTTGTGTATAATGAACGCTGGTTATTAAATTGCCATCCCGAGGAGGGGCTATCCCCCTGTTCAGAGGAGACAGGGAACTATTGGCAGTGTTGCATGAACCCCAATGTCACAACTTGGGCACCAAACAAACGATACAATTCAACGATTAGGTGCCATCACAAAAAGCCCATTCAGAGACCCTTCCCAGACCTCTTTCCAGAAAGGACAAGGGTTCAGGTGAAGCGGGCACCCCTTGATTTCAGTCTGAAAATGGAATATGACATAACTTATGACCAGATTCCCATAATAGTGGAGATAACTTGTCAGCTTATTGGGGATGTAGGGAATCAGTGGTTTCTACAATGGTGGTCAGAGGATGAGAACCTGTCAACATGAATGCACAAGGTCTGAGTAAGTACTGGCACATAGGTGTATCACGCAACAATCGTGCTAAAGCCAGTTGCCTGGAGGTCTGGATAACCCAATACAACTACTTGGAAACATATCAATGCCATGCGGGGACACTTGACAAAATCCTCAGCAGAACCGCTATAGCCACCCTAAATACACAGGGAAAGGGAATGGTGGTTCTGGACCCACTCCTACAACAGGGTAGGAACCCCCGTCCCACATGGACCCCTCAGGAGGGTGGGAGGGGCAGCCCACAAGGGAAGGAAAAGGGAGCCCCAAGGGAACCCAGGGCCACAAGGGAGGCCATTACCCCCGCTCCATTGGAATGCACTCAATGCCTGCAGGATCCACACAAGGACAAAAGCAAAAAAAAGCCACAAAACCCCATCTAGCACTTCTGTTGCCCATCCAATCACGACAGGTGCTAGGGGTCCTGGTGTATGACTCAGTAGGCCCCATCCGTCAGAAGAGGGAGGTGGACACAGCCTTCTCTAACTTTCCTTGTAAGGAACTGGCTGAATACGAGAAATTTGACATGTGGAACTCAGAGAGAATCGAATGCACCTATGGGAGGGCCACTTGGGCAGAAGATGGGTCTTGGGGTTACCGCACCCCATTTACATGATCAATCAATCATGCGTTTGCAGGCAGTATTGGACTTGGCTGGGGAAAGGATTGATAAATCTTTGAATATCCTCTCCACTGCCACTGACAAACTCTATGCTGCAGTGTACCAAAATCGATTGGCTCTTGATTACCTCCACGCAAGGGAAGGAGGGTCTGTGGGAAGTTCAACTTGTTTAATTGCTGCCTTCACATTGATGAGACTGGACGTGTCATTAAGCAGCAGCTCACCACAGAAATGAGGCAACTCACTCATTTCCCAGGGTAGGAATGGAAAGGATTTGATTTCACCTCCACTTCTAACTCCTGGTTCCCAAAATTGCCAAGGTTGCAGGCCATCATTGGCTTGATTTGCCTGATCGCAGCAGGCTGTGTAATCATCCCCTGCCTTATGCCAATCTTTGTCCGCACTATCACAAACTCCTTACCCCTCTTGATGGAGAAATGGGCTACTGCAAAGGTCCTGGCCCTGGTGGGACGCTCAGAAAAAGGACGCTCGAGCAAATATGTTGGGCTCATGATTCATGGAGAGGAACCTGCCATTTATGAAACTACACAGTAATCTTAGGATTGGGTGAAGTTTCAATAGGGGGGAATGATACAGCATGGGTTGCACAGGTAAACCCACCAGTGGCTGGCCAGGTTAGGTGGTCTTAATAGAATGGACCTTATAAATTCATTTTAGTTTGGCTTTTAGTCCAGTGCCCTAGAGTCCCAAAGGTGACTTTTAGCTGCAGTGAACCTTCTCCCCCACATCCTCATAAGTATTACAAATAGGGCTGAACTGTGTGGAAGCCAGACGTGGGTGAGAGATAGAACAGAGAAGTTGGTATGAATATCTGCTTTTGTATTTTTCCAAGATGTACTTCCCTGTTCTGAACAGGGGTTTTTACGTTTTGTATGAATATGCCTCTTTAAACGCCCTCTGATTGATGAAGTTTGATTAAAGCGTAGCTCAGGTCAGTTCAGATTTTGGTGTGTGAACACGCTGAACTCGATGCATCCAATAAACCTGTTTCTCTTCCTTCGTGGTCTCAAGTCCTGATCTTTCGTAAGTAGATTACAAACCACAATCTGCTGCAACACATCTAAGAAGGACTACATTTCTTTCCTCTAAATCTCTGATAAAGAGAGAAAGCTCAGCTTGTCATTCTGAAAAGTTCATGAACCACATAAAAAGTTCTTAGAGAATTCATCATTTTTGGAAGCAACAATAAAAAGCAATGTAAACTATCATTTTAACTCACTCTTATTGTGCAATCTATGATAAATCACCATAGATTGCACAAAAAAACCATGATTTTTGTAGCAGCTTCTGGATGATCATAATAGCAGAATACCTAAATGACAAAATAACAACATGCTGAAGGTGATGAACTTCTGCATCTGTTTTAAACAACACAACTTCACAGTGTTAGAAGGGACATTGGAGGTCTTATAGTCCACCAGAAGCTCAAGAAGACCCTACAACAATTTAAACATATGACTCTCCTATCTCTTCAAAAAAAATTTCTAGTTATGTAGCACCAGGATTTCTAAAGGCATGTTTGTTCCATTAATAAATTGTACCTTATTTCTATGTTTTTCTCATACTTAAGATGATTCCATATGCATAAAATATTAAGAGTTTCCATGAAAGGTTCAAAACATAATTCTACATTAAACTGCTCATTGAAATAAAAGGAGAGTCCAATTCAAAGGGAATACCTGCCAAGGCTGCAGATTTGGAAGATCAAGTTTTTTCCTTATCGTAGTTTTCTTCCTATTGAAACCCAGCATGTGTAGAGCCTGTAAAGCATGAGCCACAGCATGAACAGCATTGTAGATGCTGTAGCTTTGCCCAGTCATTTACATTTCAAATATAGGTGCAGGAAGATCCTCCAGCTTCATCTCTCCAGTGCCCTGCCTACTGTGTGTTTCTTGTAAGTCTGGTTTTGGAAAAGAACAATCAAATGACTGTTCCCAGACATTCTCCCGAAACCCATCTCTGTAATCTGAAAGAGGATTGAGGGTCTGAAGAAATTCTTTGAAACCTACAACATCTGTTGAATGAACAGTGAAGGAAAGAGCCCCATCGAACATCTGGAGCTCCCATGTGATTTGAATGCCTGATAATACAAAATCAATCTGTGCAGTCATGATCCACACATTTCTAAATAATGCACTTTCCCTGTTTTCAGGGTCTACCAGAAATGTGACAAATCTCAGCCACATAATTATCCAGACTTCTCCATAGACAAGAAAAACATTGGCTTTGCTATTCATCATATTAATGGGAATCATTGAGATTATTTGATAAATTTCTGGAAAGTCTTCAAAGCTGAATTGTTGAACAAGCCTTTCCATGAACAATGAGCAGATTCCATTCTGTGCAAGTAAGGGCTGTATTTTCTGTAGGAAATTATCTCCATTATTGTTATCAATAGTAAATATCCCAATCCATGTCCACCTGAAATGAAGAAGCAGTTGGATTATCCCAATGTACTGATGGTCCTCTTTGGGGACCATAAAATAAAGTGAAGTGAGTTTACTGAAATTCCTCTTGGGCTAATGAGCCGTATGTCAGCCGAAAGAAAATCTAATAAGATTCTTTTGAGTCTTTAGATCAAATTTAATTTTGCTACCTTGTTTTTAGAAAAATATATATCCAAGGAGCATTTTCCCCCCAGCACTCTTCTAAGAATACACTGACAAATATCTTGAACTAGAAGACCTCCAAGTTCCTTTCCAACTATGTTTTTGTTTTATTCTGAGGATGTTCTCATTGCATGAAAATATTTGGTTTTTTTCCCCAACCACTCCAAAATTTAACATTAGACTTTCTATTATTAACCTCATCCCATTCATAAGAGGTCTGTAAGGGGCATGCATGTGCACCAATGTGCCTACCGTCCCTGTCCTAATGTCAGTTTTTATTCATATCCATTCCTTGTCTTCAAAATCATGTTTATACTTATATATGTTATCAAATACATGGTTGATGAAATAAAAATAAGTATCAATGAAACAACAAAATCCAAAGAGGAATTCCAATAGGGGAAGGGAGCCATCTTCTGTAATATCTACTCTTTTCACAGAGTTTAATTGTGGATTCAAAAGGTCGACTTCCAAGCAATTTATCCTGATAGATAGTAAATATTGAAAATTTCCTCAGAGATTTAGATGAGACTGTTAAGAAGGCTATGGAACCATAACTTTTTTTACTACATACATTAGGGCTGGGTAGTATGTTGCCAGCTGTCATGGAGAAAGGAAGGGAAGGAGGGAGGGAGGGAGGGACGGAGGGAGGGAGGAAGGAAGGAAGATCTAAATTAAGACAGGTTCTCCACTGAACCTTGGATTCCTAGAGATTCTTTCTATATCATTGGACTTATGTAAATAACATGAAAAGGTGAATTAATAAGGGGAGGTGAGAAGCAATTTTCCAACCAACTTCTTTCAACATACTTCAGTTCTTATAACCACATACTAGCTGAGGTGTAAAGCTTATGGGAGGATTAGAAATCATGATCCAGAACCTTTCCTACAACAGCAAAATAACTGTCAAATTGTGTGATTTGGGCAAGGGATATTAATGTGGATGTTCTTCCACATTTAAAAATATGACTGAGGACAATGTTGCGAGGAGGTTTTGGGGAGAGGAAGGAATCTCAGAATCAGAAGAGATCTGGAAGGGGACCTTGGAGGTCTTTTAATCCAGCCCCCAGTTCAAGCAGGAGACCATATACCATTTGAGACAGGTAGCTGTTTCTTCCTAAAATCCTCCAATGATGAAGCATCCACAACTTCTGAAGCTTAGTTCTTTCATTGGTTAATTGCTTCCACTGATAGGAAGTTTCTTCCAAATTCCAGGCTGCTTCTCCCCCTGATTATTTTTCATCCATTGTTTCTTCTCCTGCCCTCGGCTGCTTTGGAAAATAAATCATCTTTGTGGCAGCCTCTCAAATACTGGAATACTGCTGTGAAGTCCCCCCTAGTCCTTCTTTTATCCAGACTAGCCAAACCCAAATCCTGCGATCGTTCTTCATATATTTTAGTCTCCAAACCTTTAATCACCTTAGTTTCTCTCCTGTGCACTTTTTCCAAAGTCCATTTTTTTGCACTGTAGGGACCAAAACTGGATTGCTAAGTAGTATTATGAAACTCATAAATTGCAAGAAGGGAAGTTTTCACTTTGAAATTAGTGGGCATTTAAATGATTAAAAATTGATTCTCTCACTCCATTGTTTTCAGCATTCTCTTTTATTCTGAGCAAGGCTCAGAATAATTATCCAACATATGAAAGAAAAGGTGGAGAGGTGCTATCTAGGTTTTGAAGAGAAATTGGAACAGATTATAAGAGCTACTGCCTTGCATATCACCTTCATTTGCTGATGGGGAAAGAACGCAGAACTATCAAATTGCAAAAAAAATAATATATTTAAGGCAAAAGTAATCAATTTGGCTACATTCAGGACTCATAGGATAAAAAAAGTTTTATGTCTTTATTAGTTGTCCCTTCTTATTTAGATCGATGTCCACAGGAGAGCAATGAGAAAGCTGTAAGTGAGGTTCCTGTTATTGGCTTTAACAATTGGAATATCTTGATGTTTAGTGAAGATCCCGAATAGTAAAATTGAGATGAAAGACAAGAAGATGGCTGTGACCACCAAACAAATCCCCAAAGGCTCTTGATAAGTCAAGTAAGTTGTAGTTTTTTGAAGACAACTATCTTGATCTTTGTTTGGATAACGATCTTCTGGACATGGAAAACAATCATCTAAGTCTGGAAAAAAGAAACAAAAAAGAAAACCATTCGTAAAAACACTTATTTTTTTCAGTGACAATAATCGGTAATACACCAGATTCACTCAATAGTTTTGACTTTTCTTAAAATCACCATTACTTTTACTTCCTAAAGAAAGGTCAAAGGAAACATATCAGAATTAGGAAGAGTCTCCAGCTTCTCTTCTCCAGTGCAGATCCTTTCAGCATTCTCATCTGTAATATCACTGGGGAATGAACAATCAAATGCATCTTTCCAAAAATCCCTTATGAACCCATCTTCTTTTTCAAAGTTCAGGCTTCTCTTCCACATAAATTTTTGGAAACCTGTTAAGTCTTTTGAATGAATTGCAAAGGACAGAGCACCATGGAGAAAATCAATGGGCAAGTGTCTTTGCATTAGAATGGAGGTAAAATCCATCTGAGCTGCCATTATCCAAACTTTGACCTTTCTCTCCTTTGGAATATCATCAGTATCTAAAATATAGATCATTAGTCTCAAAATCATAATGCTTGTAACTTCAGCATTCAAGATCACTGCAGTGACTGTACTCTCCATGATCACTTTATATATTTTATGTCCCTCCTCCACCATTTCAGCAGCATCACTACCATTATTATATACATTATGTGGGGTAGACATTCCATAAAGTCAACACAGATTCCTCTCTCTGAGTACATGGAAAGACTCTTTTGAATGAACCTCTCTCTATCTTCCTCATACAGAGAAATCAATCCAACCCAGGTCCATCCAAAATACAACAATAAGTGTAATATTCCTTTAAGTTTGTGGATCTCATCTGGGAACATCCATTTGACAAAATGTGCTCCTGTTTCCTTATTCATCAGTGGAGCTGATCCATATGAAATCTAAATACGGAAAAAGAATACAGGCAAAAAATATATTTTTTTCAATCAATGTGAAGTGTTTGATGTACAAGTTTGTTAGTTGTCACCCTTGCTTAATTTTTGAATGCAGTCCCCAAGCTTCACATAAGCCAATCTTTTGCATTTGATACCAATGGCATAAAAGTATTTCTTACTAGTTTAACAACTTGGCATCAGGAAGTTTCAATATGTTTAAGAAAAGCAGTGGTTGTTGATTTCCATTGCAGATCATGAATTGGTTGTATTGAAGTTTTAGAAAACCCATCACAAGAACTCAATATTCCAGTTTTGATCTCACCTGAGGAAACTTGTAGTTACACAGAGCGGTTGCCATGTTGACACAGGTTTTAGTCTGGGGTCCTCCAATGACAGCTATTGTATTGGTCTGGTCATTACATTTGTAGTTGGGGATAAATTTATGTTCTGTAAATAGAAATTCCATTGCTAAATGATAAGTTGTACTTTCCACAGGATAGTTAGTAGCAATGTGGAAACCCAGGGTGACATTGGGTAAAATCCCAGGATCTTCATTAATCTCCTTTACAGCAAATGCCAGAGCCAAGGTGTGTTGGTAATTATGAGTGAGGAACATTCAGTGAAAGTTATAAACAATGTCAATATGATTTTTCCTTCATAATTATATAGTAAATTTTTTTTTAATTTTTACCTATATAGTTGTCCTTATTGTTTATTCTGGTCATCTGGCATATGATAACCCTACAATAGCCCTAGATTGTATGGATTGGAAAGTACTGGTGTGGGGAATTATTCTATAGCCCACTTTTTTCTCTATTTAAGTCCCTTTTTCTGGAAAACTGTCCTATTCATGGTAAGATATACAGTCTGTATTCCAGGATTAATTTGGTTGTTTGCAATATTCCTATCTAGAGTGAATAAGGGGAGATATGATTTCAATCTTCAGTCCTTCGGGATTGGGTGGCCTATAAATTTATTAAATACGAAATACGAAATACTAATCTTATGCTTATAACATTTGTAAAAATAATTTGACATTGGGCATTTGTATTTTGTAAAAATAACAATCCAATTCCATTACCCACCACAGTTTTCTGCATTCCATAGTGACATGCGAGAGGGAAAAAATCAGAAATTACCAGAATATATATATACTATTTTCAGAACAGTCCTATTTTAGTTTAATCATGATTTTCTCTTAATAACACAAAGGTCTGTGAATGTTCTTTATGGAAAATAACTTTTGTAATAGTAAAATTAAAAGCAACAATACTTCCTTCATTTGACACTTCAGAATTCAGGGAGTTTAAATTTCTCTTAGCTTTAGAATTAAGATATGGCTAAGGACAGGGATGAGGGAACATGGTGATTCAGTGGCTAAAACGATGAGCTTGTCAATAAGAAAGATCAGCAGTTCTGTGATTCAAATCCCTAACGTCACATAACAGAGTGAGCTCTCATTACTTGTCCCAGCTTCTGCCAATCTAGCACTTCAAAAGCATGTAAAAAAAACAAGTAGAAATATAGGGACCACCTTTGGTGGGAAGGTAACAGTGTTCTGTGTGCCTTCAATTGGAATGTCTTCGGAGAGCACTGGCTCTTTGGGTTTGAAACAAAGATGATCACCGCCCCCTAGAGTCAGGAACAACTAGCACTTATATGTGAGGGGAACCTTTATGTTTAAGGACAGGGGTGGGATTCAGCCGTTTCAGACTGGTTTGGACAAACCGGTGGTTAAATGGTTTGAATCCCACCAACTGGTTAAGGATCATATGGTATGGTAACTATTTTACAGAAGGAGGAAGGAAGGAAGGAAGGAAGGAAGGAAGGAAGGAAGGAAGGAAGGGAGGGAGGGAGGGAGGGAGGGAGGGAGGGAGGGAGGGAGGGATGGAGGGAGGGAGGGGGAGGGAATATTATGTGAATGACAATAAGGATACTTACAGATACTGATCAAGGACATCGTGTGAAGGAACACTTTGAAAAGTGATCTCATTTAAAACAAATAACACCTAATAAATGATAGCAGCAATGATTAAATCCCCTGATTGATAATACTTATGAACAATTGGAAGAGGATCTCTGAGGTTGCAGATGGGGACTGAAGAAATGCACATTGCCTCAGAAAAATAAAATAAAACCAGTGTTCTGAACAGAAGCAACTTAATATATAATATAGTCATAGTACAAATCAAAGTGTAACTTCAATGTTACCATCCCACTGGTGAGCTAAAACATAAGAAATCAGCCTCTCATGAACATTTTATAAAGTGAAGTATCACAAATTAAATGTGCATCTTTCTTGTTCCCTGTAGTTTTAATTCTATATTTTTGAGCTGGTATTAATGCAATTGACAGGGGTTTTTTTGCCTCAGTTCATGTTCTCTCATGTTTGTTAGGATTCCCTTGATACTTGGAGAAAAGAAGAATAGTTTTTAATTTGATAATTACCTGGGAGATAATAGCTTACTTGAGGAACTTCCTTCCCTGCATTTTTGTAAAATGTCAAAAGAAAACATTGATTTTATCTTAGCTTTACTACTGTGAACTTTTGAAACTTAGATGTAGAGTACAAAATGAGGAAGAAACTTGGGAACATTTTGTTCTAAATGTGTTTTCATGTTGGGGAGATGCATATGTGAGGTCCTTAGGGGTCTCTGAGCTTGGTTGTTTTCTTGCAGATATTTCATTACCCAAACTAGGAAGCATCAGCAGTGCAGAACAGTTGATGTTACCTAATATGGGTAATGAAACATCTGCAAGAAAAGAGCCAAACTCAGAAAGCACCATTTCAACCCTGAGCTACAAATGTTCTCATTTATAAAAGCTCATGTATAATCAAGTCCTAGATTTTATTCCTTGAAATATAGTTTTAAAAGAAGGTAAATTCATTTACTGCAGCCCTTTTGTCAATTTCTGCTCAATGCAGTATATATTAAGAAAAGCGAGGCTATAACATGATTCTTGAGGTCAAGGATAGTTTGAAAAGAGGAAATAATGCTGAACTCATGGTATGAATCAATGAATTAATATGTAGTTGTTAGGTACGCTCCCCGTTGGGAGAGCGAATGCGTTCAGAGAAGCTTTGTTAGAGTTGGGTTGGCGAACACACAAACCAGCATACAGAGACACTGCAGTTTAAATAGGCTTTTATTTTCGTGGAAATAGAGATATCAGAGTCCATCAAACAGTCTATGTCATACATGGATAAGACAGCCAGTCACCAATGTCTTTCAGTTAAGGGATAATCCAAATCACATAGTCCATAATCATACAAACAGTCCGATACTAAAAGTTTGCTAGCAGTTGCAAAACTTGCAATAGCTCACAGCACTTTCTAACAGCCAGCTTCCAAAACACTTAGATCAAATCAGCCCAGCATCTAACAAAAGAGAGCTAACAGTCATTCTGGCTCCCTCTTATGGCCGATTGAGAAAACAGCAACCAATCACATTTTACAGTATGATTTAAAGAAACAGGTATAGCATTGTTACATGTTTTATATATTGCCAACCCAACCATTAGATTATATTCCTAACAGTAGTTATTTACATATTGTACTTATTTGTCAAATTTAGATGGCTACCCTTTTCACAATAAATAATTCCAGGTGGTGTATCATAAAAAAACTATAAACATGTCAAATGCAGTGACATAAACAGCCAATTATAATAGCAGTAGACTTATATACCGCTTCATAGGCCTTTCAGGCCTCTCTAAGCGGTTTACAGAGAGTCAGCATATTGCCCCCAACAATCTGGGTCCTCATTTTACCCACCTCGGAAGGATGGAAGGCTGAGTCAACCCTGAGCCGGTGAGATTTGAACCACTGACCTGCTGATCTAGCAGTAGCCTGCAGTGCTGCATTTAACCACTGCGCCACCTTGGCTCTTAATATATGCCACTGGTTCCTGAAATCTGCAGTATGACAAAGTCAAGTCTTGATGGATTTTGAACAAATAAGGAGGGCAGATTTTGAACAAATAAGGAGGGTTTTTTTCTGCCATGGTGAGCACCCTATGAAAAAATTCTTTGCAAGGGTCATTTTGCTGGCTTCTACAAGGCTTTTAAAATATGGTTTTGACAACCGGCCTAGGAATAACATAATGGAGATGTTTATAACATAATTAACTGGAATTTATTCTCTTGCATCTTTGTTATCATTTTGTTTTTACCAATTTAACTTAAATTGATTGCATTTTTAATATATATGGATTATGCTATTATGTATGCTACCCAGTATCATGATATGGAGGGGATGGGGTGGCTCAGTGGCTAAGATGCTGAGTTTGTCGATCAGAAAGGTCAGCAGTTTGGCAGTTCGAATCCCTAGCACCACATAATGGAGTGAGCTCCTCTTACTTATCTCAGCTTCTGCCAATCTAGCAGCTGGAAGCATTTAAAAATGCAAGTAAACAAATAGGGACCACTTTGGTGGGAGGGGAACAGCATTCTGTGCACTTTCAGCATTTAGTCATGCCAGCCACATGACCATGGAGACATCTTCAGACAGCGCTGGCTCTTTGGTTTTGAAACAGAGATGAGCACCGCCCCCTAGAGTCAGGAATGACTAGCACATATGTGCAAGGAGAACCTTTACCTTTATTATGACATGAGGTGATGGTGGGTGGCAAAAATAATAGATAAATAAATGCACATTAAATCATGGTCTTGAAAAAGGTGAATTGCAGGTGAATCAGGGAAGGTGAGAAGAAATTCTGCAACACCACTTTCTTCAGGTGGTAGATATTAGGTAAATAGGTTGTTTGAAAAATGTTTTGATATTCCACCATGTAAGAATTGGGATGAGATCTGAATTATTCGTGTAAAAAGAAGGAACCTGACAGATTCCATTTTGAATAAAATACATATCTATGTTGCTTGCTCAGGCTGGAAAAAATACTGCTTGTAACAGCATTTCATGCTTTGCTGACAGCCTGGGTCACTTTGACCCAGCTAGGAATAGCCCAGATGGGAACTTGGAAGTCCCCTTTGATACGGATATGTTTTTGGGAAGTCAGTACTTATCTTGTTATTGTTTAAACGGTGGGAACAGAGGAAATGGAGAATTTTTGGTAAAATTTAAAATATCATTTGTTCTTGACATGCCGGTAACAGGAATTTCCCAGAAAACAATGCAGGAAATTTATTTTTGGGCTATAGCTTAATTATTGCCAACTATTGTCAATATGGCCAAGTATTGTTATCGATCACGCCAAATGCATTTATGTAATTGTATTATGACACACTTTGATAATACCCATGAGACTTCGACTTGTGTATTTAAGTATTACCTGTTGTAATGCTCAGTATTCTCCTCCTGAGAATCCTTTCATGTGCATGACAGTTATCAATAAGACTCGTTCTTATTGATTAATAAAGCTTTTTGTTTCCTATAATCTCCTTGTTTAATTTTTCTTAATAAATAGAAATATATCAGGGATATTTTTCTCACACACAAAGTTAATTGTCTGCCCAAATTGGGGATTCATGCACAAATTATTCAGAATACAGAACAGTTTCTTTTAAATAAAAAAGAGGAAATCATGGGCTTGCTTGGAAAGAAATGAATGCATCTTTGGAATGGACAATGGGGACATTAAAGGTGTGAATGTCAACTTTGAAAACTCTCAGCAATGATCCCACTAGCTAGACATCAAAGTTCAAACACACAGAATTGGAGGCCACTCAATTCGGGTAAGGCTGAATTAGAACAAGTCAATTAGTCTTCAGATCAGTGGTGGGTTTCAAAAATTATTCGAACCTACTCTGTGGGTGTGGCCTCCTTTGTGGCAGTGGCTTGCTGCCCATGTGACCGGATCGGAGTGGCTTGCCGCCCATGTGACTGGATATGAAGATGCCGACGACACTTGTCAGAATCACCTTAAATTACCTCACACACAGCACTGGCATGCATAAGAATATGATGTAAACTTTTAAAAGGCATCTTTGGTTTGCATTAAAACAACTTCAACAAACCCAATGTTCTGATTGCACCACAAACGCAGTAGTCATCCTTACCTTTCACAGAGGCACTGAGTTTTATAAATATGAGCATGATAGTGTAGAATAATGATATCCAAGAACCAGCGGTGGGTTTCAAAAATCTTTGGAACATCTTCTGTAGGTGTGGCCTGCTTTCCGGGTCGACTGGTGGAACCTCTTCTAACCGGTTCAGTAGATTTGACGAACTGGTTCTACTGAATAGGTGTGAACTGGTAGGAACCCACCTCTGCTTCAGATATTACTTGGTAATAGATTAGTCCAACTTGAGAAATGTTTGTTTTCCACAAAGATAATTATCTGCAAGAATTCTGGATACATGCAGAAATTAATCAGCATAAAGACCAGTCTCTTTTAAATAAAAAAGTGGGCTTGCTTGGAAAGAAATGAATGTGTCTTTTGATTGACAAGAGTGAAAGTAAAGTGTTCAGATCTTGGAAACTTCTGAAGTTTCCAGTTCTTCAGTAGATAGTTCTTCCTCCTTGAAAACCTTCTGAAACAAGTCTTTGATGCCTTTCTGGGCTTTACCTCTCTGTCTCCCCACCAGGTAATAGATCACTGGGTTAATGCCGCTGTTGATGCAGGTACACAAGTAGCCATAATGTACAAGGTTGGGGTGTATGTATTTGAAAGCATACAGGATAAAATAGAAGGCATTTAATGGAAAAGCCAAGACTAAAAAGAAGAAAAGTGTGAGCAAAATAGCTGTCAAAAGCTTCCTCCGCCTTTGACTTTTGGATATGAAGCCAATTTTGATAAATAAGGTGACACTGGAGATGGTCATCAGTGGGAGGCAAAGCACAGCATTAACGATGAACTGATACATCAGAGTATAACTGTTTCCAAATCCATCAACTGCTACCATTGTGAAATGAATTGAAGAGAGGATGAAGGAAATGGCCCAGATGACAGCACACACAGTCGTGAACAGGTGCACCGGCCGGTGGCATCGATACCAAATTGGGAAAAGGACCGAAACACACCTGTCGATACTGATGGCTGTCAGGAGAAATTGCCCCGTACTGTACATTAACAGCATGCCCATCTGGAAGAGTTCATAGGGAAAGTCACAATACAAATGTGTAAAAAGCCAGTGGGTTTCGATGATCATCTCAAAGGTGAGAAAACCAAAGTCTGCAACAGAGAGGTTGATAATATAAATGGCAAAAGTGTTCCTCTTAATGGAGGAGCCCAGTAACCAGATCACAAGGCCGTTGCCCAACATTCCCAATACACAGAAAAGTATAGTGAAGATTGCAAAAACAAGCACTTCTTCGTTTATGCCAGAATCATAACAGGTTCTGTTTTTGCCAGTGAATGTTGCATTGATTTGTGGTAAGACAGTGAAAGGGGAGGGGGATGCCATATTATGCTGCAGTCTTTTCTCTTCCTTCTATGGCTGCAGATACTCCTGTTGGGACAAAAGAGAAACAGTTGGTGTTAGGCTTTAGCGTAATTCCTGAAAATGCATATTGATTGCATGTCAGAATATGTGAGAATATTGCATATAAGTCTAATTGCTGAGATGTGAGCAACAGCATAATGGTTTGCAAGATAATTTCTGTATTAACAATTGGATAATGAGCACACTTGAAGTCAAATTGTGTTTTGCTTATACTTGTCGCAAACTAGTTAAAACTGCCAAAACTGATCTGTCCTGTCCTCATAGGCTGCATTGATTTTCACACAACATTGTGTTAGGTATTCTACTTTTTTTCTGAACAAGGCGAGAAAAATTAACATTTGAAAGAATAGATGAGGGGTAGCTCTCTAGGGTTAGGGTTAGGGTTAAATTTGGCCAATGTGGCTTCTTTCAAAGGGTTTAATATTAAAAAAATAGGCTTCATTTCCATATTAGTTGCTCCTTCTTGTTCAGGTCAAGTCTCAGAATAATGATATAGCATTTGGGAGAAAAGATGCAGACCAGTAATCCAGCTACTGAAGCCAAAATGGAAAAGATCTCCACGGCCACCATATATTTTCCCTTAGTGCTCAGGTAAGTTAGAACAAATGACATCCAAACACTACAAAAGACCAACATGCTGAAGGTGATAAATTTGGCTTCATTGAAGCTGTCAGGTAAATTCCTTGCTAGGAAGGCCACTGTGAAGCTGACAGCTGTCAAGAACCCCATAAAGCCAAAGACAGTATAAAACATAATGGTTGAACCTTCATTACATTGCAGGACAATTTCTTCAGCCATGGAGTGCATGTCCAAATCTATGAATGGGGGGAAAGTTGCCAACCACACTACACAAATAGTGAATTGTACCAGGGAGCAAGGTAGGACAATAGAAAGAGCCAACGTTTTCCCTACCCATTTCCTCATTTTGGAACCAGACTTGGTGGCTATGAAAGCAAGAACAACAATGGCTGTTTTCCCCAATATACAAGAAAGAGCTACAGAGAAGATGAGGCCAAAAGCAGTTTGTCGCAGGAGATATTTCACTAGGTCTGGTTGCCCAATGAAGCAAAAAGTGCAAAGGAAGGACAGCAGGAGAGCAACTCCCCTCCCAAGCTTATTTTGTAGGCGAAGTGTGGGTCTGGTTACAATTTCCAGCTATTCCAGGTATATATTTACATATATACCTCATTATAAATATATTTCAAGTTCCCCCTAAGTTTTTTCCCCATATCTTTACTTAATTATCTTTTAATTACAATCCTTGCAATTCAATACTTATTACAATTCCATTAATCTGCTATATAACATGACAAGCAATATGTACATCACTTATATTCCTCCTCTTACAAGTTCTATATGTATCCATATTCCAAATATTTTAATTAATATTTAATTATCTTTTCATTATCATCCTTGTTATTCAATCAACTAGCAACTAAGTTTAACTGTCATGTAAAAGAACAAATCGCATACCTCTCATTTGTATTCTCCACATGGCAATTTCTAAATATCCAATTAACTTATGTATGTATGTATGTATGTATGTATGTATGTATGTATGTATGTATGTATGTATCTATCTATCTATCTATCTATCTATCTATCTATCTATCTATCTATCTATCTATCTATCTATCTATCCCTACACAGACACACAGACACACAGACACACAGACACACACACATATATATGTGTGAGTGTGTGAATGTGTGTATGTGTGTATGTGTGTATACTTCCCTTCTTCCTCTCTCCCGTTAATCTTCACTTCTCCCCCCGCATCCTTTCTGCCTCTTCCTAGTGAGCCTTTTACCCCAAACTCTAAGCTTCTGCTTTTTCTTTCTACTGGGTGTATATTCTTCCGTCCATAACTTTTTCATCACACACGTCATTCGACGTATCCTCCTCAAAATTATCTGTCTCCCTGTCTTCTTCCCCTCTTTTCTCTTATCACTCATTTTGTTCTTCTCTATGTCTGTCTGGCCATTTCCTTTTCTTTCTTACATAATCCCGTTCCCTTTCTTTGTTGAGCTATATCCTCCCTTTTCAATTTTCCCTGTGCCACTGTCAAAACCAGTGAAATCTTTTGTCTGTTTTTATTTTCTTTTGTTTTTTCTGTAGTTCCACTTTCTTTTCCTTCTTCTTCCCTTGCTTCTTGTTTCTCTTTAATTTCTAACTTCAAAATTCTATTTAATGTTAGTTTTAATGACTCATGCAATTTTTTTTATAATCTCACATATTTCTTCAAATTGCCAACTTTTCATAGTGTCCAGTTCAAAAGATACAGTTAATTATAATTTAAGTTCCACAATTTCTTCTTCTTTTCCACTTCTAATCCAGCTCCAATATTCCAGTTCAACTAAGAAGAGAAAAAAGGAGAAGGCATTCTTCTTTCATCCACAGCTATCCAAATGTAAAATCAAACAATCTGTGCAAATTCAAATCTCCTTAAATGGTGTAGTTTCATTTTCTTTGTTTTTCAGTCTTCCCTCCAGCAAATGGCTCTGCCTCTATTCCTTTAGCTTGATGATTTTCAAAGATACATTTTGGTAGTTTTAAATCTGGAAAAAATAAAATTACAGGCAGGGGAGAAACAACACTAATTCTTGATTTTTCCTCATGCTATTTTCCACCTTTGATTAATTAGAATTGCTTAAGATGTGTAAATTAGAATAACTTAAAACAAAGCAAGTCTCCTTGGTATCGGTGTTTTTTAGCCTCCATTCCCCCCTCCTTCTTTCTCGTGAGGTTCCCAATTGTCAGTTAATCTCTTTTAAGGACACAATCTTATCAGCTCCAAATTCAAAGCTTTGTATTTCAATGGGTTAGTCAATTGTCATTTTAGTCTCCAAGTTATTTAAACAAGCAGTTCTCTTTGGGCTTAATGATTTAAACTGCATTTTTTCCTCCTCTTTCTTCCTTCTGCCAAATTCCCAATCTGTCCATTAATATTATTTTCTACTCACAAGATTCTTTACCTTTTCCAAATTCTGATTTGTATCTGTTGGTTATTTAAATTTTCTCACCAGGTTTTACCAATCCTTTCAAACATTGGTCCTGCTCAATGCTTAGTCCAGATGCTTCAGCTTTGTAGCGGCCATTTTACAATGCTGCCTCCCTCGACGCCAATTCATAGAGCTAATGTCTGACATGCAAGGAACTAGTTGCATTCATCTCAATCTATTGAGATGCAAGTCCTTCTCCACTTTCACTCCAGCAAAGTTCTGATCCGAAAATCCCCGGCATTGGTTTCTCAGCCAGAATTTATGTGAGACTCTTCAGAGCCCATGGTTTTCTGACTGCCTCACTGAGGCACTTCTGGTCTCTCTGGACTCCCCAGTCTTAAAGAATGCAAATGAACAGCTGCCTGCAAGGAATATAATTCCTTCCATCCCTCATCATCCAGTCAAAGCTGAAGAAGCTTCTTGGATGACAAGTGAAATGAAAAAGTAGAAAGTCCAGTTGCTTCTTGAAAAAAACATCCATGACCTGGATGACCGAGAATCTCTATAGATAAGCTCTAAAACATTACAAAATCCAAATAAGCATGGATTAAAGCAATACAAACTATTTTGCAGAAAACTATACCCTAATCATGGAACTACCTAGGAGAAAACACTACTCCCATCAAAGTGGTAGCACAATTTACTGCATAAAGACAGGGAGAAAACACAGCAGTCACCTGTGCTGTGAAACATTTGCTAGCCAAATAACCACACTCAAAAAGCATGAAGAACTCAACAATACAAACCCAATGTTCCTACATTCTATTTTGTGGTGCCATAGTTGGGCAGATACACATCTGCAGTCTGCACCCTGATTTTTACAGCATTCTCTAGCCTTATTGAAGAACCAAGTGGGTTGATGGATGCCTTCTACATGGGGCTTCCATTGAAGACCATTTGAAATCAGTAACTTTTCCCCAATGCAGCAACACATGTAGTTTGGGGGCCTCATTGCACTGTTGCAACAAGTGATTTGTGAAACCATCTCTCTCTGACAGCATCTGTTTCTTTCAATAAGTCAGCTAGGTGAACATGCTGTAAGTCTCATGTGTTAAATGTTGTCGACTGATGGGAGTTAGAGGTATACTTTCTCAGTAGATGCCCAGGCTTTTCAAATATCCTCCCATCTGAATTTTCAGGCAGTCCTATCTTTTTATCCCTGTATTAGGCTGGAAAGACTGGTGTCCTGGTCAACATGTTGGCCTGGAATTGGGCAAGAATGAGACAATTGGCTCATTCATGTGAGGATGGTGGAAGGTTATTTTTTTAATTTTTAAAAAAATTTTCATTGATTATAGTGAGCCACCTAGGTTCATTACATGAGATAGGCAGCCATATCAGATCAATAAGCAATGAATACATTATGATGAAGTAGGAAGTAAAATCAGATAAAAACATCACCTCTGCAGTAAATGCAATCACCATTATCAGTTACCTTTACTTCCAAAAAAAAGAAGAAGGTACAAAGGAAACATTTAAGATGCTCTACCTAAAAACTTTGATTTTCTAAAAAATACAAAGCGAGTATATTCAAGGAAATCTTTTGAAAAGGGACAATTCAAATCTGGAAAATCTGTTGAACCTTTTAGTTGGAGTAAACTGATTCGTGTTATCATCAAATATCTTGTCATACAATTTACAGTTTGAAGAAAAACTAATCATCATTACCTTTTTTTTCAAAAAAGAAGGTACAAAGGAAGCATTTCAGATACTCTAATGACAACATTTGTTCGCGATAAAATATTCAGAATATATTCAAGGAAACCCAAAAAGTGACAAAACTGGAAATTTGAACCTGCTACTTAGAGTGAAGTGATTAGTATTGCTCTACCTAAAAACTTTGATTTCCTAAAAAATAAACAGAGAGCATATTCAAGGAAATATTTAAAAAGGGACAATTCAAAACTGGAAAATCTGTTGAACTTTCTGATTAGTGTTATCATCAAATACCTTGCTGAGCTATGAAAATTCAAATATTTCATTGTTGAATAATTCAATATGTGTAATAGCTCCCATTACTTGTCCCAGCTTCTGCCAACGTAGCAGTTCGAAAGCATGTAAAAATGCAAGTACAAAATATAGGAACCACTTTGGTGGGAAGAGCATTCCATGTGCCTTGAGCATTTAGACATGTTGGCCACATGACCACAGGGATGTGTTTGGACAGCACTGGCTTTTCAGCTTTGAAACAGAGATGAGCACCGCCCCGTAGGGTCAGGAAAAACTAGCACGTATTAGGGAGGGGAACCATTACATTAATGAAAAGTTATATCTTAAATTACACATTAGTCTCTACTATTTAAAATTGGAAAAGAATTTATGTTCTCCATCACATTCACTTTCCACCCTACTGCATAACTATAGTATATTTCAAATGAAAATGGATCACCTTACTCTGATTAATTGATTAATTCAATGCTGCTTATATACCTGATGACTTTCCTGAATTTTGTATCAGGAAACATTACCTGCCATGGTGATTGGAGGAAGATCTTCCATCTCCTCTCATCAATTATTTGACCCTCTTTGAATTTGGGAGTGTGGGTCCATATGGCCCTCAGACCATGTGCCACAGCATAGGCTGCATTGTAGATGTTGTAGCTATGTCCACTCACACTGGTCTCAAAGACAGAATTGGAAAGAGTCTCTTCTCCATTGCAGATCCTTTCAGCATTCCTATCTGTAATATCACTGGATAATGAGCAGTCAAATGCATCTTTCCAAAAATCCCTTATAAACCCATCTTCTTTTTCAAAGTTTGGGCTTCTCTTCCACATAAATTTTTGGAAACCTTGTAACTTTTTTGAATGAATTGCAAAGGACAGAGCACCATGGAGAAAATCAATGGTCAAGTGTCTTTGCATCAGAATGGAGGTAAAATCCATCTGAGCTGCTATGATCCAAACTTTGGCCTTTCTCTCCTTTGGAATATCATCAGCATTTAAAATATGGATCATTATTCTCAAAATCGCAATGGTTGTAATTTCAGCTTTATATAATTTATCTGCTTCCTCCTTCATTTCAGCAACTAAATTACCATACAGCATTGGTGGGATATACTATACAAAGTCAAAGCAGATGTCTCTCTCGCTGAGTACATGTAAAGAATCTTTTGAATAATTTTCTCTCTATCTTCCTCATAAAGAGAAATCAACCCAACCCAGGTCCATCCAAAATGCAGCAATAAGCATAGTATTCCTTTAAGCTGGTGGACCTCATCTGGGAACATCCATTTGACAAAATGTGCTGCTGTTTCCTTATCTATCAGTGGAGCTGATCCATATGTGATCTAAATGGGGGGAGGGAGAGAATAAAGGCAAAAAAGTGATTGTTCCAAAGAGAAGTGTGTGATGTGTATAGTATTTCATATTGGTTGAACAACTTGGCATAAGGAAATTTCACAGTGCGTTTAAGAACAGTTGTGGTAGCAATTTTCATTGCAGTCATGAACTAGTCTGCAGGTTTTTAAAGACCCATCATGAGGACTCAACATCTGAGAATAATAAACATCTATTGAACTTCCCATCTTGTTCCAGTTTTGAACTCACATGAGGAAACTTGTAGTTGCACATAGAGGTTGCAATGTTGACACAGGTCTTAGTACGGGGTCCTCCAATGACTGCTACTGTATTGGTCTGGTCATTCCATTTGTAGTTGGGGATAAATTTATCTTTTGTAGATAGAAATTCCATTGTTAATTGATAAGTTACAATATCATCAAAATTGTCAGGAGTGATGTAGAAACCCAGGGTAACATTGGGTAAAATGCTGTAAAAGAGATCAATGTTTTCATTAATCTCCTTTACAGCAAATGCCAGAGCCAAAGTGTGTTGGTAATTATGACTAAGGAGCCTTCAGTGAAAGTTATAAACTATGTCAATATATTTCTTCTTCATAATTAAACCTTGGTATTTTTAATTATTACATATATTTATAAATAGAGAAAATGGGCTTCTTATTGTTCACTCTAGACATCTGGGATGTGGTCCAAGCCAAACAATAGTTCTAGATTCTATAGACTGATACGTACTGATATGAGAAATAGAGAAGCAAATATTATAGTATATCCCATTTCCTTCTATAGTTAAATCTGTTTTTCTAG
Source organism: Thamnophis sirtalis (assembly GCF_051295495.1). NCBI lineage: Eukaryota > Metazoa > Chordata > Lepidosauria > Squamata > Natricidae > Thamnophis > Thamnophis sirtalis. The sequence goes on from NW_028261384.1 coordinate 128,371,122, forward strand.
AAAACTGTAAAATTTATGGTAAAATGTATCTTTCAGGATTAATTTGGTTGTTTGCAATAACATTCCTATCTGGAGTGAATGAAGGGAGAATAGATATGATTTCAATTGTAGAAGAGATCAAACTGACTGCTCTTTAGAAGGCCAGATTCTGAAGTTGAATCTCAAATACTTTGGCTATCTAATGAGAAGGAAGAGCCTAATGGAGAAGAGCCTAATGCTGGGAAAGATTGAGAGCAAAATGAGAAGGGAATGACAAAGAACGAAGTGGCTGGATAGAGTCACCGAAGCAGTCGGTGTGAGCTTAAATGGTCTCAGGAGGACTGTTGAGGGCAGGAAGACCTGGAGGAACATTGTCCATGGGTCAGACATGACTTATTAACTAACAACAACAAACTTTCTTACAAATAATTTGACATTTTAGCTTTGTATTCTGTAAAACTAATAATCCAGTTCCATTGCCCACACAGTCTTCTTCACTCCATAGTGATAGACAAGGGAAGAAAATTCAGAAACTATCAGGATATACAGTATGTAGACTATTATCACAACAGCACTACAGCTTAGATTAGTCATGCTTCTTTCCTAATGAAACAAAGGACTATGAATGTTCTTTATGGGAAATAACCCTTGTAATAAATAGTAAAATTAAAAGCAACAATACTTCCCTTCTTTGAGACTTAGAATTTGTGGAGATGAAATCCCTCTGAGCTTTAAAATTACAACATGGCTAAGAGTGATGCAGTATGGTAATCATTTTATAGATGGATCGAAGGAAGGAAGGAAGGAAGGAAGGAAGGAAGGAAGGAAGGAAGGAGGGATAGAGGTAGGGAAGGAGGGAGGGAGGAAACATTAAGAAAATGTTGAAAGCACTAGCCTGTTTTAGAACAGTCTTACAGCTTTGATTAGTCACACTTTTCTCCTAATATGTAAAGCAAAGGATTGTCAATATTCTTTATGGGAAATAACCCTTCTAATAGTAAAATTAAAAGCAACAATATTTCCCTCATTTGAGACTAAAGTCTTTCAGGTGTAGAAGGAAGGAAGGAAGGAAGGAAGGAAGGAAGGAAGGAAGGAAGGAAGGAAGGAAGGAAGGAAGGAAGGAAACATTATAGCGGTGATGTGTGTGAGTCTGTGAATGACAGTGAGGATACTTACAGATACTGATCAAGGACATTGTGTGAAGGAACACTTTTAAAACAAATAACACCTGATAAACGATAGCAGCAATGATTAAATCTCCTGATTGATAATACTTATGAACAATTGGAAAAGGATCTCTGAGATTGTGAATGCAGACTGAAGAAATGCTCGTTGTCTCAGAAAAAAGGAATAAAATCAGTGTTCTGAATAGAAGCAACTCAATATATAGCATAGTCATTGTACAAATTCAATGTTACCATTCCACTGGTGAGCTGCAACATAATCAATCAGCTTCCCATGAATATTTTATAAAGTGAAGTATCACAGATTAAATGTGCATCTTTCTCATTCTCTCTACTTCTTATTTGCTTCTTTCTGAGCTGGTATTAATGCAATGCAATGGTTTTAACCTGAGCTCATAGTTGTCTTGTGTTTATTGGGATTCCCTTGGTACCTGGAGAAAAGAACAACACTTTTTAATTACCTGTGGGATAATAGCTTACATGAGGAACTACCTTCCTTGCATGTTTGTAAAATGTCAAAAGGAAACATTTTGATTTTAACTTAGCTCTTCTACTGTGAACTTTTAAAACTTAGATGTACAGCAGAAAATGGGGGCGAAAAATGTGAGGACATTTTGTTCTAAACATCTGTTCACATTGGGCAGATGCATATGTGAGGTCTTTAGGGGTTTCTGCAGGAAAACAGCTAAGCTCAAAAAATGCAATGAACCCATCATTTCAACCCTGAACTACAAATATTCTCCTTTATACATGCCTAAGTATAATCGTCCTCAATTTTGTTCATTTAAGGATAGTTTAAAAAGAAGATAAATTCATTTACTGCAGTCATTTTGTCAATTACTTTTCAATGCAGTATATGTTATGAAAAGTGAGGATGATACTAGAGGTCAAGGAGAGTTTGATAGCGGGAAATAATATTGAACTCATGATATGAATCAATGAATTAAGATGTAGTTATTTATATATTTTTCTTATTTATCAATTGATTATAATAGATGCCACTGGTTACTGAGATCTGCAGGCTTGATGACAAAGGCACAACTTGAGTGATTTTGAGAAAGTAAGGAGGTTTGGGGATAATCTCATTTCAAAGGAAGGAAAGTCTTTTTTTGCCATTTAACAGATTAACAAAGTTGGAAGGGGACCCTATAGGTCATTTAGTCCAACCCCTCCCCCCGCCAAAGCAAGAGAACCTACACCATTTCTGACAAATGGCAGTCCAATCTCTTCTTGAAAGTCTCAAGTGATGAAGCTCCCACAGCTTCTTAAGGCAAGCTGTTCCATTGGTTGATTGTTCTCACTGTCAGAAAGTTTCTCCTTATTCAATATATATTGACTGTCTCCTTGATCAGTTTCCATCCATGATTTCTTATCTGGCCTTCAGGTGCTCTGGAATAGCTTAACCCCCTCTTCTCTGTGGCAGTCCCTCAAATATTAGAACACTGCTATGATATCTCCCCTGGTCCTTCTCTTCACTAAACTATCCATGCCCATTTCCTGTTCTTCATATGTTTTAGTCTCCAGTCCCCTAATCATCCTGGTTGCTTTTTTCTAGAGTCTCAACATCTTTTTTTATAGTGTGGTGACCAAAATTGGATGCAGTACTCTAGGTGGGGTCTTACTAAGGCTTTATACAGTGGTATTTATAATGTACTTAGCATCTGAAGTAATAAAGTAGACTCTGCGTTCATGCAACAGGTTTATTTTCAACTAAGCAACCAGAACAAGACAACAATTTGCGCTCTGACAGCTCTTTTATACTTCCAACTGACAGAGTGTTAACCAAAAACAACACACCAAATTTCCCACCTGAATGCAAACACAATTAGTCCAATCAGCTAGCACCAAGCTTGATTGACAGTAGGGGGCAGGACACGTAGGGACATAACACTCCTTCTGCCCAGTTAGTGCATACATAGTCCTTCAAGTAGGCGGGTCTGCGATGGTTCCTTTCAGAATGTCTTGACTCTGCTACACCCGAAGATGGTTGTCGCTTAGGCCTCTCTCCGGTGGAAGGCATCACGTCCTTTGGAAGGCCCCACCCTCTCCGAGAGACTGGAACTTGCAGGTGAGCTGTCCGATGAGAATGAGGTGGTTGTAGATGGAAGAATAGTTAGGTCCGGGGTGCATTCAGGATGGTAAGTCTCAGGAATAGCAGGACAGCTAGCAGATGGATTTGCCAAACTCCTTGGCCCAATGGGAGGATACAGGTCCATTTCGCGTTGCTGCAGCTGGTCTACATGGCGCCGCCATTGATACCCATCCTCCAACCAGACCCTATAAGAACATGGTCCAGTTATCTGTACAATCTGGCCTGGAACCCATTTAGGATCCCCAATACAGTTCTTGGCAAATACCCCTTTCCCCAGTTTAAAAGTTTGTCTGCCACTAAGTTGTAGTGGTGTGTCAGATTGGTAGGTAGGATGCAAATGGTCAAGTATTGTATGCAGACGCCGCCCCATGAGAAGTTCTGCTGAACTTTTTCCTGAGATAGGACAAGACATGGTATGTTGTGAGAACAAGTATGTGTTAACTTTCTGTTCCCATAGTCCTGCTCCCATGCGGCTTACTGCCTCCTTTCAAGAGCGTACAGCTCGTTCAGCCCAGCTGTTGCTAGCTGCATGATATGGGGCCACTAGTGCATGCCTAATACCCAAACTAGCTGGAAAGGATTGGAAAGTAGCAGAGGTCAGTTGTCGGCCATTATCGGACACTGAAGTGTCTGGTATGCTGTGTGTCATGAATAAATGTTGTAATGCTTGGATCATGGATTCAGATGTAGTGGATAGCATAGAACAGAGTTCAACCCAGTGAGAAAAGGCATCAACTACTATTAGAAAAGAATGGCCTTGGACTGGGCTCGCAAAATCCAACTGGATTTGGGACCATGGTCCTCTTGGCATGTCCCAGGCCTTTGGAGGAGCTGCTGGTGGAGCAGGCCTAGAGGTTTGGCAAGGAAGGCAAGTCATAATCCAGGTCTATGTCAGGGTCCAATTTGGGCCACCATACATACCCCCTAGCTAAAGCCTTCATCCTGGCTATGCCGGGGTGACTCAAGTGAAAATGTTGTAACATGTCAGTGCGTAATGCATTTGGGACCACTACTCTGGTTCCCCATAATAAGCAATCTTTAAGTTCCGAAAGTTCTGTCCACCTTCTAAAGTAAGATTGAAACTCTTCTGATAATTGGCCATTGGGCCACCCTCGCCGAACCCATTCCAATACCTTTGAAAGAATGGGGTCTGTTTTTGAATGCTCTGTGATATCTGTTGCGGATAAAGGCAACTGTAATTCATCAATTAATAATACACTGCTCGCAGGAGCAGGGTCTTTGGTCAGAATAGGAAGTGGATAATGGCTTAATGCATCAGCATGACCTAATTGCTTCCCTGGTCTGTATTCCATACAGTATGAGTATGTCACGAGGAATTGAACCCACCACAACATTCAGGGTGAAGGTATAGCAGATATAGGTTTGTCACTGGCTAAAATCCCCAAAAGGGGTTTGTGGTCTGTTTGCAGGAGGAAGTGTCAGCCGTATAAGTAGTGGTGAAATCGTTTGATTCCTGCCACAGCTGCCAAAGCCTCCTTGTCCAATTGGCTGTAGTTTATTTCTGCTTTGGACAAGGAGCAGGAAAAATAAGCAATAGGAGCCTCACTGCCGTTAGAGCATCTGTGGCTCAACACTGCCCCTATTCCATAAGAAGATGCATCGTAGGCTAAGATGAGTGGCAGGAATTCATTGAATTGCATTAGAACGGTAGAAGATGTCAAAAGAGATTTGACAGTTGCAAACCCATGTGCTTCACAGCTGCCCCACCTCTATTTTGTCACAAATATTTATTTTATTTCTTTTAAAAAACACAAATATTTCATCATTCGTCAATCATTAAGACATTGAAGTACAATTTTTTGTGTGTGCCCCTCCCTCCCTCCACCCACCAACCCCCTCCTCCTTCCCCCCCCCGACTTCCCAGAACCCGTACACGGTATGGATTTTTAACTAACACAGTCTAAAATCTATTGAGAAAAAAGAAATAAAGAAATTAATGACATTCTACATTGACCTTAGCTTCTTCTTACTGAACTAACTTTTAGCAGTTTAAATCATTTCTGATCTTAAGCATAGGCTAACTGGAATTTCTTGGTCCCGTATTTATTTTGTATATAGTCAATCCATTTTTTCCAGTCTCGTTTATATCTCTCATTTGAATGATCTTTAAGATATGCCGATATTTTAGCCATCTCGGCTAAGTTTGTGACTTTCAATGTCCATTCTTGGATTGTAGGCAAGTCTTCCTTCTTCCAGTATTGCGCCACCAACAGTCTTGCTGCAGTTATTAGGTGCAGAATCAAATTAGTCTCTACCACTGTAAAGTCAGTACATATACATAGTAAAAATAACTGAGGAATAAACTTTATCCTTCTTTTAAAAATATTTTGCATGACCCACCATATTTTTATCCAGAATGCCTTAACTTTTTGGCAGGTCCACCATATATGATAATATGTAGCATCGAGAGAACCACACCTCCAACATTTAGGCTGTACATTCAGATACATAGAAGCCAGCTTTTTAGGATCTAAATGCCATCTATAGAACATCTTGTAAAATTTTTCTCTCAGATTTTGAGCTTGTGTAAATTTCACATTTCTTACCCAGATTCTTTCCCATGTATCCAGCATTATTGGTTCTTCAATATTTTGAGCCCATTTTATCATACAATCTTTAACTAATTCTGTTTCCGAATCCATCTGTATTAATACATTATATATCCTCTTTATATGCATTAAGCTTTGATCTCTTATTTCTTTAAACAAGTTATCCTCAACTTGGATAAAACCAATTTTTTGATCTATTTTCCACCTAGCCTGTAATTGCCCATACTGGAACCATGTTTGAACTACCTTCTCCTCTTTTAATACCTCTAAAGATTTTAATTGTAATACCCCCCTTTCCGAGGTAAGAAGCTGTCTGTAAGTAATTGTGTCCTGTTTTTGTGCTGTATTCATATTTTCAATTGCGTGTCTAGGAATTGCCCACATGGGTATCTTGTCATTTAATTTATATTGGTATTTCTTCCAAACCCGCAATAAAGCATTTCTTAAAATATGACTTTTAAAATTCTTATCCAATTTTTTGTTGAATAACAGGTAAGCATGCCAGCCAAATACCAGATCGTGTCCCTCAATATTCAATATTCTATCATTGGTTAAATGAGTCCAATCACTAATTACAGATAATGCCACTGCATCATAATATAGTTTTAAATTAGGTAGTTTCAATCCTCCTCTCTCACGTACATCTTGCATTATTTTCATCTTTACCCTCGGCTTCTTTCCTGCCCATACAAATTTGTTGATACCCTTCTGCCATTCTAAAAGGTTCGCATCTTTTTTAAGTATAGGTAACATTTGGAAAAGAAATAAATTTTTTGGTAAAATGTTCATTTTCACTGCCGCTATCCTACCCAGCAAAGATAAATGCAATTTCTCCCATTTTTTCATCTATGTCTGTATACTATGCCAAAGTGGTTCATAATTATGCTTATATAATTTCCCATTTGAAGTTAAAATGTTAACTCCAAGATATTTGACTTTTTTAACTACCTCACATCCTAGCATCACTCCTAATTCTTCCTTTTGTTTAATATTCATATTTATAGCTAATATTTTGGTTTTTCCTAAATTTATTTTAAAGCCAGACACTTGACCATATTGATTAATCGTATTCATTAAAACCATACTGGATTCCTGCGGTTGTTCCAATATTATGACCAAATCATCTGCAAAAGTGCGGACTCTATATTCTTGCTGCCTAATCTTGATCCCTTTTAAACCATCCAAGCCCTGTATTTTATTCAACAATACTTCCAAAGTTACAATAAACAATAATGGGGACAAAGGACAGCCCTGTCTTGTACCTTTTCCAATTTGAAAAGAGTCTGTTAAACTTCCATTGACTATGATTTGTGCTGTTTGCTGTTGGTATATTGCTTTAATTGACTGTAAAAAATTATCTCCTATCTGCATTTTTTGCAATATCTTCAACAGAAATTGCCAGTTAACTCGATCAAAGGCCTTCTCAGCATCCAAAAATATAAACGCAGCAGGGATCTGGTTGTTCTTTCCCAAATATTCTAATGCATTAATAATTAATCTGACATTACTTTTCATCTGTCTCCCCTGTATAAAACCTGTTTGGTCCGTGTGTATCAATTGTTGAATAACCAACATTAACCTATTTGCTAATATTTTAGTAAAAATTTTATAATCTACATTCAGTAATGAAATAGGTCTATAATTTTTGGGTTGAGTAGTATCTTGATCTTCTTTGGGTATCAAAGATATAAACGCTGTCTTCCAAGATGGAGGCACTTTACCTTCCGTTTGAATCATATTAAATAATTCTCTAAGAGGTTCTACCATTTCTAACTGTAAGTTTTTATAGTAAACCGCTGTCAAGCCATCTGTACCTGGTGCTTTCCCTGACTTTAATTGCTTAATTACCTGCAAGATTTCCCCCGAGGTTATTGGTTGATTCAATTTTTGCCTGTGCTCTTCTCTAACTGAAGGTATTTTCTCTTTGTCTAAATATTTGTCTATGTCTAAACCATTAATTTTATCCCCTTTATACAGTTCTGTAAAAAATTCCCGAAAAGCCTTTTGAATCTCTTCCTGTTGAAACACCTCCTTCCCTCTGTAAATCAGTTTAGATATATTTTGAGTTTTCCTTTTTTTCCTAATCTGATAAGCTAACCATCTGCCAGGTTTGTTTGCATTACAAAAAGTATTGTGTTTTGCATAGAATAAATTAGTGGCTACCTGGTCAGAGATCCACATGTCAAATTGTGATTTTAATATGTTAATAGCTTCCTTAACCTTTGTATCATCTGGGTTCATTGTTAACTCCAGCTCTTTTCTCTTAATTTCCTCTTCCAGTTCTGTTCGTTTTAACCCTTGCTTATTTCTATGTGTTTTATTTATATTCATCAAGACTCCTCTCATATACGCTTTGCTTGCATCCCATACAAATTCCATAGATGTACCCTTATTCACATTCAAAACAAAATATTCAGATAGTAATTTTTTACAATCATTAATATACTTTTCATATCTAAATAAGTTTTCATTCAATCTCCAAGACCTTCTTGCCTGCACTACCCTTCCCAACTCCATCCAAACTGGGTTATGGTCCGAAAGGACCCTAGCCGCAATCTTTGTTTTCTTGACCTTAGAAAGCAAATCATTAGTGGTTAGAATAAAATCAATCCTTGAAAGGGATTGATGCCTGTCCGAGAAGAAAGTGAAGTCATATTCCTCTGCATTTCTTTCTCGCCAAATATCTCTCAATTCAAAATCATCCATAATGTCAAAGAAAGGTTTGGGTAACTTTGCTCGCATCTTAGTATTTAGGCGGGAAATCTTCTTATCTCTCTTAGTGTATATCACTCCATTCCAGTCACCCAATAGTATACAGGAACTATAGTCCCACTGTACTATTTTAGCATGAAGATTTCTGTAGAATCTATCTTGCTGTTGATTGGGAGCATAAATTCCCAAAAGTAATGTCTTTTTCCCTTCTAGGATTAAGTCTAGAGCAATATATCTTCCGAAGGGATCTGCTTCTATTAATTCAGCTTTCATATCTTTTCTTAAGTATACAACTATACCATTCTTCTTTTCCATAGTGGAAGCTGCAAAATGTTGACCAAGTTTTGAGTTGATCAAATATTTTTGATCAGTTGACTTGATATGAGTTTCTTGCAAACAAATTACATCATTCTTAAACTGTTTGAGATAATGAAATATTTTCTTCCTCTTCTGTGGAGAATTCAGTCCGTTGACATTCCATGTTAAAATCTTAGTTGTCATCTTTGGTTGGCTGAAGCATTTTTAGAGCTTCCTGCATGGCCTTTTTAACCTTAGGTCTAGCTCCTCCCACTGCTTCCAGACTTGTTATTGTAGTTCCTTGATCGATAGCCGGTGATTGTTGATGCTGTTGCTTTTTGGCTTGTTTCTCCATACGTCTAGTAGTCATGCGGCTAGGTCTTTGTTCCATAGCACCTTGCACTTCTAGAAAAGAGAAATGCTCCATCTTGTCTGGTGGCTGTGTAGTTTGCTGTCTATCCTGTCCTTCTTGTGGTCTTTCTCTAGGTCCAGATGGTGCAGGGTATCCGGCCTTCAATATATTATAATAAAAATCTCGGGCTTTCCATACAGAGTTGAGGCGGTACCTTTGCTTATCAAATGTAAATATGATGCCGAAAGGTGCATCCCATCTATACTGTATCTGACGATTTCTGAGTTCTTCGACCAAAAAAGCATAGTCTCTCCTGGCTCTTAACATTTGAGGTGGTATCTCTTTCAAAACAGTCAGGTCTTGACCGCCAATTTGAAGCTTAGTGTTATAAGACGCTTGCAGTACCATATTTCTAAGCTCTCTTGTAGTAAAATATATAACGATGTCTCGAGGAAGCTGCTTCTGCTTTGCCAGCCAGGAGTTAACGTGGTAAGCTTTGTCAATTTGCCAGTCAAGGTTGGTCCCTGGTCTTCCCATCAGGCAGTCAAAAGCTTCCGATAGGATCTGTTTCAGGTTCTCCTGTTTCTCCTCACGCAGCCCCCTTACTCTTAATGCGAACTCCATTTGTCGGTACTGTATCATAATAATTTCTTTTTCAGCATTTTCCACTTTTTGTTCCACCACCTCTGTTTTCAATGTCAAGTTAGCATTGGCATCATTAAGAACCTCTAGAGTATCTTCCATTCCAGAAATATGTTCTGTTAATACAGTTACAAGTCTCTGCATTTCGTCTCTAATTTTACCAACCTTAGCGTCAATTTTCTCATACAGCTCCTGTTTAAGTCCTTTTATTTCACTTTTGATTTCTTCTTTCATTTCTTTTATTTCCTCTTTTCTCTCCTGCTTTACCACCTCTCTATTATCTCTAAACTTATCTTCCATTTTAATTGTCAGTGCATTAAGAGTCTCGCTTAGATTGCTCAGGAAAAATTCTTTCGTTAACACATCCCCAGCAGGGTGCGTAGGAAGCGGAGGCTGCAGCTTTGTGCCAGGCACTGAGGATGTGCCCCTGGAAGTAGAGGGTGATGACTTCAAGTTAATATTTAGTTTTGAAGCCATTTCAAAATTTATCTGCCTTCAGTTAATAAAACTCTATTGCCTGAATATGCAGCTTTAAGTAAAGAGGCTGAGTTCCCCTTTTATTTCGAAGTTTAAGGCTTGGCAAAACTTTCAGTGAGTAAACATTATAACAAGACCATTCAGCAGATTCATCACCATTTAACTTCCAGATAAGCAAGATTAATGAAGGAGTGAAATTCTTCTAGAAATGAAACTAATTAAAAAGCTTCTGCTGGCCTATTGTGAAACCAAAACAAATGATAAGCAATCTCTTTTGTTTTGAATTCTTGTGAGGATTAGCAAAAAGTGTTCGTTATTACCGGAGAAACCAGCCTGCTCGGTGCCATTTTAAAAGCCTCTAAGTAAATAATTTTTTGGAGGAGAAAAAGAAAAGAAGCTAAAATGTTGATAAACAATTATTGTCCACGCAAACGGATCCAGCTTGTGATAAGATTAAATCAATCAAAACTTTGAACTGAGTGGGGGAGACCTACTTTGTCCCGCACAAGGCAGTTTGAAGTTCCCAACACGGACAGCCGTTCTGCCTTGGGCTAGCCCCCCTTTCCCTGCAAGCACAAAAGCTGCAAAAATCGAAGAGCATTTGCCAGCCAAACAATTTCTTCTTTCCTTCTTGCCTGAAGGATAAAAAAACCTGATAAGATGTCAGATGGAAGATCCTCTAAACAGGTACGTAGCCAGGAATTCGGAGGCAGCTGATTTTTTGCTGCCACCACCAGCAGGCTCCTCCCAGGAAGCCTCAGCTGCCCCACCTCTATGATGTAGAGCCATCAAGCAGTTTATGCAAAGGTTCTGCAACGGAAGCCTTATGGGGTAGAAAAATAGCGTAGAAAGGCTTGTAGTTCAGCTCTGTTAGTGGGAGCCGGGGCATTTTTTATGGCTTCTAATTTGGCCTTAGAAGGATGGATGCCATGAGCATCAATGTGGAACCCTAAGAACTTTAGGGAGGCTACTACAAAATGACACTTTGATTTTTTTAACTTTAACCCCTTCTCCTTAAAATGTTGAAGAACGGCTCTTAACTTTTGAAGCAGTTCTTTCTTGGTATTAGCAGCTATAAGTATGTCATCAAAATAGGGTAAAACCCCGGGAATTCCATGCAGGCTTCTTTCCATAATACTCTGAAAAATGCCGGGCGCTACACAGACTCCAAATTGGAGCCTGAGGAAACGGAACGCTCCACAATGAGTGACGATCGTTTGAGCATCTGCCATTGCATCATCCACCATCAACTGCTGATAAGCTTGAGCTAGGTCAAGCTTAGCAAAAAAAAAATCCTCTGCCCAGTGAGTGCAGCAGATGCTGCACCACGGGAACCAGGTAAGGGTGTGCTTGCAAGGCTTTATTAATTGTTGCCTTATAGTCAGCACAGATCCTAATAGATCCATCCAACTTGATTAGTATTACTATTGGGGTTTCCCACCTAGAATAATCAACGGGCTCTAATACCCTTTGCTGTATCAATTTATCCAGCTCTGCATCTACTTTAGCTTGCAATGCAAAAGGGACTCTTCTCGCTTTAAGACGGATTGGTATTATGCTTGGATCTAGATTAAAAGAAATAGGGGACCCCTTATATGTCCCTAAGGAATCATTAAATACCTCGCAAAATTCTTTGGTGAGTTCTCCTGAATCCATTGTAGTGTGGACTCCTGTTATCTCTAACCCCAAGGCTTCAAACCAATCTAGCCCTAATAAAGTGGCTAAGGGGTTTGCCACCATGGCCAAAGGCAGCTTTACTTTAAATTGGCCGTGTTCCACAAGAAATTTATCACTTCCTTTAAGAGGAATTGGGTTATTTTGATAATTTTTTAAAATGCAATGGCATTTCTCCAGTCGCCTTTCCGGGAACATTGGTACCAGCCGCTTGAGGGTGTCCCATGCGATAATGGATTTCGCGGAGCTGGTGTTGATCTCCATCTTGCAAGGGCCCCCCTCAATTTGGACGGTGATGTACTTCTTCTTCTGGCTGCCTGTAGCAGTGGATGCTGTATTGATGGCTTCATCTTCCTCCACCTCTGGGTCAATGGCATAGCAGACGTCTATGATTCGAAATGCTCAGTGATTAACAGGTCTGCCACTTGTACAATTGAAAGATTTAGCATCAGCATTAGAGGAAGGCTGGGTAGCCCTACACACATAGGCAAGCTGCCCAATTTTGCTGTAATACCAACAAACCACTGTCTTGAATCGGCAGGTTGAGCATAAATGATTTCCTCGGCAACTGAGGCAACCCGCTTGAGGTAAATCAGCGGGGATTCTCCTTCTTCTTGCGGCACTTATGTTCAATTGGCTCACCTCTTCAGGTAGCCATAAATCTTCATTTTCTTCCACTTCTTGTTGATTCACCACAGAAAGGGAAACTGGTGGGTTATGGAAGAATTGATACTTTTTTATCTTGGCAGCCGATCGATCGGATTGCTCGGCTGCTCTTGCTTCATCCATGGCTATGGATAGATTTAAGTCAGAATGAGCCAGTAAGCGGCATTGTAAATGGGGGTCTTTTACGCCACAAATTGACTGCTCTAACAGCGCATCATCCAAATCAGGGAATTCACAATGGATAGCGGTGTTTCTTAAAGTGGCCACATATTGGCTCACCGTCTCCATCTCCCCTTGAATACACTGGTGGAAAGCGTACCACCTTGCGAAACAGGAAGGTTTTGGAGCATACTGGCCTTTTAACTTCGTTAATAAAGTGTCCCAAGGTACTGTAAAAAATTGGGCTGGTGTGGCTAAAGCTCGGGCAGTAGCAAACATCTCAGGCCCAGAAGAATTAAGAAAATACCCCTAACATCTTTCATCCAAAATGTCTTTAAAGTCATTTGTGAATAGAAAGCATTCGAACCATTCAATAAATGACTCCCAAGATTCTCTCTTGGGCATGAAGACAACAAACGGGGCGGTAGTCGCCATAATACTGATAAATTCAAATATTTTAAAGATTTCTGGAATTGATGCTATTGTTTGAGTGGGACCTTTCCTCAGAATCCCATTCTCATCACCAGGTATAATGTACTTAGCGTCTGAGATAATAAGTAGACTCTGCTTTTATGCAACAGGTTTATTTTCAACTAAGCAACCAGAACAAGATAACAATTTTAGCTCTGACAGCTCTTTTAGCTGTCAGAGCTAAAGAGGTGGTGCAGTGGTTAAATGCAGCACTGCAGGCTACTTCAGCTGACTGCAGTTCTGCAGTTCGGCTGTTCAAATCTCACCGGCTCAGGGTTGACTCAGCCTTCCATCCTTCCGAGGTGGGTAAAATGAGGACCTGGATTGTTGTTGGGGGCGATATGCTGACTCTGTAAACCGCTTAGAGAGGGCTGAAAGCCCTATGAAGCGGTATATAAGTCTAACTGCTATTGCTATTGCTATTGCTATTTTATACTCCCAGCTGTCAGAGGGTTAACCAATAACAACGCACCAAATTTCCCGCCTGAATGCAAACACAATTAGTCCAATCAGCTAGCACCAAGCTTGATTGACAGTAGGGGGTGGGACATGTAGGGATGTAACAGTATTAGTACCTCACTTGATCTTGATTATATCCCTCTGTTTTTATTAATTTAGTTTGTCAAATTTGTGCAAGATAACAGGTATAAGTATATACATGGACATGAACAAAGGAAATGTGTACAAATAAATGTTAATGCAATTTAGGATTGTATTGGCTTTTTTGGCTGCCACTGTACACTGCTGGCTCACATTTAGCTGGTTGTCCCCTAAGACTCCAAGATTCATCTCACAGTCACTGCTATCAAGCCTGGTTTCACCCAGTTTATATGTGTACTTGTGGTTTTTCTTGTATAAAGGCAGGACTTTACTTTTCTCTACATTGAATTTCATTTTGTTTAGATTGGAAACAGTTGTCAAGTCTGGATCTGGAGCCTATCTTCTAGGGTTAGCTGTTACTTCTAGCTTAATTTCATATGCAAATTTGTAAGTTCCCTTTCTATTCCCTCATCTAAGTCATTTATGAAGATTTGGGGCCTAAGGTGAAGCATTGTGGTACCCTACTGCTTACTTCTCTCCTTGTATACCTAGACCCATTGAGAAGTACTTGTTGAGTACAGTTTGTCAGCTGTGAAATCCATCTGGTGGTGAAGCTATCTATTCCACTTTTTTCTAGCTTACGAAGAAGTAGGTTGTGGTCTACTTTGTCAAATGCCTATATTATGTCCACAGTATTTCGCTGGTCAACTAATTTAGTCACTCTGTTGAAGAATGAAATAAAATTGGTTCGGCGTGATCTGTGCTGACAGATAGTCCTTAATTTAATTGTTTCTAGGGGTTTCTAGGTGTTGGTTTCTAGGGTTATCTTTTCCAGTATCTTCCCAGGTATTGATGTTAGGCTGATTGGTCTGTAGTTTCTTGGGTCTGATTTTATTTTAAGATGGGAATCACATCAGCTCTTTTCCAGTCCTCTGGTCGATCCCCGGTGTTCCAGGATTTTTGAAAGATGTAGTGCAGTGTTCTGAGATGACATTTGCCAGCTCCTTTAGAACTCTGGGATGTAATCCATCAGGTCCTGTTGATTTGTATTCATAAAGATCAGACAGGTTTTCTCTTACTATTTTTGGTTTTTTTTAAACTTTTAACTTTTATTTCTAGTATGTTTTTTGCAGTTATGTTTCTGGTTGGTTGGGCTATAATTTCTTCTTGCATGAAGATCAATGCAAAGAATGTCAATGCTCTCTGTTCTTCATGTTACATACTTGCCGTCTTCTCTCTTTAGTGGACCGACTGTTTCCTTGATTATTTTTTTGTTATTTGTATGTTGGAGGAAACATTTCTTTATTATCTTTAACTTTTCTTGCAAGTTTTTGTTCATTCTGAGCCTTTGCTTTCCTGACTTCATCTTTGCAGATTCTGGCTATCTGCTGATATCCTTCCTTAGTTATGGGTAACGGTGTGCACCAGAGGTGATATTCAGCAGGTTCTGACCAGTTCTGGAGAATCAGTAGTGGAAATTTTGAGTAGTTTGGAGAACCAGTAAATACCACCTCTGACTGGCCCCACACCTATTTATTCTCTTCCTTCTGAGTCCCAGCTGATCAGGAGAGAATGGGGATTTTGCAGTATCCTTCCCCTGGAGTGGGGTGGGAGTGAAAATTTTACAGTATCCTTCCTTTGCCACACCCACCAAACCATGTCATGCCCACAAAGACATACCCACAGAACCGGTAGTAAAAAGAAATTGAATCCCACTACTGGTGTGCACCCTATCAAAAAATATTTTGCAAGGGGCTAAGGCTTATTTTTTTGGCTTCTACAAGATCCTTAAAATGTGGTTTGGATAATAGGCATGGGGATCACATGATGGAGTGCAGCCTACTAGATTTTTACTACACAGTTAATTTGAATTCATTGTCTTTTATCTTTTTTACAATTTTGTTTTTACTCATTTAACTTAAATTGGTTGCATTTTTTAATCTACTGTATATGGATTATGCTATTATGTATGCTACCCAGTGTCAGGACAGGAGGTGGGAACTAGTGGTATAAACATTAATAAACACTCATCATATCATAATTAATCAAATTGACAAAGATGGAACTCTTATAATCAGGAATAAGCTAAATTACATCAGATAAGGTGAGAAGAAATTGTCCAACATCATTTTCTTCTAACATTTCCTCTTGATTCCCATAATAAGAGCACTGCACACCAGAACAACTAGACACAAGAACAGTTTTTCTCTGAACTCCATCACTCTGCTAAACAACCCTATTCTCACAAAACTGTAAAACTATTTACTAAGTCTGCATTACCAATAATGTTAATCTTCTCATCGTTCCTATCACCCATCTCATCCCAGTTATAACTGTATGACTGTAACTTGGTTGTTTCCTTATGATTTATATTGATTGTTTCTTAGTATGATTTGATCCCTTATTTGTACCCTATGACTGTCATTAATTGTGGTACCTTATGATTCTTGACAAATGTATCTTGTCTTTTTATGTACACTGAGAATTATGCACCAAAGACAAATTCCTTGAGTGTCCAATCACACTTGGCCGATAAAGAATTCTATTCTATTCTATTCTATTCTATTCTATTCTATTCTATCCTAAGCTCAGGCCTAAGGCCTAAGGGAGGATTAGTACTCATCATTTCCCAGCTTCCAATCCAGAACCTTTCTTGCTACACCAAGATAGATATCAAATTTTCAGACTAGGGGTAGGGATTCTTCCACATTTAAAAATTGTGGAATTTTTGTGAGGGCTTTTCATTTTTGGTGATGCAGGAATATTGTGAAACTCATCAGCTACAAGATACAAAGTCTTTCCTGTTGAGATTGATGTGCATTATCTGATGAAAAATTGATTTTCACACAACATTGTCTTAGGCACTCTATTCTATCCTGAACAAGGCCAGAAAAAAATAACATTTGAAAGAATACATGAGAAGCAGCTTTCGAGATTCTGCAAAAACCTTGGAGGAGATTGCCACCTTCCATGTCACCTTGATTTCCTAGTACAGAGAAGAATGCACAGTCGCCAAACTGGGAAAAACTTATATGTTCATAGTAACCAATTTGGCTTTTTTCAAGCGGTCTAATATAAAAAATAAGCTTCATTTCTTTATTAGTTGCTCCTTCTTGTTCAGGTCAGGTCTCAGAATAATGATATAGCATTTTGGGGAAAAGATGCAGACCAGTAATCCAGCTGCTGAAGCCAAAATGGAAAAGATCTCTACCGCCACCATATATTTTCCCTTAGTGCTCAGGTAAGTTGGAACAAATGACACCCAAACACTACAAAAGACCAACATGCTGAAGGTGATAAATTTGGCTTCATTGAAGCTGTCAGGCAAATTCCTAGCTAGGAAGGCCACAGTGAAGCTGACAGCTGTCAAAAACCCCATAAAGCCAAAGACAGTATAAAACATAGTGGTTGAACCTTCATTACATTGCAGGACAATTTCTTCAACCATGGAGTGCATGTCAGAATCGGAGAAAGGGGGGAAAGTTGCCAACCACACTAGACAAATAGTAAATTGAACCAGGGAGCAAGGTAGGACAATAGAAAGAGCCAACCTTTTCCCCACCCATTTCCTCATTTTGGAACCAGGCTTGGTAGCCATGAAAGCAAGAACCACTATGGTTGTTTTCCCTAATATACAAGAAAGAGCTACAGAGAAGATGAGGCCAAAAGCTGTTTGTCGCAAGAGACATTTGACTTGGTCTGGTTGCCCAATGAAGAGAAAAGTGCAAATAAAGGAGAGCAGGAGAGCAATGAGAAGGCTATAAGTGAGGTTCCTGTTGTTGGCTTTAACAATTGGAGTGTCCTGGTGTTTAATGAAGATCCCCAGTACTAAAATTGAGGTGAAAGACAAGAAGACGGCTGTGACCACCAAAGAAATCCCCAAAGGCTCTTGATAAGTCAAATAAGTTATAGTTTTTTGAAGACAACTGTCCTGATCTTTGTTTGGATAACGATCTTCTGGACATGGAAAACAATCATCTAAGTCTGTGGGGAAAAAGAAACAAAAAAGAAAACCATTCATAAAAAACTTAGAATCAATCATCAATAAAACAATATATCCACTAAGGTTCTGTGACTTACATTAGTTTTCTGATTACTTTTTGTTAAAATAATTCATAATACAATTTAGAGTGTGTTACCTGGGAGTGTCAGGAACATTTTGAACTTGGCTGTTTGATATGAAGAGAAACCATATTTACCCATCATTCAAAAATGGAAATGTAAACCTAAGAATGAAACCAGGGCAAAGCACATGCTCTCAACCTTCCAAGTGGCCTCAACAACTGTCTAAAACATGGGTGTCAAACACACAACATCATGTTGCCATCACATGACAGTTTGTAATGTTTCTTCCCTTTATGGAGTTGGTGTGGGTTTTGTCTGCACATGACACATCTGGCCCAATAGCTGCCCATTTGATTCCCTGGTCTAAAAGAATACAAATGAACAGCTCTCTGCAAGGAATATAAATCCTTCTATCCCTCACCATCCAGGCAAAGCTGAAGAAGCTTTTTGGATGACAAGTGAATTGTCTTCAAAAAAAACTAGAAAGCCCAGTTGTCTCTTGAAAAAACATCCATGACCTGTATGACTGAGAATATCTATAGATATGCTCTGAAACATACAAAACCCAGGTAAGCATGATTTTAAGCACGACAAACTATCTAGCAGAAAACTTTGCCCTAATCATGGAACTACCTGGGGGGGAAAAATACTCCCATCAAAGCGGTAGCACAATTTACTGCATAAAGACAGGAAGAAACCACAACAGTCATCTGTGCTGTGAAACATTTGCTAGCCAAATAACCAAGCTCAAATAACATGAACAACTCAGCAATTCAAACCCAATGCTCCTATATTCTATTCTGTTGTGCCATAGTTGGGCAGATACATATCTGCAGTCTGCACTCTGATTTTTACAGCATTCTCTGGCCTTATTGAAGACCGTTTGAAATGAGTAACTTTTCCCCAATGCAGCAACACATACAATTTTGGTGCCCAGTGGTTCACTTGAGTAGCACGAGTGCAATAAGGGATTTGTGAAACCATCTCTCTCTCTTACAGTATCTTTCAGTAAGTCAGCAAGAACATGCTCTAAGTCTCCTGCATTAAATGCTGTTGACAGGTGGGAGTTAGAAGTATACTTTCCCATACTCTTAAATTCCCCTTTTTTCTTTTTTTTCCTACATGTATTGTATCTTTTCTTCTGAATCTTTTCTGTCATTCTTCTAAAAAATATTTTGAGTAACCCTCCTTAGGATTTCTCTTTTTTGCTTCCCACTGTTTCTCTCTTTGTTTTTGAATGTTCCTTTTTTTGGATACCATTTCTCTTTTTTCCTCTCTGCCTTTTATGTGTCTCTGAAAATCTCAACAAGGTTATATAACTAGTTTTTATTTTCATCTTTTTTCTCTACAATATTTGCTTTTTGCATCTCATTCCTCTTTGTCAGTTCCTCTCCTATTTCCTGTTCTATTTCTTTCAATGTTTTTTTGGGGGGATCTGTAAGTCTCATGTGTTAAATGTTGTCAACTGATGGGTGTTAGAAGTATACTTTCTCAGTAGATGCCCAGGCTTTTCAAATATCATCCCATCTGAATTTTCAGACAGTCCTATCTTTCTATCCCTGTGTTAGGCTGGAAAGACTGGTCTCCTGGTCAAAAGGTTGGCTTAGGATGGGGCAAGAATGACACAATTGGCTCTTTCATGTGAGGCTGGTGGCAGGGTATTTTTATTTTTGTAATTTTGCATTTTTGTATTGATTATAGTGAGCCACCTAGGTTCATTACATGAGATAGACTGCCATTTCAGATCAATAAGCAATGAATACATTATGATGAAGTAGGAAGTAAAATGAGATAAAAACATCACCTCTGCAGTAAATCCATTCACCATTATCAGTTACCTTTACTTCCAAAAAAAGAAGAAGGTACAAAGGAAAGATTTAAGATGCTCTACCTAGAAACTTTGATTTTTCTAAAAAAAATAGAAAGAGAGCATATTCAAGGAAATATTTTGAAAAGGGACAATTCAAATCTGGAAAATCTGTTGAACCTTCTAGTTGGAGTAAACTGATTCGGGTTATCATCAAATATCTTATTATACAATTTACAGTTTGCAGTAAAAGTAATCACCATTACCTTTACTTCCAAAAAAGAAGGTACAAAGGAAGCATTTCAGATATTCTAATGACAAACATTGGTTTGCAAGAAAATATTTAGAATATATTCACGGAAACCTAAAAAGTGACAAATTTGAATTTGCTACCTAGTGTGAACTGATTAGTATTGCTCAACCTAGAAACTTTGATTTCCTAAAAAATAAACAGAGAGCATATTCAAGGAAATATTTAAAAAGGGACAATTCAAATCTGGAAAATCTGTTGAACTTTCTGATTAGTGTTATTATCAAATACCTTGCTGAGCTATGAAAATTCAGTTCAAATATTTCATTGTTGAATAATTCTATATGATGTGAAGCTCAAGATTTTCAGTCCCAATAATTTTTATTAAAAACTCAACTCCCATTTTTTATTTTATTAAATCATTGATATATACAATGTATTCCTTTGCTTACCCATTTGATCAGCTATCTTCCCTTCTGGACAGCATCTACAGCCATAGCAGCAAGATAATTTCCCTTCCACTTTTATCTTGCTATGGCCAAGAGGACATTTCTTGTTACAGATGGAAAGAGGCAACGTCTATTCATAAATAAAATCAGAATTCTTTCACATGAAACATTTATGCTTTCGGGTTGTTCTTTTCATTGCTTAGACATATCGAACTTTTTCATATTGAATCCAGACTTTGCTATTCCATTCCCAGGTTGGTTTTTGGCTTAAACTCCCCACTCCCTCAACTGTTCTTTATTTCACACCAATTTACTAATTAACCCCGAAATAATATTCTATTTTCTCTTCTGAGAAAATCAGAACTGGAATCAGGTGTGGGAGAACATTTAACTTGAGAGCCCTTCAAATATGCTTTCCTTGAGATTCCATGTTTTGAGCTGGTGTCCCACATCTGCTATAGTTCTTTCAAAATTTGCTTGATTTTTCCATTGACATTTTCAAAATTCAGCTATTTTCTCTCTGCCTGCTTATAATAAAATGCTGTTATTTTGGGAGGCCTTCTTTATTTGTTTGAAATCTGGAGCTGATAGAAAACAAATGGAATTTGATATTTTCTTTAAGGATTGACAGATAATACTGATCATTTACTCACACACACTTCCAAAATGTCTTTATTTCAAGACACTTCCATTAAAGATGTTTTTTTTGTCCAAAGACTCAAAAATTTGAGAACTAGGTATGATTGTCTGAAAATATTAAATTAAACAGGGATGTGATGCTCTTCTAAATCAAGTGTAGAACACTGTCATACAAATGTAGAAAGAAGGAATTTTTGTGTCACATGATTAATTTGTTTTTTTTTTAAATGGATTTTGATGGTGTGCAATTATTTTCAATGATATTACACTTTGGAGAGATGGAGATACAGATAAACACATTGAATCTCCAGCTGAAATTATTTTTCAATCATATTTTCAATACTTTCAATTTTGCTATATATTCAATATATTTGAATATATTGAGCTGCGGTGGTGCAGTGGTTGGAATGCAGTACTGAGGCTGCTTCTGCTGACTGCCAGCTGCCTACAATCTGGCAGTTTGAATCACATCAGGCTCAAGGTTGACTCAGCCTTCAATCATTCCAAAGTCAGTAAAATGAGAACCGAGATTGTTGGGGGCAATAAGATGACTCTGTAAACTGCTTAGAGAGGACTGTAAAACACTGTGAAATGGTGTATAAGTCTAAGTGCTGTTGCTATATTTGATATTTGAAGCTGCTAAAAATTTAATCCAAGTGTTATTGTTGCATTTACATCATTTATTGATATGGGGCAGTGACTGAAATGATTTCCTAAAAAGTATATAATGAGACATACCTGGTTAAATATGAGGGGCCAAGCAATATCCTTCACAGAAATTGTGAGAAATTTGTCTTGAGACACCCTGGGGTCAATTTTTCCAACCTGGACTCTCTGAAAGGACTTGTTTGGGAATGTGACCCAATTTAGAATATCAAATCCAGTTACTAATTCCCCATTGGGACCAAATGAAATCTCTTCCCCAACATTGTTGTTAAAGGAAACTTTCTGCAAAAAATGGTGAAGCTAATTGAAGAAGAAGAAGAAGAAGAAGAAGAAGAAGAAGAAGAAGAAGAAGAAGAAGAAGAAGAAGAAGAAGAAGAAGAAGAAGAAGAAGAAGAAAAATAAAAAGAAAAAGAAAAAGAAAAAGAAAAAGAAAAAGAAAAAAGTTAACAGGTTTTCTTAAAGGGTATGAAAAAAACTCAGTTTCTTCATTTCATTTTTTCCTATGTTAATGCAAAGTAAGGTGTTAAATTTTTGCCTCACTGAATAGGAATATATTTCTATAACATGCATTTTCTATTCTATTGCCTAACTTTTTTTTTAACTTGAAATTTTTTTTCAGAGGAAAACACCACCACAAAATCCAAAAGCTCACTTTGCTCTAATGAATTGAGCAATCCAAGAATTTTGACTTTACATTACTTCCCTCGCATCCTGGAAATAAATTGTTTCCTACTCCTACTCTCAAAACGACGCTATACAGCACTGCACACCAAGACAACTAGACCTAAGAACAGTATTTTTTTCTGAATGCCATCACTGCTAAATAAATAATTCCCTCGCCACTGTCAAAATATTCACTAAGGCTGCATTACTATTACTATTAGCCTTCTCATCATTCCTATCATCCATCTCCTCCCACTTATGACTGCAGGACTGTAACTTTGTTGCTTTGTTGATTTATACTGATATTGATTGTTTTCTGATTGCTTATGACTGTCATTACATGTTGCACCTTATGATTCTTGATGAATGTATCTTGCGTTTTTATGTACACTGAGAGCAGATGCACCAAAGACAAATTACTTGTGTGTCCAATCACACTTGGCCAATAAAGAATTCTATTACATTGTATTGTATTGTATTGTATTGTATTGTATTGTATTGTATTGTATTGTGTTGTATTGTATTGTATTGTATTCCATTCCATTCCATTCCATTCCATTCCATTCCATTCCATTCCATGTAGAAAGTATAATGTTTTCCACAAAATCCACAAGAAAAAAAATATAAGTAATGTTGGCCTTTCTTCTAACTTTTAAAAAAATATTAAAAGGATGACTTTAAACAAATTTACATTGAAAATCCATTTGAATTAACACGACAGGTAGTCCTTGACTTAAAACAGTTCATTTATTGACCATTTGAAGTTACAAGGGCACTGAAAAAGGGACTTATGACCATTTTCAACACTTATGACCATTGCAGCATCCCCATGGTCATGTGATTTACATTCGGATGGTTGGCAACTGGTTCTTATTTATGACAATTGCAATATCCCATGGTCATGTTCTTATGAAGGTTTTCAGGTCTGGCTTGGTAAAATAAAAGACAGAGCTATCTGTGATGATAAGCCAGTGTGATTATTCAGCCTTGTAGTAGGAACCCAGAGCATAGTGCAAGGCAGATATTAATATACTTTTTTAAACTTTCATTTCATTACATAGGATGCAGCCGGCATCCTACAGATAAGATATAGAAAATACAGAAAGCATTAAAATAGTCAAACATGCCTTCTGTGGTTTTTGCTTGCATGCCTAATCAACAGGCGACAATTTCCTGTAAATTTTCCATGGCCTCAAAGGCCTGCTGAGGTCTAAACATAAGTTCTGCCTTCTCATCATATGTCTCTCTTGGCCATTCCTGGCCGACAATATGGCCCTCTTTTGAGACTTTCTGACAAGCAAAGTCAATGGAGCATCTAGATTCATTTAACTACTGTAGCTTCTCCAATGCATTACTAATTTAACAACTATGGAATTCTGAGGATCCTGTGATGGGACAAGGTGCCAGGCACAGAAGTCCTCTCCAGAGAATGCCTGCCATCCGTTTCACAACCTGCAGACACACTGGGCAGGCTATGTTGCAAGGATGCCAAACCATTGCATCCCCAACCAGCTCCTCTATGGTGAGCTGTCTCAAGGAAAGTGATTACATGGGGGAGAAAAGAAGTGATACAAAGACATATGGAAAGCCTCATTCAAGTCCCTGGATATCGACACCACCTCATGGGAAACCCTCGCAAAAGATCAAGCGACATGGTACAGGTTGATCCATCAAGGCTTACAGACATCTGAGGACAGAAGAACAACCAAAGCACAAGAAAAGTGAGCACTCCACAAATCCAGAGCTGCAAAGTCTGCAACAATAGTTCCCTCCCATGTCTGTGTGACTTGTGGCAGAACGTTTCATGCCCATATAGGCCTTTCCTATGGTAACATTGTGGACAGCCACAGACTGTTAGATGCCATGGTCGTCTTCCAACATGATGGATGACATCATCAATTTGATGATGTTAAATTGACAACATGAATTTAATAGCTGCAGAGATTCACTTAGTAAATATGGCATCATAACATGGGACAAAAATCACTGGACAAATTTCTCATTTAGCCACATATATTCTGGGGTCACTTGTTTTCGTAAGTAGAAGACTGCCTGTATTTACATTTCAACATGAATGGTTCACATTTGTTTTCCCCTTGTTTTATGTTGACAATTGAATGAGGCAAGAGTAGAGGTATTGAATCATCTTCAGGAATCCTTAACACTCTCATAGAGACCTAGAAAACTATAGCAGCTAAGAGTCAGTAGCTGCTATCATTCAGAAAAGTCCTTCTCAAGGAAATAACATGAGTCATCTAAGATTGCCTAGAAAAGTTTTTCTTTATGAGTTTTAGTCCTTCTAATATTTAATATTCCAATATTAAAACAGTAATCTGGATTAGTGGACAACATATGCATAGTGATAGAACCAATAGGATCCATCTTTTCTCATTGAAAATAAATGGGAAAATTAATAGGAGTTTTTGAAGGATACACACAAATCTTTTTTTGTTTCTCATAATTTGGCTTTGCTTAATGAAAACTTAAGGGACATAGTGGCTCAGTGGCTAAGATGCTGAGCTTGTTGATCAGAAAGATCAGAAATTTGGTGGTTTGAATCCCTAGCACCACATAATGGAGCAAGCTCCCATTACTTGTCCCAGCTTCTGCCAACCTAGCATTTCGAAAGTAGGTAAAATGCAAATAGAAAAAATAGGAACCACTTTGGTGGGAAGGTAGCAGTGTTCCATGTGCCTTTGGCATTCAGTCATGATGGCCACAAAACCAAGGAGGCATCTTCAGACAGAGCTGGCTCTTAAGCTTTGAAATGGAGATGAGCACTGTCCCTAGAGCCAGAAATGACTAGCACATATGTGCGAGGGAAACCTTTACTTTAAAGAAAAGTTATATCTTAAATTTCACATTAGTCTATATGTTTTAAAATTTGGACAGAATTAATGTTCTCCATCACATTCACTTTCCACCCTACTGCATAACTATAGTATATTTCAAATGTAAATGGATCACCTTGCTCTGATTAATTGATTAATTCAGCGCTGCTTATATACCTGATGACTTTCCTGAATTTTGCATCAGGCAACGTTACCTGCCATGGTGATTGAAGTAAGATCTCCCATCTCCTCTCGTCAATTATTTGACCCTCTTTGAATTTGGTAGTGTGGGACCATTTGGCCCTGAGAGCATGTGCCACAGCATAGATTGCATTGTAAATGCTGTAACTATGTCCACTCACAGTGGTCTCAAAGACAGAATTAGGAAGAGTCTCTAGCTTCTCTTCTCCAGTGCAGATCCTTTCAGCATTCCTTTCTGTAATATCACTGGAGAATGAGCAGTCAAATGTATCCTTCCAAAAATCCCTTATAAATCCATCTTCTCTTTCAAAGTTAGGGCTTCTATTCAACATAAAGTTTTGGAAACCTGGTAACTCTTTTGAATGAATTGCAAAGGAAAGAGCACCATGGAGAAAATCAATGGGCAAATGTCTTTGCATTAGAATTGAGGTAAAATCTGTCTGAGCTGCCATGACCCAAACTTTGGCCTTTCTCTCCTTTGGAATATCATCAGCATCTAAAATATAGATCATTATTCTCAAAATCACAATGGTTGTAATTTCAGCATTCAAGATCACTGCAATGACTGTACTCCCCATGATAACTTTATATAATTTATCTGCCTCTTCCATCATTTCAGCAACTAAATTACCATACACCATTGGTGGGATACACTCTATAAAATCAAAGCAGATTCCTTTCTCTGAGTACATGGAAAGACTTTTTTGAATGAACCTCTCTCTGTCTTCCTCATACAGAGAAATCAACCCAACCCAGGTCCATCCAAAATGCAATAATAAGTGTAGTATTCCTTTAAGCTGGTGGACCTCATCTGGGAACATCCATTTGACAAAATGTGCTGCTGTTTCCTTATCCATCAGTGGAGCTGATCCATATGTGATCTAAATGGTGGGGGAGAGAATACAGACAAATAATTAGTTGAACAACTTGGCATAATGAAGTTTCACAGTGCATTTAAGACCAGTTGTGGTGGTGATTTCCATTGCAGATCATGAACTGGTTGTCTTAAGGTTTTAGAAGATGTATCATCAGAACTGAACATCTGAGAGTAATGAACAACTGTGGAACTTTCCATCTTGTTCCAGTTTTGATCTCACCTGAGGAAACTTGTAGTTAGAAAGAGCGGTTGCCATGTTGACACAGGTCTTAGTACGGGGTCCCCCGATGACAGCTAGTGTATTGGTCTGGTCATTACATTTGTAGTTGGGAATAAATTTATCTTTTGTAGATAGAAATTCCATTGCTAATTGATAAGTTGTAATGTCAACAAAATAATCGGTAGCGATGTGGAAACCCAGGGTAATATTGTGTAAAATCCCAGAATTTTTATTGATCTCTTTTACAGCAAATGCCAAAGCCAAATTATGTTGGTAATTATGAGTGAGGAACCTTTAGTCAAAGTCAAAGATATGAACTATGTTAATATCATGTTTGCTTCTGAATTAAACAGTTGTTATTTTTAATTATTACACATATTTATAAATACAGAAAATGTGGTTCTTATTATTTATTCTGGATATCTGGCATATGATCTCTAGCAACAATAGCCCTAGGTTGTATGGCTTTGGAGGCAATGATGTGGGAAAGGAATAGGCTAATATTGAACTGAGAAATAGTTTTTTTCTCTTTTTAAAACTATTCATCTAAAAAAAACTGTCAAATTCATTTGACAGATATGAGATATATATTAACTATACAGTACACAGTAATGTTCCAATTTAATGGCAGGAGGGATATAAACAGTTCTACTCTTACGACCTTCTTACAAGTAATTTGTCATTTGGGAATTGTATTCTGTAAAAAATAATAACCCATTGCCCACCTGTCTTCTTCATTCCATGGTGGCATTCAAGGAAAGAAAATGTACTAAGCATTAGGACCTGGAGATTATTTTCAGAACAGTCTTAAAACTTTGATTACTCATTCTTTTCTCCTAATAAAACGAAGGACCGTGAATGTTCTTTGTGGAAAATAACCCTTGTAATAGTAAAATTAAAAGCAACAAAACTTCCCTTGTTTGGGATTTCAGAATTTGGGCAGCTTAAATCTCTGAGGTGTGGAAGGGAGGGAGGGAGAGAGGGAACATTATAGTGGTGATGTGTATGTGAATGAGAATTTGTGGAAATGAAGTCATCTGGAGAAGAATTACAACATTGCTAAGACCGATGCAGTATGGTAATCATTTTATGGAAGGAAGAAAGGGAGACATCGAGGAAGGAAGGAAGGAAGGAAGGAAGGAAGGAAGGAAGGAAGGAAGGAAGGAAGGAAGGAAGGAAGATAACATTAAGAAAATGTAGAAAGCACTAGGACATGTAGATTATTTTTAGAATAGTCTTACAGCTTTGATTAGTCATACCTTTCTCCTAATTAAAAAAAAGACTGCCAATGTTCTTAGCAATGTATGGGAAATAACCTTTATAATAAACAGTAATATTAAAAGCAATAATATCTTCCTCATTTGAGACTTCAGAACTTGGGGAGCTTAAGTCTTTGAGGTGTAGAAGGAAGGGAGTGAGGGAGTGAGGAAGGATGGAAGTAAGGAAGAGAACATTGTAGTGGTGATGTGTATGTGTGTAAGGATACTTACAGATACTGATCAAGGACATTGTGTGAAGGAACACTTTGAAAAGTGATCTCATTTGAAACAAATAACACCTGATAAATGATAGCAGCAATGATTAAATCCCCTGATTGATAATACTTATGAACAATTGGAAGAGGATCTTTGAGGTTGCAGATGGGAATTGAAGAAATGCACATTGTGTCAGAAAAATAAAATAAAACCAGTGTTCTGAACAGAAGCAACGTAATATATAATATAGTCATTGTACAAATCAAAGTGTAACTTCAATGTTACCATTCCACTGCTGAGCTGCAACATAATCAATCAGCTTCCCATGAATATTTTACAAAGTGAAGTATCACAGATTAAATGTGCATCTTTCTCATTCTTTCTACTTCTTATTCGCTTCTTTCTGAGCTGGTATTAATGCAATGCAATGGTTTGCAATGCAATGAAGCTCATAGTTTTCTCATGTTTATTGGGATTCCCTTGGTACCTGGAGAAAAAAACAACACTTTTAAATTTGATAATTACCTGTGGGATAATAGATCATGTGAGGAACTACTTTCTTTGCATGTTTGTAAAATGTCAAAAGGAAATGTGTTGATTTTATCTTAGCCCTACTACTGTGAGCTTTTAAAACATTTTGTTCTAAATGTGTTTTCATGTTGGGACCTGAGCTACAAACATATGTGAAGTCCTTAAGGGTCTCTGGGCTTGTTTGTTTACTTGCAGATGTTTCATTTCCCATACTAAGTAGTATGGTCAGTGCAGCACTGTATGCAAGAAAACAGCCAAGCTCAAAAAATTCCATGAAACCCATCATTTCAGCCCTGAGCTACAAATATTCTCCTTTATCCTATGTATTTTTGGTGGGTGAGAGTGTGTTTGGGGATTGTTATGTGTGTTGGGCCTGGTCTCTGGGTGTTATGTGAATTTCATTGTATGTGTAAACCAGTGGTGGGTTGCAGACGGTTCGCCCTGGTACAGACGTACCGGATCCTGCCCGGAGCACCAGATACCATTGTATTCCGGTGCTCTGGAGGGCCTGACAGTCCGCACTCCTCACCAGTGATTTATGCTGTTGGCGCTTCCACTCATGCGCATGGTGCATACGGCACCTGCGTGACCGTCCACAGAGCAGCTGGAGCATCACAGAGGCTTGCGGAAGCATCATTTGACGCTAGAACGCATGCGCATGCCACGCACGAGCGTGTGGGTAACTCCGGGGCTGTTCCAATCCGGAATCCACCACTGGTGTAAACTGTATATATATATATATATATATATATATATATATATATATATATATATGTATGTATGTATGTATGTATGTATGTATGTATGTATGTATGTATGTATGTATGTATGTATGTATGTGTGTATGTGTATGTGTATGTGTATGTGTATGTGTATGTGTATGTGTATGTGTATGTGTATGTGTATGTGTATGTGTATGTGTATGTGTATGTATATGTATATGTATATGTATATGTATATGTATATGTATATGTATATGTATATGTATATGTATATGTATATGTATATGTATATGTATATGTATATGTATATGTATATGTATATGTATATGTATATGTATATGTATGTATGTATGTATGTACAATGATAATAAAATAAAATAAAGTATAATCAAGTCTCAATTTTGTTCATTTAAGGATAGTTTAAAAAGAAGATAAATTCATTTACTGCAGTCATTTTGTCAATTACTTTTCAATGCAGTATGTGTTATGAAAGGTGAGGATGATACTAGAGGTCAAGGAGAGTTTGATAGCGGGAAATAACGTTGAACTCGTGATATGAATCAATGAATTAAGATGTAGTTATTTATATACTTTTCTTATTTATTAATTTATTATAATAGATACCATTGGTTACTGGGATGTGCAGGCTTGATGACAAAAGTAAGTCTTGAGGGATTTTGAGAAAATAAGGAGGTTTGAGGATAATCTCACTTCAATGGAAGGAAAGACTTTTTTTGCCATTTAACAGATTAACAGAGTAGGAAGGGACCTTGTAGGTCATCTAGTCCAATCCCCCACCCAAGCAGAAGACCCTACGCCATTTCTGATGAATGGCAATCCATTCTCTTCTTGAAAGTCTCAAGTGATGAAACCCCCACATTTCCAAAGGCAAGCTGTTCCATTGGTCGATTGTTCTAACTGTCAGAAAGTTTCTCCTTATTCAATATATTGATATATTGAATCTCTCCTTGATCAGTTTCCATCCATGATTTCTTATCTGGCTTTCAGGTGCTCTGGAATAGCTTAACACCCGGCCCTCTCTGTGTCAGTACCTCAAATATTGAAACACTGCTATCATATCTCCCCTGGTCCTTCTCTTCACTGAACTATCCATGCCCATTTCCTGTTCTTCATATGTTTTAGTCTCCAGTCCCCTAATCATCCTGGTTGCTCTCCTCTTCACTTTTCCTAGAGTCTCAACATCTTTTTTTTTTAATAATGTGGTTACCAAAACTGGATGCAGTACTCTAGGTGTGGTCTTACTAAGGCTTTATAGACTGGTATTACTACCTCACTTGATCTTGATTGAATCCCTCTATTAATGCAACTTATCTAAAATGGCAAGATCGGGCTCTCAATGCATTTTGATGGAAGCTCACCTCAGATTACAGGAATTTGGGGTGAGACATGTGATGTAAAAGTGTGCAGAAGCACAGTGCATTGCAGACTGCTTGTCAGAGGGCTCAAAGGCTGCAGGGCTCAAAGTAAACCTTTGCTCACAGATGCTCACTGCTCTTGTTGACATCTGTGGGCCAAGAAGTATGTCAAGTGGACCAACGAACAGTGGGCCAAGGTCTGTGACAAGAGCAATTTCTAGTTGACTGGGAATCAGTGCAATAAGTATGTCAGAAGATTTCCAGCTGAAGAATTTAGGCCATGCTGCCTGAATCTGTGAAGCATCCATTGCATGTGAGATCTGGGAATGTATCTCTGTTTCTGGTATTGGTCGGATTAAAATTATGCAGGGAATCATGAATTACAAGCAGTATGTTGAAGTCCTGGAAAGCACCATGCTTCTTTCTGCTGCACAACTTGTAGGGAAGGACTTTTACTTCAAGGATGATGCTCCTTGTCATTGAGCCAAGTCCATTCAGCAGTGGATGCAGAAGCATGGTGTTCGACTCCTGGATTGGCCATCTCAGAGGCCAGATTTGAACCCAATTGTGAACTTGTGGGCCAAGATTGGTTACAAAATAAGCAAGAAGCATCCAAAGACCAACCAGAAACTGATTGACTCCATTATGGCAGCCTGGCACCAAAAATCACGTGCAAAGGCTTATACAGTCTATGCCAAAGTGATGCCACCTGATGATAAGCAATAAGGGCTGGCCAATTTCATATTAGTAACCATGTTTGGTTACCTAAATGGTCCTTTACATGGCCACAAATAATAAAAATGTTAACCAAACACTAGCATCAGCCTTAGTAATTGAAAGACGTATGCCACTGGGTATGAATCAGTCCATCTGTTTTCATAGTCATTGTAAGCATGAATTGTAAGCATGCAAGAAAATTCACAATCCCTACCCAAACAGCACCAAATTGCAAAAAGCTTATGCTTTTCACTTAAAAACTACCAGTATTTATTTAAATATAACAATATTTGCATAGCAGTTAGCATAAAATATCATAAAATCAATGGCCTATCCAAAAAATATCATAAACCATAAACCATAAAGCATGAATAAGGTGACCAGATTTTCAGATTGGTAAAGAGGGACACCTTTGACCGGGGCGGGGGGGGGGGGGGGCTTGATTAAAAATTTTATACGGAGCAACAAAAATCTTCATATAACGCAAAAATAGTATTGTATTTTTTTTTATTTCAACATAACTACAATTTACAAATATAAATTGTAACTCTTGCCAAACATCAATATTTTGATCACGTGACCATGAGGATGCTGCAACGGTCGCTAAATGTGAAAATGGTCGCTAAGTGTGAAAAATGGTCATCAGTCACTTTTTTCAATGCCATTGTAACTTTTGTCACTATACCACCTTTCTTGCCACAGTTCTTAAGTGAATAACTGCTGTGTAACTTGCATGTGTGAGGATGACTATTCTAACTGCTGAATCATACCCAAAAATTAGGTAATAGCAATACATTTTGATCCTATGTCCAGCAGGTTCCGATTGAGTAAAA
This sequence comes from Thamnophis sirtalis, assembly GCF_051295495.1. Lineage (NCBI taxonomy): Eukaryota > Metazoa > Chordata > Lepidosauria > Squamata > Natricidae > Thamnophis > Thamnophis sirtalis. Next base: position 128,403,259 of record NW_028261384.1, read on the forward strand.
AATGCACACTCTTTCAAAACTACAATAAACACATCAATCTATAAATAAGATGTGAATCCATGTGGAGCAAATATGTGTTTGTTAGCATATCAATCCCCTCCTCCTTAAATTAATACATGGATGTGGAATATAGTATGTCACAAATCATGGTGGGGGAACTTTTTCTTATGGAATGCCACTGAAAAACAGGAAAGACAATAACAAAAGATATGTGATATAATAGATATGAGGCGATCCATGTAAGTGGATGAGTTTGCAACATTTGTATCTTTCTATAATTAATTACCGGTAAATACATTTTTAATTTAACACTGATTTAATTTCACTGGTTCTGGATTGATATAATTCCAAGCAACATGCTTCTTGGTTTAAACCAAATGATAACTGCAATTGTGTTTAACAAAGCTTGGAGAACAGCTGATATAATTTTCTTTTCAAGAAGCAAGTTACTGTCCTTTCCCTTATTATGTAAAGATATGAGGTGGTTTGATTGGAATATTAAACTATGGAGGTGGTCTTTTTTGTACTATATTTCATCTTTTTGTACTATATTCTCCTTGTCCATGGCTATTATGATTAATACCATCACTACCATTTGTGACGAGTATCTGAACAATATTTTCAAACTTAAATCATCCTGTGTTTCAGCAGTTTAGAAAAAGAGGGAGAAAAACTTGAAGCAGGGCCCAAAGAGTACTACCTCAATTTGAGGGAATACATTTTCCAGGAAAGAAGTCTATGTGCCAAATATTGCAAATTAAAAAAAGGTTATGTGACCATCTTCGAAGAAGTACTGAGTATGTATACTTTATTTTCATAAGAAATTAATTTACTTCTTTTTCAATCATAGGAGTGAGGGCTATGATAATCTCTCATTCCCAAAACAAGGTTTATAATGGCAAAGAAAAGAGCAAATGCCACTTTTATATAATACTGTTTCCAGGAGAAATCAATCAAACAACTAAGTAACAAATTTTAACAAGTAAAAGTTTACTTGCCAAATAAGATATGTTCCAAGTGGATTGCCAATACCAACTGTTTCTAGCAGCAAGTTTTGTTTTCCAATGCAGGATGGCCAGTTCTGTCCCTTCCATTGTTTGGGAAAAGATTGCTTACTACCTACATTCAGATGTATTCTAAAATTATACCACAGCAAACTAAAATACCCATAAAATGACTGCAAGCTTTAAAGAATGTCTTACTATGTAGAATATCCTGGCATAATCTTATCTATGGCAATATTTAAATTACATGAGTGTAAACAGATTACAAGTGGTCCTTAACTTACAATAGTTCATTTAGTGACTGTTCAAAGTTACAATAGCACTGAAAATGACTTATGACTATTTTTCACACTTATGACCTTTGTAGCATCCCCATGATATGTGATCAAAATTCAGATGCTTGGCAACTGGTTCATACTTATGACTGTTAGAAGTTGTTGTGGCTTGTATGTCTAATAAATGGCATTTACAATAACTGTAAAGTAGAATATCCAGTTTACTGATCTTATAAATCAACATTAATGTTTTAATGCAAGCGAAAGCCTAGGAATCTGAATCAGAAAGTGATTAAATGCAAAAATCCAAGGCTTTGAAACTTGGAAAGCACATGGCACAGAATGGTACAGAAACAAGCTGCAACTAGTTCACAGAATCACAACTGTGAGTGCATCCTTTAGTTAGAACAGAAGCACATAAAACCACTTGTATATTTTCAGACCAAAAATGAAGATTGATCAGATTTTTTGCATCCTCAGTTCCATGTAATTTTCCTTCAGAAATCAGTACTGTTTTCTACCCTATTGTTACAAGTACATCCCCATTTAAATCAAACTGAAAAAGTTCCAGGACAGCAGAAATAATGTACAAGAAAATGGATTTTATTTATTAAAGGAAACCAGTTTACAATGTGAATCTCAAGTGAGAGCCATTTAAAAATAAGAGAGTACAGCTGATACCTACAGATATTGAAATGGAGAGCAGCAAATTCCACTAATTTAGAATCATAATTAAAATAATCCATGGAGTACTATGAATTATATGCATATTCTATTTTCCATGTTCTATCTCTCTCTCTCTCTCTCACACACACACACACATCCCGCCCTCCCAACTTCCAAGTAGAAAAAGAAATCTTACAGAATTATTCAAAAAATAATTTTAAAGAGAAAACACGTCTTCACCTCATCCGGAGATTCCTTCTCTCCCCCCCCCCCCGCTGCTTCTCACCGCCTCGAGAAACAGAGCAAACATTCCAACCTCTCCCAAAGGCCGTGACGCCACAAACCCACTCCGTTCCCTCGTGCCCTCTGTCCCTTCCAGGCAGACCCGCACACCTCACCAAGCAGCCGGAAAATATATCGCTCAGCTGATTCGTCAGTCACCCCACGCACATCAAAACAAGCGTATTGGTCAGGAAGGGAAGGCTTCTGGCGGCTCCCGGGCAGCGATCCCACTACCATCGGCTCGCGGCAATCGAAACTTGGCAATCAAAACCATGAGGTCTCCATTCAAAATGCACGCGCACACACACACACCACACACAAACACACACACACACACACAGCCAGCTCCTTGTTAAAGGAAATTCTTTGCATTCTTTGAAAGTATTCAGATGCAGCCAAACTGGATCCAATTTAAAAGTAAGAAGAAACTTCCCGACAGTAACAATGATAAACCAGAGCAACAGCTTTTCTCTGGAAGTTGTGAGTGCTCCGATACTGGAAGTTTTAAAGAATAAACTGGACAGCCATTGGTCAAAAATGGTATAGCATTTCCTGCCTGAGCAGGGAGCGGAGGGTTGGACTAGAAGACCTCCAAGGGCAAGACCCCTTCCAGCTCTGGTTATTCTATGTTCCATGTTCTATCTCTCTCTCACACACACACACACACACATCCCGCCCTCCCAACTTCCAAGTAGAAAAAGAAATCTTACAGAATTATTCAAAAAATAATTTTAAAGAGAAAAGACATCTTCACCTCATCCGGAAATTCCTCCCTCCCCCCCGCTTCTCACTGCCTCGAGAAACAGAGCAAACATTCCAACCTCTCCCAAAGGCGGTGATGTCATGAACCCACTCTGTTCCCTCGCGTCCGCTGTCCCTTCCAGGTAGACCTGCGCACATCAAAACAAGCGTGTTGGGCAGGAAGGGAAGGCTTCTGGCGGCTCCCGGGCAGTGATCCCACTGCCATCCGCTCGCGGCTCTTCTTTGGACGCCCAAAGCCTTCCAGCCCACCCAGGGCAAGTCAGCTACAGTGCAGGTTTTCGGGCAGCTCCTGGGCGGTGGGTGTCCGGGTGGGAAGAGCTGGCAGGGGTGGCGGTGGCATCTTCACTGCGGAGCAGAGGCGCAGCAGCGCCAGCAGCCAGGCAGCCTCCATCAGGCACATGGAGATTAGAAGCAGGGCGGATGCTGGGGCTTCGGCTGCTCCTAGCTCCCGCGCCACTTGTTGGCTGCCCTTCATTGCCCTTGCATTGCAGATGGCCGGGATGCAGGTATTTGCAGAGGATCTGGAACCTTTAAAAAAAATGAGCGATCGGGTGGGATTTTTTTTAAAAAAAAAAAACACCGGATACCTTGAATGCCCGCACGTGTGTGCAACGCAGCTAGGGAGGGGAGCTCCGGGACGTGCACGCTTGGGAGAACCCAGCCATGGAGGGGCAGTGGCAGCAGCAGCCACCATGGATGGGGAGGAGGAGGAGGTGGAGGAAGAAGAAGAGGTCAAGCACATACCACACAAAGCTCAGGGCCGTCTGAGAATCTCCAGACTTAAAAACTGAGGCTTGCAAAAATGTGGCAAAGAAAAGCGGCAGGCCGACGATGCCCGTCCCTGGATCGACGCAATCTCCTCCTTCCAAGGCTCGCCAACCCCCACACCGAAAATGAGTAGGGGTGATAAAATGCTGGGGGGAGGGGGGCGTTGGTAGGAATACTATATGCTCTTTCCTGCGGGAAGGTGGGCGGTAAATGCCATTCCTCCCCCTCCCCGGGCACTTGCAGTGGCAAAGGCTGTTTGATGTTGCTGCTGTTGCAGTTTTTCTGGTCCGAGGCAGAAGCTGCCTGCCTAAGGTGGCCAGATTATAACATGGGGCAACTGACGATAGTTTGAGCGGGCGCGGCCGGTGAAAACTACCATCAGTCGCCCCACGCTCATCAAAACAAGTCCGGGGAGTGTAGGTGTTGGGCAGGAAGGCTTCTGGCGGTTCCCGGGCAGCGATCCTACCACCAGCCCGCCCGGGGCGAGTCAGCTGCAGTGCAGCCGCTGGTGGCCACCCCATCGGCCCCCTCACTCACTATGCTACCCCACCCGTCACTTACTCTGGGTGAGTTCGGAGAAGCGGCGGCCTCGGGAGTCAGGAGAGCCGGGACAGGCTGGGAAGCGGACGGAGCCGGAAGGGGTCCCGCGGCGGAGTCTCCGGCCGTCTCACCCGCCGGCCCCTGAAGTGCATGAGGAATGCTTTGGCGGAGAGGCGCCGCTTCCAGACCCCGCCAAGGGCCACACACACAGGTGGATCTTTCGGAGAGGTGGAGACTTTCCCATGGCTTGTCTGGAAGTGAGGCTGGAAAGGCGAGCAGGCTCCCCCGCCCATCCACCTGCTCACTCGCTACACTACCCCGCCCATGCAAGTGGCAGCGGGTGGGCGGGGGAGCGAGCGATTGAAGAAGGCGCCAAAATTAAAAAGCGGGATTTTTTGGGAATGGCCCGGGACGTGGGAAAAATTATGATAAAGCGTGCCTGTCCCGCCAAATGCGAGACGTCTGGTCACCCTAAGCATGCAGGACTTTTTCGCACAGCTTTAATAGCCTATTTATCAGAATATAAGATGCACCGGAGTATAAGACACAGCAAGGTTTTGAAGAAAAAAATAAAAAAAAAATTTTCACTCTGTAATCCTCCCAAAAAAGGCCCATTTTTTTTTGGGAAAAACAGGTTTGTTTTTCCCCCTCAAGAGAGCATGAATAGCTTTTAGGTAACTTGCAGAGTGCTCCTGGAGGGTTGGGAGGCCACAAATGATTGAAAAGTGGGCTTCTCTTCGCTCATTTCTGCCCTCCCCAGCCCCCAGGAGCTCCTTGAAAGTTTCCTACAAAAAAAAAATGCTGTATTCAGTGTATAAGATGCACCTAGATATTCAGCCTCTTTTTTGAGGTAAAAAGGGGTGTCTCATACTCTGAAAAATACGGTAGTTATAATATACTTTTCAAGACAGATCCTGAATTAAGCTAAGGGGAAAACCTTATCTCTAATTTTCTCTGTGTTTTGTTTTGTTCTTCTATGGTTCCTTACTCCCTAATTTTGTCCTTTATGAATCAATTTCAAAGCTTCATAGCACTCTGTCTACTGAGACAACATTAATATGTTTCCTTCTGATATTGTTGAAACACAGTCCTATTGCAAGTAATACTACTGATTACTAAATTAAGTATAGTAATTCTGCCTTCTGCTCCAGGTGTCAAGGGACGTTTAGCAGACACTGACAAATCTATGAGTCCAGATTAAGATATTACAGTTGTTTAATATCTGCACAGAAATACAGAACTGTGTGAAGGGAGAGAAGGAAGGACTTGTGTTTTATCTGTGATACTTTAGACAATGTTAATGTGGCCAACTCACCTCTTCAACTTAATGGTAATTTAGGAGCTACTCTTTAATGTCTACAATGACCATATATTATAGTGAGTTGGTTACTTACAGGACTTTAGTTTTACTTTTTTCCCCTAGCATGATGTTAATTTCTCCAATTGGCAACTGTAGAATAAGTGGACCTCTTCCAGTTGTTCACAAGTATTATCAGTCTGGGGACTTAATCATTGCTGCAATTATTTATCAAGTCTTCTCTCTTTCAAATGAGATCAATTTTCAAAGCCTTCCTTCTCGTGAAGTGTTTGATCAGTACCTGTAAGTATCCTCCTCCTGTTCCTCCCCTTCTTTCCCTTATTGCCACCTGTGCTGTATTAGCCTTCTTATTATCCATTATTTTTTGCTGAAACATACTGGATGCTAGTGGGTCTATATGCTAATTCCAGTGGGGATATTTAGCCCTTTTAAATTTAAGAATTCTGAGAAAATTGGCTAATCCAAATGCAGCTTAAACGGAGAAAATTTAATTCAGTTTTCGGTTAAAAGTAAAAAAGCTTGATTTTGGACCTGCCCACAGGTTGATCCTGATATTCTTGCTATTTCTTCTCAATGAGAAATGAAGCAGGAAACCCTCAAGTGCATTTAAGAAATGTTTTCTATCATTATATAAGTCCAGTGAAGAAGAATGAGATCGACTTTCCACCCTTAGAAAAGTACTAATAAAACACATATAGAACTGAAATCAAATACTATCTTAACAACTAAGTTAATCCTGGAAGAGATATTGTACTATGGATTTGAAGGTTTCCATAAGAAGAATCTAAAATACAAAACAAAGCAGGCTAGAAATATTTTCTCAGTTCAAAGATAGGCCTGGATAACCTTGAACTATGCCGTCTACATTCCGACCAAATGTTTAATGAACAATATTATCTGCCATAACGTCCTACCTGTTAATGACTACTTTTACTTCAACTGCAATAACACAAAGGCTATCAATAGATGCAAACTAAATGTAATCTGTTCTAATCTTGATTACAGGAAAAGCAATTTCAGCAATAGAGTAGTAAATGTGTGGAACACACTATCTGACCCTGTGTTAGTTCCTCTAACCACCATACCTTTTACCTTAAGCTGTCTACAATGGAACACCTTTCTTAAGAGGTCCCTAAGGGTGCGTGCATAAGCACACAAGCATGCTTACCATCCCTGTCCTTCTGTCCCCATTCATATATACTCTTTTTATATGTTTATGGCTATGTTTTGCTTATTTATAATCATTTATTTGTGCCATTTTTTCATGTGTCCACGTCTATGTCTATACTGATACTTGTTTCCTTGTACTTGTTGACAAATAAATAAATAAAATTAATAAGATACCTTACCTTCCTCCACATCAATGATTCCCTATCCATACAATCTAGAGCTACTGTATCAGCTTTAGAAACCATATTAACAACGGAAGCTTCCAGGCTGCCATATTCTTGTGCTTGGGATAGTAGGAGGAGGGGATTTAGTAGAGGGAATGTAGTTAGACATAATAGCATTCTTCTTTTTGGTCAAGGTCATGGTATTCCTGCACCTGGAGGAAGAGTGGTTGAAGTGATGCCTCGAGATGGGATGGATTGGGATTGGATTGTGTGATGGACTGATGGGTGCAGGGGCTCCGATTGAGCTTATGATTTATTGAGGGTAACCCCGGAACTCTCAGATTCAGGTTTTCTCAGATGTGTCAGTATAACTACTTTAATAAAAAGGAACTTTGAGAAAATGCCTCTCTCATAGTTTTTGATTGGTGTTGGGTTCTTCTGGAATGCTGACATACTGTTTGCTAAAGACCCCAATTCTTGACATGTCTGTTTATAAAAATATACCAAAATTTGTAATATCAAGGGTCCGAATCTGAAGCACAATTATATTGACATCGTTTATAACTTTCACTTAAGGTTCCTCACTCATAATTACCAACATACTTTGGCTCTGGCATTTGCTGTAAAGGAAATCAATGAAAATGGGATTTTACCTAATGTTAGCCTTGGATTTCATGTTGGTTCAGACAATCATGAAGAATTTACGACTTCTCTTTTAGCAATGGAATTTCTATCTACAAAAGATAAATTTATCCCCAACTACAAATGTAACGACCAGACTAATACAGTAGCTGTCCTTGGAGGACCCCGCACTAAAACTTGTCTAAACATGGCAACCACTCTACAAAACTACAAATTTCCACAGGTGAGAAAAAAATAAGGAGGAAAATGGGAAGTTCATAGACTGTTTACTCTTTTCCTAAATCAGGTATTCCTCATAACGCTTCAAAGAAAGAACCAAGAAGCAAGAAATATCTTTCATTTAAGAATGAGAAATTTATGAGATATGAAGAACATCATCAGAGGTTTGTCCCTTTGGCTTGAGGAACAGTATTTGTATTTATTATTTGTCAAAAATGTAAAAGATAGCAGGTATTAATATAAACATGGATAGAAATGAAAGAAATAAATACAAATAGATGGGGCAGTAGGACAAGGACGCTAGGCATGCTGGTGTGATTATGCACTGATCCTTTATGAACCTCTTAGGAATGGGGTGAGGTCCATAGTAAACAGTTTAAAACTGAAGCTGTGAGGGTAGATGATGTAACAACAGAGTCATGTGGAACATTCCAGCAGGAGTAAATGTGCAGATGTGATGTTGTAAAGTACATTTTAGGAAGTTTCTTTCTACCACTCAAACCCAGATATTCTATTAAACACACATGAATACATTGTTCCTTTATTTTTTCTAGAAAACTGCCTTTTATCCTTTGTTCTTCCCCCCTACTTAGATCACATATGGATCAGCTCCTTTGATGAATAATGATAAAGCAGCCCTTTATGTTAAATGGATGTTCCCTGATGAAATCCACCAACTTAAAGGAATTCTGCACTTACTGTTGCATTTTGGATGGACCTGGGTTGGGTTGATTTCTCGATATGAGGAAGATAAGGAGAGGTTTGTTCAAAAGAGTCTTTCCATGTTTTCAGAGAGAGGAATCTGCTTTGACTTTATAGAATGTCTTCCCCTGATGATGTATGGTAGCGAAGCTGCTGAAATGGTGGAAGAGGCAGATAAAATATACAAAGTGATCATGAGAAGTACAGTCATTGCAGTGATCTTGAATGCTGAAATTACAAGCATAGTGACTATGAGAATAATGATCTATGGTTTAGATTCTGACGATATCCCACAGAACAGAAAAGTCAAGGTCTGGATCATGACAGCCCAGATGGAATTCACCTCTATCCTGATACAAAGACAGTTGCCTATTGATTTTCTCCATGGTGCAATTTCCTTTGCACTTCACTCAAAGGAACTAACAGGATTCCAAAAATTTATGCAGAAGAGATACCCAAATACAGAAAAAGGAGATGGTTTTATTAAGGATTTCTGGAGTAATGCGTTTGAATGCTCATTCTCTACAGATGATACAGATGGGAATGCTGACAGGATCTGCACTGGAGAAGAGAAGCTGGAGACTCTTCCTAATTCTGTCTTTGAGACCACCACGGGTGGACATAGTTACAGCATCTACAATGCAGTCTACGCTGTGGCACATGCTCTGAGAGCCTTGCATGCCTCCAAACTCAAAGAGAGTCAGAAAATTGATGAGAGGAGATGGAAGCTCTTACTTCAATCACCATGGCAGGTAAGGTTTAGTAACACAAATTCAGAAAGATAATGTAAAAAAGTATTGGATTATGGACTTTCCCCTATTCTTTTGGTTTAGTAGTTAAAAATGAAAGATTGTATACAGATTGTGATGAAAGCTATTTGTATTATCATAGGAAAGAAATAAAGAATTAGAAACCTACTATCTTGTTCCAGTATTATTTGAATTTTCAGGTCATTTGTGCAGCACTGGATAGAATTTGGAAATTAATTTCTGTAAAATGTTGAGAAAGTTAAAAAAAGTAATTTTAAATTCATGTAACATATAATCTTTATTTTATGTATAAATTGAATATAGGATCTTATTCAGTCCATTATATTTGACAATTTCAAATGTGAAACCTTTAAATATTTTTCCTATTTTTTTTTGTGCAAAATCCATCATCAGACGTTGATGATCATGTTGGCGATCCTATTTTTATCAACAGCCACATGAAAAAGTGCTGTTTCGTTTTGTCCAAATTGGTCCTTTAGATTTTGAAGCCATGATCTTCTTCTTCTGCCTGGACCTTGTTTGCCTTCAATCTTTCCTTGGAGGATTAAATGAAGTATGCCATAGTTTTCAAGGTGTTGTATCACATGTCCAAATTATTTTTGGACACTTTTTTATGGTTTTGATTATTTCCCTTGGCTTTCCCAGATGGCTTATCACCTCCTTATTTCTGATTTTGTCAACCCAATTTATAATAGCTGTCTGTAAATCCACATTTTAAATGCTTCTAGTCTCTTCAAGGGGCTTTCTGTGAAAGTCCAACTCTCCACTCTGTAGAGCAGGATAGAAAAGATGTAGCATCTGACAAGCTTGATTTTCAATCTTAGGTGTATGTTGTGACTGCAGAAATCCTTTTTCATTCACTTTGGTGGTCATTTTCCTACTTAGTAACATTATTTTGAAGCATCCACAGAGAATTTTTAAAATGGCAATAAATCTTTAAAAATAGGAATATCGCCAATTGTTGTAAATTACAAGTTTGTCAATAGCATCAAAGCATTTTCAAATTTAGGTGTATTACCATTTATGTTTATAACATCATTGTCATTAAAAAGGAATATTGAAATATTGAATAATTGTCTTTTAAAAATCATGTATATCAATCCTAGGATTATATGTTTGATTAATATAACAATTATTATGATTATCATTATTGATGTTTCTATCAAAATGAATTATACCCAGAGGCCACACTGTTCATGCATTGATATTAACATATATTTAAAAATAAAAAAAGTGTCAAACAAGTTTAGCTGTTTTCAATTATCCTTTTTTTTTGATAAATTTGAGGGGGCGGAGATAATTCCTGAGGTGGAATTAAAGGCCATCTTGGCCTAGAATTTTCTATGTTGGAGAATTTTAGATTGTCAACATTTTATGCCATAAAAGTGAATTTCTAAAATGCTCAGTTGAGCAAAGCAAAGTTGTCTCTCAACATTTTTCCTTTTCTCTATTTTGTGCTGGAATCTGAAAAGTTTTCTGCTGAAAACAATCCAAAGGTACTTTTTCAAGAGGCAACTGGATTTTCTTGTTTTTTTTTTCTTTGAAGACCTTTCACTTCTCATCCAAGAAGATTCTTCAGCTCTGACTGGATGGTGGATTTATATTCTTGGGTGAGAAACTAAAGATCTTTGAAGAAAAACTAGAAAGTCAAATTATCTCTTGAAAAAGCACTTTTGGGACAATCATGACCTGGATAACGGAGAATCTACATAGACATTCTGCTGAAAATTAATCAATTGCCGATATGACAGAAAATATATTTTTCCAATTATAAAGAGTGTAGACTGTTGGGGGGGATCACTTTCCATTGAGCATAGCCCAAACTCAAAAACTGTGATTACTTCATAAACCTAGTTAAATTAATATGCATAATTCTTTGTTTCTTCATTCAGCTTAATCATTTTTTACAGCAAGTCTCCTTTAACAACAATGCTGGAGAGCAGATTTTTTTTGGCCGCAAAGGGGAATTGGAAACCGGATTTGATATTTTCAATTGGGTCACATTCCCAAACAAGTCCTTTCTAAGAACCCAAATTGGAAGAATTGACCCCATGGCTCCCTCAAACAAACTCCTCACCATTTCTGCCAAGGATGCTGTTTGGCCTCCCATGTTTAACCAGGTGTGTCTCATTTCTCACTTTTTAGGATAATTGTTTATAGACTGATCCAACTGTGCCAAAAACTAGGCTTCTCCCCAGCTTCAATGGTCAAGATGGACTATAACCTAGCAAGACAACCCTTGTAACAAAGAGTGAGGACATCAAGAGACAGGCAGACTTAGGGAAAGCTCCAGATACCATTAGATGTGTTGTTGCTCTTACCAGATCTCTTAGTCAGTTGGAGTTAGCAAACCACCAGAAAGCATTTTCGCTTGCACAGTGCCATGTGCATCCATCGACCATCCTGTACAGCAAGTATAAAAGGATACCATTGATGGAAAGATTGTGTTCCTGTGACTCAGGAGAGGTGGAGACTATGAGTCACATGCTCCTTAAATGTTCTTTTTGCACAGAGATTAGGAAAAAACATATTATGCCAATAACTACTAGGTATCCTGGCTGTTCCAATACTACCTACGTATCTTCAGTGGCTGTTTAAGGATGAATAGTCCATAACTACAGAGCAGGAGGCCAAATCCTGCGCAGCAGTATTGGCAATTCATCATAAACACATGTTTTTTCCATCATTGTTATGATATATAACAAATGTGGCAAACATTTTGCACTGCTTAGATGTTTCCCTTTTAGCATTGAACCTACAATGGGCCAAACAGTTTGTGGATTGTAATTTTAGTATAGTTAGACCGTGTATAATTGACAGACTAGATTCTATTACAGATTTCAGTTATTTATTATTTTATCCTGAGAATTTTTATTTGTTCTGGTCTCTGGCCTTAGACTATAATAAACTGATTGATTGATTATTGGCTGATCCATGGAAGTAAATGATTAAGCGACTGCCACCACAGCAACACTTTAATTTAGCAGCCTCATTTTTTATGTGATATGAACATAAAATACTAAAGTATAAATAGGTGACTTAAAGTTTAAACATATGCAACCTTTATTTAGTTCCAATGTAAAAATCATCCCAGTCATTATTGTAGTAGTCTTTACTGAATAGTCAGTTGAGCATATCCAAGCATGAACATCTGGGACAGTAAAATATAACAAAATGAGAGAAGGCAAAAAATATTTTTTTTATTTATTTATTTTCCAAATCTAGAGCATCATACATTAAAAAGAGAAATATAGTATTTAGAATTAGTACAACAACCTAAATAAGGAAAACTTTAGGACAAATATGGAAATTAAAACACAGAAGGAATTCAAAGCACTTATGTGTCATACAACCAATTTCATTGTATTTAAGTACAATGACAATAAAGATTATACTTACTTATTATATTTGAGGGCAAAAAAATCCTGGATTGACTCATTCTAGAGCCCATTCTCAGGGAACTTCTCTCTGGTAGAGTGTGGAAACTAAACCTCTGGTCCTAGTGACCAACCTTTATTGGATCCGCAACATTATTCTGGTACACATATATTCACCTTCACTTTTGAAGTTATATGTATGCATAAAAGTCACCAGGGCTGTTGTTGATGTATTTGTATTTGTATTGGTATCTGTATCTGTATCTTTATCTATGACATCTATATCTACATCTACATCTATAACATAATGTTGCATTTGTGCTGATAAATAAAGGGAGACTAGTATAGATCTATTTCAAGCTCTTATCAGCTAGCCATACCCTTACTGGGATTAGAACCTGGGCTGTTTTTACATGTTAGGCAGTTGTATTAGCCGCTAAGCCACAAGCTCTCCTCCCTTATCAGCTGAGCCAAGGAAATAATTAAGTGTTTCCCTTTTGCCAAATGCAACACAAAAATGGTTTTCTGCCTGGAAGGCTCCTAGGGTGGAGCTGAAAGGCAAAAGGGAAGAAGTATGCTCCCTCCCATATTTGGGCATATTAGGTGCTTTGAGTTAACACTTATCATCTATCTATCTATCTATCTATCTATCTATCTATCTATCTATCTATCTATCTATCTATCTATCTATCTATGTGTGTGTGTTTATTTGTGCTGATAAAGATATATATATATATATCTTTCTATCTTTCTATCTTTCTATCTTTCTATCTATTATATTTATATCTATTTTTATATTATTAGCCTATAGACCCGGGGTGTCAAACTCAAATTCATTGAGGGCTGCATCAGGGTTGTGCTTAACCTCGGGGGTTGGAGGGGGGGTGGCCAGCGGGTGTGGCCTGCTCAATGTCACTCATTGAGTTTCTGTATTTGCTAGGGAAAACAGACCGCAGTAGTGTTGTACATAGAAGGCTCTCACGGCCCAAAACGGCACTCAGGAAGGCCACACACAGCCCTCCTTAGCTCCCTTTTCACTGGCAGAGGCACCACAGACCACTCCTTCACTGTTTCCATGGGTGAGATCATTCGCCGGCACGGGATTAAACACCACCAATATCTGGACAATACTCAACTGTATCTGTCTGCCCCGTACCAACTCAGTGAAGCAGTGGAAGTGATGTCCCAGTGCCTGGAGGCTGTTAGGGTCTGGATGGGAGTGAACAAGCTGGCACTCAACCCAGACAAGACCGAGTGGCTATTGATTTTTCCTCTCAAGTATAGTCCAGATTCTCCATCTATTAGCCTGGGGGGTGAAAGTCTACACCCCTCAGAGAGGGCCCGCAACTTGGGTGTCCTCCTGGATCCGCAGCTGACATTTGAACACCATTTGTCGGCTGTGACCAGGGGGGCTTTTGCCCAGGTCAGCCTGGTGCACCAGTTGTGGCCCTATCTGGACTGGGAGGACTTCAAATAGTCACTCATGCCCTCGTCACCTCAAGGCTCGATTACTGCAATGGGGCTGCCCCTGAAGAGTGTTCAGAGACTACAGTTGGTCCAGAATGCAGCCGTGTGAGCAATATCGGGTGTACCTCGGTACACCCATATTACACCTATCCTCTGCGAGCTGCACTGGCTCCCTATTGGTCTCTGGATGCACTACAAGGTGCTGGTGATTACCTTTAAAGCCCTACATGGCCTTGGACCTGGATATCTGAGAGACCGCCTCCTGCTGCATACCTTCCAACGGCCGATAAGAACTCACAGGCTAGGCCTCCTCCGGGTGCCGTCGACTGGACAATGCTGATTGGTGACCACTCGGGGGAGAGCCTTTTCTGTAGCTGCTCCGGCTCTGTGGAACGATCTACCCGCAGAGATTTGGACCCTTCCCACTCTTGCGGCCTTCCAAAAAGCCACCAAAACCTGGCTGTTCCAGCAGGCCTGGGGCTGTTGATCTATAAATTAGGTCCAGCCCCCAGCTAAGCCAAATGTATGTTGTGTTTTTTAAACTGTTTTTCATTTTCTCTCCCCTATTTGTTATTTTTATTTTATCTTGTATTTGTAAGCCGCCCGGAGTCCTACGGGATTGGGCGGAATATAAGCTCATTAAATTACGAATTAAATTATGAATTAATTCCAGGATGGGCCCATGGGCCAGACCTAAGTATCCCGCAGGCCAGATATGGCCCCTGGGTTTTGAGTTTGACACCCCTGCTAAAGACCATATCAATGTATGGGTTCAAACATGTGTTACCAATAAAATTCTAAAAACAAACAATTTTAAATGAGAGTAAAATGCAACAGTTATAGGATAAAAGGTGTGAGATAAGGAACAATTAGTGAGCCTGTTTGAGTAGTGATTAAGGCATCAGGCAAGACACTGGGAGACTGATTTTTAGTCCTGATTTAGGCCGAAAGTCACCTGAGTGATTTTGGTCACTCTCTCTCCTTAAAAGCTAGCAATGACAAATCACTTTTGAAAATTTTTGCCAGAAAACTGAAATAACTTTTCCAACAATTAGATGAAATTGAACAAAAGAAAAAAAAAATATGAGCAGTTAAAGCAATATTTCTGAAACTCAGCAACTTGAAGAGGTATAGACTTCAAAACTCGCATCTTCAAAATGCTGCTGGGGAATTCAAGGCAGTTGAAGTTCATGTTTGAAATTTTAAAAAAAATTCAAGTTAAGGAGATTATTTAATTTCAGTGATGAATTTAAAACAAAAGAAAATGGTGAAATTGGACTCTAAGGTTTGGTGAGGTTTGGGAACATATAACTCAAGCCAATATGAACATATCCAACAGATCTTCCTCATCTTCCTATTTTCCCCATCACAATAAGCCTGTGAGGTGGGTTGGGTGAAGAGTGAGGGACTGGCCAAAGTCACTCAGCTTATTTTCCACACTGCAGCTCCTGAGAAAGTAAAGGATCTCAGCATGAGGAGCAGAGATGGCATTCTGCCACTTCTAACCAGTTCACATGAACCAGTAGCAGAAATCGCAGGTAGCCCCGTCCACCTGCCCAGGCTCTCTGGCATCCCATTCAGGACATTTTTTAAGGCAAAGCACATGTACGGAAGGCAGAGCACATGTGCAGATATGGCATGTGTGCTCACAATTGCGAACAGGTAGCGGAGGTAAGTGAATTCCACCCCTGATGAGGAGAGAGCTAGGGGTCCAAACTTATGCGGGTTGGGAGATACATTCTCAGAAGCAAGGAATCCTCTCAGAGCAGAACAGAATAACAGAATCCAAGTGCCTGCTCAAACAGGAGACCCTATGCCTATTTCAGACAAATGGATGTCTAATAACTTCTTTAAAAACTCCAGTGATTAAACAAACGCTCCCAAAACATAAATGACTCATAGGAAAGAATTCCAATTTTATTTGTGAACAGGCATTACCTCTTTCCATCTGTAATGAGAAATGTCCTTTTGGCTACAGCAAAGTAAAAGTGGAAGGCAAACTATCCTGTTGCTATGACTGTAAGCGGTGTCCAGAGGGGAAGATAGCTGACCAAATGGGTAAGGAAAGGAATATATTGAATGTTTGTTTGTTTGCTTGCTTGTTTGTTTGTTTGCTTGCTTGCTTGCTTGCTTGCTTGCTTGCTTATTTATTTATTTATTTATTTATTTATTTATTTATTTATTTATTTATTTATTTATTTATTTATTTATTTATTTATTTATTTATTTATTTATTTATTTATATATATTGAACTTGTATGCCAGATATATCCCCAGGTATCAATGATTTCATAAATAGAAATAGGGCTGATGCTTGAAAATATTATGGTGACTGAAAATTTTGAGCTTACCCTCTGGTTATATAGCTTAGCTACTTCTTCCTTAGAATACCTTGTTTTCCCCAAAATAAGACCTCCCTAGATAATAAGCCCAATCAGGCTTTTGAGTGCTAAAATAAGTCCACTCCCCAAAATAACCCCTCTCTTAAAATATTGTAAACAGCAGCAGCCATGAGGTGACCACACTCGCTGCCTCCTACACCTCAAAAATAATAAGACCTCCTCAAAAATATTGTCAAGACCTTGTTTCAGAGATCAAAAGAAAATAAGACCCTATCTTATTTTCGGAGAAACAGGTAAGAGAGTTGGAGGGGACCTTGGATGTCTTCTAGTCCAACCCTCTACTCAAGCAGAAGACCCTATACTATTCCAGACAAATAGCTGTCTAATCTCTTCCTTAAAAATCTCCATTGATGCCGCACCTGCAACTTCTGAAAGCGAGCCATTTATTGTTCAGTGATCTACAGTATTTAATACTACCACTAATACATTCACCCTAAATAGTGTAATCATCATTAATTTCTCAAATTTGGAATATTATTCTTTTTGCTTCAAGAATTATAAACAGTGTAGTAGAGAAAGAGTGCTTCTTGGTAGACATATCAAATTGCTTTCTTAGTTTATGATTTTTGAAAGTAAAGGTAACTTTCCATCAAATTCTATCAATATAAGATTTTCCCTCCTATTTCTATCTTCTTTGCTTCCTCTTTTACCAAGATAATAGAAATATCATATAGGATTATAGATACAGTAGCTCTATAACGTAGCACATATTGTAACTGAACACTGCATTAGGCATTATGTTTTGTTATCAATTATACATAATATGAACTCTGCATACAGTTACTGATAGATTCATCTAGTCTGGTATTAATTCGTCATGATTAAAATCTATATTGGTTCTGTAAAAAATTTTTTTTATTTTTCACCAGACTTAGATGACTGTTTCCCATGTCCAGGGGATCAATATCCAAACAAGGGTCAAGATAATTGCCTTCAAAAAGATATAACTTACTTAACTTTCCAAGAGCCATTGGGTATTGCTTTGCTAATGATTGCAGTCTCCTTTTCTTTCATATCGGCTGCAATACTGGGAATTTTCATTAAACACCGGGACACTCCCATTGTCAAAGCCAACAACAGGAACCTCACCTACATTCTTCTCATTGCTCTCACGCTCTCCTTCCTTTGTACTCTCCTCTTCATTGGGCAACCTGATCAAGTGAAATGTCTCATGCGACAAACTACTTTTGGCATCATTTTCTCTGTAGCCCTTTCTTGCATTTTGGGTAAAACAACCATAGTAGTTCTTGCTTTCATGGCCACCAAGCCAGGCTCCAAAATGAGGAAATGGGTGGGGAGAAGGATGGCCAACACTATTGTCTTATCTGTCTTCATGGTTCAGTTCACCATCTGTGTAGTTTGGTTAGCAATTTCTCCTCCATTTCCAGATTCAGACATGCACTCCATGGTTGAAGAAATTGTCTTGGAATGTAATGAAGGATCAACCACTATGTTTTATACTGTCCTTGGCTTTATGGGACTCTTGACCACTGTCACTTTCATGGTGGCCTTCTTGGCTAGGAATTTACCTGACAGCTTCAACGAAGCCAAATTCATCACCTTCAGCATGTTGGTCTTTTGCAGTGTCTGGGTGTCATTTGTTCCAACCTACCTGAGCACCAAGGGGAAATATGTGGTTGCTGTGGAGATTTTCTCCATTTTGGGCTCAGCAGCTGGATTACTGGCCTGCATCTTTTCCCCCAAGTGCTATATCATTATTTTGAGACCAGATCTGAATAAGAAGGAACAACTAATAAAGAAATGAAAATGATGTTTAAACCAGACCCCTTGAATAAAGACAAATTGGTTATTTCAATATAATATGAAGGATTTTTTTTATACTTTGGAGTTCTATATTATTTCCTCATACGTATCAGCACATCAAAGTGACATACAAGGCAGTACCTTGACATATGAATAGAAATACAGATATATTTAGTATTTAGTATTTAGTATTTATTAATACTTATAGGCCACCCTTTTCCCTGAGGGGACTCAGGGCGGCTTACATAAAATGAAGGGAGGGGGTGTACAGACAATAGACACAAACAATACATAGAAGTAAAATAGTAAGCAACATTCATTCATCATTCGGGTGGGGGCAATTATCTTTGTCCCCAGGCCTGACGGGCTAGCCAGGTCTTAAGGGCTGTGCGGAAGGTCTGGATGGTGGTGAGGGTACGAATCTCCACGGGGAGATCGTTCCAAAGGGTCGGAGCTACTACTGAAAAGGCTCTCCTCCATGTAGTTGCCAGTCGGCACTGACTGGCAGATGGAACTCGGAGGAGGCCTAGTCTATGTGATCTAATTGGTCGCAGGGAGGTAGTTGCCAGTCGACACTGACTGGCAGATGGAACTCGGAGGAGGCCTAGTCTATGGGATCTAATTGGTCGCAGGAGACGGTCTCTCAAGTACGCAGACCCACTACCATGAAGGGCTTTATGAGTGACAAGTAGCACCTTGAAGCGCACCCGGAGATCAACAGGTAGCCAGCGCAGCTCGTGGAGGATAGGTGTTATGTGGGTGAACCGAGGTGCACCCACAATCACTTGCGCGGCTGAGTTCTGGACTAGCTGAAGTCGCCGGATGCTCTTCAAGGGCAGCCCCATGTAGAGCACGTTGCAGTATTCCAGCCTAGAGGTCACAAGGGCCCGAGTGACTGTTGTGAGAGCCTCCCGGTTCAGGTAGGGTCGCAACTGGCACACCAGGCGAACCTGGGCAAATGCCCCCCTGGTCACAGCCGTCAGATGATGGTCAAAAGTCAGCTGTGGATCCAGGAGGACTCCCAAGTTGAGAACCCTCTCTGAGGGGTATAAAATTTGACCCCCCAGCCTGAGCGATGGAACACTGATCGAATTATTGGGAGGAAAACACAACAACCACTCGGTCTTCTCCGGGTTGAGTACAAGCTTGTTAGCCCTCATCCAGTCCATAACGACCTCAAGACCCCGGTTCATCACGTCCACCACTTCATTGCGTTGGCACGGGGCGGACAGATACAACTGAGTATCATCCGCATATTGATGGTATCTTATCCCGTGCCTCTGAATGATCTCACCCAGCGGTTTCATGTAGATGTTAAATAGTAGGGGGGATAAGACTGAACCCTGCGGCACCCCATATGTTAGGGGCCTAGGGGTCGATCTCTGCCCCCCCACTAACACCAATATCCCTATTATATTCAACCTTCCCTCGGCAAAACTATGACATATAATGTAACGTCACTCTTGCTCTGCATGAAGATTCCAGTGAAAATAAGACAAGCCAGAAAGTTAGACGGTACTGGGAAAATAAACATAGAGAGAACCCATGTGACTGCAAACTTAACATTTAACATACATACATTTTTTTCTCATCCATGACTACTCTTTTGTAATTTTCAGGATGTGTAGAGATGTATAGTCACATAAGAAGGTGATTTTCGAAGCATTAGCTGTGATTATCTTTTCCAAGTTCACTTAAGCACCTGGAGAGTTTCCCTGCATCTTTTCTTTGAGCTATCAGATGACTATTCCGAGCTTCAATATGAAGAAATGGTAATAGCTAATCAAGAAGATAATTGTGTCTAAAATCATTTTTTTAAACATATTACAATGTGCACTCTTCCCATACGTATTGACTTTGTGATCAGCTTCACATTTGGAGCAATTATGTTTCCCTGTATATGTGTGTGTGTGTGTGTGTGTGTGTATGTTTGTGTGTGTGTGTGTACGTACACACACACACACACACACACACACACATATGTGTGTGTATATATATATATATATATATATATATATATATATATATATATATATATATATATATATATATATATATATATATATATACATATATACATATATACATATATATATAATGTATAATGTATAATTATATAAATGTAAACTGAAATGATTAATATATACAGTATACAGGTGTGTGTGTGTGTGTGAGAGAGAGAGAGAGTGTGTATTCAGCAATTCAAATCCCTACTACTGTGTAACAGAGTGAGCTCCCATTAGTTGTCCCAGCTTCTACCAATCTACACTTCGAAACTATGTAAAAGTACAAGTAGAAAAATAGGAACTAACTTTTGTGGGAAGATAACAGTGTTCTGTATGCCTTCAGCATTTAGTCATGCTGGCCATATATCCACGGAGACATCTTTGGACAGTCCTCCTTCTTTGGCTTTGAAACAGAGATGAGCACTGCCCCAAGTTCCAATTAAAGTTCCAATTTAATAAGACAGACATGTTGGCATCATGCTATGTAATCCCAATACTGGAAATGACATCAGAATTCCACCCAGTTAAAAGTTCATGATCTTGTCCCCACACCCACAATCCATCACATGGTCCAATCTTCTTCCTCTACGCTGGCATCCACAACAAGCTGCGTCCGGTCAGGTGTCAAAGTACGGAGACAAAGGATGACCTTGGCTTCTAGTAAAGAATGAAAACAATACATTCCACAATCCTACTCCTTCTATTCCCCCTCCCATCGACTATACTAATGAAACAGCATAATGAAATAAGAGAAAGTGTGGCAGGGCAAAATTCTAAAAGGAATATAATTGCAGGCCTGACAGTAGTTCAGACTGTCTGGCCCCATCCTCACCCTTTTCTTGGCCCATTTTGAGTCCACAAGTCTTAAAGTTGCCAAGGTTGGATACCCTGAGTGAGATATTCTGTTAGATCAGTGTTTTTCCAATTTGGCAACTTTTAAGATGTGTAGACTTCAACTTCCAGAATGCTGTTCGGGCAATTCTGGAAATCCACACATTTTAGGATTGCAAGTTTGAAAAACCCTATCAAAAATGGGCAAATTAAGATCCTTCTTGGGAATCTGTGCTTTGGTCTCCTTTAAAAAAACATATTGCAGATTATCCTGAGTAGCATACCAATGAAGGAAGAGTCTAATAGAAACATGCTTTATGCATAAAATATAGAAAGGCATCTAAGGATCTCAATCTTCCCACCTTCATGGACCATATTTTATGAGAAGCTTGCAAAGATCTTACGAAAAATTTTCCTTAGCTCTGCTTTGCCTGAATATGCAATATTTATGCTCTGTCATTGAGCTGTGATTATTCTGTTTATAATTATATTTTAAAAATTGCAATATCAAATGTCCACATCTGAAGCACAAATATATTGACATACTTTATAACTATCACTGAAGGTTCTTCACTCACAATTACCAACATACTTTGGCTCTGGCATTTGCTGCAAAGGAGATCAATGAACAATCTGAAATTTTACCTTATCCACATCACTGCCAACTATCTTGAGGAATATACAACTTATCTTTTAGCAATGGAA
This sequence comes from Thamnophis sirtalis, assembly GCF_051295495.1. Lineage (NCBI taxonomy): Eukaryota > Metazoa > Chordata > Lepidosauria > Squamata > Natricidae > Thamnophis > Thamnophis sirtalis. The sequence goes on from NW_028261384.1 coordinate 128,425,093, forward strand.
TTTCTATCTACAAAATATAAATTTATCCGCTACTACAAATGTAATAACCAGACGAATATGATAGCTTCCATTGTGTGAAAACCTCTCTCAACATTGCAACAACTCTGTGCAACTACAAATTTCCCCAAGTGAGAAAAAATATTTTTTTTAATTTATTTATTTTTCAAGCATGTATAAGATAACAGATATAAGTATAAATATGATTATGAATACAGGAAAGGGATAAAAATAAGTGGCGACAGTAGGACAGGGATGGTAGGCACATTGGTGCCCTTACGCACACCCCTTACACACCTCTTAGGTCAACAGGAGACAGTCTAAAGCATTGGCCACTCTGTTGCTGAAGTTGTATTTTCTGCAATCGAGTTTGGAGCAGTTTTCCTTAAGTTTGTATCTATTGTGTGGTCATGTATTGTTGAGGTTGAAGCTGAAGCTGAAGTAGTGACAGATAGGACATTTTAACAGAAAATTTTGTGTACAATTTTGGGCTGTTGAAGTTGAACATCATTTCAACTTCAATTAGAGCCAAGGTGGTGCAGTGGTTAAATGCAGCACTGCAGGCTACTGCTAGATCAGCAGGTCAGCGGTTCAAATCTCACCGGCTCAGGGTTGACTCAGCCTTCCATCCTTCCGAGGTGGGTAAAATGAGGACCCAGATTGTTGGGGGCAATATGCTGACTCTCTGTAAACCGCTTAGAGAGGCCTGAAAGGCCTATGAAGCGGTATATAAGTCTACTGCTATTGCTATTGCTATTTCATTTTGATTGTATTTCCAGGATGACATCCTTCCAGATAAGGGGTCGGCAATCTGCGACTCTGGAGCTGCATAATGCTCTTTCATACCTCTGCTGTGGCTCCCTGTCACCGGTCGGCTCCACAATTGATAGGGCTTTTGATTAGGATGGGTAGAGGAAAAAGGATGCCACAGTAGAAGGAGATTCTATGGTGGGGGAACTGGACTTCCAGTCATCTCCACAATTGAACAGGGGACTTCCAGTTAGGACCTTTGTGGCTCTTTGAATTTTTAAGGTTGCTGAGCCCTGTTCTAGATCTTGAATAATGTGTGTTTCTAGAAAAAGAGTACTAGCTAAAATGCAATCATTTTGTCAAATCTTTAATATGTCAATAATTCAAATTCATACTCCAACCTATCAGTTATTGTTGCCAAATAAGGGACAAATCAGTTATTCAAAGCAATGATTCACATACATTTTCAAAACTTAGAAACCACAAAAATTAGTACTTTGATGAAAATTTCTGTAGTGGGATTGAGATGCATAATTTTTATTAATATAACCAGAATTTTTTTAAGGTTTTGAGTGAGTTTATCTGTAACAACTGCCTGGATCCAGCCCCGTATCACCTCCCTGCTGTTAGCAACCAGCCAGGAGGGGCACAGGTCCAGTACACATGTGGAGGCACTCACAGCTCTCACGGCCTTGTCCACGTCCCCAGGGGCAACATCCTGAAACTCAACCCAGGGGTGGTCTACCAGATTATCCCCTTGTGCCTCGGCTGGATCTGCAGAATCGGAATCGTAGTCCAACTCCGACTGAAACCGAGCAACTTTGTCCGCCAAAAACTGGACGTAGTCATCAGCCCTACCCTGGAGGGGATCCCCCGTGTCCCTCCTGTTTAGGAGGGAATGGGTTATCCTAAACAGGGTGGCTGGGCGCGACTCAGCGGAGGCGATCAAGGTGGCAATATAAGCTCTTTTTGCCGTCCTAATTGCCCTGATGTAGTCCTTGATGCACGATGTTAGAAGTGCTCGGCTCGATTCGGATTTGTTGGACCTCCATAGGTGCTCTAGGCATCTCTTCTGGCGCTTCCTCTCCCGGAGTTCCTCGGTAAACCAAGGAGGCCTCCTGGATCCACTGCCTCGGAGTGGCCGTAGTGACGCAATCCGGTCAAGAGACTCCGACGCTGCCGAGTTCCAGGCAGTAACCAGAGTCTCCACCGGACTGTGGGCGAGAGTATCAGGAATAACCCCAAGCTCCGTCTGGAACCTCAAGGGGTCCATAAGTCGCCTGGGGCGGAACCACCTGGTCGGTTCCTCCTCCCTACAGTGGAGGTTTGGTCTCCGAAAGTCAAGCCTCAGTAGGCAATGGTCTGACCACGACAGGGGTATGATCTCATTACCCCTCAGACCAAGATCACTAGTCCACTGCTCCAAGAGAAATACGAGGTCGAGCGTGTGACCCGCTGAGTGGGTTGGGCCCCGAATTACCTGGGTCAAGCCCATGGCTGTCATGGAAGCCATGAACTCCTGCGCTCCATCAGAGTGTTCACCGAGCGAAGGCAAATTGAAATCCCCCAGAACCATAAGCCTGGGGAACTCAATTGCCAGCTTGGCTACCGACTCGAGGAGCGAGGGGAGGGCTGCTGCAACGCTGTTGGGAGGCAGGTACATTAACAGCAAACCCACTTGACCCTTGAGGTCCAACTTCACCAGCAGGGACTCACACCCGACAAGCTCCGGAGCAGGGATCCTACGAGGTACTAGAGACTCTCGGATAACAATAGCCACACCTCCATCCCTTCTCTGGGCTCTCGGCTGATGGAGCACCTGAAAACCTTCTGGGCACATCTCTACGAGGGGGACTCCTCCCTCCGGGCCCAGCCAGGTTTCAGTAATACATGCCAGGTCTGGCCTCTCGTCTAAAATTAAGTCCCGGACGAGGGGAGCCTTGTGAACTACAGACCTGGCATTTAGTGACAACAGCCTGAGACCAGGGTCCTGGCTACTCGCGCCATCTGGCCTTGGAGTGGGACTCATAGGGCCGGAAGGAGGGATCTCTGTGACATAGGGAGCCCTCCTTCCTCAGTAATGGCCAGCCCTAAAGTCCCCGCCATATCTGCCCCTCCCTGTTACGACCGTAATGCTCCGGCCTACTCCCGTGTCCGTGGTTCCCTCAACCACCCCATAAATATTTCTATTTATTATTTTGCTATGGCCACATATGAATATATATGCACATTCCAAACATATTTTCTTACTAAACAGCCACCATTCTCATCCATAGGCCACTAAATGCCTCACCAACCTTTTCTGTATTCTTTCATTTCCATCCATCCATTTTATTTATTTAACATAACTAAAGTAGATTAGGCTGTCAGCCTTAGTCATTCTTCTAACATGACAACAATTTTTACCAACAAGGATGGTATTGGCACATTTTAGCTAATGTAACCTAAACATAACCAAAGCCTATTTCACTTCAAGTATGCTAACTTTATTCTATGCAAGCTGCAATCTCTAATCTAAAGACCACTTTTCAAGCCAACATGCTGTTAACTACAATTTACTAACCAAACTGCTGATAATATTTATTCCCTTTTGAAAGGGGATCCAAATGGTTACCTCTGATCTTCTACTCCCCTCCCTAATAGAGGTCCAGTTCACCTCTTTAAAATCTTCACATAAGGAGCCTTTCTAAAATTTTGCAAGTAAATTTTGCAAGAATCTTGCCAAGAAAATATGGTCGTGTTTTTTTTTTTATGTTAGCTCTTGAGCCTCACACTTTCTTCACCAGCCCAACCACACATCTTGGAAATACCCTACTCCCAAATCTCATTCAATTATACCATTAAGATGAAGAACAAAATGGTTTAGTTTATTAAGGCTCAAATGCAGGCAGTAGTTGCGGCTGGGTGGACTTTTGCATCGCTTCATGTTTACATCAGTTGCTCCTGTATTGGAACTGTGAGACCCTCCTGCGCATAGTCACTCCTGCCTTGATAGCCTCTCAGTTAGATTGCTGCAATGTGCTCTGCATGAGGCTATGCTTGAATATTATTCAGAAGCTACAGCCAGTGCAGAATGCAGCGGTGCAGAGAGTTCTGGGGGCGCCCTAGGGTGGCACATTTAAGATTGCTGTTACATTAGGTGCATGTGTGCCAGTTTGCTTCTGGGTCCAATTCAAGGTATTACATTTAAGACCCTATAATGGCATACATCCAAGGTGTCTGTGAAATTATCTCATCCTAATGGACCTAGCTTGCCCCACTAGCTCCAGTGGAAGGGGCCATTGGCAGAAGCCATCTGCTAAGGAATTCTGATGGGTGGGATCAAGAAGAGCCTTTTCCACTCTGATCCAGAGGTGCAACTACTCCCACCCTTCTGGCTCCCTGCTGGAGGATGGGGTTAGAAGATCTCATCCCTGTCTGTCTCATTGGATCTAGTTTCTTATATAGATGTTTTGAAATTGTTTCTATATTTATCTTGCTATTGTTTGTTAAGTTGCCCAGAGTTGACTTACCAGTGAGTTGGCATATAAAGTCAATAATTTTTTTAAAAATGACCAGTTTGACTGTAACAGGAGGCTGGGAAATATTTATCCAAGATAAATGGTTATAGTTAAAAAGATAACTACGTATCATTAAAAAAAAGTAATACAGTCGGGAGGGGGGGGACAAAAAATGGAGCTGGAGTTATAAGTTCTGGAATGTTTTATTTTATTTACTTTTTATTTTATTTTAAATGTGCCTTCTCTTTTCTACAGCAAAATAGAGCTTCCTGCCAAGGTTTTGATTCAGCCTGTGCACGAAAGAGGGGGTTCAGAAGAAAGGCACATTTTTTTGGCTTCCCAAAAGCCTTCCCACGCATTACATGGCTTGAACGTTCGCGGATCACCACCAAATTGCACAGGTGGTTGTTCTACCAGATGGACATCCTTACTTTTTCTCAAAAACGAGAGAGAGGCTGCCTTTCCTAGTCTAGCCCCGTAACAACAACCCTACGAGGTAGGGTGGGTTTAAAAAAAGTGAGTGTCGGGGAATTCTGCGACTGCACCACCTCTTCGCTGCTCTCGCTTCCCAGGGAGCCCCTTTCCTCTCACTGAGCAGCCCATTCTTGGAACAAAACACCTGCCCACCACCGCTGTCCTTCCACCAAAATGGAGGGAGAGAGCTTGCACGGTCCGCCGCACGCCGCCCTTTCCCAGCGGCACCGTCCCCAACAACTGCCAGGCGTATACGCCTCTGAGCCTCTCCGCGCAGTCACCCCCTTCCCTGTCGCACCCCCCACCCCAAAAACAAACCACCAGCGCTCCTCCCGCTCCCCCACTCCCCAGGCTTGCAGTGCCTTTTCTTCCCATTTGGCTCCGAGCCACCGTCACGGACCTCTTTTGGCTCCACTCTAGGCACTGGCCGCTGCACCGCCGTCCTCCCCTCCATCATTCCCCATCCTCCCAGAGCGCCACCGGAAACACGCCAACCTCAATACGGATGCAGGGAATCCACCCTCCTCATGCAGCAGGAAATGCTGGGGCAGGGCTGAATGTGGCCTGCTCAAGCCACCGGGGTGGTTTTTATGGTTGCTTTTGCTGGTGGACAGGCAGGATTTCGCCAAGAAAAGTTAACTGGCAGCCTCTCAGCCCTTCCTGGTCAGGGAGACCTCCCCCCACTTCCACTCCCCGACCCTCCTCCCGCCTCCTCGGAGCTTCAAGCAAGCTAACTGGGAAGGGCGGGGAAGAAGAAGAAGCGGCGGTGTGGTCCCCTGCAGCCGCCGAGCTGGGAAATGGGCACTTTGGCAGGGCTTCCGCAGCACTCCCAAGGACCGCCGCGTGAGGTTGGTGGTGGTGGTGGTGGTGGCTGCTGCTGATGAGGGCCTTGGAGAGGAGGAAGCGGTGGCCAAGCAGAATCCTTTTGAGAGGGGACGGATGTGACCTGGGAAGTGTCGGCATGGACCTCTTCCTGGGGATCGAGGAGGAATCTTGGTCTGGCATCATTTCATTTCATTCATTTATTATATTTATATGCTACCCTTTTCCCCCGAAGGGGACTCAGGGCGGCTAACAAATCAAATCAGGGAAGGGGGGGGTACAGACAAAAAAATAAAAAATAAACGATACATAACAATACATAATTTAAAAACACACAACAGTCATACCATTCCAGACGGGGGCAACAGCTCTTTAGCCCCAGGCCTGTGGGAACAGCCAGGTTTTAACGGCTTTGTGGAAGGCCTGGAGGGTGGTGAGGGTTCGAATCTCCATGGGGAGTTCGTTCCAAAGGGTCGGAGCAGCCAAAGAGAAGGCTCTCCTCCGGGTAGTCACCAGTTGACACTGGCCGGTGGATGGAATTCGGAGGAGGCCTAATCTGTGGGATCTAATTGGTCTAGCGGAGGTGATTGGCAGCAGGCTGTCTCTCAAGTACCCAGGTCCAATACCATGAAGGGCTTTATAAGTGACGACTAGCGCCTTGAAGCGTATCCGGAGATCAATAGGCAGCCAGTGCTCGCGGAGGATAGGTGTTACGTGAGTGAACCGAGGTGCACCCACGATCGCTCGGACGGCTGCATTCTGGACAAGCTGAAGTCTCCGAATGCTCTTCAAGGGCTGCCCCATGTAGAGCACATTGCAGAAGTCCAGTCTAGAGGTCACAAGGGCATGAGTGACTGTTGTGAGGGCCTCCCAGTTCAGGTAGGGACGCAACTGGTGCACCAGGCGAACCTGGGCAAATGCCCCCCTGGTCACAGCCGACAAGTGGTGTTCAAAAGACAGCTGTGGGTCCACGAGGACTCCCAAATTGTGAACTCTGTCTGAGGGGCGTACTGTTTGACACCCCAGCCTGAGAGATGGAAAACTTGGCCAATTAGTAGGAGGGAAACACACCAGCCACTCGGTCTTATCCGGATTGAGAACAAGCTTGTTAACCCCCATCCAGTCCCTAACAGCCTCGAGGCACTGGCACATCACGTCAACTGCTTCATTGAGTTGGCACGGGGCGGACAGATACAGCTGCGTATCGTCCGCATACTGATGGTATTTTATCCCGTGCCGTCGAATGATCTCACCCAGCAGCTTCATGTAGATGTTAAACAGGAGGGGGGACAGGACCGAACCCTGTGGCACCCCATAATTGAGGGGCCTAGGGGTCGATCTCTGCCCTCCTACCAACACCGACTGCGACCTGTCCGAGAGGTAAGAGGAGAACCACCGTAGGACAGTGCCTCCCACCCCCACCTCCTGCAGTCGTCGCAGAAGGATACCATGGTCGATGGTATCGAAGGCCGCTGAGAGGTCAAGAAGCACTAGGACGGAGGCATAACCTCCATCCCTGGCTCTCCAGAGATCATCGATCAATGCGACCAAAGCAGTTTCCGTGCTGTAGCCAGGCCTAATTCCCGACTGGAAGGGATCTAGATAATCGGTTTCCTCCAAGGACCGCCGGAGCTGAAAGGCCACCACTTTCTCAACAAGCTTCCCCACAAAGGGGAGGTTGGAGACTGGACGATAGTTGTTTAACATGGCTGGATCCAAAGATAGCTTCTTCAGAAGGGGTCTCACCACCGCCGCCTTTAGAGCGGGGGGAAAGAACCCCTCCCGAAGGGAGGCGGTAACAACCACCTGGATCCAGCCCCGTGTCACCTCCCTGCTGTTAGCGACCAGCCAGGAGGGGCACGGGTCCAGTACACATGTGGAGGCACTTACAGCTCCCATGGCCTTGTCTACGTCCTCAGGGGTAACAGCTTGAAAATCAATCCAGTGATGTCCTTCCAGATTCTCCCCTGGTGCCTCGGCTGGCTCTGCGCAATTGGAGTCCAGGTCCATCTGAATCCGAGCAACTTTATCCACAAGGAATTGGACATAATCCTCAGCTCTGCCTTGCAAAGGATCGCCCGTATCCCTCCTGTTAAGGAGGGAACGGGTTATCCTGAACAAGGCGGCTGGGCGCGACTCAGCGGAAGCAATCAGAGAGGCAATGTGTGTCCTTTTTGTTGTGCTAATTGCCCGAAGGTAAGTTCTGATGCTAGATGCTAAAAGCGCTCGGTCTGACTCAGACTTACTAGATCTCCATCGTTGCTCTAGGCGTCTCTTTCGGCACTTCATCTCCCGGAGTTCCTCGGTAAACCAAGGAGCCCTCCTGGATCCACTGCCTCGGATCGGCCGTAAAGGCGCAATCCGGTTAACAGCCTCTGTCGCTGCTGAATTCCAGGCAGCAACCAGATTCTCTGCCGGACTGTGGACGAGGGTATCAGGAATAACTCCAAGCTCCGTCTGAAAGCCCAAAGGGTCCATAAGGCGCCTGGGGTGGAACCACCTAATCGGTTCCTCCTCCCTACAATGGGGGTTTGGTCTCTGAAAGTCAAGCCTCAGTAGGTAGTGGTCCGACCATGACAGGGGCAAGATCTCATTACCCCTCAAACCAAGATCACAACTCCACAGCTCCGAGAGGAATACAAGGTCGAGCATGTGACCCGCCGAGTGAGTCGGGCCCTGAATTACTTGGGTCAAGCCCATGGCTGTCATGGAAGCCATGAACTCCTGCGCTCCATCAGAGTGTTCTCCGAGCGAAGGCAGATTGAAATCCCCCAGAACCATAAGCCTGGGGAATTCAATTGCCAGCTCAGCTACTGACTCAAGGAGCGAGGGGAGGGCTGCTGCAACGCTGTTGGGAGGCAGGCACATTAACAGCAAGCCCACTTGACCCTTGAGGTCCAACTTCACCAGCAAGGACTCACACACGACAAGCTCCGGAGCAGGGATCCAACAAGGTACTAGAGACTCTCGGATAACAATAGCCACACCCCCACCCCTTTTCTGGGGTCGCGGATGATGAAGCACCTGAGCACCCTCTGAGCACATCTCTGTGAGGGGGACTCCTCCCTCCGGGCCCAGCCAGGTCTCAGTAATACATGCCAGGTCTGCCCTCTCGTCTAAAATTAGGTCCTGGACGAGGGGAGCCTTGTGAACTACAGACCTGGCATTTAGCGACAGCAGCCTGAGACCAGGGTCCTGATTACTCGCGCCATCTGGCCTTGGAGTGGGACTCATAGGGCTGGAAGGAGGGATCTCTGTAACGTAGCGAGCCCTCCTTCCCCGATAATGGCCAGCCCTAAAGTCCCACCATATCTGCCCCTCCCTGTTAAGACCGTAATGCTCCGGCCCACTCCCGTGTCTGTAATCCCTCCAACCATCCCCATAGCCCCCGCGTTTCCCGACAGGCCCGTCGAATCAGTCATCCTACAGCTGGGATTAAGCCCAGGCCCCCCTGACACTTCTGCAGAGCAATCAGTGCAGGGGGTACTCGATTGTGGTCCCAGCCTGCTCAAACAACACAGTCACATCACCAATCACTCCCCACTAACAGTTTAAAAACACAGAAGTTACAATAATAATAGGAATTAAAAAGTGGGCACACCCATCTACAATCATACCATAAACACCTCATTCATAAAATGCGGAGAAACTAAAAATGTGCAGATCTTAAGTGAAACAAACAAAGATGGAGAGGGGGGGAGAGGTACTCTGCTCCTCTCCCTTCCTATAGCAATTAAATTGACCAAGATGGTTGAAAACCCAGCCACAATCCACAGATGGTATACAGAGGGGGAGGATAATGTTTCCCACTCTAGTAAAGATGAGAAAGGTCCTCATTGAGGAGAACCCACCGCGTGCCTGTTTTGAGGCTCATCACTAGCAAATACCCACCGCTAGAAGATGGGGAGGGTAGCCTGGGTCTTCTCGGGCCAGGATCAGACCTTCCTGGCGCCTTTGCTGCTGCTGCCGCCACTGCTGCTTGGCAGGTTCTCCTCAATGATGCCAGACCAAGATTCCTCCACAATCCCCAGGACGAGGCAGAGAAGCGAAAAGCAGCCACAGCATCCGCAGGCGGAGAGAGGAAAGGAAGGTGCAGCTGAAGGGAGAGATGCTCACTACAGTCTCCTGCTAGAAGCCGCCAAGGGCTGCATCCACCGCTCATGGCTTCCAGGCGCCGTTTGGCAACAGGAGGCCAGCAACCACTGCAGCAGCAACATATTCCCTCCGCAAAGGTAGATGCAACTCCCTGGTGGCTGGTCTGCACGTGCGCACACACACATGGCCCCACACACTCCCTTCTCTTCCACGGCTGGCTCCCTTCCCTAAATCCCTAAAGGCTCCACTTCGCGGGAGCCAGTACTACCCGCCCGCTTTCCTTCCTCTCCGTTTTGCTCGAGCTCCGCCTACCACACAACACTGTGACCTTTCCTCTGACAGAAATGTAAATTTTTAGGGAAGAAAGCACGGAGTGATAGTCTCAGCCGATCAGACGTTCATGGCCGCCTTTGCCGTTTCCAGCCTCGGTGCAGGGGGTAAATGTGGTGCCCTTGTGGCGGCTCATCCACCCCCGCCCTTCCCCCACCTGCAGCCCCCCCCTCCCGGCCTGGGGGTGGGTGTCTCCCGGGGGAGCCCGGCTCGTTTCTCGCGCGCAGGAGTTGTCGGCGGGCATGGATGCGTTTTTTGCATCGGGGTGTGCTGCAAGAAGAGGGAGTGAGTGAAGACCTTTTCTAGCAAGCGTAAAGGACTTCCCAAAACTTGCTTTGCAGCAATCCAGACTCACTCCCTCCCTCTTGCAGCCTGCCCCATGCGAATTCCCCCCCTCCCTGCATCTTCTCCTGGGTTTCTCTCTCAGGATAGGGAGGCCGCGGGCTGGCAGTAGCCGCGGCGGTCTGGCTTTCCCACCCCCCGCCCTGCCTCCTCCACTAGCCTTTGTCCCTCCACAGTAGGGTGGCGGGGGAGGAGACGGCCCACCCGCCCAACTCCACAAAGGAGGAGGGCCGTCTCCTCCCCCCAGCCACCCTACTGTGGAGGGACAAAGGCTAGTGGAGGAGGCGGGGTGAGGGGGAAAGCCAGACTGCGGCAGCTACTGCCAGCCGCAGCCTCCCTAGGGAAGGCCTTCCCTTGATAAAGGCTGCTGCCGCCCATCCAAAGTGGCAAAGCCTCCCGATTCCCACCGATTCTCACCAGTGAAGCAGCAAAAGCAAACGGTGAAGGCGAAATGAAATGGAGACTCGCGCGGCATGCTTAAGCAGACTCCAGCCAATCAGTGAGCTGGCTGGGATGCCGCGTGCTTAAAGTTTTCCATCCCAGCCAGCTCACTGATTGGCTGGAGTCCAGGCCAATCAGTGAGCAGCAGGCTGGGCAGCAGGCTCGGCTGGCTTAGATTTTTAGTGTAGAATAGAATAGCGGCAGCTGATGGGCGGGGGTGCCAGCGAGTGCCAAAATAAAGCGGGGTATTTTGAGAATGGCCCGGGACGCGGGAAAAATTATGAAAAGGCATGCCTGTCCCACCAGATGCGGGACGTCTGGTCACCCTAGTTATAATGTACTTTTCAAGACAGAACCTGAATTAAACTAAGGGGAAAACATTATCTTTAATTTTCTGTGTTTTGTTTTGTTCTTCTATGATTCCTTACTCCCTAATTTTGTACTTTATGAATCAATTTCAAAGATTCATAGCACTCTGTCTACTGAGACACCATAAATATATTTCCTTCTGAAATTTTTGAAACACAATCCTATTGCAAGTAATACTACTGATTCCTAAATTAAGTATAGTAATTCTCCCTTCTGCTCCAGGTGTCAAGGAAACTTTAGCAGACTCTGACAAATCTATGAGTCCAGATTAAGATATTGCATTCCTTTAATATCTGCACAGAAATACAGAACTGTGTGAAGGGAGAGAAGGAAGGACTTGTGTTTTATCTGTAATACTTTAGACAATGTTAATGTGGCCAACTCACCTTCTCAACTTAATGGTAATTTAGGAGCTACTCTTTAATGTCTACAATGACCATATATTATAGTGAGTTGGTTACATACAGGACTTTAGTTTTACTTTTTTCCCCTAGCATGATGTTGATTTCTTCAATTGGCAACTGTAGAATAAGTGGACCTCTTCCAGTTGTTCACAAGTATTATCAGTCTGGGGACTTTATCATTGCTGCAATTATTTATCAAGTCTTCTCTCTTTCAAATGAGATCAATTTTCAAAGCCTTCCTTCTCGTGAAGTGTTTGATCAGTACCTGTTAGTATCCTCCTCTTGTTCCTTCCCTTCTTTCCCTTATTGCCACCTGTGCTGTATTATCCTTCTTATTATCCTTTTTCTTTTGCTGAAACATTCTAGATGCCAGTAGGTCTATATGCTAATTCCGGTGGGGATATTTAGCCCTTCTTAATTTAAGAATTCTGAGAAAATTGGCTAATCCAAATGCAGCTTAAATTGAGAAAATTTAATTCAGTTTTCTGTTGAAAGTAAAAAAGCTTGATGTTGGACATGCCCACAGGTTGATCCTAATATTCTTGCTAATTCTTCTCAATGAGAAATAAATCGGGAAACCCTCAAGTGCATTTAAGAAACGTTTTCTATCATTATATAAGTCCAGTGCCGAAGAATGGGGCGAACTTTTCACCCTTAGAAAAGTACTAACAAAGCACATATAGAACTGAAATCAAATACTATCTTACCAGCTAAGTTAAGCCTGGAAGAGATATCTTACTATGGATTTGACAGGTTTCCATAAGAAGAATCTAAAATACAAAATAAAGCAGGCTAGAAATATTTTTTCAGTTCAAAAATAGGCCTGGATAACCTTGAACTTCGCCGTGTACGTTCTGACCTAAGTTTAATGAACAATAGTATCTGCCATAACGTCCTACCTGTTAATGACTACTTTTACTTCAACTGCAATAACACAAGGGCTATCAATAGATACAAACTAAATATAATCTGTTCTAATCTTGATTACAGGAAAAAAGTTATTTCAGCAATAAAGTAGTAAATGTGTGGAACACCCTATCTGATCCTGTTGTTCCTCTAACCACCATACCTTTTACCTTAATCTGTCTTCTATGGAACACCTTTCTTAAGAGGTCCCTAAGGGTGCGTGCATAAGCCCACCAGCATGCTTACCATCCCTGTCCTACTGTCCCCATTTATATATACTGTTTTTATATGTTTATGGCTATATTTTGCTTATTTATAATCATTTATTTGTGTCATTTTCTCATGTGTCCAGGTCTATGTCTATACTGATACTTGTTTCCTTGTACTTGTTTACAAATAAATAAATAAAATTAATACCTTACCTTCCTCCCAATCAATGATTCCCTATCCATACAATCCAGGGCTACTGTATCAGCTTTGGAAGCCATATTAACAACGGAAGCTTCCAGGCTGCCATATTCTTGTGCTTGGGATAGAAGGAGGAGGGGATTTAGTAGCGGGAATGTAGTTAGACATAATAGCATTCTTCTTTTCGGTCAAGGTCATGGTATTTCTGCACCTGGAGGAGGAGTGGTTGAAGTGAAGCCTTGATATGGGATGGATTGGGATTGGATCATGTGATGGACTGATGGGTGAAGGGGCTGGGATTGAGCTTTTGATTTACTGAGGGAAACCCCGGAACTTTTAGATTCGGATTTTCCCAGATGTCTCAGCATAACTACTCTAATAAAAGGGAACTTTGAGAAAATGCCTGTCTCAGAGTTTTTGATTGGAATTGGGTTCTTCTGCAATGATGTTTGCTATAGACCCTAATTCTAGACATATCTGTTTATAAAAATATACCAAAATTTGTAATATCATAGGTCTGAATCTGAAGCACAAATATATTGACATCATTTATAACTTTCACTTAAGGTTCCTCACTCATAATTACCAGCATACATTGGCTCTGGTATTTGCTGTAAAGGAGATCAATGAAAATGGGCTTTTACCTAATGTTAGCCTTCGATTTCATGTTGGTTCAGACAATTATGAAGAATTTATGACTTCTCCTTCTATCTACAAAAGATAAATTGATTCCCAACTACAAAAGTAACGACCAGACCAATACGGTAGCCGTTCTTGGAGGACCCCGTACTAAAACTTGTCTAAACATGGCAACCACTCTACACAACTACAAATTTCCACAGGTGAGAAAAAATAAGGAGGAAAATGGGAAGTTCATCGACTGTTTACTCTTTTCATAAATCAGGTATTCCTCATAACTCTTCAAAGAAAGAACCAAGAAATATGTTTCATTTAAGAATGAGAAATTTATGAGATATGAAGAATATCATCAAAGGCTTTGATGATCAAGCCTTTGGCTTGAGGAACAGTATTTGTATTTATTATTTGTCAAAAATGTACAAGATAGCAGGTATTAATATTGCATTTTATCCAATATCCTTTGATCTCCCCCCCCTACTTAAATTACATATGGATCAGCTCCTTTGATGAATAATGATAAAGCAGCTCTTTATGTTAAATGGATGTTCCCTGATGAGATCCACCAACATAAAGGAATAATGCACTTACTGTTTCATTTTGGATGGACCTGGGTTGGGTTGATTTCTCGATATGAGGAAGATAGGGAGAGGTTTGTTCAAAAGAGTCTTTCCATGTTTTCAGAGAGAGGAATCTGCTTTGACTTTATAGAATGTCTTCCCATAATGATGTATGGTAGTGAAATTGCTGAAATGGTGGGAAAGGCAGATAAAATATACAAAGTAATCATGAGAAGTACAGTCATTGCAGTGATCTTGAACGCTGAAATTATAAGCATACTGACTATGGGAATAATGATTTATGGTTTAGATTCTGACGATATCCCACAGAACAGAAAAGTCAAGATCTGGATCATGACAGCCCAGACGGAATTCACCTTCATCCTGATACAAAGACTGTTGCCTATGGATTTTCTCCATGGTGCAATTTCCTTTGCACTTCACTCAAAGGAACTAACAGGATTCCAACAATTTATGCAGAAGAGATACCCAAATACAGAAAAAGATGGTTTTATTAAGGATTTCTGGAGTAATGCATTTGAATGCTCATTCTCTAGAGATGACATGCAACCAAATGATTAGAGGGGACTTTCTGATGGTTCTGAATTCGCTATCTGGTTATGCACATGGACTTGAAGAAAAGTTAGAAGATCTTAGTGACTCTAATATGAACTTGGTAATGAAGATGGATGTGGTCCAGCAAAAGGTCAACGATGCAGAAAATGAAATCATTATGTTTCAGCATAGACAAATGGAATTTGCCTTAAGGATAAGGGGCCTCCCTGAAAATACACAAGAGAACCTGAAACAGATTCTCTCTGAAGCCTTCAACCTGATGGCGGGAAGGTCAGGAGGGAATCTTGATTGGCAAATTGAAAAGGTTTACCACGTTAATTCCTGGCTGGCAACACAAAAACAATTACCATGAGATATAGTGGTTTATTTTGCCATTAGAGATGTGAGGAACACAATATTACAGGAGTCCTACAAAAATAAGCTTCAGGAAGAAGGCTTAGCAGTGAGAAGATGGAGTTTCAGGCTACTCCTGAAATTCCCCTATTCCGAAGGAATTGGACGGGTCATTTTCGATCCTAGCTGTCCCGAAGAGACAGTGAAGGTTTGGGGAGATCCAGTGACCTCAGAGACATTCGCAGGTCTCTGGGGGGGCTTGGAATTCAACCCTTTTTGCCAGCTCCTTCTGGATCAGCTGTATGCTAACCGAAACTGCAGGTTGCCCCTAAGAATGGTAGAAGTGATTTCAACTGGTAAGCTGATTTTATTACTCAAAGAGAGACGGTCCGCACTAAAATCTAAGCTAATTGAAACCAAAGAACAGAAGAATCTAGCGGCGAATTGGTTTTTCTTTAATGGATTTATGGCCGGTGGTTACCCTATTTCTTCAATGTTTTAAAGATCTCTCTCTGACTCTCTTTAAGTGGGCTGTAAATTAACTTACTATAAATTGGCTTTTTACAATCTGACACTTTTATTGCTAGGCTGTGTTGGTCTAAGATCAGATAAGATCGCACAGCTCCCAGCGTGTTTTTACTTGCAAATATTTTGGACTGTGTCACAACATGGCGTCGATACATACTCCAAAAAGTTCATTTCAAATGTTTTTCTCTGCATTTCAAAAGTTGTTTGACATATGAAAGATTTGAAAAAAAATTGGACCATTTGACATTAAAATATGAAGAAAAAAGTGAGAACGTTGAATATTTGAATGTTCCTGAAATACAAATGAAGAATGTGAGAAATGAAGCCTCTCAACTTGCTGACACGCAGGGCGTCTGTGTTATTTCGGAGGGAGAAAGAGATGCAGCCATACAGAAGATTTATTTCAAAAGACAGAGCACAGGAGGAATGAGAAGCATTAAAGAATCTACACTTTATGAAACATCATTTGCAGAATTTTTAATTCCACCCTTGAGAATTAAAGACAAATTGAAAAGTTTAACAAGCCTGGGACAATGTTATTATTTCATCAGAGGCATCCTGAGTAAAAAGGTGCGAAGATATCCCTGTTTGGACTTGCTTATAAAAACATTTGGTAAATCTGTTCTACGAATGGCAATAGGATTAAGAAGGTTTTGTTATTGGAGAGACATAGGCTGATAGATGGAAGAATACAATTTGAAATTAGCTAAATCTAATTACTCTTATTTGTAATAGATATAGCTGAATAATAATTGATATTGATAGTAATGTATATAATGTGGAGTTGATATGATAAATAATAATTGGATATGAGAAGGGAAGGTTGGAAATATTTTTGGACCATATACAAAGGTTATTAATCACAATAATTGTTACTATTAAAAATAAAATAAAATATATACAGTTAAATGTTAACTAATATGGGGAAAATGTTACGATATACGATATAATTACATAAAGAAGGGAGAATGATAATGAACTACATTGCATGGAAGATGGAATTTTTGGTATTAAATATTATGGATGTTTAGCTAAAACAGGATATGAGGATTTGATGTTAATAGAGGATTTTACAAACAAGTAAATGAGATGTCAGCATGTGGTTATGGACTAAACCTTTGGCATAGTTAAGGATGAAGGATGTTTAAATAACTGTAGTCAACTAAAAGGGGAGGTATAATGATGTCAATATGGTAAACATATGAGTTAAGATATTTGAATTAATATGAATTATGATGTGAATTAATTATAATATGGCATTAATGAATTAATGGAAGAGATGCACCAAAACATGTTGTAACCAGCTGATATACTTTTTTTTAATGATATATACCTGTTACCTTTTTTGTTTTTCTTTTGTTTTTTCTTTTGTTCTTTTTGTCTTTTTGTTTTTTTGTTTTTTTTTTTCTTCGATTTTTTCTTTCCCCACTGGTGTGGGCATGTATTGTTTAAGAAACAAAAATTATTATTATCATTATTATTTTTTAATAATAATTATAGTCAAATGAAAATGGATATATGATGATGGTGACATGTATGAATATTTGAGTTAAAATGCTCG
Organism: Thamnophis sirtalis; assembly: GCF_051295495.1. Taxonomy (NCBI): domain Eukaryota; kingdom Metazoa; phylum Chordata; class Lepidosauria; order Squamata; family Natricidae; genus Thamnophis; species Thamnophis sirtalis. The sequence continues at coordinate 128,442,125 of NW_028261384.1, forward strand.
AGTTAACATGAACTATGTTTCTTGACTGTGGAAGAGATGTGCAAAAGTCTATTTGTAACCAACTGATACACTTTCTATAGCATGTAAAGAGGGATGTTGTATTTGTTTTAAATTAAAAAAAACTTTAATAAAAAAATAAGCTTCAAATCGGGGGCCAGGAGGTGACTGTCTTGAAGGAGATACCACCTAAAATGCTGAGATCTAGGAAAGACTATGCCTTTTTAGTTGAAGAGCTGAAAAATCACCAGATACAGTTTAGATGAGACGCACCAGTCGGCATCGCATTTAGTTACCTTGGAAAAAGATATCGCCCCAATACAGTATGGAAGGCCCAAGATTTCTACAGCAATGTACTGAAGGGTGGACAACCCCCTCCCTCTAGATCTAGAGAAAGAGAACAAGAAGGATATGATGGAAAGCAAACCACTCAAGTATTAACAAGGGGGGATCAACTTGTTCTCTCAGAGGTACAAGAAGCTAAAGAACAAAGACAAGACCGTGTGGTTACGAGACAAATGGAACAGGAATTTAAAAAGCAACGTATACAAGCCACCGTTCTGGAGCATACAGGAGTTACATCAGAAGCCGTGGGAGGAGCTAGGCCAAAGATTAAATTCCAAGATGTTCAGATGGCTCTTAAAAAGTTTCAGGGGGCTAATGATGGTAACTAACTTTCTAATTTGGAATGTTAAGTGATTGGATCAATTTAACAGAGGATAGAATACTCAATATTGAAGGGTATGATTTGGTACATGGTAGCTTATTTGCTATATAATAAAAAGGTGAATAAGAATTTTAAAAGTCATATTTTAAGGCATGCCTTACTGCGTGTTTGGAAAAAACATCAATATAAATTAAATGATAAGTTATCTATGTGGGCTATCCCTAGACATGCAATAGAAAATATGAACATAGTACAGAAACAGGATATAATTACTTATAGGCAGCCTCTTATTGTAGAAAGAGTTGTACCACAATTAAAATCTTTGGATGTATTAATTCAAACATGGTTTCAATATGGGCAGTTACAGGATAGATGGAAATTAGATTAAAAACTGGCTTTATCCAAGCCGAGGATAATTTATTTAAACAAATTGGAGACCAAAGTTCAATGCATATAAAAAGATTATATAATGTAATAATAGAAATTGATTTTGAAATAGAGCTAGTTAAAGACTGTATGATTAAATGGGCTTAAAATGTTGAAGAACCAACAATGTTGGATACTTGGGAGAAAAAAAAATATAAGATATTTTACAGAAGGTATCTAGATACCAAAAAAAATGGCTTCTATGTATTTGAATTTACAATCTAAATGCTGGAGATGTGATTGTATGGATGCTACATATTTTCACATATGGTGGACTTGCAAAAAGGTTAAGGTAGTCTGGATAAAAATATGATGGATTATGCAAATTTTTCTCAAAAAAAAGGATAAAGTTTACCCCCCACCTATTTTTTGTTATGTATAATTACTGACTGTACAGCAGTAGAGATTAACTTGATTTTGCACTTGATAACTGCAGCAAGATTGTTGGTGGCGCAATACTGGAAGAAGGAAGATTTGTCTACTATCCAAGAATGGACATTGAAAATCACAAACTTAGCCGAGATGGCTAAAATATCTGCATATCTCAAGGACTATTCAAACGAGAGATAAGCGAGACTGGGAAAAATGGATTGATTATATTCAAAATAAATATAGCTTATGGAAAATTTCAGATAGTTTTTTGATTAAGATCAGAACATCACTTGTCAGCTGTGACCAGGGGGGCATTTGCCCAGGTTCGCCTGGTCCACCAGTTGCGCCCCTACCTGAACTGGGAGGCTCTCACAACAGTCACTTGTGCCCTTGTGACCTCTAGGCTGGAATTCTGCAATGTGCTCTACATGGGGCTGTCCTTGAAGAGTATTTGGTGACTTCAGCTAGTCCAGAATGCGGCCGTGCGAGCGATTGTGGGTGCACCCCATTTTACCCACATAACACCTATCCTCCGCGAGCTGCACTGGCTACCTGTCGATCTCCGGGTACGCTTCAAGGTGCTACTTGCCACCCATAAAGCCCTCCATGGTAGTGGATCTGGATACTTGAGAGACCGCCTACTGCCAATTACCTCCACACGACCTATTAGATCTCACCGGTTAGCCTCCTCCGAGTCCCACCTGCCGGTCAATGTTGGCTGGCAACTATGCGGAGGAGAGCCTTCTCGGTGGCAGCTCCGACCCTGTGGAACGATCTCCCTGTGGAAATTCGTACCCTCACCACCCTCCAGACCTTCCGCACAGCCCTCAGAACCTGGCTATCCTGTCAGGCCTGGGGTTAAGACTACAACCCGCCCGAATAGTATGAATGTTGTGTTTTAATTATGTATTTGTCTTATGTGTTAAAAAGTTTGTCTCCCCTCCCCCCTTTTAAGTTGTAAGCCGCCCTGAGTCCCCCCAGGGAAAAGGGCGGCATATAAATAAACTTTATCCAATTATATAATACAATCAGAAATGATACAAATTGTTTATAGTTAGCCTAGCAAGGAAGAGCTAAGCTCAATTCAAAGACATTATTAACTTTCTACTTTCTCTTTAAGTATATTTTAAACTGTTTTTGTTAAAGATTTATACCTTGTATTGGTTCTGGGAAGTCGGGGGGGAGGTTGAGGGGGTTGGGGGAGGGGGGAGGGAGTGGAGTTTACTAAGTTGGAGGAGGGGTGTTGGATTTTAAGGTATTATGATTGTACATGTATACTGCTATTTTTTCTTTTTTATGTATATTGAAATGGAATTATAAACACCATCAATACAAAAGGGAGTTTGCTCTGAAGCTGAAATACACCAAGTGAATTAGAGGAAGAGTGGGAAGCAGAGGAGAGAAGAAAAATAGGAAGAGAGGGATAGGAGAGAGGGTGAGGGGGCAAGATGAGGTATATAAGGAGGAGTGGTAAGGAGAGAGAGGAGAAGGAGAAAGGAAGGGGAAGTAGAGTAGAAAATGATGGAGGGAAGACAGGATGTAGAAAGGGGGAAGAGAGAGGGGGAAGAAAGTGTCAGATATGGTATAAATGTGGTGTATGGAGAGCAGAAGAGCCAATAACTGGGTTTCTCTTTTTTTTTCCTTTGGTAGTTGATGGTAAGATGAATTGATGTAATTACTTAATAATACAACTTGATATTGACTATGTAATAGTATAAATGTGATTATATGCTAGGAAAATGGAAAATAAAAACTTTCTATGCAAAAAAAATATATGAATAGTGCCAGTTGTTGTAAATTGCAAGTTTGTCAACAGCATCAAAGCATTTTCAAATTTAGCTGCATTACCATGTATGTTTATAACATCATTGTCATTAAAATGGAATATTGAAATATTGAATTATTGTCTTTTAAAAATCATGAATATCAATCCTAGGATTATATGTTTGATTAACATAACAATTATTATGTTTATCATTATTGATATTTCTATCAAAATGAATTATACCCAGGGGCCACACTGTTCATGCATTGATATTGATGTATATTTAAAAATAAAAAAAATGTCATAAAACGTTTAGCTGTTTTCAATTATCCTTTTTTGATAAATTTGAGGCGGGGCGGAGATAATCCCTGAGGTGGAATAAAAAGCCATCTTGGCCTAGAGTTTTCTGTGTTGGAGAATTTTAGATTCTCAACATTTTATGCCATAAAAGTGAATTCCTAAAATGCTCAGTTGACCAAAGCAAACTTGTCTCTCAACATTTTCCCTTTCTCTATTTTGTGCTGGAATCGGAAAAGTTTTCTGCTGAAAACAACCCAAAGGAACATTTTCAAGAGGCAACTGGATTTTCTTGTTTTTTTCTTTGAAGACCTTTCACTTCTCATCCAAGAAGATTCTTCAGCTCTGACTGGATGGTGGATTTATATTCTTGGATGAGAAATTAAACATCTTTGAAGAAAAACAAGAAAGTCAAATTATCGCTTGAAAAAGCACTTTTGGGACAATCATGACCTGGATAACTGACATTTTGCTGAAAATTAATCAATTGTCGATATGACAGAAAAAATATTTTTCCAATTAGGAGTGTACATTGTTTTTTTTTGGGGGGGGGGTGTCACTTTCCATTGAGCATAGCCCAAACTCAAAAACTGTGATTACTTCATAAACCTAGTTAAATTAATATTTATATTTCTTTGTTTCGTCATTCAGCTTAATTATTTTTTACTTCTTATGTGACTCTACATCTCTACTCATCCTGAAAATTACAAAAGTGTAGTCATGGAGGAGAAAAATGTTTGTATGTTAAATGTTAAGTTTGCTATCACATGGGTTCTCTGTATGTTTATTTTCCCAGTACCGTCTAACTGCCTGGGTTGTCTTATTTTCACTGAAATCTTCATGCAGACCAAGAGTGACATTACATTATATATTGTAGTTTTACCGAGTGAGGGACATATATAATAGGGATATATCTGTGTCTCTATACATATGACAAGGTACTGCCTTGTATGTCACTTTGATGTGCTGATATGTATGAGGAAATAATATAGAACTCCAAAGAATAAAAAAAATCCTTTATATTATATTGAAATAACCAATTTGTCTTTATTCAAGGGGTCTGGTTTAAACCTCATTTTCATTTCTTTATTAGTTGCTCCTTCTTATTCAGACCTGGTCTCAAAATAATGATATAGCACTTGGGGGAAAAGATGCAGGACAGTAAGCCAGATGCTGAGGCCAAAATGGAGAAAATCTCCACAGCAACCACATATTTCCCCTTAGTGCTCAGGTAAGTTGGAACAAATGACACCCAGACACTGCAAAAGACCAACATGCTGAAGGTGATGAATTTGGCTTCGTTGAAGCTGTCAGGTAAATTCCTAGCCAAGAAGGCCACCATGAAAGTGACAGTGGTCAAGAGTCCCATAAAGCCAAGGACAGTATAAAACATAGTGGTTGATCCTTCATTACATTCCAAGACAATTTCTTCAACCATGGAGTGCATGTCTGAATCTGGAAATGGAGGTGAAATTGCCAACCAAACTACACACATAGTGAACTGAACCATGAAGACAGATAGGACAATAGTGTTGGCCATCCTTCTCCCCACCCATTTCCTCATTTTGGAGCCTGGCTTGGTGGCCATGAAAGCAAGAACTACTATGGTTGTTTTACCCAAAATGCAAGAAAGGGCTACAGAGAAAATGATGCCAAAAGTAGTTTGTCGCATGAGACATCTCACTTGATCAGGTTGCCCAATGAAGAGGAGAGTACAAAGGAAGGAGAGCATGAGAGCAATGAGAAGAATGTAGGTGAGGTTCCTGTTGTTGGCTTTGACAATGGGAGTGTCCCGGTGTTTAATGAAAATTCCCAGTATTACAGCCGATATGAAAGAAAAGGAGACTGCAATCATTATCAAAGAAATACCCAATGGCTCTTGGAAAGTTAAGTAAGTTATATCTTTTTGAAGGCAATTATCTTGACCCTTGTTTGGATATTGATCCCCTGGACATGGGAAACAGTCATCTAAGTCTGGTAAAAAAAAAAAAATTACAGAACCACTATTGTTATTAATCATGAAGAATTAATACCAGATTAGATGAATCTATCAGTTACTGTATGTAGAGTTCATATTATGTATAATTTATAATATAACATAGTACCTAATGCAGTGTTCAGTAACAATATATGCTAAGTTATAGAGCTACTGTGTCTATAATCCTATATGATATTTCTATTATCTTGGTAGAAGAGGAAGCAAAAAAGATAGAAATAGGAGGGAAAATCTTATATTGATAGAATTTGATGGAAAGTTACCTTTACTTTCAAAAATCATATACTAAGTTAGCATTTTGATTTGTCTGCCAACAAGCACTCTATCTCTACTACACTGTTTATAATTCTTGAAGCAAAAACAATAATATTCCAAATTTGAGAAATTAATGATGAATATACTATTTAGGATGAATGTATTAGTGGAAGTATTAAATACTGTATATCACTGAAATGACTTGCTTTCAGAAGTTGTGGGTGCTCCATCAATGGAGATTTTTAAGGAAGAGATTAGACAGCTATTTGTCTGGAATAGTATAGGGTCTTCTGCTTGAGCAGGGGGTTGAACTAGAAGACATCCAAGGTCCCTTCCAACTCTCTTACCATGTTTTCCTGAAAATAAGACAGGGTCTTATTTTCTTTTGACCTCCGAAACAAGGACCTGACAATATTTTTGAGGAGGTCTTATTATTTTTGAGGTGTAAGAGGCAGCGAGTGTGGTCACCTCATGGCTACTGCTGTTTATAGTATTTTCAGGTAGGGCTTATTTTTGGGAGTGGACTTATTTTAGAGCTCAAAAGCCCGATTGGGCTTACTATCCAGGGAGGTCTTATTTTGGGGAAAACAGGATATTCTGAGGAAGAAGTAGTTAAGCTATATAACTAGAGGGTAAGCTCAAAATTTTCAGTCACCATAATATTTTCAAGCATCAGCGTATTTCTATTTATGAAATCATTGATATCTGGTGATATATCTGGCATACAAGTTCAATATAAATAAATAAATAATAAGCAAGCAAGCAAACAAACAAACAAACAAACATTCAGTATATTCCTTTGCTTACCCATTTGGTCAGCTATCTTCCCCTCTGGACACCGCTTACAGTCATAGCAACAGGATAGTTTCCCTTCCACTTTTACTTTGCTGTAGCCAAAAGGACATTTCTCATTACAGATGGAAAGAGGTAATGCCTGTTCACAAATAAAATTGGAATTCTTTCCTATGAGTCATTTAATTTAATTTAATTTAATTTATAAAATTTATATGCTGCCCAATCCCGAAGGACTCCGGGTGGCTTATAACAAAGAGAAAAAAAGGAAAAAAAACAGTTTAAAATCGCAACACCACATACATTCATTCTAATCGGCACTGGACCTCAACAGTGAGGTCAACAGCCCCAGGTCTGCCGGAACAGCTAGGTTTTTACAGCTTTCCTGAAGGCCATGAGAGTGGCTTTGGTATGGATCTCTGGGGGTAGCTGATTCCAAAGAGTCAGAGCAGCCACAGAGAAGGCTCTCCTCCGGGGGCCCGTCAGCCAACACTGTCTGGCTGACGGCATCTGAAGGAGGCCCAATCAGTGGGATTTATGTTTTGAGAGTGTTTGTTTCATCACTGGAGTTTTTAAAGAAGTTATTAGACAACTATTTGTCTGAAATAGGTATAGAGTCTCCTGTTTGAGCAGCACTTGGATTCTGTTATTCTGTTCTGCTCTGAGAGGAACCCTTGGTTCTGAGAATGTATCCCCCAACCTGCATAAGTTTGGACCCTCTAGCTCTCTCCTCATTAGGGGTGGAATTCACTTACCTTCGCTACCCGTTCGCAAATGTGAGCACACATGCCACATCTGCACATGTGCTCTGCCTTCCGTGCATGTGCTTTGCCTTAAAAAATGTCCTGAATGGGATGCCATAGATCCGGGGCAGTTGGGTGGGGCTACCCATGATTTCTGCTAATGGTTCAGGTGAACTGGTTAGAAGCGGCAGAATGCCACCTCAGCTCCTCCTGCTGAGAGGCTTTACTTTCTCAGGAGCTGCAGTGTGGAAAATAAGCTGAGTGACTTTGGCCAGTCCCTCACTCTTCACCCAACCCGCCTCACAGGCTTATTGTGATGGGGAAAATAGGAAGATGAGGAAGATGTGTTGGATATGTTCATATCAGCTTGAGTTATATGTAGCCAAACCTCACCAAACCTTAGAGTCCCATTTCACCATTTCCTTTTGTTTTAAATTCATCACAGAATTTAAATAATTTCCTTAACTTGATTTTTTTTCAAGTTTCAAACATGAACTTCAATTGCCTAGAATTCCCCAGCAGCATTTTGAAGTTGCGAGTTTTGAAGTCCATACCTCTTCAAGTTGCTGAGTTTGAGAAATATTGCTAACTGCTCATATGTATTTTTTTCTTTTGTTCAATTTCATCTGATTGTTGGAAAAGTTATTTCAGTTTTCTGTCAAGAATTTTCAAAAGTGATTTGTCATTGCTAGCTTTTAAGGAGAGAGAGTGAAAAGGTCCATGGTGCCTCTGCCAGTGAAAAGGGAGCTAAGGAGGGCTGCGTGTGGCTCTCCTGAGTGCTGTTTTGGGCCGCAACAGCACTGTCCCCTCTAAGGTGCGTGGCTACGCGGCCGCACACATGGCAAGAAACCACCGTGCAGCAGTTTTCAACTGCCACGCAGTGATTTCTGTCACAGGCTCGGGAAGCTGAGGGGCCTCAGATTTTCTGTCTTGGTTAGGGTTAGCACAGGCGTGGGGGTGGGGGAATGGTGGCAGGAGCTTACACGGCACATCCTGTCTCCGAGGACCTTCTAGGCACCGGCTGTGCTGCTCATTACTGTCAGTCGCCCCGTGTTCAGCAAAGCAAACGCGGGGAAGTCCTTTGCAGGCAGCTAGAACTGGTCGCCTGCAAAGGACCTCCCCAGACTTGTTTTGATGAGCATGGAGAGACTGACGGTAGTTTGTGCCGGCCGCGGTCGCTCAAACTAGCATCAATCGCCCCGTCTTCAGCAAAGCAAGCCTGGGGAGGTCCTTTGTAGGTGGCCAATCCTAGCTGCTTGTGCCCGGCGCTGCAGCTGAAATGAACCCCCAAAGCCGCCGCCTCCTCCTCCTCCAACAGCACTTCCAGATTTGCCACCCGACGCTACGGCTGAGGTGAAGCCGCCAAAGCTCCCGTCAGCACCCCTGCCCATGGCAGGAGTGCCTCTCCCTCCATGCGGAGCACCTGAGCTGGCCCCCGTGTTACCCCTCCCCCTTCCTCTTCTGCCATGCTTTTGAGGAACCATGAGGCCGCGGGAGCTAGTAGGAAGGCAGCGGAGGGGGCAGGAGCAGGAAAAAAGGCCTCATGGCTTCTCAAAAGCACGACAGAGGTAACCTGGAGCCCAGCTGAGGTGCTCTGAACAGAGGGGGAGGCACCGCCACTGCTGCCATGGGTGGGGGCACCAGCGGGAGCTTTGGCAGCTTCACCTCAGCTGCAGCACTGGGCAGCAAATGTGGTGGTGCTGTTGGAGGAGGAGGAGGAGGAGGTGGCCGCATCAGTTATTCTAGTGGCGGCGGGGGCTCGTTGATATCTTCAGTGGCAGCCCTGTCCCCTGTGAAAAAAACCAAAGATGAAGCAGATCCATGCAGATGACGTTGCCGCAACATGACTGGAGGAGGAATTCTGGGAGTTGAAGTCCACAAGTCTTAAAGCTGTCAGGCTTGAAGACCCCTGGGTTTTTTTCTAAAGAGTTAGGGGTGCAAGGATCTTGTAACAACAGCTTTAAGATTTGCGTGCTTCAAATGCCAGACTTTCTGAGCCAACATTTTGGTTGCTAAGCAGGAGAGTTGTTAAGTGATACTGATATTATATAATACTTTTAATTAAGCGGGTACCTTGAATAAACATAACTTTGAGTTTCAAATAATACTAATTTCGTTGTTGTTTTAGGTGACAGCTGTGAAAAAAATTCAGGTGCTCAGGCATGAAAATGTGCCACTCAAACACTATACTTTTCTGCTCAAACTGAAAAAAAAATAGAGGGAACATTGTGCAACAGCCTCCTATGTACAACCCTACTCAGGTCTGTTTTCACTAGCAAATACCGACCCTCAATGAGTGACATTGAGCTGCCACACCTGCTGGCCACACAATCCTAGGCCCCAAGGTCAAGCAGAACCCTGATGCAGCCCTCAATGAAATTGAGTTTGACACCCCTGGCCTATAGGCTAATAATATAAACATAGATATAAATATAACTGATAAATAAATAGATATTTGGACATACTAGGTGCTTTGACATAACACTTAATTATTTCCTTGGCTCAGCTGATAAGGGAGGACAGCTTGTGGCTTAGCAGCTAATACAACTTCGAGCCCAGGTTCGAATCCCAGTAAGGGTATGGCTAGCTGATGAGAGCTTGAAATAGATCTATACTAGTCTCCCTTTATTTATTTATCAGAACAAATGCAACATTTTGTTATAGATGTAGATTTAGATGTTATAGATAAAGATACAGATACAAATACAGATACAAATACATCGACAACAGCCCTGGTGACTTTTATGTTTACTATGCAATCATATACCTTCAAAAGTGAAGGTGAATATATGTGTACCAGGATAATGTTGCAGATCAAATCCAGGTTGGTCACTAGGACCAGAGGTTTAGTTTCCACACTCTACCAGAGAGAAGTTCCTGAAAATGGGCTCTAGAATGAGTCCATCCAGTATTTTTTTGGCCTCAAATATAATAAGTAAGTATAATCTTTATTGTCATTGTACTTAAATACAACAAAATTGGTTGTATGACACATAAGTGTTTTGAATTACTTCTGTGTTTTAATTTCCATATTTGTCCTGTGGTTTCCTTATTTAGGTTGTTGTATTAATTCTAAATATTATATTTCTCTTTTTAATGTATGATGCTCTAGATTTGGAAAATAAATAAATAATTATTTTTTGCCTTCTGTCATTTTGTTATATTTTACTGACCCAGATGTTCATGCTTGGATATGCTCAACTGACTATTCAGTAAAGAACAACAATGACAGGGATGGTTTTTACATTGGAACTAAATAAGGTTGCATATGTTTAAACTTTAAGTCACCTATTTATACTTTAGTATTTTATGTTCCTATCACATAAAAAAATGAGGCTGCTAAATTCAAGTGTTGCTGTGGTGGCAGTCGCATAATCATTTACTTCTATGGATCAGCCAATAATCAATCAATCAGTTTATTACAGTCTGAGCCCAGAGACCAGAACAAATAAAAAATCTCAGTACAAAATAATAAATAACTGAAATCTGTAATAAAATCTAGTCTGTCAATTATACACGGTCAAACTATACTAAAATTACAATCCACAAATTGTGTGGCCCATTGTAGGTTCAATGCTAAAAGGGAAAGGTCTAAGCAGTGCAATGGGTTTGCCACATTTGTTATATAAGATAACTATGATGGAGAAGACATGGGTTTGCGATGAATGGCCAATACTGCTGCACAGAATTTGGCCTCCTGCTCTGTAGTTATGGACATTTCATCCTTAAACAGCCGCTGAAGATACGTAGATAGTATGGGAACAGCCAGAATACCTAGTAGTTATTGGCATAATATGTTTTTCCTAATCTTTGTGCAAAAGGAACATTTAAGGAGCATGTGACTCACAGTCTCCACCTCTGAATCACCGGAACACAAACTTTCCATCAGTGGTATCATTTTATACTTGCTGTACAGGATGGTGGATGGATGCACATGGCACTGTGCAAGCGAAAATGCTTTCTGGTGGTTTGCTGACTCCAACTGACTAAGAGAGCTGGTAGGAGCAACAACACATCTAATGGCATCTGGAGCTTTCCCTAAGTCTGCCTGTCTCTCGATGTCCTAACTCTTTGTTACAAGGGATGTCTTGCTAGGTCATAGTCCATCTTGACTATTGAAGCTGGGGAGAAGCCTAGTTTTGGCACAGTTGGATCAGTCAATAAACAATTATCCTAAAAAATGAGAAATGAGACACACCTGGTTAAACATGGGGGGCCAAACAGCATCCTTGGCAGAAATGGTGAGGAGTTTGTTCGAGGGAGCCATGGGGTCAATTCTTCCAATTTGGGTTCTTAGAAAGGACTTGTTTGGGAATGTGACCCAATTGAAAATATCAAATCCGGTTTCCAATTCCCCATTGAGGCCAAAAAAAATCTGCTCTCCAGCATTGTTGTTAAAGGAGACTTGCTGTAAAAAATGATTAACCTGAATGAAGAAACAAAGAAATATAAATATAAATTTAACTAGGTTTATGAAGTAATCACAGTTTTTGAGTTTGGGCTATGCTCAATGGAAAGTGACACTCCCCCCACAACAGTCTACACTCTTTATAAATGGAAAAATATTTTCTCTGTCATATCGACAATTGATTAATTTTCACAGAATGTCTATGTATATTCTCCGTTATCCACGTCATGATTGTCCCAAATGTGCTTTTCCAAGAAATAATTTGACTTCCTTGTTTTTCTTCAAAGATCTTTAGTTTCTCATCCAAGAATATAAATCCACCATCCAGTCAGAGCTGAAGAATCTTCTTGGATGAGAAGTGAAAGGTCTTCAAAGAAAAACAAGAAAATCCAGTTCCCTCTTGAAAAAGTTCCTTTGGGTTGTTTTCAGCAGAAAACTTTTCAGATTCCAGCACAAAATAGAGAAAAGGAAAAATGTTGAGAGACAACTTTGCTGATCAACTGAGTATTTTAGGAATTCACTTTTATGTCATAAAATGTTGACAATCTAAAATTCTCCAACACAGAAAATTCTAGGCCAAGATGGCCTTTAACTCCACCTCAGGGATTATCTCTGCCCCCTCAAATTTATCAAAAAAGGATAATTGAAAACAGCTAAACTTTTTTGTCATTTTTTTTAATTTTTAAATATACATCACTATCAATGCATGAACAGTGTGGCCCCTGGATATAATTAATTTTGATAGAAACATCAATAATGATAATCATAATAATTGTTATATTAATCAAACATATAATCCTAGGATTGATATACATGATTTTTAAAAGACAATTATTCAATATTTCAATATTCCATTTTAATGACAATGATGTTATAAACATACATGGTAATGCAGCTAAATTTGAAAATGCTTTGATGCTATTGACAAAATCTGCACAATCTAAGGGACCGATTTGGACAAAAAAAAACCAGCACTTTTTCATGTGGCTGTTGATAAAAATAGGATTGCCAACATGATCATCAAGGTCTGATAATGGATATTGCACAAGAAGAAGTAGGATAAAATGTTTCAAGGTTTCACATTTGAAATTGTCAAATATAATGGACTGAATATATACAATTTATACATAAAATAAAGACTATATGTTACATGAATTTAAAACTACTTTTTTAAAATAACTTTCTCAACATTTTACAGAAATTAATTTCCAAATTCTATCCAGTGCTGCACAAATGACCTGAAAATTCAAATAATACTGGAACAAGACATTAAGTTTCCAATTTTTTTATTTCTTTCCTATGATAATACAAATAGCTTTCATAACAATCTATAGAATCTTTCATTTTAACTGCTAAACTAAAAGAATAGGGGAAATGTCCATCATCCAATACTTTTTTACATTATCTTTCTGAATTTGTGTTACTAAACCTTACCTGCCATGGTGATTGAAATAAGAGCTTCCATCTTCTCTCATCAATTTTATGACTCTTTTTGAGTTTGGAGGCATGCAAGGCTCTCAGAGCATGTGCCACAGCATAGACTGCATTGTAGATGCTGTAACTATGTCCACCCATGGTGGTCTCAAAGACTGAATTAGGAAGAGTCTTCAGCTTCTCTTCTCCAGTGCAGATCCTGTCAGCATTCCCATCTGCAACATCTCTAGAGAATGAGCATTCAAACGCATTACTCCAGAAATCCTTAATAAAACCATCTCCTTTTTCTGTATTTGGGTATCTCTTCTGCATAAATTGTTGGAATCCTGTTAGTTCCTTTGAGTGAAGTGCAAAGGAAATTGCACCATGGAGAAAATCAATAGGCAACTGTCTTTGTATCAGGATAGAGGTGAATTCCATCTGGGCTGTCATGATCCAGACCTTGACTTTTCTGTTCTGTGGGATATCATCAGAATCTAAACCATAGATCATTATTCTCATAGTCACTATGCCTGTGATTTCATCATTCAAGATCACTGCAATGACTGTACTTCTCATGATCACTTTGTATATTTTATCTGCCTCTTCCACCATTTCAGCAGCTTCACTACCATACATCATCATGGGATGACATTCTATAAAGTCAAAGCAGATTCCTCTCTCTGAAAACATGGAAAGACTTTTTTGAACAAACCTCTCCCTATCTTCTTCATATCGAGAAATCAACCCAACCCAGGTCCATCCAAAATGCAACAGTAAGTGCATTATTCCTTTAAGTTGGTGGATTTCATCAGGGAACATCCATTTAACATAAAGGGCTGCTTTATCATTATTCATCAAAGGAGCAGATCCATATGTGATCTACGTAGGGGGGAAGATCAAAGGATAAAAGGCAGTTTTCTAGAAAAAATAAAGGAACAATGTATTCATGTGTTTTTAATAGAATATCTGGGTGTCAATGGTAGAAAGAAGCTTCCAAAAATGTACTTTACAACATCACATCTGCAAATTTACTACTACTGGAATGTTCCACATGTCTCTGTTGTTACATCATCTACCCTCACAGCTTCAACCTTAAACTGTCTACCATGGATCTCACCCCATTCCTAAGAGGTACGTAAAGGGTGCGTGCATAAGCAGACCAGCATGCCTAACATCCCTGTCCTATTGTCCCCATCTATTTGTATTTATTTTTTTCATTTATATCCATGTTTATATTAATACCTCCAATCTTGTACATTTTTGACAAATAATAAATACAAAGGTACAAATCTCTGATGATGTTCTTCATATCTCACAAATTTATCATTCTTAAATGAAACATATTTCTTGGTTCTTTCTTTGAAGAGTTATGAGGAATACCTGATTTATTAAAAGAGTAAACAGTCCATGAACTTCTCATTTTCCTCCTTATTTTTTCTTACCTGTGGAAATTTGTAGTTGTGTAGAGTGGTTGCCATATTTAGACAAGTTTTAGTACGGGGTCCTCCAAGGACAACTACCGTTTTGGTCCGGTCATTACATTTGTAGTTGGGGATAAATTTATCTTTTGTAGATAGAAATTCCATTGCTAAAAGAAAAGTCGTAAATTCTGCATAATTGTCGGAACCAACATGAAACCCAAGGCTAACATTAGGTAAAAGCCCATTTTCATTGATCTCCTTTACAGCAAATACCAGAGCCAAAGTATGCTGGTAATTATGAGTGATGAACCTTAAGTGAAAGTTATAAACAATGTCAATATATTTGTGCTTCAGATTCGGACCCTTGATATTACAAATTTTGGTATATTTTTATAAACAGACATGTCTAGAATTGGGGTCTTTAGCAAACAGTATGTCAGCGTACCACAAGAACTCAACTCCAATCAAAAAGTCTGAAACAGGCATTTTCTCAAAGTTCCCTTTTATTAGAGTAGTTATACTGATACATCTAGGAAAACCCGAATCTGAGAGTTCCGGGGTTTCCCTCAGTAAATCATAAGCTCAATCGGAGCCCCTGCATCCATCAGTCCATCACATGATCCAATCCCAATCCATCCCATCTCGAGACATCACTTCAACCACTCCTCCTCCATGTGCAGGAATACAATGACCTTGACCAAAAAGAACAATGCCATTATGTCTAACTACCTACCCTCTACTAAATCCCCTCCTCCTACTATCCCAATATGGCAGCCTGGAAACCTCCTTTGTTAATATGGCTTCCAAAGCTTATACAGTAGCTCTAGATTGTATGGATAGGGAATCGTTGATGTGGAGAAAGGTAAAGTATCTTATTAATTTTATTTATTTATTTGTCAACAAGTACAAGGAGACAAGTATCAGTATAGACATAGACCTGGACACATGAGAAAATGGCACAAATAAATGATTATAAATAAGCAAAATATAGCCATAAATATATAAAAAGAGTATATATAATTGGGGACAGTAGGACAGAGATGGTAAGCATGCTGGTGCGCTTATCCATGCACCCTTAGGGACCTCTTAAGAAAGGTGTTCCATATTTGACAGCTTAAGGTAAAAGGTATGGTGGTTAGAGGAACTAACAACAGGATCAGATGGGGTGTTCCATACATTTACTACTCTATTGCTGAAATTGCTTTTCCTGTAATCAAGATTAGAACAGATTATATTTACTTTGCATCTGTTGATATTGCAGTTGAAGTAAACGTAGCCATTAACAGGTAGGACATTATGGCAGATAATATTGTGCACTAAACTTAGTTTGAAACATATATGGTGTAGTTCAAGTTTATCCAGGCCTATCTTTGAACTGAGAAAATATTTCTAGCCTGCTTTATTTTGTATTTTAGATTCTTCTTATGGAAACATTCAAATCCATAGTAATATATCTCTTCCAGGATTAACTTAGGTGTTAAGATAGTATTTGATTTCAGTTCTATATTTATTTTGTTAGTACATAGCAAGAATATCAGGATCAACCTGTGGGCAGGTCCAACATCGAGCTTTTTTACGTTCAACAGAAAACTGAATTAAAATTTCTCAATTTAAGCTGCATTTGGATTAGCCAATTTTCTCAGAATTCTTAAATTAAGAAGGGCTAAATATCCCCACAGGAATTAGCATATAGACACACTAGCATCCAGTATGTTTCAGCCAAAAAAATGGATAATAAGAAGGATAATACAGCACAGGTGGCAATAAGGGAAAGAAGGGGAGGAATAGGAGGAGGAGGATACTCACAGGTACTGATCAAAAACTTCTCGAGAAGGAAGGCTTTGAAAATTTATCTCATTTGAAAGAGAGAACACTTGATAAATAATTGCAGCAATGATTAAGTCCCCAGACTGATAATACTTGTGAACAACTGGAAGAGGTCTACTTATTCTACAGTTGCCAATTGAAGAAATTAACATCATGCTAGGGGAAAAAAGAAAAACTAAAGTCCTGTATGTAACCAACTCACTATAATATATGGTCATTGTAGACATTAAAGAGTAGCTCCTAAGCTACCATTAAGTTGAGAAGGTGAGTTGGCCACATTAACATTGTCTAAAGTATCACAGATAAAACACAAGTCCTTCCTTCTCTTCCTACACACAGTTCTGTATTTCTGTGCAGATATTAAAGGACTGTAATATCTTAATCTGGACTCATG